>NC_141693.1:1857054712-1857654712 GCF_964263255.1 Lissotriton vulgaris | reverse complement strand
ACTAACAGTACTTGTGTGATCTTTCAACAAGATATTCTTAGGATACGTGTGGTAAAACAACAGCAAGCTCAAATCCCACCGCTGCCACCAATGTGAGAAGTTGGCCCGATATGCAACGTTCGCTATTCTAGCGACCGCTATGTATCGTTCCAACGACCCTTATGGTGTTTGGTTGTAAGTCAACCTATAGACCAGCTATCCTAGTAGCGTGGATACGAGCAGTCTAAGGCTAAAGACTCGAGAGGGCGCGTTAAGCCAGCTGTTTACCACACATGTACCCCTTGAACACCCAGTGAAAGGACACCACACAAGTGTTATGAAAATAAACAGTATATTTATTAAGAATCACAACAGCCCTGTACTCTTTATGAGGACAGGGTACTAAGCACAACCAAATCTCTTTAGCAAATACTTCAAGTGCACAATTAAAACAAGTGTCCGAGGACACGGAAAGATTAAGGTCTCGGGCGGACCCGATAAGGCAAGTCGGAAGCGAGGGACTCGGGACCCTAGAGTAAAGAGGCTATGCAGGCACCGAAATGCCGAGTTACCTAGCCACGAGGGCTGCGGCTGCACAAGTCTTACAGGCGTCGGGGTCTTCGCTGACGAGCCAGGAGCCGGAAGAAAAGGAGTTGCTGGCCGGCGACCAGTGATGAATAGTTCGTAGAGATCCAAGCCTGGATCAGAGATTGATGATACCTGAAAGCAGAGGGGACCAAGTTCGTACTACTAGCCAGTAGTCAGAGGGTACCAGGAAGGCACCGGTTGGCCGTCACCTCGACCAGGTGAGTGGGCGACGCTAGGCTCTGCAGTCTCACGGACCAGGAGGCGTTGTCGGCGACCACGGTGGAGGTGCGAGCTGTCCCACGAAGGATGATGCTGTCGGCGTCGCTGGGCCCAGGATGGGACAACAAGCCTTGGCAGATCTCAGGGCCACGTGGTGGGCCTAAGATGGCGTCTTGAGTGGACCAGGAGGGTCCGGGGTGCTTCTCGAAAAGATGGAAGCAAGGGCCAGTCTGGAGCAACCAGACCGGCAGGGTTGATTTCCGGATGTCGTCACAGAAGGGCACAAGCCAGCGGCTAGTGACCAGACAACGTGCTGAGCAGCGAGCAGAAGGGCCCCACGCAGATCGTGGAGATGCTGGGAGACTGCACTTCGGTGCTGGAGCGGCTCAGGGTCGGGGCTTCTCGGACCCCAGAGCACTCACCAGGGAATTGCTTCGAAGGTCGTGCTGGTTAAGAGCGTGCAGGTTCTGATGATGGCCGGTCCCTCGAGGTCTCGTCGCACCCACAGATCACAGCTGAGCTGATGACGTGGGTAGAGGTCAGAGGTGCCAGGGAAGCCGGTTCTCGTCGAGCTGGGCCGTCGGATTCCTTGAGGAAGGACTTACAGCAAACCGCAGAGTTCTTAGGTGGTGCCCGCTGATGCAGGGTGACTACTCCTTAGTCACAAGGGAGAAATCTTGAGAAGAGTCTTGAATGTCCTTTCGTAGAAAGTAGTTCTTGAATCAAAGATGATCTAATTTGGAAGGGTCCCCGCTCCGGCCTTTATTCTAAAGAAAGGGGTGGGTACATGGCTAGGTCCTGCCCTAAGGGTGGGACCAGGAAGGGGGGTAGCTACACCCCTCTCCCCTGCCGGACTTTCCCCAGGCCAGGGCTGTCGCCCTTGGAACTGGTTCTAACCGGCAGATGCGTAGTGAGCACCGGGGTGCCACTCCGCAGTCACCTTCTCGCAAAAGCCCTACCTACCCAGAATACACAAACCCTGTCTGGGATGGTGCGAACACCGCCCTCGACAGGAAACCCTTTGTCCAAGCTCTCCTCGCTGGAAGGACTCCCAGCAGCAGGAGGTCAGACTCGTGTCTGTGGTGGCAGCATCCATTTTGTGGAGCTGAGGCTTTAGTTAACTTTAACCGGGGTTCACAGTTACGTACATGTCGTGTCCCTCTAGAAGGGCGGAATGCTAACCTCGTCGCCAGAGTTGGTGAGAGGGCAGCACCCCGATTCGTATGACACCTTACTCGACATGTCTTGATAACGCGACACCGAAGTTACCGATATGGTACGCGTTATCATGGAACAGCCATTGGGTCTTGATTCCGCAAGCTGCAACCGGACTCGGCTCGGGCCAGAGCCTAGTTCACACGAGCCCATGCACTCTGCCTTCAGGATTGTCAAGGCCTGCCATAGGAGTGACTGATAGGAACTCGAGTGTCCATTGTATGGTTAGATATAGTGCTACTATATCTAAAGCAAAGTGTGTTTACACGACTTCGCCCCAGCTGTCACGCAGCCAGTTGTGTCAAATTTAGGAGGCCAGCCAGGGGTGGCATAATACATGCTGCAGCCCCTGGCGGCCCTGGGTACACCCATGCCCTGAGTTACAGGGTCTGATAAGGTGGCCCAGTACCAATTGGTAAATGCACCTAGGGTACATGTCGTAATTTAGAAAGAGAACAGCCAGGCTGTGGGTCTGATTAGCAGGCCCACAGCCAGAGAAAGTCGTAAACCAGTGAAACAAAAGCGAAAAATCTGGGTGATCATGGGATTGCAGACCCTACTCTCCTACAACCACTGACAATGCCAGGAAGACCATTCATTGAATGGATAATACATGGCACCATTACAATCCCGATAACAACTTTTCAGTTTCAATACTGCCAAAAGTATGTACCAGCAGGCCTGTATGAAAGGTTGGGTAAAGGATACATCAAATCAAAACTGGAATTTACCTTATACACATAGATGTTGGAGTGGGGGCAAGAAAGAGGTATTTCTTAGTGGTAATAATTGTAAAACACCACTGAGCGGTACACTTCTATGTCAAGGTATAAACTTGCATGGAGCCTGCGAAGGTTCATCAAAAAACCTTTCATGTCATCTGCATGGCACCCCAGCTACACAGATAGAGCCCTTTTTCAGACAACTTTCCAACGGTAGCTACGTTATATTAAGTGACCACAGCTGTTGTGGCATGATGCCAGGAAACCCCTATCTTGTGAGCGTTACTTCCAGGGTCATTTGTTGTATGCAAGCATTGTATCCAAACAGCAATCCAGACATGGAGGCAGCCTTATGGCCTTCTGTGAAATTGATACTTTAAGCAGAATGAAGTCTATTCTTTTACAGACAACTGTGCCTATAACCTCGTCCAAAGAGACGTATGACCTGCAAGCTGCAAGGACAGCGGCAGAGATACATACCCTATTATCGACAAATTGCCCTGTGCATTTCGTAGAAATGTTAAGCCAAATTTTAAACATGTTAGATACCAGTGGCATCGCACATGTATTTAAGACAATTTTTTCTGGATTGTTAGCACCCTTTGAAACAGTTCTGGGCATCTTCCCGAACTTTGTGCATTCACTATTCGGCGGCCTGCCTCCTATTTTGGGACTCGTAGCAGGAATTTTATTTTTGTTCCTTCTGCTCCGATATGGCAAGCCCAGTCACAGACAAAACTCAGGCTATGATGGAAGAAACGATCCTAGCAATACGATACCGAGACCGTATCACTAAGGTCCTCGGATAGCCACCGGCTAAGAGATCTGAATACTACCTGGTTTCTTTCATTCAGACCGATCTGGCAAAATTACCTGTGCTTCGATGACTGCTATGCGGAGAAGAATGCGTGTTGGACGTCTGTCTTAAACTACCATCAGCAGTACCAATGGATATCGACGCTTTGCTTTGTCCGGTAACGACTCATGCAGCGTGTTGTCCCCAGCGGCTACCGATTCTGATGACGGCATTCGTTGAGACTTCACCATTACGATTAGGTTGTGGTGAAGGACGAAATGAAAGCGGCACCACACAGGTACAATCTTCTGTGAACATTGCTGATCTGAACACCGATGATGGCAATGCATCGCATATATGTACTATTTCTGATTTTTCAGCTTTGGCCCAACTTTCACCAACTGTTGTAGACTAATCTTTTGCCGGTCTAGCTGAGATAATGTTCTCTCCTAACAACGAGAATAACATTTGAAATAGAGAGCACACAGCGTTCCCTGAACTTTGAATTCGGCCTTCAGTTTTTATAAACAGCACTGCTGAAAACATTTGGAATTTTTTTCCAATGAAAGCGAAAGTATTTTCCGATTTCCAAAATATTTACCTTTTTTTTGGCACATGATGCTCTGCTTAAAGTAGAATTATTCTTAGAGAACAGAACTTCTATTCTTAGAGACTCTATAGACAATATTTTTTAAATCAGCCTCTAGCACATGTACAATCTTGTATAAATATGTGATGAAATGGTCTCGACCTTTTTTCTGTATTAAGAGGCATTTCATAAATGTAATTTTCGCAATTCATTCAGCTGATATTTATATTTGCATTATCTGAATGATACCACTGCTTAAAGCATATAGTATAATACTAATTTTCGTGTGTCTATACCATTTCAAATGCATTTGATGTATATTGGGGTCAGCTGGAAAACACATGCATATCTATATGTTTATATATTGCTTAGTATTTAGTAATGATGGACATTATACGTGGAGTGGGTGTGGTAAACGTATCTAGGACCCTAATTAAATATTCCCGATTTATGCCCTTATGTGGTTATAACAAATTATATCCTTATAAAGGCATAAGAATCATATCCATATTTAGTAATAGCCAATGCAATCCAAATACGGCAAGGCTACTTCCTTAGACTCCTAGAAAATACGAGTTCTTTAAACAAACCAAACCTCCAGCAACCTGGGAATTCCCCATGCTTTTGTTTTGATTTGTCCTAGAACTCCTGCGAGCACTGAGAGAACGGCCAGTTCTTAGTGACATATTTTATTGACGTCTAATGTCCAACCTTACGTCAAACAGGGCACCTTCCAGGTATAAATATACCAGCGTTTGCCTTAAGCAACACACGGTGGTTTGGAGCAGAGCAGCTATCTACTTATCCGAAGCCCAGCTGATGCGAGCTCCAGAAGGAAGCCGTCCCTCCCATTTGGCGCACTGAGAAAGACGCTGCTCCAGTGTTTCCAGTCACCCTTGCGGGTTACTGGGAGATCGAGTCCTGAGAGCGAGATACAAGACTTCCTTCATTCTAAAACCAAGGTACGGAGCTGATTAGATCCTTAGAGAATTCTTGATTCAGATTCTTGACAAATTTAACTTAACTTAAACTGCAACTCCCTTACTCCTTCCTACGTACTAGGCTTAGGTTAGGTACACTGGGGTAGGCGTATTTAAAAACATCAGTTGAGTACGTTTAGTCAACTTTGATCATTGTATGTAATTGTATATATTTTATACATTTTAAGTATCATATGGCTCAGAAACCATATCAATGCTTTTACAGTATTATCTTATAATACTCCTTTTACTGTACACACTTTACTTTATAACAAGTATTGCAATTGTGGCAATTCATTTCTCTTGCATGAGAAAGAAGACTGCTCAATAAATAACACCTTTTATTGAAAATGCCTGTCTCTCTATTTCTCTGCACTCCGGTGAAACTAAGTATGCACGATTGACTAAGTGAAATAGATATCTATTGTTTTCACACGACTCTGGAGATATACTCCTTATTCTGGGGGAGCAAAGTTGTCATGTTTATGCGGTTGTCAGAAGCTAATCCCTTCTTGTCTAATCAGGGAAGTTAACTCCTCCCTGTTCATTCGAGAAAGTTTCTAGTGACCTCTGAGCTAGCTGCCAAACCTAATTAAGTCTAACATATTCAATAGAGACCTAGTCGACCTCAGTCCTATCTCTAAACTATCGTTTACGTTATTCAAATGCGCAGAGTCTATTGGGAAAATAGGAACTACACTACAAGGGTGCTAACCCAAGTATCCGCCTCCTCTGCAAGCTCATGGGGATCAGTCAGCTTGCGGTCCACCAGATGTTGGCGCAGCTCCGGAAAACATTTATCCAAGAGGTGCTCTCTCAAGAATAGATTGTGCAGGCCCTCATAATCATGCACCTCGCTGCCACGCACCCAACCATCCAAAGCCTTACGGGCGTAATCAAAGAAATCCACCCAATTCTGTGTGGACAGCTTATGGCTGCCACTGAACTTTTGGCGATACCTTTCGGGGTTCAGGCTAAACTTCTTAAGGAGTGCCTCCTTCATGGAGGGATAACTGAACTGATCTGCCTTTTCAAGGTACAGAAGGGTGTCCCTAACATTGGGAGGTATGTAACGATACAGACCACCTCCCCAGTGTTTCTCGGGCACCCCATGGGCTGTCAAGGCCACTTCATATGCCTCCAACCACTTGGCGATATCATCCCTCTGAGTGTAGCTCGCTATCACCTCCTTGGGTAACCAAAACCTAGGCTCTTGTTGAGCCTCTGGTACGCTGCCACCATTGGGACTTGTTGGTGCACTCAATTGTAAGGCTCTCAGCTCCAATTGCTTAAGATGAAGCACGTGTGCCAACTTCCTTTCCTCCAATGCAAACTCTTTATCTTCCCTCTCTCTCTCCCTCTCGTGCTTTAACTTGGCAAGCTCCCATCTTAATTGCCTCTCCTCCCTCCTTTCTTCATACTCCTGCGACAACATACTCCCTCTGGACCCACTACTACTTGCCCTGGAACGTCTTCCTGGCAACACATTTTCAGTAACATCAATACCCAGTAGGTCTAGCTCTTCTTGGGTGGCCGCTTCCCCTGGTGTGCCTTGGCCCTCCTGTTCCCCATCCCCTCTCCCCTTACCCATGCCCTCAGAGTTCCTCCTTTGCGGCTCTCCGCCCAACCGGCACCCCCATCCCCTGACAAAATTCCCTTAGCTGCACCACTGTGTACTCTTCCAGATCGGCTAGCTGGAACTCCATTTTTACAGGTGGGGACCCAGATACAATAAAGGAAAGATACTAGGACGTAGGTAACAATATTGGGTCAAACAGGTCTCTACACACTCAGGTTACACAGTGGGGGTCAATTGTGTAGGCTTGCATGCACGATAAGTGTCTAGTCTGATTGCAGCGCGCTCTGTCCCACTGGAGGGTGCTGTATAGTCACAGGTCCTGTATCCCACCGCTGCCACCAAATGTAGGAACTGGGTTCGCTAGGTCCCCAGGGGTAGCTTGGACCGAGCCGGCAGGCACCCGAAGCTTAGGTGTAAAGTGACTACACAGCACACTCATCCACTGAGACAATAAGTACACGCAAGGACTGATTCCACACCAGAATGCTTGATTCAAATAAATAAGTTTTATCTTGAATTATCTTGAATTAGAATCAGAGCAGTCAAAAATCTCAGCGGTATTAACTCATTGCCTTTCCTTTAAAACACAGGTTTTGCATTTCTCAGCAATAAATATGTAAATAAATAAATATTAAATATTAAATAACGGTAGGCCTGGTAACAGCCTTACTCCTAGTCAGCACCTGCAAAGAATTTCCTTCTCAGACTTTTAAATAATATCTCATTGCTCAGCAGCAGTCACTAATGGAGGGTAAACATTTCCTAGCTGCAAAAATAAGCAATTTATCAGCAAATACAGTGCATTTCATCAGGCTGGAATAAAGCAATTCAATACTTAGATGTGAGCATTTCTCTTGGTCATAATAGGCAGAACATGACTCTCAGGAGCTAAGTATGACAATTCCCTTAACGATCAGGCCAACAAAATAGAACAACCTTTCCCCTGCTAAGGGGTTAACTTTTCTTAGGGCTCCTGCCCAGTCCTCAATATATCTTGGGGCCAACGGGGCCCAACTATAGTCTCCCGCGGGGAGGGCAGACTTGGAGCCTTCTCAGGGGTTTACCTCACTTCTTCGGCCCCTGTTCGGGCCCTTGCGAAGGGTCAGCACAAGGTAAGATGACTCCCGGAGGCCCGCTCTTCCTACCTCGCCCTCCGGTGGTGTTGTAGGCTCCCGGGCTCCTTTTAAGCCCTCCGGTGAAGTCGGGGGTGTGCAGGGGCTCCAGAAGTATCTGCAAGCCCCCCGCGCAGGTGTCAGCTCCGGTCCCGGTCCTCCCTCAAAGCCTGCAGGGACCGGGGACCAACAGGAGGCCAGGGTGCGCAGCGACCGCCAATTGCAGAGCGGTTCGCGGAGCACAATTTCAGGGACACAATCAGGGCACGGCGGGGGCGGAATTACACCGGCGCCCCTGTCACGTGGCGCTAGATCCCGGCTTCAGGCCTAACGAGGCCTACTGCGGCCTGACCAGATTTTACGGCGGCCTTCTCTTGGCTCTGGGGGCCGCCGAGGGGGAGCAGAAGGCAGCACTGGCGTTGCAGTGAAGGCGCCAGGCTGCAACGATGACAGTAAGGCTCAAAGGCTAAAGCAGAAGTGCAAGAGCGCTCGACAGAAGTGCGACCGGGGGGGTGGGGGGGGGAGCTGAGAAGCATTAAGTGGTCAAAGCGCTCGGTCCTCATGGCGCTTTAGGGCAATTTACCATCACGCCTCAGGCAGCACTCTCAGGGCCCACACAGGGTCTCCACGCAGTAGCGCTTCTCAAAAGGGGCACAGTGCTTGCCAGTCAGCAGTTCACAGCGCCTCTCAAGGGGAATGCAGCGATTGCCAGTCAGCAGTTCACAGCACTTCTCAAGGGGAATACAGCGCTTGGCAGTTAGCTGTTCACAGCGCTTCTGAAGGGGAATACAGCGATTGGCAGTTAGCAGTTCACAGCGCTTCTCAAGGGGAATACAGCGCTTCTCAAGGGGAATGCAGCGCTAGTACCTGGTTGATTCCCCAACAGTCCTGTGGGCAGTAAGAAGGTCTTCTTGGCGCTAGCTGGATCCTGCGCCCTTGGTAGAAGTTACTTGAAGAGAGGGGGGGGTGAGTTGAAGGCTTGTCCAGTTTCCTCAGTAAATCACGTCAGGTGGTCCCTCGGTTCCCCTCCCGCTGGGCCAGATCAGTGGGCTAGTTCAGTGTTCCTCACACAGCTTGGTGGGCAGCGCCTAAACCCTGTCACCCCCAGTGAATAGGTTCCTGACTAGTGCCTAAACCGCCTAAGTCTCCTGCATAGGTTCCCCCAGGTCAGTGATGCCCCAACTACTCTCTCTGGAAAGTTTCCCTCCCTTTCCTTATATAGCGACAGTTGGCAGTTGGCAGTGGCAGTTGGTGTCACCTCCCCTGTTCTGGAAGGTTCCAGGAGCTTCCCTTATTCTAGCTATGGGCAGGCTGGCATTGCAACATTGTTTAAGGGTTCCAGCCAGCTCCTGGCTACTAGAGTGTGCCTTAAAAGACCACGCTGCAGTAGCAGGGGTCAGTGGCAGCCATCTTAAGGGAAGAGAGCACCTGCACCTTAGCATTGGTAAGCAATGGGAAGGTGCCCAGAGACCCAAGGAAAAGTAGGTGAGAAAAATGAGGCAAAAGTGAAAAAAAATAAGGAAGACCACCCTAAGGCTGACAGGTCTAACAATTTAGTACTGGAGTACAGCGAAGAACTGGCTGACCAAGTGCGTTCTGTCTCTCACCAGATTGGGGAAGACCCTGTCGCCAGACAAGCAACTCCAGCACATGGACTGAAACCAGTTGATTGGGTAGTGTTAAAGAAACACACTCGAAAATCTTGCCTTGCACCGAGGTGGGGAAAACCACCACAAGTAATTTTGGTTACCACCACAGCTGTAAAGTGCGAAGGAGTTCCACACTGGATCCATGCCAGTCACACAAAAAGAGTGACTGAACCTGATGAAACTGAAGCTGAAGGTTGTGTAACTGAGGGGTCTCAAGATATCGATCCTGAAGTAGCTGAAGAGGAACAACCAAGCACCAGTCAAGATGATTGGATCCCAGTAGTTAACATACCTGCAGAACACGTGAGAACCAGAAGTCAGACTTATCTGGACAGTCAGAGTGATAGTGAGGATGAGAAAGGTCTAGAAGAACATACTCAGATTACAGACATCCAAGATAACAGTAATTCTGAGGAGGACCAGATAGGGAAAGATAAAGTTACCCAGATAATCGACACTTCACCAAGAACTCCGGAGTCCGAAGAGGGACAGATAGATATTAGGGCGGAAGTTCAGGCAGAAGAAAATCAAGGGTTCGAAGAGCCTGAGCAGGACCAGATAGGAGTAGGAAAATGTGTTCAGGAAGAAGGTGAATCAAATCAAAGTCAAATTCAGCAAACACCTGAACAAGGCCAGATTTGTAACCAGGCAGAAGAGACAGAAATAAGACCTGGACCTAGTCAGATAGAGAGGGATACAGAAGACAGCATTGAAATAGATGTGCCACAACTGAATGAAAATAAGAGAGCACTGGAAGAAGGCCAGAGCACAGTGCCAGGTAAAAGGCTCAGAAAAGGAGAAAAATGGCCTAGGTTTGTCAAAAGATTGAGATTTCATCTAAAGACAATAAATGAAGAACCAGAACAAGTAAACGAAATAACAAGTTAAACTGAACAATCAACAGTACAACCAAGAAGGAGAAGTCCACGATTGAAAAGGCTGAATAACAAATTCAGGGACCCTGAATGGACTTACATTGTCCTTGAAGATTTCGAAAACTTAGAAATAAGTGATGAAAGTGATGACGAATTAGTTGTTGATCAGACCGACGGAGAAGTAAGACCCACTTGAAAAATTTCACATGTTAAAAGACTGTGTAAAAGCTAAAAAGAGGGGTTAAGTCTCCTTGGTCAGAAACGGCTGATCATACTGTTAATAGAAGACCGAAAAGATAGTACTCATAGTATGGTTAGGACTGACAATAGCTATTCCTTACATGAAGAATAATACTAATGAGCTACAAACGATAGATACACCTAGAAGAATATATACACAAGAGAAAGCACTTAGCATTAAACAATGGAAGGTAGATTTAGAAGCATCAGATGAGGAAGGACTACATTATACTGGAACTAAAAACAGAACTCACTTAAATGTACTTGCAAACCTATTAGTACACTATGTAGAAGCTATGGAAATAGAAGATTGCTATGTTTGTATGAAGTTACCTACTTCGGTAGCCGAAGGTGTGACTTACCATCATTTATCACTAACATATGGTATTTCATGTAGTATTTTAGCTAGTATATTCTAAAAGAAAGGACCTTTGCAGTATTACTATTCTAATTCAGATGTGATATTTTCTGAACTTCCTATACGTAGTAACCTGAATCCTGTACAAACTAAAAGTGATGTAACACGTTATGTGGGTGAATATTTTCTAACCAGAGGTACAATAGATATAGCTGAAGCACACAAGAATAACTTATCATGCTTATTACGTGAAAAAGAGAAAATATTTTTTAATATGGTTGAGAAAAGGAGAGAGAATTTCCAAAGAAAGGCAAATGATAAGAATCATAAAATTCCTAAATGGGCTGAAAATATAGGGTTCACCCCAAATGGCAAGACTCATGCTGCTATGTTGCTGGATTTCGAAAAAAAAGGGAAACTCTGTCTCCACAGGGTAACAATATATTCATTGGTTCCAGTGAATGTGAACACAATTACAATGTAATTGGGGGTTGGGGTTTCAAAGATGGAACTGAACCTGTGTTTCCTGGAATTTATTCTATATGGATGCAAACAGGTATTAGAACCTTACCAAAGACCGACAGAGAAAGGGGCACGCAGGACCCTAATCGGGGGCCTTATAAATGCTCGCTCCATGTGCAAGAACGCCACACATATTTTCGACCTTATTTCAGAAAATTATCTTGATTGTTTATTTGTCACAGAAACATGGCTTAGAGACTGGTCAAACCCCGACATAGTGCATGCTTTGCCCCCAGGCTTTCAAATTCAGAGGTTAGACAGACCTCTACATCGAGGGGGGGCTGACAATTATTCATCGAGACACCCAAAAATGCATAACAACCGACCTTTTGGACATTAAAGGAGCTGAATGCCTTGGCTTTAGTTTTCAGGTACATGATTCATTTACCTTTGCGGGGGTGTTGATATATCGACCCCCGGGACAATCTACACAGTTCATAGAAAGTGTAGGTGAAGTGCTGACTAGCCTAACTGTTAAATTCGCCAACTTCACTCTATTGGGAGATCTGAATCTTCACCTAGACAGTATTAACGAACCCAACGTGCTCTGTTTTAAAGAGATTCTAAATGTCTTGGACTGACGATACATATGTTAGAACCCACACATAAAGCTGGACACATTTTGGATTGTATCAGCTCAAACCTGGACACGATCAAGGTAAAATCCCCTTTGCCCCAAACATGGTCGGATCACAAATTCATCGCTTTTAGCCTGAAGGTTGAGGGCAATAAGGCTATGAAAACGGCAATCTCATATAACGGGAAGTCCACACCATGTTGGGGGAAAATTATAGAGCATCCAGAGCTTAACGACTCGGCGAAGGAGAGCAGACCATTGCTGCTAGGGAACGTGACTACTGATAACCAGAGATTTGAGGGATGGATGAGGACCATCGGGGATAAGATGAAATCTCGAGAAACTAAGACTAAAACTAGACCAGGGAAAAAGTCCGCACCCTGGTTTACGAGTGCCCTACAAGTAACGTTGGTAGAGGTGAGAGTGTTGGAGCGCAAATGGCGGCGACACTACAACAGTACTGACCAGGAGATATATAAGAGGGCTAGGAGACACTACCATGCTTTAATTAAAGGTGCTAAAGTGACCTACTATACGAAGATGATAGAAGACACAAAAAATAAGCAAAAGGAAATCTTTGAAATTGTTAATTGCTTCAGGAATCCCAAAACACTATCTCAGGAAATTCCACCATCCCAGACTTTATGTGATGAGATAGCGGCCTTCTTTGAACAGAAAATACTTAATCTTATCAAAGATTTCCCTCAGGTTAAGGTGGAGGATTTAGAGTCAACGGACATTATACACACTGGAGATTCTAATCCAGTGTGCTGGAAGATCTTCACTCCTATTAATATGGAGGACTCGTCCCAGGCCATATCCTCAATCAAGCCAGGGTCTCCATTTGATCCTTGCCCCCCAGCATTGCTAAAAGCTATAAAAGAGGAGGTCAAACCTGTGATAAATTCTATCATTAATGCTTCACTCCTCACAGGCGAGATTCCGGATCATTGGAAAGTGGCAGCTGTTAGACCCCTACAGAAAAAAGCGCTGCGAGACCCCACAGTCCTATCCAACCTACGACCTATATCACTCCTCCCAGCTGTTTGCAAGCTGGTAGAAGCTTGCGTTAATAAGCAGCTTACGGCTCATCTGGAAGAGAAAAATATTATTCATCCTAACCAAGCTGGTTTTAGAGCCCATCATTCTACTGAGTCGGCGCTACTGTTTACAACAGAGACTTTAAGAACTGCTCTGGATCAGGGCAAGAAGGCAGTCCTAATCCTACTAGATCTATCTGCAGCGTTTGACACGGTGTCCCATGCTATATTGTTACATCGCCTGGCAAACACGGGCATAGCGGGCACCGTGTTAAAGTGGCTCAAAAATTTCCTGACGCACAGGCGGCAGGTTACTATGCTGGGACAGTTCTGCTCTGAAGAGAAGGTGGTGCAATCAGGGGTACCACAGGGCTCCAGTCTGAGCCCCACTCTTTTCAATCTGTATATGGTCCCCCTGATTAAACTAATCTCCTCGTTTAACATCAGCGCAGTAGCGTATGCTGATGATATGCAATTAGTTCTAGTCTTGGATGAGGACCTGGCCAATGCCAAACAGACCCTGAAAGAGAGTCTAACTGCGACCTTTGCTTGGATGTCTAATAATCATCTCAAATGTAACTCCGCTAAAACTGAAATTTTGCCATTTGGACAAAACAACCTCTTTTCCCCCAGACTTGCTGGCCTGAGGAGGCCGAAGCCCCGCCCAATACTATTACAGCTGCACGCAATCTAGAGATTAAATTCAATAAGACCCTTTCTTTCGAACAGCAGGCGCTGGAAGTTGCCGGCTCTTGTTTCAACATTATAAAGGGCCTTAGGAAAATTTTTGATCTCCTTCCTTTATCAGCCAGACGCACTGTTGCAGTAGCATTGATCACATCCAGATTGGATTATTGCAACAGCTTGTATGCAGGAGCGAATAAGTCGACCCTGCACAGATTGCAGATGGTTCAACACGCAGCAGCGAGATTGGTTCTTAGATGGCCAAGAAAATCTTCTGCCTCCGCTGCGCTAGATGCCCTTCATTGGCTTCCTATCCAGAAGCGTATCCTATTCAAAGTCCTGACGATTGCTTTTAGGGCCTTTCATAAACATGGCCCACAGTATCTCTACAAAAACTTCAGGCGATACCATCCTACGCGAGACCTCAGATCCGCGACAGCGAACCTGATGACGGTCCCGACATTTAGACTGACAACGAAGGGAGGAAAATCCCTGGCGGTTATAGGCGCCAAGGCATGGAATAAACTGCCCTATCATCTACGCACGATCACCACCGAACAAAAGTTTCGAAAACTGCTTAAGACATGGACCTACAGCCTTACAGACTCCGAAGGTAAAATACTAGTCTAACGCCCCTGCCGGCTGAGTGAGGACAAGGAAGCTGTGACCATCTGTTCAGCTGCATGATTTGATGCACCAAGATGCTCTATGGGGTGGTAGTGCGCTATATAAATGCATATCACATCACATCACATATGCGGAAACGAGGCTTATTACAAACTGCCAGATCATTGGTATGGAAGCTGTTATTTTGGAATAGTCTTCCCAAAGATATACCATGTAAATAAAATCACTGGAAACAATGAAGAAACTCATGGATTAATACTTAGCAAAAGAGCAAGTTTTGGAGAAATAGTAGGTGATATATTTAGTGCATTGATACCCACAGTGGGAGTGGCTCTAAATACGCAAAGAATTTGCAAATTGTCAACAGTAGTAGATCGGTTATCAACTGATACTGCTGGAGGGTTTTTAATGGTCAATACCGAATTGGTTGCGGTCAGATTAATGGTTTTACAAAATAGACTTGCTCTTGATACATTATTATCAAAAGAGGGCGGAGTCTGTAGAATGTTTAAAGCGCAACATTGTTGCACTTACATACCTGACAAAAGTATTGAAATTAAAAGGTATGTAAGAAATATTACTAATTTGAAAAAAAAGAGCTTAAACCACTGGAGGTAGATAGTGCATGGAAGAGACTTACTGATGGTCTCTACTCTGTAGGTAGTTGGCTCTCTAATGTAGGAAAAAGTTTTATAGGTAGAATACTGATGCCAATGGTGGGAATAGGCTTACTGATTTTAGGGATAATAATTTGTTGCAAATGTCGGAAGTACAAAAACACATATACAGTAAATAAGGGAGGGAAAAGAAAAATATTGATGAGCTTGAATTAGAAGAGTTGAATGGAAATATATACAAGAAAGTGAAAAACTTTCACACTAACAATGAAAAGAAACAAAATAGAAAGTTTGAAGAAATTGAGCTGGGTCTAATGTGAAAAGTTGGCATCTGTTTCATTAATTGTTGATGATATAAAATATCATCAAAGAGGGGATTGATGGAGCAAGGATTCGGACGTAATGCGACTTGCTTGTATTCAGTCCTCTCGACATAACTTTAATGTACTAATCAACATGTTTGTCCTATTAATATTGCATTACATGACATCTAGGTGAAGCTTGCATATGTGCTTTTACTAATAATAATCTGCTTGCATTAAAATGGCCGCTGCTACTGCGCATGCGTCTGTCATACTTATGTGACATGACGTATCTTTCGCTTGGAGGGAAACTTTTGCTTCTGCGCACTAGAGCTAAGATGGCTGCTCTGTGTTACAGCATGCATGAAGCTTACATTGCTGCTTTTGCTAAGCTGTTTGTTCTGCTTAACTCTAACGCAACCGTTAAATGTAAAGTAATGGGAATAGAGTAGAGAGAAGGGGTATACAGTGCATTCATTTATTCTGTATTCTCAAACTGTTTCTTTTCTATTCTTACATGTAAATCAATTTGGGCCTGACGCCTATTGCTGAACTCCATCTTGGAGAAATTGCGACTGCGCACGAATCACAAAGTCCATGAAGCAGAATGACCTTTGAAATGCTGCCAAAGAGCCAACTTGCTAGAAGATGCCTGTGGGAATCTTACCTCCTGACCCTTACGGAGGAAGCAGAATTCTCAAATGGACTAAAATGTAACCAATATTGGAACATTCATTGCTGGGTGGAATAAAACATACATGGGAAAATAAATTAATGGGCGGGAACCCAAACATTAATATTCATTCTAAAAGTTTCATTTTGGTATGGTGTGATGACCTCTCCTCATCCTTTTGCCCATTCAAAATTGGGGATCCTTACACTTGCAACATTGGGGGGTGGTACACTGACCTGGAAAATAGTATAACTAGGTAGGCTTAGCTAGTTAATTTGTCCGACTTGTCCGGATAGCTGACCTGCCACTGACCCAATGCACTCAATAGGTGATCGGCAGCAGAGGTGCAGAGAGGGAGTAACGCAGGCGTTGCAACTTTAACTGCAGGTGCCGGTCTTAGCCTGTGGTAGTCCTGTCCTGGTCCAATTTGGCTTTACCTGTCCTGATTCTGATCTGCTCCTGCTTGCCCTTATGGTGCCTGCACTTTCGGGGTTCTGTCCTTTAAACTGACCCGTGGCCAGGGTTAGTTCTTCACGCCATATTAGGTAAATATTCAATGTGGGTATGTTATTGTACTGTTTCCTTCTCAGTTTCCTTCTCTCTTCCCACCCTAATGTCAAATGCGTAAAGTTTGCTTCATAAAATCTCTGCATATTTTCATTCTAATTATTATTTTCTTGATTGAAAGATTTCTGATGATTAATATCTGGATTAAGACATTTAAGAAATTTAGATAAAGAGTTTAAACCTTTCCCGAGTTTGTGGTTATTAAATGAGTGCAAATGTTATTATTCTACCTATTATTCTAACTCCTTTGATCCCTTAGGACTTTAGGTACCGGGGTGCCGCTCGCTAGCCGTGGAGAACTTTGGACCGTTTCCTTTTGCATTTCTGGGAGCCTGTTTGTCCCCTCAGAAGGAGCATTCTCACCAGCGCTATCGGGAGGTGGAGGAGCGCTAAGGGCATCAGAGGCACTGCTGGACACAGAGGACGGGGCCGGGACTGCGAGGCCCAGCATTCCAAGCGTCCAGGCAATCGCCGCAGGTGGAGCCTCTTCCCCGCCCCGCCTCTTCCTACATAATACCACTAATCCCCACACACGCGGGACGCGCGCGGGACGAAGACCGGGGCGAAGCCCGGGCAAAGGGCGGGCCGTTTGAGGCCGTTTGAGGCCGTTAGAGGACGGTAGAGACCGGACCGGGCCACCCCCCTAATTTCTCGCCTTCCAGAACAATCGAACCTCACTGTCTTGCCTGGATATCCTGAAGTTCTGCTCAAACAAATGGCAACGAGGGAAACAAGAAGTAAGACGGCCACCATGGTCACAGGTACTTTGGATAATTTTCTTGCTAAGGCTAATACTGTGGTAAATAAGGGGCTCACAGTCTTAGAAAAACAAATAGCAGAAGGGATTGAAAGCTCAGACCTGGCTTCCTCGGGGTCATCTTCTAATGTTAGATCGTCACAACTGCTGGATGCTACACACCTATCACTTATGGATAGCATCGCTCAAACTATAGAGTCAGTTCTGCAGCAGCTGAGGACACATCCAACTCATTTAGGGATCGAGACTCTGTCCACATTCTTGATGGGGTGGCATCTTCCCCTACACCACAGACAGTTCTATCTAGGGTATTACCAACAACAAGAGAGTGTTAATTACAAACATCCAACACAGTATGCCAATAATGATTTAAACAGGCACTACTGAACTTTCAAGAAAGGGAATTAGTCACAGTAGGAAAAATTAGGGTGCACGTGCTCAAAGTTTTAGCTAGAAAGAACCCTCAGGCCCCAGTGAACCACTGGTAGCCAGTTGTCTTCATTGGGCTCTCTTTGTTAGCTAAGAAAAGTGACAGTGAATTAAAAAGAGTGTGGGCTACTCCTCGACATTATTTTAATAAGAGGGTAGCTCTAACTCTGTTAAAAAACAGTGTTTAGGAAAATATAATGGTTTTCCTGGACTAGTGAGAGATTATGCAAATTGAAACCAATCAGTCCCTTAACATAGTGCAAAAAGTAAAACTAAAAAAGGTCAACATGTTTCTGCTTCACGAGCGCTACTCTGCTCAGCATTCGTCAGGACCAAAGGATTGATACCACTCACTGGTCAGAGCACGCTAAAGCGCTCGAAATCAGTGGTGGTTATATGAAACAATACGACCTGTGAGTGTCGATGCTCTGTGAGGCTAGTCTTCCTCAGATTGAAATTCACTCCTTATTGTAGGAGCTACTGAAGTAATCTGTAGGGATGGATAGAGAGAAGTCTCAGTTATAAGTCCTTAGAGAATACATATATGTTGATACAATCTGAGCATGTGCACACCACTACCTCAAACAATATGCATGCAAACTTAAGTACTTCTTCTCGGTATTGCCATTCTAGACCCGAATTTATTGATTATTTCTCAGTCTAAACCACAATGTTTCATTGTCTGTGGTGTTCTCAAATAAAAAGAGAAATTAATTAACAGGAGTAATAAATAGCAAACAAAAAGTGCTCGTGTTCATATAGGTGGAAACCGAATTAGGAGTAGTAGCTCCTTAGTACACCTCTACATGAAGCACACCGGGCGCAGTACACTGGTAGAGAGGGGGAGTCCGTTAAAAAACTTACTTGGGATTTTTAGATAAAGTGCCCCATGGGCATAGCGGCAGGGGAAAATCTTCACGTTCGGAGTTCTGTCAAGAAAGCAACAGAAACGAGCGTTTAAGTGAGAATGCAACCCTCCCGCTATTTTTAGCCCAGACACGTTGCCAAAGAAGCGTTACTTACGTTTCACCGAACGCCTCTCCGCCGGTCTACCTACAGACGGCCACGTCCGCCGCCCGAAATAACAAACGCAGAAGCCAAAGCCTTCGTTATTAAAAACAAAGCAACCGGGAGAGGATGGCGTGTGACGCGGCACGTCTTGATCTCGTGTTCAAAGTGATCGCGTCAAATCCTTAAAGGCGCCCGTCTGTTTACAGACGTGCTGGGGCGCATTAAAAGCGAGCAAGTGTTCAATAACAAACGGAACATGATTACGGGAATACTTCAAAGGACCCCAAGGTTAAGGTACAAACATGGGCAGTGGCAAAGTTAATGTTATAAAGGAAAACGGATGCAAAATCATGTCCATAGTAACTGGTTTATTAGAGATGTATATATCCCCCATAACTAATCAGCACATGAGTGCTATAGAATCACCAGTTCGTGTCTCAGTATGCCCAGATTAAGGCTATGATTTAAGCACGATCAGTAGCAAAAGTAGAATGCAATAATATGCCCATAATGGCCCATATAATAAAGGAGTGTATTTTCTTCATAGTTAATCAAAACCATAGTATTGTTAAATTAGTAGTTCTTGACTCAGTATTGGTAGGTTAAGACACCATGAGATATGGATGGGCACTTAGTTGACAGAGATGGTATTTTTGAACTATCTGTGCATGACTGATCCCCATGGGATATCATCGTTCAAGCCATTTATATGGGTAGAAAGACGATAAACCCATCGTTGTTCCTTCTCATATAAAGTACCCTCGTTCTTAGTGCTCAACTGTTCGATTATGACCCATTTGACATCGTTAGGACAATGGCCTTGCTCGAGAAAATGAGTAGTCATTTTAGTGGTGTTCCTGCCACATCGAATGTTGCTGCGGTGTTCTCCTATTCTGGTCTTAATTTTTCTAGTAGTCATCCCTACATAACGGAGACCACACGGACAAGTAATTAAGTAGATGACGTTACTTGAATTACAGTTAGTGTGGCCTCGTAGGTACCATGTTTTACCCTCTTCCAATTGTAACGTTTTAGTGGATGGCGTAAGATGGCATACACTACACCCCCCACAGGGGTAATGGCCAGTGATAGGCGGCAAACCCCAAGCATTCAAAATAGAGGCGTCATGTGTGGATTGATTAGTTCTAGGACGCGTATGTACTAGGACATCATGCAGGCTCCTATCTCTTTTATATGAAAAGAGTGGTTTCCGCCAATTTCTTCCATTGCTGGTCAGAATCTGCCAGTGTTTACCAATACAGCGACTCACAAAGTTGGAAATGTTATTGTAAGTGGTTACACAGGTCAGGGGGACCTCCGATTCTCCATGTTTTTCATTGTCTTCCAAAAGAGCTTCCCTGTTATTATTTCTTGCTCTTTTGCGGCTTTTTCGTAAAAAATTTTTGGGATAGCCCCTTTGTTCTAATTTAGTTGTGAGGTCATCTGATTGTTTATTGAAATCAGTGATGTTGCTACAATTTCTTCGGACACGTAAATATTGGCCGAATGGGAGATTTTCACGTAGTGAACGCGGGTGAAAACTCGAAAAATGCAAAAGATTTTTCCTGCTGGAGGGTTTATAGTAGGTTTTGCTCGTTAACCGATTTCCGGTTTTTGTGAGTGTAACATCAAGGAAGACAATGGAATTAAGATCGTATTGGTGGGTAAATCTTAAGTGAGGGTCGCAAGTATTGACCCAATCAAAAAAAGAGAGTAAACTCTCCTCGGACCCTTTCCAGATTAAAAGCACATCGTCAATGTACCTCTGCCACAGGATAACATTGAGAGCATAAGGATTGGAGTTTGCTAGGATGTGGGTTTTTTCAAAGTTGTAAACATACAACCCCGCTATACTGGGGGCAAAAGTACTGCCCATTGAAGTGCCAGTCTTCTGCAAATAGAAGGTATCTTTGTATTGGAAGAAATTTCGTTTTAGTGCCAAAGTGGCGCAATCTATAACAAAGGTCTTGGAAGTTTGGTACGACCATGTAGTTTGGTCTAGAATGTCCGCCAGAACTTTCAAAGTGGCGTCTTGAGGGATACATGTATATAAGCTTTCAATGTCCAATGACACTAGGTAGCATGGTTCGTCAGGAAGTTGAACATTAAGCAACATTGAGAGAAGACTTTTAGTATCCTTAATGTAGGTGCTGGTAGATTGGATTAAGGGCTTGAAGAAAAAATCACAATACATAGAGAGTGGTTCCAACTGAGAGCCAATCCCTGACACTATGGGTCTTCCCGGAGGTGGAGTTCTATCTAGGGACCTGGGGAATGGCTCTATTGTAACGGATTATATGGGTCTCCGAGAGGACGCTGTCCCGAAAAGGAAAAGATCGAGGAAGTCTAAAGGTGCTAAAAGGGCTAAAGTAGATCCCACCCCAAACACCGCCGATGACAGCACTGACGCCCCAGGAACCCCTTCCTCTGGGAGCGTCATTGCAATGGCGAGTTCTGTAGTCCACGCCACTAACCTCATACCTTTGAACACTGGCCCATTTATCTTTGGAGGGGGACCTCCAAACACTTCAGAGCATATTATTTCCTCACTTACTGACATTATTAAAAGTCTTTTGGATCCCCTCTCCTCAAAATTGGACTGCATTGAGGCTAGACTTCTAGCAATAGAAAGATCAGGTGGAAGCGGGGCTGATCAGCAAGGGTTGCGACTTAGCACAATTGGAGTAAATGAGACTAATGTTGGGATTTCTCTCCCGCCTAGTGCTTCTATTACTGTGGCTCCAATTCTGCCAACAACTGTTTCCACGGAGAACGCCCCCACAATCACCCCACCACAACCTGCCCCTGTACCCCTTCCTAGGCAATTGCCTCCGGTCCCACCTGTCAGGAGGTCGAAGTTACCTACTTCGGCTAGTTCATTGGGACAGGAGAGACCGCCTAATGTAATGGCTGACTGCCCCAATCGGATAGACAACATCCTTAACCGGCGAAAAGCAGTCAACTTGCCTCCCGAGGCGGCGGCCTACACTGTAATTTTGATGGGGGTACCAGAGCTCTCCAGTAATGTGGTGGAATCTTATGATTCCCTACGTAACAAAGTTATTAGCTGGCTAAATGTTCAAAGGCCCCTACCACCCAATCTAAGAGAAGAAGTATTGATGGTCAGAAGGTTCCCATGGGTTGGGTATACTGTCAAGAAAAATGGGGGAGATTGTATAATCGTAAGCTTTAGGAGTTCTCAGGTTGCTACGTAAATTTGCAATTGGTTTGGGAGTCCGGGGAATACTTCCATAGAACTGGTCCCCCTGTCGTTCTTCTACCCCAATGTACGAGGTGTGACTATGAGGAGGGACGATGGCTGGACCAGGGTGGGATTTGCTGTCGACGGGTCAAGGTATAGGCCTACTCGCTACGATACCCCTGTCTATGGCAATTATGTTCACCCCAAAAGATACAGTTGCCTTGATCAGGTTGACTGACTCCAGAAGGGCGCAGCTATTGGGGACACTCAAAGTGTAGCTTCTGAAACTGCTGGGTTGGGGACAGGAAGAGATGTAATTGATCTCACCATCCAAGACCTTGACGCATCTCCCTCGGAGAGCATAACTACCAGCAGTTCACGGGGTCAACTAGTTAACTTATTCCCGAGTCCATCTGGTCCTAACCTAATATCTGAAGCTCCATTTGATCGGGGAATATTACCGAACAGGTCTGAACTACCACCACTAGGTACCGCCGCTGAGAGGACCATGGGGACGGTACCTAAGACTCCAGTAGGAATTATGAAGGTCCTCTCCTGGAATGTGGCAGGTATTGCTAACAAACTAGACACAAATGATTGGGCTTCCTTGGTAGGCAGTAGCGACATCTGTCTCTTTCAGGAGACTTGGGCTAGGCAACACTTCCTTAGCGCAGGCTACGCAACCTTCTACATCAACGCTAAGTGGAATGGTAAAGGGAGGCCTTCGGGTGGACTAGCTGTCTGGGTGGCCAGTCATATTGGCTGTAATGCGGAGATAGTACCTACTTATTCGGAGGACATACAATGTGTTCTCCTTAAATGGCCCAATGCATTCAATCTGGCAATTGTTAATGTGTACTCACACCCAGTCAGCGCGTCCATGGAATTACCCACTTTGGATGATCTTTCATCATTTTTGGGTCAACTTCCCACCGACTGTAAGATATTGATGGGTGGAGACTTTAACTGTCACTTCGAACCCCTCGAAGGTTTGAAGGAGGGCGCCCTAACTGCTGAAGACGATTATTGGGGGATCCCTCCATGTCAATCCCCTCATCCTAAATCATGGTCCCCTTTAGCAGTGCAGATTATGTCCTTGACCCTGAACTTTGCCCTGAGGGCCTGCAACGGGTGCACCCCATCTGATATCCCTTCAACGTGCACTTTTAATAGGAAGAACCACGAATCACGCCTGGACTACATTTTTGTAGATACAGGCTTGTGGTCCAAGGTCCAGGATTTTAGGATTGTAGAAAGAACAGACAGTGACTATAATGCCCTCTGTCTAGACATGGCTCACCCTGTCCCTGCTGTAGGGTCGCCATCCATTGACCCCAGTGAAGACCTAGGGAATTTGGTTCTTAGCAGCAACAGACGCAGGGTAAGATGGGGGAAATTAGTAAATTCAAAAGAGAGCATAATTAAAATCTATGAATTAGCACTCCCTAAGCTAGATGAATTATACGGACTGATCAACCAACCCAGAGCCACGGATTTTAATGAGAAAATAGCCCAAATCCACACAGATGTAGTGGGAACTTTAGGAGAGGTTTTTTACCCAGTGGTGATGCCAAGGAAGAAAAAGACTTGAACCTCAGCCTGGTATAACTCCACCTGTAAGAAGATCAAGACCGAGCTGATCTCCACAATTAAGCATGGGCGAATTTTGCGAATCTCGCGTTCGCGAATTTTGCGGATTTGCGAACTCGCAATCCGCAAAATCCGCGAATTCTCGCGAATTTGCGGATTTTTTTTTTGTGTTCGCGCGGGTTTCTGCCAGTTCGCGAGGGTTTTGTACAATTTCGCAAAATGCGAACTTACCTGTCGGGTCGCAAGTTTCGCGAACTTGTTGTTTCTACGTGTCCAGCCTGTTTGGGACACTCTTCTTCATCACTGCCACTCTCTGTCACCACTGCCACTCTCTGACTACTCATGCCACCCTCTGGCCCACCCATGCCACCCTCTGTTTCATCACAGCACCCTCTGGTTGTCCAGTCAGTGTACATTATTGTGGCAACGCAAGCACACCTTCCCTGCCTCAAGTGACCTGAATTAATTTGGGGCTGATTAATGTGTCACAGAATATTTTTTTAGCTGGCACCTGCTTCCTTAGTGCTTCCTGATTAGTGATCTTTTGCACTTGCTAAGTGCTTTCATTGTTGCAAAATTAGTTACAACACCTGCCCTGCCCCAACTGACAATAATGAATTAGGGGCTGATTAATGGATTTGAACCTCCAGCCTGGCTCCTGCTTGTCTCCCTTAGCTGTAATTCAGGACCTTTGTGGCATATGTGTAACTATTCTGAGGTTCAGAGCAGGGTCACATAATAGTTGCAACTGGCAACTGAACTCTGGAGGGGCCCCTCAGGAAGCACTACAGGAAATGGCTACTAATGATGAGCCTGAACTTTTGAACCTGGTAAGTAGTTTCAGTTTTGCTAAGATCGTATTTCTGCACTTTTGCGCTTATTCGCGGGGCGCGACGTTGTACTGGGAAGCCGCGAACTCACGCGAACAGTGCGAGCAAGCCATGAAATCCGCTGCTCGCGGATTTGCGGATTTTGCGGGAGATTCGCGAATCTCGCGGATTGCGAATTTACCGAAAATCCGCAAAATCCGCGAGCGAAACGGATTTTCCGCCCATGCTTATCCACAATAAAATCAGGCACTAATAAGGACAAGGTTGCTGAGCTTAGGCGCAAATATAGGGAAGCCCTGGCACAAGCTAAGTCAGAATGGGACTGGAATAGATGGCAGGACCTCTCCCTAGCACTGGAAATGAGGGACTCTAGAAAGTTCTGGTCTCTGGTTAATACTGGCTCAGGAGAACCAAAAATAGCAGTGGAGCCAAACATTGCTGCCCCGGTTTGGGAAGCCCATTTTAGCAAATTGTACCAAGATACTCCTGAATTTGCAAATGAGGCGGCCCTTGATGTTATATCTGACCCCGCAGATGGACTAGAATTTACATTGGGTGAGGTAGTTAGCGCCATAGAGAGGCTGGCGTTGGGGAAGGTCCCGGGACTCAACAGATTGCCCGGCAATCTGTTTAGATACCATCCAGAGATCTGGGGCTCGTACCTCCTAATTCTTTTTAATTCCATCCTGGGAGGTATGGAGATCCCCTGCACTTGGCTGGGGGCAGAGATAGGACCAATTTTCAAAAAGGGCTCCCCTCTGCTCCCGGCCAGCTACAGGCCGATCAGCCTCATAGATGTACCCCAAAAACTATTTTCTCGCCTTCTCCTGGACCACCTTCTAGACTGGATGGAGGATAACGCGATTCTTAGTCCCCTCCAGGCGGGCTTCAGGAAAAACACGTCCACCCTGGATAAGATTTTCCGCCTCGTTCTCCTCTACTGGAAAACAGAGAGGATCGAGGGAGGAGTCTGTACATGGTGTTCGTGGACCTGAGGTCCGCATTTCACTTGGTTCCCCGTAAGAAACTATGGGAGGTCCTAAAAGAGCTGGGTGTTCCTTCTCAACTACTGCATGCTATAATTAGGCTTCACGAAGGTAATTTTGCTCAGGTTAGGTGTGGAAGGGATGGAGCGCTGTCCTCTAGGTTCCCAGTTCTCAGAGGGGTAAGGCAGGGTTGCGTTCTTGCACCGACCCTGTTTTGCCTCTTTGTTAACAGTTAAGATATGGAGGTGAGCAACCCAATATACCCTTGCGGGCTCGGGCAATACTTGTTATAAAGAAAAGGCCAGCAAGGGATTTTGTTTAATTGCTTATTGGTCAGCGATATTAGGACTTGTTATGAAAATCAAGGATCCTGAAACTGTTATTAATCAGTTGCTGTAATCAATTGTTGATTTGGACTAAAGACTCAAATGAGATCAGTATCTACAATGTTACCACACTAACATAGTAAATAACTTCAAAAACCAGGATTTTGTTTTGTCTGAAAATTATTATTTGTTTTCAATGCAAAAAGTATATACAAAACAGAAATAGTTTTATAAAATAGGGTGCATACACAGATATTGTTTAGATATTCAAGGTACAGGTTATTATCACCTTTGGTCTATCTAAACAGAAAATCCAAACTGCTAATACAACATAACATAATGATTTCAACTAAAAAAGAAGAAAATCAAAGAATGGTACATTGAATCATGTGCAGAATTGGACTAGAATGTCGACGTTTCGGTCTTTCTAGAGTTTTCATAAGACCATCATCAGGACGATATAATTCAACATAAAGTAGATGACCCTCTGTGAAAGAAACAACAATGTATTACAATTTATTTAAACCTGGTTAAAAGCTGTATAAAAAAATATTCATTAATCATTAAATCAGTTCATACTAGTGAAGTCGGTGTGGCGACTACAAGAGATTGTTTATAATTATACATATTTGATCAAGAGAGCAATTCACTTGAGCGACTTGCTTTTTTTGAAAAAAGGGGGGTGGGTTTACTACCCCTAGATCTTACTTGCGGTCATAAGAGCTGCATTAATTGTAGTAATTTGAACTCACTTTTAATCAGAATATAAAGGTCTTCCTTCTGTTTAAAGGAACGTTAGTGGTTCCAATGATTTTGAATAGCAGGAAGGGTGAATCTTTTTATGCCCGGAGTACTGCAAAGAAAAAGGGGGAATCAATGAATCAAAATTCTCCTTTTGATTTTGCAATGCGTGGCCATTATCCAAAAGGACTAGGCCATGGTTTTTTAGTTACCTTGTGCTCTTGAGTTGATAGAAATCCAAGTAGTAGCTAGGGATCCAATGTGTGTAGATCACTGGGAAGACCACAATTAGAATCTGTTCCAATAGAGAATAATTTAAAGGAACATTTAAGTTTAGACTAATATTTAGTGCAGAAAGCATCCTAAATTTAATCTAGTTGTACATTGCTAAAATATCTGCCCGTTTTATAATTATTCGGAGGAACAAAAAGTTTGTCTCCACAGGCTAGAATGTATAAAGTACATATGCCATAGCGTTGAGGACTAATATCATGTATTAGTCATTAAACCTAAGTCATTTGGTGAAACGATTATCTGTATAGCATTTTAAAGTACTTTGAACTTAGTGCACTTGCGAGTATTTAAAAAAAAGCGCTGCAATTACTGATAAAGTTGAGCGCCATCTTAGTCTCGTCAAACTAAATACATGATCGTATACAATGACAAATATAGTTTACTTTGAGAACGCAAAATGCTACTGTTTTGTGCATAAAATATTCTAGCTTTTTATACGAAAAGAGGCTTTCGTGTTGAAAAAATGCCTCTGTTTATAAACTAAATGAATACTAAGATACAGACGAATCTGCGCAGTGTAAAGCACAGAAGGAGAGGATTTTAAGTGCCTACGAGTACTTACTTCCAAAATTAGCAAGGCGAGGCAGGAAAATCTCAGTCAATGAAGAAAGCGCCGGACCGCAACCTGTTCGAGTTAAGGTTAGCAACATTGTTGCCAAAGTGAGATTCTGTATTTAAGCGTTACGTAATCTCGCGAGATTACGTCTTTGGAGCTGCCATCATTGATTTCATAGAAAAAGGGGCGGCCATCTTGTCATGTATAGCGTGTATTGGAAAATATATGTATTTTCACCCTCTTTTAATTCCAAATGACTGATAAGGACTGCCGAAAACAACCTTATAATTACGTTAGCCTAATTATGCATTTGACTGTATGGTTGACAAAGATTTTCCTGCCTCGCCTTGCTAATTTTGGAAGTAAGTACTCGTAGGCACTTAAAATCCTCTCCTTCTGTGCATTTTTTCAACACGAAAGCCTCTTTTCGTATAAAAAGCTAGAATATTTTATGCACAAAACAGTAGCATTTTGCGTTCTCAAAGTAAACTATATTTGTCATTGTATACGATCATGTATTTAGTTTGACGAGACTAAGATGGCGCTCAACTTTATCAGTAATTGCAGCGCTTTTTTTAAATACTCGCAAGTGCACTAAGTTCAAAGTACTTTAAAATGCTATACAGATAATCGTTTCACCAAATGACTTAGGTTTAATGACTAATCCATGATATTAGTCCTCAACGCTATGGCATATGTACTTTATACATGCTAGCCTGTGGAGACAAACTTTTTGTTCCTCCGAATAATTATAAAACGGGCAGATATTTTAGCAATGTACAACTAGATTAAATTTAGGATGCTTTCTGCACTAAATATTAGTCTAAACTTAAATGTTCCTTTAAATTATTCTCTATTGGAACAGATTCTAATTGTGGTCTTCCCAGTGATCTACAAACATTGGATCCCTAGCTACTACTTGGATTTCTATCAACTCAAGAGCACAAGGTAACTAAAAAACCATGGCCTAGTCCTTTTGGATAATGGCCACGCATTGCAAAATCAAAAGGAGAATTTTGATTCATTGATTCCCCCTTTTTCTTTGCAGTACTCCGGGTATAAAAAGATTCGCCCTTCCTGCTATTCAAAATCATTGGAACCACTAACGTTCCTTTAAACAGAAGGAAGACCTTTATATTCTGATTAAAAGTGAGTTCAAATTACTACAATTAATGCAGCTCTTATGACCGCAAGTAAGATCTAGGGGTAGTAAACCCACCCCCCTTTTTTCAAAAAAAGCAAGTCGTTCAAGTGAATTGCTCTCTTGATCAAATATGTATAATTATAAACAACCTCTTGTAGTCGCCACACCGACTTCACTAGTATGAACTGATTTAATGATTAATGAATATTTTTTTATACAGCTTTTAACCAGGTTTAAATAAATTGTAATACATTGTTGTTTCTTTCACAGAGGGTCATCTACTTTATGTTGAATTATATCGTCCTGATGATGGTCTTATGAAAACTCTAGAAAGACCGAAACGTCGACATTCTAGTCCAATTCTGCACATGATTCAATGTACCATTCTTTGATTTTCTTCTTTTTTAGTTGAAATCATTATGTTATGTTGTATTAGCAGTTTGGATTTTCTGTTTAGATAGACCAAAGGTGATAATAACCTGTACCTTGAATATCTAAACAATATCTGTGTATGCACCCTATTTTATAAAACTATTTCTGTTTTGTATATACTTTTTGCCTTGAAAACAAATAATAATCTTCAGACAAAACAAAATCCTGGTTTTTGAAGTTATTTACTATGTTAGTGTGGTAACATTGTAGATAGTGATCTCATTTGAGTCTTTAGTCCAAATCAACAATTGATTACAGCAACTGATTAATAACAGTTTCAGGATCCTTGATTTTCATAACAAGTCCTAATATCGCTGACCAATAAGCAATTAAACAAAATCCCTTGCTGGCCTTTTCTTTGTTAACAGTGTCATACTCCATCTTGACAATGTTAGGGACAATGACGCACCCCTGCTGGCAGGCAGGAGGGTACCCGCTATCATGTTTACCGATGATACCCTCCTGCTTTCCAAATCCCCGATGGGGATCCAACGGATATTAGATGGGTTTGGCGTTTTCTGCAGGCAACACTTGTTGGGTTCGTGTTTATGTATTGCGTGAGCTGTCACGAGCGTTTCTGTTATTTAATAGCTCGTGACAAGCTCGTGCTCTGGGTAATGTGTTTCTGTTTAAATACCTGGAATGTGGGAAGTAAAGCTGTTGGGGAAGTTGTATTATTCTTTAGCTGGACTTCATGACAAGAGGACACCAATAAAGCTGGTCTTCTTAATAACACGTTTCCTGCGTGTTTTCTCTCTTCCATTACTTCCCTACACTGGCGACGAGGATGGGATTTGTTACCTGCTGATTAAGAACGGGATTTAAACTAAATTTCTCGGCAGCAGATTTGTCTGAGCACCGTTACGGAGCTGCTGAACCACTGAAGATTAATTGAACTTATTTTAATTGGGAAGAGAAAAAGAAATACTTTCGGAAGAGAATTAATCTTACTTCCTACGGCGTGTTTGAAAAAAATTTTTTTCTTTGTTTTCATTTGATTGCCGTTTCTTGGAACCCTGTGGATTCAAGGCTTGTCAGCGTCCAGCTCTCATCATCACGCTCTGACGCATCACGTTGGATTGCCTAAGACTTCTTCTGTCATCACGCTCTTCTGCCATCACGCACTGATGCATCGCGCTCGTTGTCAAGCAATCGCATCGGGTTGTCATGCAGTGTGAACGCGTGATGGCAACGCGTTTTCTTTGAAGGAGTGTCAATAACGCGATGCAATGTAAACGCGTGATGGCAACTCTTCTTCTTTAAAGGAGTGTGAATAACGCGAGTGAGGATTACATATAGACAACAGATACGCAAGTGTGGATTTTGTTTGTTTTTCATCAGTGATATGCACACTGCGTGTTTTAACTACAGCTGGGAATTTTCTTTTACCTATTATTGTGTTTGTTTTTCTTGTATTTCAACATTCTTTATTGTATGATATAGAATAAGTTTACTGTTTATCTACTATGGCTGGCATTGTTCCTCCCCCATCCTTTTTATCGTCACCTGATGAACCCCCTATGGCGTGGGAAATATGGGAACCTGTATTTTTAGCTTATGTAGATGTTTTGGAGGAGGGAGATTGTGAGCCGGATAGAAAATTATCACTTTTGAAGCATTGTTTGGGTGGTATTGCTTTGAAAGAATTCAAAACTTTACCAGCTTTAGTAAATCCAGGGAATATTAATGTGTATGAATATGCCTCTTTACAACTAAGTTTAAGATATGGAAAAAAAAAGAATATTGTCATGGAGAGATTTATTTTTTACTCACGAAAACAACGTGCTGATGAACCTGTTGAAGATTTTGTTTCAGCTCTGAGATCATTAGCAGTTACGTGCGATTTTGAGCACATTTCTTTTGAGCAAGTGTTGAGGGACCAAATTTTGATGAGGACTAATAACAAAAAAGTGCAGGAACGACTTTGGACAACGTCTCATATGTCTCTTAACAATGCTATAGATATTGCAAAGTCGATAGAACACTCGGAAAAGTTTGTGAAGGAGATAAGAGGAAATGATAAAAGCGATGTTTTCAGCGTATCTAAAGATTCAGACAGGTCAAAGAAAGGTTATCCATCAAGGAGGGATTTTTCATCTAGAAACGATTACAAATTCAGGAATCAGAAGTATGAAAAAAAGAAGTCAAAGTTATTGTGTTTTAGATGTGGAAGCGATGGGCATTTAGCAGATTGTAGGAATTGTCCAGCTTTAGGGAAAACATGTTCAAAATGCAACAAGAAAGGGCATTTTACAAGATTTTGTAGATCAGTACCGGGAAAAATGAATTGCATACATGAATGTTGTGAAAGTTATGCCTTGGAAGATGAAAGTGAATTCCAAGTTAATACTGTTATCAATGTATGTGAGGATGGGGATTGTACCAAGTTTCCATCTTGTGTGATAATGGTTGATAACATCAAATTAGAATTCTATGTAGATTCATGTGCATGGTATACCATCATTTCCTTGGGTGTTTTTCAGGAGAAGTTTCCTGATAGGAAGTTACTCAAATCTGATGTATCTCCTGGTGGTTACACAGGCCACAAAATTGATTTAATTGGTTATTTTAATGCGAAGTTACAATTCTTTGACCGACACACTTCTGGGAAAATGTATGTGTCAAAGTCTGGATTGTCACTTTTAGGTTGGCCACACCAATACCAGTTGGAAATGAAAATAGATCCCAGGTCCAATCTTCCTGTTTTTGTTGTGCCACAGTGTTTGCCAAGTGTCCCCAATGATAACTCACTGCTAATGGATAGTTTGAAGAAATCTTTTCCAAATGTTTTTAGCGGGACTTTGGGTCGATATAAAGGTTTTGAACATGTTATCAAACTGAATGAGAATGCTATTCCTGTTAGGCACAGAGTGAGAAATGTTCCTCTGACTTATAGGAGCAAACTTAAGGAAATGTTGAAAGATTTGTGTGAGAAAAATATCATTGAACCGATAGAATCATCCCCTTGGGTTTCTCCCATTGTGATTTCGATTAAATCTTCTGGCGAGCTTAGGTTGTGTATTGATCTCCTTAGTGTTAATAATGCCATTTGGGTTGATTCACATCCTTTACCGAATCTTCATGAAATGGTTTCAACTTTAGCTGGAGCACAAGTTTTTTCTTGTGTTGATCTGGCCAGTGCTTACCATCAGGTTGTACTTGCTGATGAGTCTAAAAACATCACTGCATTTATTACCCCAGAGGGTTTATTCAGATTTTGTCGAATGCCATTTGGATTGGCGAGTGCTGCCTCAGTGTTTCAGAGACTTATGAGAGATACTTTGGAGGGTTTGAATGGCGCTATAGCATTTCAAGATGACATTTTGGTGTACGGAAAAGATGATGTGGAGCATGATAATAACTTGAGCTGTGTGATTGCTGCCTTGTCTGAGAAAGGGCTTACCCTCCATCTCGACAAATGCAAGTTTAGACAAAAGGAAGTGGAATACCTTGGTCATACTATCAGTGGAATGGGTATTAAGCCAAAAAGAAATCATGTTGAAAGTATTGTAAATGCTCCCCTACCCACTTCAAAAGAACAACTTGTGGCGTTTTTGGGCCTCCTTGAATTTTATTCTAAGTTTATACCTAATTTTTCAGTAAAGGTTGATCCTTTTAGATGCTTACTAAAGAGAAATGCTAAATTTGTTTGGACGGATGAAATTACTGAAGCTTTTAAGACCTTGAAAGGGTTTGTTGTGAACGCGCCGTGTCTGAAACCTTTTGTGGTTGGTGTGAAGTGTGCGGTTATGGTGGATGCAAGTTGCTCTGGTTTGGGTGGTGTTCTTTTGCAGAGGGATAATGAGAAGGAATGGGTTGTTGCTTACGCTTCAAGAGCTTTGAGAGATGCCGAAAATAATTATTCCGTTATAGAAAGAGAGCTTTTGGCTTGTGTTTGGGGAGCTGAACACTTTAGACCCTTTTTATGGGGTACAAGATTTTTAATAAAAACTGATCATAAGCCTCTTGTTTTTCTCATGGCTCCTGGTGGAGGTAGGACCATGTTGGCGCGTCTTGCAAGATTAGCTTCAAGATTGCAGTCTTTTCAGTGCAAAATTGAGTATGTTCAGGGTAAGGCGAATGTACATGCTGATTGCATGTCAAGATTAGTGTCTGATATGAGCTGTCCTGAAGTAGTCATTGAGGATGAGTGTGAGGTTGCTTTTACCTTACGCGATGTTAATCTTGTTTGTGGTGAACCATCATCTTTGCAAGAGGATGTCTGGTTAAAGGAAGTGAGAAGTGATTTGGAATTTTGCAATGTCAGGGATTATCTCACACATGGTTGGCCGGAACAGAGGAAATTGTCTGGTAACATGATGGGCTTTTTCAAGGTTCAGGAGGAACTTGCTGTGGAGAATGATTTGAGACAAAATTGTTCCGCCCTTTTCTATCAGGAATACTCTTCTTCAGATTGCTCATGAGGGGCATCTGGGGATATCCTTTACCAGAAGATGACTAAAAGAGTCTTTTTGGTGGCCAGGGATTGATGCTTGTGTGGATCATTTTGTGCGTTCATGTGTTCATTGTTCTAACAGTGATAAAACAGCTGCTGCGTTGCGTCCGGAACTTCATCCAATTGATTTACCTTCTGGTCCTTGGCGTAAACTTGGGTTAGATATCATTGGTCCGTTTAGTTCTTTACCCAAACAGGAAGCTTTTGGTATTGTCCTCATTGACTATTATTCTAAATGGCCGGAGGTCAAGATGGTTAAGGATGTTACTTCTCACCAAGTTATAGAGTTTTTGGACGAGATCTTTTGTAGAGAGGGAATTCCTCAGGAAATCGTGACTGACAATGGTCCACAGTTTGTTAGCAAGGAAATGGAACAATTTATGGATAAGTGTGGTATTGTTCATAGAAGAATTGCTGTTTTCCATCCTGAGGCCAATGGCCAGGTTGAACGCTTCAACCGTGTGATTGAAGAAGCCATTCAACTTTCGATCAAAGGTCATTTGAATTGGAGAAATGCGTTACAATCTATGTTGTTGGCTTACAGGACTTCACCCAATTCTGTGACTTTGGTTACGCCTTTTGAGCTTTTAAGAGGGCGTAAACCTAGTACTAAGTTAGTACCCTGGTGGTTAAAAAAGAACTTATGTGGGTCTGACAATTTTTTGAAAGTGGATTTTGAGGCAGTTCAACGCAGGGTTGAGTCATATAAGAATAAGATGAAGCAAAGATGAAGCATGATATGGTTAAGAGAATTGGTCCTACGTCTAGTCGTTCTGTAAAAGTTGGTGATTTTGACCGTATCAAAAAGAAAGAAGGTGTCTGTAAAGGTTTTCCTGTGTGGTCTAGTCCTAAGAAAGTAATTGAGGTTTTTAGGAATGCTGTCAGGGTTGATGGTGGCTCAGTTTGGAATTTGAGTAGAATTGCTGTGTTTACTGGGGTTAGTCAGTTGGAGAATGACTACGACAGCAATGTTTTTTTGGATGTTGAGGGACAGAGTGATGAAGGGCGTTGTTTACGTGCTGAATGTAATCCTGGTAACTCCAGGGTTGTGCGTTCTCACTGTATGCCGATATGGTTTAATGACTTTGTGATGAACTAAATTCTGGGTTTTTTTTGTGTGTTTGTTCTGTTTTCATTTTAAGGGGGGAAGGTGTGTTGGGTTCGTGTTTATGTATTACGTGAGCTGTCACGAGCGTTTCTGTTATTTAATAGCTCGTGACAAGCTCGTGCTCTGGGGAATGTGTTTGTGTTTAAATATCTGCAATGTGGGAAGTAAAGCTGTTGGGGAAGTTGTATTATTCTTTAACTGGACTTCATGACGAGAGGACACCAATAAAGCTGGTCTTCTTAATAACACGTTTCCTGCGTGTTTTCTCTCTTCCATTACTTCCCTACAACACTGTCTGGAGATTAATACAGAAAAAAAACAAATTCATGATATTTAATCCCACCTTTAAAACTAGGCCTAATCCAACAAGGCTGGAAAGGGTAAAAACGTTCCAGTATCTGAGGGTAACTCTACACGAGAACTTATCATGGGGCCCTCAGATAGCCAGATCCCGGTAAAACTGTCACAATTGTCGGGCACAATCCTGAAGGTCGCAAATACATCATCCGTTAAACCCATTAGCCCAGCTGTGGAGATGTATAAAACCCAAGCCAAAGCGGCCGCATCCTATGGTAGCGAGTTGTGGGGTCACAAAGCTGGGACAGAACTAGTCAGAGTAGAAAATAACTTCCTCAGACATCTTCTGGTTCTTCCCCAAGGCACACCCTTGCTACCCCTAAGACTAGATCTGGGGCTCCCCTCAATAAGGGACGATTTGGAACTAAAACCGCTGATATTCTGGCACAGGCTCTGGTCCACTGGCGAACTTGCACATTACAGGGAAGATCTCAAGCATGTTATGAAGCTTAACCAGTGTGACAGAATCCCGTGGTTGGCCTTTATCAAGAGAGAACTACATCGTCTGGGACTTCCTGAGTTATGGGAGGTTCCTGAAAGTGGCTGTCAAAGGGTCCCTCGCAAAAGGCTGATTGAAATATTCAAGGAGAAAAGTCTAGTCTCTCTTGTGTGTGCACCCAAAAACGGCACCCTGACTGAACAATTCCTGGATTCCAAAAATTCTTATCATTTTGAAGGTTTTATGGACATCATATTTACTATTTTAGCAAGGAAACTGTTCATTCAATGGAGGCTAGGCACCCTGCCCCTGAAAACTTTTACTTGTAAATGGACAATGCGGGATGAAAAAACCTGTCCTTGGTGCAAGAACTACGATGAGGAAGAAATTCATGTTTTGTTTTTTTGTCCGGCCTACACTAGACCGAGGAAATACTGGCTAGTCCCTTTGTGCAGGAATTTGGGCATAAGAAACTACTTACATTCATACCGAATACTGAAGACAAGTACCCTGCCCCACATAGTCTTTGCAGTTGCCAAGTTTATAATGGCCATGTGGCAGATAAGGGGAAAAATATCAAAAGACTGAAACCTATATGAATTGTAATGAAATTGCTCCTCATGTCCAGACTCTTCAGGGAACTGAGCTACCTATGAAATGTACCATGTCATATTTTTATTGTATGTGGATGTGATTTAAATGTTTTAATGTTTTTAATGAATATTTTATGGTCTCAAATGTCCGAAATAAAGAATTTTTGGATTGGATTGGATTGGTACCGGTGACAAGGTATAGGTCCTAAATAAAATTTAAAAATCACTGATTAGAGTAGCGTGCTCTATCAGAAGTGAGGATTATCCCACCCAAACTGTATATGTTTGACAGTTAATTTATGTAATGGATCTGTTTCCTAATGTTCCCTCCCTAATTTGAATGTCCTGGCATTGCAACATGTATGGTGAGGTCAGTTTTACCGCTTTCTTTTAGCCTTTATTAGGTTCTGATGGCAAATGATTGCTGGAGTGGCAGAGCTTCCTGGGCTATTGGATCCCTGGTTCGGTTTATTGTTATTGGCTGCTGAAATAAAGTGGTAAAGAAAAGAGAAGCATAATCCTTGTCCTTATTAGAATTTAAAATTGTTGTCACAAATGTTTGAAGAATTTGAGATGGAGGATTAGATGGTGTTACAATCAGTTGAAATTGATGGAAGAATTAGAAAGTGCTGTAATAGTGTACTAATTAGATTAGTTAGGTATTGTTAGTGATTATAGAATAATCAGAGGAGGGACGTGTAGTGTCTTGGTGTGGACACGTTCTAGTGTTCCTGTGTAATGTAACACACTCTACACCCACCCACCACAGACGTCATGGTGTCACATGACGCTGCCAATAAAAGAGGCTGAGCGCACGTGCTCAGGACCTTTCCTACCACTCATTCCTGGTGTCCGTGTCATCCTTGCTGCGCCTAACATGAGGGCCCAGGGCCCATACTTTCAATCATTACAGGACGTTGTTGGGGATTTTTGTGCATTATTAGTAAAGTGCACAAATTGGTTTTACACTTGATTACACACGCATACACTGATACACTATCATTGTTTTTTAAACTAATTTCCTATGGCATGCATCAAGAACAGTATTACTATTATCCTTATTTTGCTACTATCCTAGTCTTGATCATAGGCAATGGTGTAAATTCCACAACTCTTATTCAAGCAACATGGAGTCCACATCCACCTCGAATACATTATGTCAACCAAATTAACAGTTGCACTCTAGTTTTTTGGGGGATATTGTTTATGGTTGACAAACGTTCTGTAGTCCTTCCTTTACATATTAGCATGAAAGCCTCGAGCATCCGGGAAGACTAGGAGCCATTTAGGGATCAGGCAAAGCATGAGCCCTTTTGTTCGCTGCCAGAAGCACGTAGACACTCTCACCGACTCGGCCGGATTGTTATGCCTGACCCAAAGATGCCCGTCGTTAGCGACGTGGCTCCTCCCAGATGCGGGACTGCACAGGCGCAGTGTACTGTGTATGCTGCCTGCTCCTCCGCTGGCCCCCCGCAGGCGGCTGTCAGCACAGGGGGATACGCTCCGCCAATCAGAACGCGGCTTGTTGTGGTGCGACTCCGGTACGGGGAGCTCCGGGACCGAGGCCCGGGGTGGCGGAAGCAGTCACAGTTTAGAGAAGTGGGTGGGCAGAGTGAGGGTGGGCGAGAGCTGCGACCCCCTGGGAGGATAGTACTGATTCCTGTGGTAGCAGGCATCAGTGAAGAGAGTGTCAGTCCTGAGTCTCCCGGATCTGAAACAAGGGAGAACAGCCCTTCCGCCTTCGTGGTGTACGGGGGCCTCTGTCATCGGGGGTGTAAATAGCCTGAGAGGGGAGTCGAGTTCACTGACGGATCGAGGGCCACCCGCCAGGGTTTCACAGGCCGCCCTGGGGCCCGGGAGGGAGAGAGGGGGCTCGGGAGAGTGGACTCACTCTGGTGTCCAGCCAAGGTGGGATACCCCGGGGTGTAGGACAGGAGGCCGCGCTGCCGGACCGCGGCACAGCGAGGGTGGACGACGCCCCCCGAGCCCCGAGGTGGGCAGAGGTCCGGACACCCGGGCCCTGGTGCAGAGAGGCGGAAGAGCCTGGGGGCCACAGGAGGCCGAAGCCGCCGCACACCGAGAGCCGGACCATGAGGAGAGAGATGAACGGGGTCACTAAGAGCAGGTTTGAGGTGAGTGAAGACTCGCAGAGGTACAACAGTGAGTGAGGTGTGTATCAAGTACACAAGACAAGAAGGCTGGCAGTGCACGAAGTTATTGTTTTGCTCAGGCTTCTAGGTGGGATTGAGGGCGCGGGCACACTGAGTGTTTCAGGGTGCAGGCGTATTTTAAAGATCTCATCGTGAAGGTACATTAACAAACAGGTTTCAAGGTGCGAACATCAACTATGAATTTATCAGGATGTGCGTATTTGAAGCTCTTGTTGTAGTGATTGTGTACGTGTTACCGTCGTCCAGGTAACTCGTGTGGCACAATCTGCTCCTTAACTTTGTGTCACGGTCCCTTGCAACTGTCACTTTTTTCGTCTGCATTACTTGGTAACTGTGTCTTTTTCTCGGCCCCGTGCTCTACCCTTTTTCCTGCCCCATCTATGATTTAACGTGTTGCTGATATTTCTAATGGGGGTCATTTTGGTTCTACACGTCTCGTCGGTGTCACCTCTGGTGAGGGGCTAATGTGGTCCGGTACCGTTTGTGGACTAGTTAGTTACCGTGGAAGACACACATATTATCACTTGAGTTTATATATCTTTTGGGCAGATGTCGATCCGAGAAGTTGATCGTCTGCGTGCAGAAATCCGAACCATTTTACTTTATCTATGTGCACTGCAAACAGCCACCCCCACAGATTCTTTGTGAGGTGAAAGAAACGCTGTCCCATGAGCTTACTAGACATTAAGCAGGCTTTTCAATACTGTGCTGGTAGAACACTGCTCACATTATGTGCCCATGTCTTCGTTTTTTACGAAATATGTTTAAATGCTCAAAGGGCTTGCTTTACAGACCTTTCTGGCTCAGGTGGTTGCTGGGAGCCTGGTACTGCCACTTGTTAACAGATCTGTTGTTTATGTGCACAGGGGAAGAGTGCGACCTGCACTGTACGTGTAAACAGTGCCCGGCGAGCCTGGGACAGGAAGGGATTAGGATTAAAGGCCGCATCAGGGAGGGGTGAGGGTGGATTGCTCACGCAGAGGAAGGTGTAAGTAAAAGAGGCCACTGTGCTTGCCAGTAAGGCAAGAGGAAGTCTGTGTGCTGGGGCAAGACTAGTTAGTCAGTTCATACATCATTCTAGGACTCCGCGGCGCCCAGTACAGAGTTTTCCTTGTGACCACCGTACTTTTATTTATTTATTTATTTTAACTGTTTAATACAGCGCAAATCTATCTTCTAGGAGCAGTTTAGTTCCTTACAGAGATCGTTTCTGTTGCGCCAGGGACAGCTCTTAAAGAACAGGAGTTGTACACAGAAGAGTGTTTGACAACGACTTTATTTTTGATGTATTAGGCCTTTTAAGAGGTGTCCAGCATGGATATAACTGTCAGATAACCTAATATTTATTGGAGTGTGGTGAAATCATGACTTTTGGGCATAGTCATTTTTATTTTTACTTCACACGTTAGCAATCCTTATTTCCAGTTTGAAGACTTATTGATCATTATTTACGTATAAGTATTCAAGTTTTGATCTATTGAGAGAGCGGGATTAGGACTCAAGTTTCTGGGTTGACAGGGTAGTAACTAAATCAGGAGACAAAATCACCCTATTTTGAAATTAATTGATTTTAAACCAACACTGAGCCACACAACGTATACAAATAAATACATTTATACCTCATCACTGGGTATATTCACTGAATTGGCGAGTTTGGCACTGTAGTGTCAGCCATTATTGTGCTAGCCAGATTAATGTGCCTTAACTGTGCCACGTCGCTGGGTGGTGTCAATATTGTGCCATGCTTGGGGTCATGCCAACTTTAAGTACTACGTGGTGACAAATTATATTTTTTCTGCATGGCCACGTTATCTTGCAAGTATTGTACAGATAGGCATCATTAGCAATTGTGTGTATATAGCCTGGGTAATGTGACCGTGTTATATACCCTGTCTGTGTGCTCCAAAAGGAGACTTTGTAATTGAAGATGGGATCTTGTGAATACTATGGCAGCTTCAAATGGTCGTCGCTACACCAAAGGGCCTTAGAATGACTACTTCATAGCAGGGTTCATGTTCTCCTGACATGGCTTTCCAAGGGAAGCTGCAAAAGTGTGAAGGGGCAGCTTTCTACCGAAAGGACGTCCATTTAGAGAACCCAACATTAAATAAACCAAGTGAAATGTTAAGGCATTATTTGACCTTTTGGGGATTGTTAGTATGATTGAGTGAACATCTACAGCCTTTATAGGACAGTTTACCAGCAGCTCGGTTCATGCTGTATGCTAGGGTTTATAAGGTCATCATAGGGTAAAGGCAATACCAGATCATACACTTCCCAGGAAATAGCACTTTTTCTAGGAGCGTGAGCCCCAGATACTCTATTTGAACGCCAACACTCGGTCTACGGAATAGAAGGATATACATGGTGGTGGCAATAAGCAAGTCCTTCACTATTGGGCATATTTGGATATTACTTCTGGGCAGTAAATTCTGTTAAGCTAAAAAGAATTTATATAGCGCGCATACACCGGGATGGTTTCATGACGCTACCCGGATAGATACCTGTGCCCTAAGGAGTTACTCGTAAGCCTGTCCAAACAGCCAGGTTTTAAGAAGTTTTCTAAAACCTAGGAGGTCGGTGCAAAAGCGAATTTCAGAAGTAAGAGAATTCCAAAGTTTAGGGGCCAGGATAGCAAACCTTGCACTGCCTACAAGCTTAAATTTAAATGAGGCAGTGGACAGTAATTGCTTACGGGCCGAGCGCAGATTACGTGTGGGGTCATGCCTTATAATCAGGCTGTTCAAAAATGTACGACTTCTTCCGTTTAGAGATTTGAAAATGAGGTAGCAGACTTAGAAGGCGCAGCGTTGAGTAATCAGGAGCCAATGTAGCTTCCTCAGAAGCGGAGTGACATGGTGGTTCCTGGGTTGATGGTAAATCAGGCGCACAGCTTGATTCTGTACTAGCTGCAAGCATTTTGATCAATCTAAGGGGATGCCAAAATACGAGTTGGCATAGTCGGTATGGGATATAACCATAGCAAGAGTCACCTGAATCAGAGCTTCCTGGGTGTGTAATCTTTGGATCTTTTTTATTTCCTCAGATGGAAGAAACCAATGGAAATTACTGACTAGATTTGGGACTTCATAGTAAGGTCCTGGTTGATAGTTACCCCAAGGCTCTTGGCCGAACTAGAAGGGGAGGGGTGTTGACCCAATTCCTTGGGCCAAAACTTAGGGCCCCAGGGATTTTTATGAACACCTCCTGTAAGAACCAGCTCTGTCTTATCCGGGTTAAGTTTTAGATGGTTGCTGTTCATCCATTCACTAATGACAGCAAGGGGAACTGAAAAGTGTGGACCGAATCGGGGGAGTTGCTGATGAAAAATATATAGGATATATATATAAGTGTGAGCTGGTTCAACAAATACCTTATCCAGAAGTCCTCTCGGTCAAATGAGGGTCTGCTTACTTCACACATGCTGTATAAGAATTACATTTTATGTAATAGTACATCACCAAGTAAGTTGCCCTAATCTGTTAAACAATTGCACTTTCTGTTAAATATAGACTCCCCTTTAAATCTTTATTACTATTTTGTTAGGTACACTCTATAACCAGTGTGACATACCCACAAGAGCACTTGTTGCTACAGCGAAACCACAGCCATATTACACATTCAATGCTAGCTCATGTGAGTTGTGACCCCCAGATCCGGAAACCATAATTTCCTATCTGCTGTATCCACCCCAGACGCGGTCCTCCTGCAAGGTACTGTTAACTCAATCAATATGTGTTACACAAGTAAATGAGGCCCAGTTATACCCTTTAGGACCCTTACTTCTCATGAAGCCCAACTCAGTGCGTGCCCTTTCATACAACCATCTTCTTAGCATTTTTGTCCTTCATCGGTAATCTCTAGAATCCTTCACCTCCCAAAAATGTACTCGGTTGTGTCACATTACTCTTTTCCCCTATACATAAAAAGGCACATTAATGTTTTTTCTCTGGTTTTAGTTCCTGTCCCAAATCTGTGGGGTTGCTCACATCAGGGATTCCCCGTGAAGAACTCTCCCCTTCTTCTTAACCTGACTGACAGTCAAGTCATAAGATGTTTAATCTCCAAGTTGAGAGGTGGTTACAGGCCCCCCTTTGTAGCCCTCTTAATGTCACTCTCTTTGATCTTCTATGATGACTGTATGCAGTTTCGAGGCAGGAGCCTCCTGAAGCAAAATGAGCAGCACTGCTCACTTAATTTCAACGGTGAAAGGCCGAGTCGATCCTACGTGGATTCAAATCTTTGGTGATCATGCCACTGGGCCAATTCTCGACCCACTGAACTACCTTACTGTATTCTATTAAAGCAAACATCCGAGCAGGGGGAAATGTCTTGTATGGATCAAGCCCTGCCCCCCCTCCCCCCACCCCTTCCCCCCACCTTCTCCAAAACAGAAGGGTTGAACACTGCTCAGAACATATATGCAGCACTATCCACATATGTATATTGTGAGGGCTCCACAGCACGTACTTAATTCTAACCTTGTCTGCCCGTTGGAATATACAGCTAACCGTATATGTGCCAAGTAGAGCCCTTAAGCATGTTTGTAGAACTAACCATGTATGTACCCAGGGGATCAAGGGAGTATGTTCACAGCTTACCCGTCTTTTCCCAAACGAGCAGCAGGTGAGCATCATTAACCAAGTATTTTTCATTGGTGTCGCATGGCGTGAAGGCACACCATTAACCCTGTAGATTCTGCATAGCATATACACTGTAGTAGTGAAGCATGTGCCTATGGCGTCTAAATACCATGGACGTGCACAGAGTGCCTGCTCAGGGGGGTCGCCATACAATGGATTGATTCCTAAAAATATATGTCCCAAGAGGATCAACTTAGTATATATGCTCCGCTTTAGTCGGTTGTGTACACACCCTGCTTTTTATGTATTAACTAGCACAGATTATTTAGTTACCCCTTGCATGCTGACGGCCCCAAGCCGTCATGCACTATGGTGCTTGTGTGCTGATGACGGCTGGGGGCCGTCATAAACCCACCCACTCGCGATTCTGCCGCACAGGCGCAGAATCGCTGCCGCATGGAAGGGGTTAAGATAAGGGACAAAGACGCCGACACTCATGATTGGGTTGAAAGTGTCTTTTTACTTTGTCTCCCAATATTAAATGCATATGAAGGCTAATTAATTTAGATTAGAGTTTATTTTCTTTGCGTCTAAAGTCTCTAAACCCACTTCGGAATCTGATCAAGTGTTCAAACGGGATGTGCTTTACGCTCACAAAATGTAAAGAGGTGTGCTCCATAGCATGGATGCACCACATGACTGGCTGACTCGTACATGCAGCCAGTGGTTATACAAAGGGCTTGCTGGCCGGGCGCTACCTTTATTGTTGTTGCGGTTAATGAGTCTGTAGCCTTTTGTGGTTGCTGCCGTTACTGGCGGCTCAATTAGCTGAACAGCAAGGAAACCTCGAAAAGCTATGCCAACTGACTGCTGTTGAAGGAGCAGGCTTGAGTGTGCGCCCACAGTGACTCTTATCTATGTGAGCTGTCTCTGCAACAGGGGTCTCCAACCTTTTCTGTAACAAGAGCTATTTATATTCAATGAAAATCATCCCGAGCTACTTAAAACTAGTGATGTAAAAGTGAACACCCCATTCAAAAGTGTCAGCAGTGATCACAACGGTGCATAAGCAGGGTTCCCAGTAATAATATCAAGAAGGCTTTTGACAATTTGAAATGATATTGCATGGGTAGTACATACAAACCATAGCTGCAATCCCCCTGACACCAAGGTATAAATAGTAGTAATACATCCCTCCAACTCTAATAGCTTTAACCACACTTTAAAGATTCAACTATTTTTCTACAGACATCAGCTTATGACTGATCCAAATCAACCTTCCAATTTTCGGCCCATCTCCCTGTTACCTGTGTCTTCCGAAATTCTTGAAAAACATGTTCATCAAAATCTAGCGGAATTTGTAACTGCCCAAGATTTGTTGCCTCCCTGTCAATCAGGCTTTAGAGCTGGTTTTTCGACAGAAACCACTTTATTAGGAGTCACATAAAATCATTCAATGCCAATTAGATAAGGGCGAGACAATGGCCCTTATATTATTGGACTTAAGTGCTGCTTTTGATACGGTATCACACACTGTATTAATTAGCACCCTTCGCTCTTTAGGTATCCGCGATTCAGCACTTAATTGGCTCATCTCCTTTTTGACAGAACGCACATTTTAAGTTTTTTATCAAACAGCCTGCACAGACACACATGTCTTTGTACATGGTGTACCACAGGGCTCTATACTCACTCCTCTATTGTTTAATCTGTATATGAGCCCCTTAGCTAAGGTGGTGGAAAATTCAGGATTATCGATGTATTCCTATGCCGACGATTCCCAGCTGATTTTTTTCCCTTTCTTCTGAGAACATTGACTCCTCCTCCCCACTCAAAGAAGGTCTAATTAAAATAGCAGGATGGATGCAGGATAATTTTCTTAAATTAAATGGAGAAAAAATGAAGTAATTATTCTCTGCAAAAACAAAAATTTGTGGGGCCCACATCATTGGCCTTTGGAAATGGGCACGCTTCCCGCCCATGTTTCACAGGCACGCAACTTAGGCATCATCATCGATGAATCCCTCAATGTACACCAGCAAGCTGTAAAAACCTCGGCCACGTGCTTTGCCATCCTTAAATGGCTAAAAAAGATCTGCTGGATGCTGCTCGAGTCAACCAAGAAAACCGTAGTCAATGCCTTGATTTCCTCTAGGATTGACTATGGGAATATTCTCTGTCTGGGCTCAAATAAAGCAATTACTCGCAAACTACAGGTGATTCAAAATTCAGCGGCCAGACTGCTATGTAAAATCCCTAGAACTACTTCCACTACCCAATATCTCCGTGACCTTCATTGGCTGAGGGTCGAAAACCGAATCAAATTCAAAGCACTCTGTTTCATGCATAAAATTAAAGCTGGCAGTGCCCCAAAATATCTTCAATCGCTTGTCACCCGTATCTTCCATCTCGTTCTCTCCGCTCCTCTACGTTAAAGAAGTTTGTCATCCCCAAAACCAAGCGCTCTCGGATAAACGGCAAATCTTTTTCCTACCTAGGGCCCTCGTTATGGAACTCTCTGCCTTTCTCAGTACGAAACGAGTGTGATTATATTAACTTTCGTAAAGCTTTAAAAACTTGGCTATTTAACATCTATAGACTTTTCTTTATCTAACCCTACTTGCACAACTCCACAAACTCGCGCCGGGAAACCCTTTTTGGGTAGCTGCAACGCGTTAGAAGTGCAATAATAATAATGATAATAATATGAGTTGTGAAAATACACACATTTGCGTCTTGAATACATACATTTGCGTCTTGAATACATGCTTTTTAATTCTGGTATACATATAATAATTCAACCAAACAAAAGCTTCGATAATTGTAGGCTGGCTGCACACAGGAGAGCTACTCACAGATATCTGGGAGCTGCTCGTTGGCGACACCTGCTCTGGAATGTGCACCATGGCAAACTCTCTCGTCTGTTTGAACAGGCTCGGGAGTGTGCCACAACGCTAGAATAGCTGATCCAGAAGGAACAGACTGAAGTCTGCACAGTGATTCTAGGCAACAACATTTTGCCTTGCATGGTGCTTACCAACATATCAATCATATTTAAGTCAGCACCACCTTGCACACTTGTGAGCTTCTAAATAAACTGCTCCCAGTGGACTTAACATCGATCTTCTTGCCAGTGTTCTTTAGAGAAGACATTAGGATCCATCAGTAAGTCAGAGACGTAAGTGAGACTGAAGTCTCCTAAAGCACAGCCATCGAGTGACTTAAAGACTGACTTTCCCTCTTCCAATCCCGGATAGCTTGAGTCTCCCTTCATTTGATGACCTTCTATACTGAATTTATTCTCTTAGTCAAGTATCATAGAGGTCCCACGAGAGATCACCCCTAAATTAAAGTGGATGGAACCACATCCTTCCTCATCACAAGTGTAAAATCTCGCCATTTCATAATTGACCGCTCATTCAAAAGACAAATTCCTAAGAAGCAGTCTGCTTGGAGTTAGCCATCACCCCTGCTTAAACTCCAAAGCGAACTGCCTGAAGCACACTTTACAACAACTGTCCAGGCCCTGATCGTTTCCCACCTGGACAGCAACGCCTTGCATTGCCAGCATTGCTGCCAGCTTTCTGGTTGCATTGAAGTGTTTTCCAGGCTGCCGCTGGACTCCTAATAATTTTCAGGAAGTACAAAGCATAACTTTGATCCCAAAAGTACCTCACTGCTCGCCTCCATCGTTTTCTAAATGCGCCCTTTTGCTTGCAAGCCAGTATCTAGTAGCACAGAGCCATAACTAGGTGAACGTTTCTCAATGGCAGGAGGCCAACTTAACACAAGAAATTCTGATAGAACCACTTGGAAAGCAGCAGGCTTGAAAAGGTATAGCGCAAGATCCTGCCACACATCAGTATAGGTCCTCCATTTGAGAAAAGAAATGCTACTCCCTTTAAACTAATACAATTTAATCCATCATTAAGAAAAAACTCATTGCTCATTGGGTCTCGGTCAGACAGTGAAAAAAAAACCCTGTTAGCTACTCTGTACACAGATGCAAAGGAAAGCACAGTTGGGCAGTCTGCATGCTGCTTACCACCCTGTAAACATAACATCAGAACAATGTAGTTGGTAGTGTGGATGCACTTCAACATCAGCCCTTCCTTTTGGCAAATAGCTAATCATTCACCCTCGTGGTTAAAAGAAACGACAAAATCCTATGGAAATTCACTTGGACCTTAAATACAGACCGCATAGTGTGTGCAAACGCAGACAGCAGTGTGTGAAAACACAAACACAGCTGGGTGACAAACAGATATCCATTAAATACACAGACCTGACCACAAAACAACTGATTACTGGCACTCCTGTCGGCCTCAAAGCCCAGGACCATGCTGAAAGGTTCCCCCCATAGATCCAAGAATGGTAAGGGGCTATACAAATGTCAGAAATATGTTTAAGGCTGCTTTTCAAACAATTGCTCAAAGGGCACGATTGTTGCGGTTAGTGTTTGTGGTTTTTTTTTTTGGGATGGCGCAAGGTCAGCTTCTTCTTTGGGTGCACGCGGTGTTGGGCCTTGCGCATCATTTCAAGCTAGGGAGATGGCACAGGCCTGTGAGTGTGCACGGTGCCTTGTTGCCGCGGCTTTTGGGCAGGTTTCGCCAAGAGCCTAAACACCGTTCACTAAAGGGGCTTACCTTAAAACAAAGTTTATATTTGTGGTCTTCTTTTTTTGCCGATGGTTGCTGGGATTAATAATTTTCCTAGCGGCGATGCAGTGGTATTACTAAGTTACAAGGGAGTTACAAAAGTGTTTGTTTGTTATCTTAAAATGGGTTGTTGGCAATTTGCAGAAATGCAACAGAAGAGATTTAGGCAGACACGTGATAGTCTCTAGGCTGTTTTCAGAGAGAGAAGGCGTGCATGGATGTAAGGAGAAAAAGTGTAATTCCTAGGTAAACAAGCATTTGCAACGTAATAGGTCTTGCATTAGGAAAGTTTGAGTTATTGGTATTGTAAATTACACATTTTTTATTTGTGTTCGTTTTGAAAATAGCGAAATTAATAGCTTTGTCATTTACAATGCCAGTAGTTTAAACTTTCGCAAATGTGACACCTATAGCATTTGTAATGCAATATGTGTTGTATTTACGTGATTTAGATGTATTGATATTACAAATAACAATGACTTTTATTTTTTTTAAATAATTAATACTTAAATAAAAGCTATTGTAATTTATAATGGCAATAGCTTAAACTTTTGTAAATAACTTTTGTGAAGATTATGTTCAGTGTATTTTATTGTGAAGAAAATCCAAGAACAGAAGTGAAATATAAAGATCTTTTTGTGACATTTGTAATAAAGCTTGAAACATTGAGAGAACATATTTGAACCAGTTGTTGTTGAATGGTTGCACAGATTGATGCTATGGTGGCGCTGAGTGATATTGTGGTGGCGACGAGTGATGATGTGGCGTTCAGTGATGCTGTGGTAGCGCATAGTGATGTTGTGGTGGTGCTGAGTGATGCTGTGGTGATGCGATAGAGTGAATGGGACAGATAGATAGATTGAGTGAGGGGCGATAGATTGATTGATTGAGGGCGATAGATAGATTGATTGATAGAGTGAGGGCAATAGATTAATTGATAGTGATTTGATAGAGTGAGGGGCGATTGATAAATTGATAGAGTGAGGGGCGATAGATTAATTGATAGTGATTTGATAGAGTGAGGGGCGATAGATACAGTGAGGGGCGATAGATACAGTGAGGGGCGATAGATACAGTGAGGGGCGATAGATACAGTGAGGGGCGATAGATACAGTGAGGGGCGATAGATAGAGAGTGAGGGCGATAGAGAGTAAGGGCGATAGATAGAGAGTGAGGGGCGATAGAGTGAGGGGCGATAGATAGGTAGTGTAATTATGTGGCGTGTAATTATGTGGCACTGAGTGGTATGTGGAGTGTATGTTGTATTGAGTAGAGTGTAATTATGTTGCGTGTAATTATGTGGCACTGAGTGGTATTGTGTGGAGTGTATGTTGTCTTGAGTGCAGTGTAATTATGTGTCGTGTAATTATGTGGCACTGAGTGGTCTTTGGAGTGTATGTTTCGTTGAGCGCAGTGTAATTATGTAGCATACAATTATGTGGCACTGAGTGGTATTGTGTGGAGTGTATGTTGTATTCAGTAGAGTGTAATTATGTGGCACTGAGTGGTAATGGGAATGTATGTTGCATTGAGTGCAGTGTAATTATGTTGCATATAACTATGTGGCACTGAGTGGTATTTGGAGTGTATGTTGCATTGAGTGCAGTGTAATTATGTTGCATGTAATTATGTGGCACTGAGTGGTATTGTGTGGAGTGTATGTTGTATTCAGTAGAGTGTAATTATGTGGCATGTAATAATGTGGCACTGAGTGGTATGGTTTGGAGTGTATGTTGGATTGGGTTGAGTGTAATTATGTGGCACTGAGTGGTAATGGGAGTGTATGTTGTATTGAGTTCAGTGTAATTATGTAGCATATAATTATGTGGCACTGAGTGGTATCGTGTGGAGTGTGTTGCATTCAGTAGAGTGTAATTATGTTGTGTGTAATAATGTTGCACTGAGTGGTATTTGGAGTGTATGTTGCATTGAGTGCAGTGTAATTATGTTGCATATAACTATGTGGCACTATGTGGTATTTGGAGTGTATGTTGCATTGAGTGCAGTGTAATTATGTGGCTTGTAATTATGTGGCACTGAGTGGTATTTGGAGTGTATGTTGCGTTGAGAGCAGTGTAATTATGTAGCATATAATTATGTGGCACTGAGTGGTGTTGTGTGGAGTGTATGTTGTATTCAGTAGAGTGTAATTATGTGGCACTGAGTGGTAATGGGAATGTATGTTGCATTGAGTGCAGTGTAATTATGTGGCATATAACTATGTGACACTGAGTGGTATTGTGTGGAGTGTATGTTGTATTCAGTAGAGTGTAATTATGTGGCACTGAGTGGTAATGGGAATGTATGTTGCATTGAGTGCAGTGTAATTATGTTGCATATAACTATGTGGCACTGAGTGGTATTTGGAGTGTATGTTGCATTGAGTGCAGTGTAATTATGTTGCATGTAATTATGTGGCACTGAGTGGTATTTGGAGTGTATGTTGCATTGAGTGCAGTGTAATTATGTAGCATTTAATTATGTGGTACTGAGTGGTATTGTGTGGAGTGTATGTTGTATTCAGTAGAGTGTAATTATGTGGCATGTAATAATGTGGCACTGAGTGGTATTTGGAGTGTATGTTGCATTGAGTGCAGTGTAATTATGTTGCATGTAATTATGTGGCACTGAGTGGTATTTGGAGTGTATGTTGCATTGAGTGCAGTGTAATTATGTAGCATTTAATTATGTGGTACTGAGTGGTATTGTGTGGAGTGTATGTTGTATTCAGTAGAGTGTAATTATGTGGCATGTAATAATGTGGCACTGAGTGGTATGGTTTGGAGTGTATGTTGGATTGGGTTAAGTGTAATTATGTGGCACTGAGTGGTAATGGGAGTGTATGTTGTATTGAGTTCAGTGTAATTATGTAGCATATAATTATGTGGCACTGAGTGGTATCGTGTGGAGTGTGTTGCATTCAGTAGAGTGTAATTATGTTGTGTGTAATAATGTTGCACTGAGTGGTATTTGGAGTGTATGTTGCATTGAGTGCAGTGTAATTATGTTGCATATAACTATGTGGCACTATGTGGTATTTGGAGTGTATGTTGCATTGAGTGCAGTGTAATTATGTGGCTTGTAATTATGTGGCACTGAGTGGTATTTGGAGTGTATGTTGCGTTGAGAGCAGTGTAATTATGTAGCATATAATTATGTGGCACTGAGTGGTGTTGTGTGGAGTGTATGTTGTATTCAGTAATTGTGTGGCGTGTAATTATGTGGCACTGAGTGGTATTGTTTGGAGTGTATGTTGCATTGACTGCAGTGTAATTATGTACCATATAATTATGTGGCACTGAGTGGTATTGTGTGGAGTGTGTGTTGCATTCAGTAGAGTAATTATGTGGCGTGTAATTATGTGGCACTGAGTGGTATTGTGTGGAGTGTGTGTGTTGCATTCAGTAGAGTGTAATTATGTGGCGTGTAATTATGTGGCACTGAGTGGTATTTGGAGTGGTATTTGGAGTGGTATTTGGAGTGGTATTTGGAGTGGGTGGAGGTGCCGGTGGTGGACGTGGTGGTGGCGGAGGACGTGGTGGTGGCGGAGGACGTGGTGGTGGCGGAGGACGTGGTGGTGGCGGAGGACGTGGTGGTGGCGGAGGACGTGGTGGTGGGCGGAGGACGTGGTGGTGGGCGGAGGACGTGGTGGTGGGCGGAGGACGTGGTGGTGGACGCGGTGGTGGTGGACGCAGTGGTGGTGGACGCAGTGGTGGTGGTGGAAGCAGTGGTGGACGCAGTGGTGGTGGTGGAAGCAGTGGTGGATGCAGTGGTGGTGGTGGACGCGGTGTTGGTGGTGGTGGTGGTGGTGGACGTGGTGGTGGACGCGGTGCTGGTGTTGGACGTGGTGGGCATGGTGGTGGTGGACATGGTGGTGGTGGACGCGGTGGTGGTGGACATGGTGGTGGTGGACGCGGTGGTGGTGGTGGACGCGGTGGACGTGGTGGTGGACGCGGTGGTGGACGCGGTGGTGGTGGTGGTGGTGGACGCGGTGGTGGTGGTGGTGGACGCGGTGGTGGTGGTGGACGCGGTGGACGGACGCGGCGGTGGTGGTGGTGGACGCGGTGGTGGTGGTGGTGGACGCGGACGCGGTGGTGGTGGTGGTGGATGCGGACGCGGTGGTGGTGGTGGTGGTGGACGCGGACGCGGTGGTGGTGGTGGACGTGGACGTGGTGGACGTGGACGTGGTGGTGGTGGACGTGGTGGTGGTGGACGTGGTGGTGGTGGACGTGGTGGTGGTGGACATGGTGGTGGACATGGTGGTGTTGGACATGGTGGTGTTGGACGTAGTTGTGGTGGACGTAGTTGTGGTGGACGTGGTGGTGGTGGACGTGGTGGTGGTGGACGTGGTGGTGGTGGACGTGGTGGTGGTGGTGGACGTGGTGGTGGTGGACGTGGTGGTGGTGGACGTGGTGGTGGTGGCCGTGGTGGTGGTGGTGGCCGTGGTGCTGGTGGTGGCCGTGGTGCTGGTGGTGGCCGTGGTGCTGGTGGTGGCCGTGGTGCTGGTGGTGGCCGTGGTGCTGGTGGTGGCCGTGGTGCTGGTGGTGGCCGTGGTGCTGGTGGAGGTGGGTCTGGTGGCGACGCTTCGCTTGGTCCTCTGTGCTCCTTGCTACAATCCCACTCCCTGCTTTCTATCACGAAAAGCAAACCCGAAACGAAAAGAGAACATTTCAGTAGCAACATAGGTGCTAAGCTCCCTCGTAATATTATTGAAACAGTGAGAAAACTCTGTGGCACGAATCACAAACAGGGCTCCGTTTCAGCAGGAACAGGGCATTTAGAAAAATGTTTAGCGCAAAGACACACACACATGCACCAAAGCCTCAGCGTTGCTGTCTGTTAAAGTGGAATATGCTTATTTTAGTAGTATTTCCGAGTGGTTTATGCCACCGGGATACAAGAAGTTTCCAGACCACGTCTTGTATTTTACCACCTAATGCACTGTGACTTGTAGTCTTGGTGATCAATCATGTCATTTGAGCCAAACTGACCTTTGTTGTACGCTTGTCTTATAAAACGCTATATGCAACCTTCTAAGGCAGATTCAATGAGGGTTACTTAATTACTGCATGCCACTGGGAAATTACCGCCTAAACCTCACTCAGCTGCAGAGAGCAAAGAAAAATAATGAAATGGAATTACCTACACAGCGTTTTTAATTTTTTTTTTTAATTATTCTTATATTTTATCCTCATTCGCCGACTCGCCACCCAATTCTTCTAACTGATCCACCACTGGGCTTTTTATCTCATAAGCTGGGTAGAGAGAGGAGGCATAAACCTAACCTATTTTTGAGTTTGGCCTCCAAACAACCGATCCTTCTTAGCCATCTAACTATTACCTACAGAGCATTGACCATGGAAACTTGAACCCTCTTGACACTACATTTTCAGTCCTGAGTTTTGGTAAAATAAATTTCTAGTCTCGTCAACTAAACTACATTGACCTCATAGAAATGAATTGATAAAGGGAAAATTAGGACTGGGTAATTGCTGTCTCAGTAACCGTGCACCATGTGGTAACCTTAGAAACTAGGAGTGCTTGTGAGTAGTTCATCCACTGCCAGTGTTTTGTTGAGTAACCTTCGCATTTGTAGATGTATAGTCAGATACGAGAACTATGGACTACAAGTCCTAGAATGCAGCGAGCTCTTAACACATAAGGATCCTGTTCTATGCATCAGACTACAGTTAATTAGTCCTACGTACATTGCAGCCGAGAGGCTGCACACAGTTGTACACATTCTGGTATCGGGTATTCAGATGCACAGCAAGGCACAGTGTCTAGCACAGCTGCCTGGGCCGTTCCTCGCCCTGGAAATCACGGTGCCCCCTGTATCAGCTCAAGCTGCATTTAACACAAATACCTAAATGACCAGCAGCTCTTGGGAAGAGTTTACTGGTGCTCATGTAAATGCTCTAATATCTTTGGATCGAGGTCGCTCTGTATAGCACTGCAAAAAATAAAAAACTTAACACCAGGTTGCAATTTCGCTGTTTTGCAGTAAGTGTGGTTTAACAATGTATACAGAGTTTGAAATAAAGCCCGAGTGAGAGGAACATGTAAAAATACAAAGAAACAAGCTCTCAGCATTGCGTGGTGGGGTAGCGGATTCCTTTGAAATCTGATGCGGGGGAGCGGATTTTTTTGAAGTCTGATGCCGAGGCTCACAAGCTGATAAATGGTTTGCGATGTGCACTGTAGGCAATCCGCCTTTGGGTGCACTCTTGAATGCACTTACTTTAATCAAGCCAAAGCATCCCTAATGGGATTGCTTCAGCGAGACCTAAAAAGGAGGGGTGACAGAAGTTTTAAGTTAAGGTCAGTTTTAGGAATATAGAGAAGGCTTTTTGACATAGCATGCAATCTGAAGAAGCAACATTGAAAGAAATCACTTTAATTTTCATGTGCTGTATTAGGTGCTTTTTATAGGTAATGAATTCTGGGGAAGTGTGTCCCCTGCTCTGCTAACACTAGATCACCGCAGTCTCTAAGCTTCGCATCTCACCTGATCTCAAGAGATCCCCTGGACACACGGTCTACAGGCACTTCTACATCTCCTTTCTGCTTGTATAGCACACTCTCTTGGCAGAAGGAGTAGGAATAGCTTAAGATATTTAGGAGCATTAAGTCCTGTTTTTGTCTGAAGCTGTGAATCTGCTTCAAGTAGATACTGTGCTGTCCTCATTCATATGATGAAAGCACTGGGTACCTTCTCCACACTCTTGGTTAGTACGTACCTCAAGGCACACCTCAAGAGCATTGTGCTCTCGCCCCTAGCTCCTTTACTTCTCTTGAGAAAACTTTGAGCTCACTCCATGGATTATCTTTCACACCTTTAAAGCACTGCCAGCTTACTTCGTGGACTAATGTACACACCAGGGGGCACTGTGCGCTCACTGCACACCCTATAGTATATATTTTGAAAGCACTGTGGGCATGCTCTATGGAATATCATACACACCTCATGAGCATTGTTCGCTCACTATGCAGTACATAGTAAATATATTGAGCATTCTGCTCTCACTGTGCGTGCTGTAGTACATACGTTTGAAGCTCTGTACATTAACCGCACGTTGGAAGCAGCATGTTTCCTCACCTGTTCGCTTGTTAATTAGTGTGTGCCATAGTAAATATGCCAGAAAGGTTGTGTGCTCACTGTACAATGAAGAGCATATTCTGTATGTATGCACGCCTCATGGACCATAGCATGCACGTTGAAAGCACAGTGCACTTGCCGCATGCCCTAGTACTTACTTTAAACGAAAGCACTGCATGGTCATCACGCTGGCCTTTTGCATGTATGCTCTGTTCACTAAAAAGAGGTTAAAACCGCGCTCTCGCTCTCTGGCTCTCTCTCTCGCTCGAAATAGATATAGAGATATATATACACGTGGAGGGGCGAGTAAGAAGCAGCACGGATGGGGGTGGGTGGGGAAGAAGCAACAAAGACAGAGCATGGAAGGGGGAGATGCAACACAGACATGGGGTGGGCGTGGAAGATGCAACACTGATAGTGGGTAGGAAGGGAAGAAGCAAGAAATGTTTTATTTCATGCTTCTTCCCCCTCCCACCCCCTGTCTGTGTTGCTTTCTCCCCGCCAACCACTCCGTCCTTGTTGTTTCTTCCTCTACCCTGTCCGTGCTGCTTCTTCCACTACCCCGTCCGTGCTGCTTCTTCCCCGTCCACCCCGGTTCATGTTGCTTTTGCCCCGCCTACCCTGGTCTGTGCTGCTTTTGCCCCGCCTACCCCGGTCTGTGCTGCTTTTGCCCCGCCCACCCCGGTCCCGCCCACCCCGGTCTGTGCTGCTTTTGCCCCGCCCACCCCGGTCTGTGCTGCTTTTGCCCCGCCCACCCCGGTCCGTGCTGCTTTTGCCCCGCCCACCCCGGTCCGTGCTGCTTTTGCCCCGCCCACCCCGGTCCGTGCTGCTTTTGCCCCGCCCACCCCGGTCCGTGCTGCTTTTGCCCCGCCCATCCCGGTCCGTGCTGCTTTTGCCCCACCCACCCCGGTCCGTTCTTCTTCTTCCCCGCCCACCCCGGTCCGTTCTTCTTCTTCCCCGCCCACCCCGGTCCGTGCTGCTTCTTCCCCGCCCACCCCGGTCCGTGCTGCTTCTTCCCCGCCCACCCCGGTCCGTGCTGCTTCTTCCCCGCCCACCCCGGTCCGTGCTGCTTCTTCCCCGCCCACCCCGGTCCGTGCTGCTTCTTCCCCCGCCCACCCCGGTCCGTGCTGCTTCTTCCCCGCCCACCCCGGTCCGTGCTGCTTTTCCCCCGCCCACCCCGTCTGGGGTGCTTCTTCCCATCTGTGGGGCTTCTTCCCATCCGTGTTGCTTTTTTCCCTCCCATCCCCCAGTCTGTGTTGCTTTTTCCCCTTGATTAATCACAGAGCATACAGTTCCTAGAATCGGGGACGGGGAGGTCTTTTCCAATAGTGCTCCTCACACACCCGGAAGGATATCATGCTTCATCATTGGGCGTGCTCCTCGTCGGACCGGCGCTGCAATGCTGGACGGACACCTGCTAAGGGGCTCTTTAGCAGAGATCTTTAGGTGATGAAGCCGGGGGTGAGTGCGGTGTGTGGGCTGGGTAGTGTGGTGAGAGTGGAGAGTAACATATTGTGTTTATTATCATAGGACCCTAGCCTAACTAAAAGTATGGGCCCTAACTGGAAATTATGATCCTATAGGGCTGATGTGGTCCATAAGGTCCACATGTTTTGTGCCTAGTAGCCCCTAGCGGGTCAAGTTGCACTTCATCAGGACCAAAGGGATTACAAAAAGTACTCTAGCATGACTGGTTTACCATTTGGCCAATTACTAACCAGATGCTGATAATGCCCCGGATAAACGTGTCCCGAGGTGGAATACCCCAACCGATTATGGATAAAGGCCGACGGGGATGGCAGAGCAAAACTCTGATGGTAGTTCTACAGAGCTGATGGCTTTCATCCTACCCTTACTCCGGGCCCCTCCCATCCCCCAGTCTGTGTTGCTTTTTCTCCTCCCGCTCTCCCGTCTGTTACTTTTTCCCTTCTCGCTCCCCATCTGTATTGTTTTTTTCCTTCCCACAACGCCCGTCTGTGTTGCTTCTTTCCCTCCCACAACACCCGCCTGTGTTGCTCCTTTCCCTCCGCCAACGCCCGCCTGTGTTGCTCCTTTCCCTCCCCCAACGCCCGCCTGTGTTGCTTCTTTCCCTCCCACAACGCCCGTATTTGTTGCTTCTTTCCCTCCCACCACCCCGCTTCCAAAGCCATTATGGTCTCGCTCTTTTCACAAGATAACGACGACTCTGGCGTGCTATTTTTTGCTTTGCATTTCCAAAATATATGTAAAGCTGACGTTTCAATGTACATTAATGCTGAGTTTGTAAGGACATACTACTTTGCTTCTTGCCAGAGAACATTTACCACTATGACTGTTATTTCGTTATTCATGCCGAGGCATTTCATCCTCGTTCTTGTGACATTACTATTTGTAATCGTGCCTTCTGAACCAGGCAACTGCTGATCATCCAGCATGGAGTGGTCACTTTTGTATTCTTGTTGGATGCGGTTTCCATTGTAACAGTGAATATTAACATCTCATGAGATTTATTCATCCAAAGTAGCTCTTGTTACAGAAAAGGTTCTAGTCTTCGCCACTGTACTGCCACTGAATTATTAATCGCGTGTGCAAGTCTAAAGGCATCTACCAGCCCAATCATCAGTTTACTGCTAACTCTGCAATAGTAGTGACTGGTAGCCATCCCAAAGAAGAGTTCTTTACTTGGTCCTGATATGTGAACACCATGCTTTTGCAAAGGCTTCTGTTATTTAACAGTAGTAGCAAGTCCCACTGAACGATGGAGGGTGGTTTTACATCACATAGGTATCAAGTTACATTACTAGGCCTCGTTCTGTGCTAAACCCAAATCTGCGTTGCACCCTGAGGAGGGACTGGCACCCAAAGTCTTGTTCTGTCAGACCCTGAGGTGGGCAGATACCTCGAAAGGGGTTCACCCAGGCATTAAAGGTCCCACTTTTGCCCCTCCACTAACTACCTCCTCCCCCCCCCCCCCCATCCCATGGGTAAGCAATGACGTCCCCACACGCTCAAAACTGCTCGTTTGTATTCAGTATTTCATACTGTACATTTGCTGTTTCTAAGCACTGCCACTACTACCTAATGTAAAAGTACTCCATTTACTGATATCTGAAAAATGTCCTTACTTGCATTAGAATTGAAGACCTGTACATCGAAGCAGGAAACAAGTTCCCTGGCCAGCATTCCTTGAAGAGGGCCTGAATGCAGACGGGACTCAAGCTGCACTTTAAGACCTACCCAACTGCCCCCAGGAGAAAGGCACAATCTCCCCAAAGCCTCTCTCTACATCTACAAGTTATTCCCTAGGCATATACTCATTGTACTATACTAAGTGATCTGCGTAGCGCATCACATCGAACCAAACTGCCTGATACAGTACAGCAGGTTCTGCTTGACTTCGTACATCCCTTTTTACCCTGCTTAAACCTCGGAGCAGCTGGGAGACTGGTAACCGGACAGTTCCCAAAAAGGAGGAAATTAATAGTTATCTCCATGCCGTTTGCTGTACTCTCTTTATGTACCTACATATGTATGTATATGAACACTATTTGTATGGCACAAAGCTTCCCGTAAAACAGAGGAGCCCTGCACAGGGCCAAAGGGAATGGTAAATTAAACAAGTATATATTAGGAGGTCTTCCCGAATGCCAACGCTCCTGGAGGAGACCATGCTAAATTCAGGAAATAGAAATCCCCTGAAGTCCAGGCTCTTTGATATGTCAAATATGTCTTGAGCTGTTGGCGTGTGGTGTGCAGTGCTTTAAAGTGGATTCTGTTTTGCTTTCCATTCCTGGATTATTCTTTGCATTACACAATAATTCCAGCAGTGCTCTGCAAATTATTCTTCCAAATCCTGTGTGCAAGCCTCCCTAGCAGACATTTGAACCTTTCTTTTAGAGGATCTGGAATCCAGCACTGTCCACCATTGTCTCCATCCCAACTAATAAATATGGTAAGCGAGAGGGGAGTGGGTACCATCTTGATCATATTCCAGCCTGTTTCCCTGTACACATCAAATATATAAGTGAGAGTAAGGTATCCAAGAATTTTTGCATTAAAGGATCAATATTTTAACAAACAGATATTGAAATTTCGACAGTGCGATCATTTTAATTACTGCTACTTTGCACGACCATTAACCGATGTATTATATTCCATTGATCCACGTAGACAAATAGCTCCTTTATTGCAGTCTCTTACTTCTCCCTAATGATCATATCTTACTCTTTATTGAATTTTAGTTCTGAAATACTTAACCGTTTCTGTACACCATTGTAGTGGATATTCCAGATCTGTGGATCAAAGGAGCTGTTGTCAATGGAAGTATTTGGGATTTCACCCAATTTATGGATCTATCGTAATAGCTACCAAATCTAATTTCTGCTTATGATTAGATCTAGGTTAGCTGTTGAATTTCCATGAATAGAAGAATATGATCAATGTTCCTCCATATCAGTAATTGACCAATGAATACGAGGCATCCCTGTCCATGATGGTATGGAAGCCAGCATGCAAGTTCCAAAATCTTTCTTGGAGAGCTGCCAACTTTGCCCACTGTCAATTCCCGTTCATACGTCTGGCACCACCCTTGTGCCTCTGACACCACATGCAAGCATGCCTTCATTGAAGCGCGTTCCTCATGAGAAAACTGGTTAGAAACATGGCAGAATTGGTGCATTTTACTGCCGAATTTTCTCATAAAGTTGCTAAAATCCCATGGGCTCTGAAAGGATGCTCATGCGAAGTGGCCTGATTCAGTTTGCTCTTTCACACTGCCTGCAACAACATCAGTGTAAAATTTATATTTTTACATCTACGTGTCATAGAATGAATAGGTTTTGTACTTGAAATTTAGGTAATGTACTTGTAAGACAAGTTTCACTTCTCAATTAAATTTGCCAACCAAGTTTAAGAAGTTCATCTTGCGCTTTGTACTGTAGGTTTGCTTCTTTTTTTACCGCCGATGCAGGGGTCGTCATAAACTGAGTTGAAGTGATGCAACAAACTAGCAGCAGGTAGGCAGTACTTGAGCAATGCATGGTGGGTCACTGCATGGTCTTCCTGCCAGCTTTTACTCTTAGGGATCCCTCTGAACTGGAGAGGGCCTTTCGGTGACTATTCAAGAGCCAGTCCAGAGACTGAATGCCTTGAAGAATACCCCACTTGGACAGGCAGGCTTATTAACTACACGATTGCAGCCTATGGCGTACTAGGTAATGGTGGTGACCTGGGATCCATGACGTGACATCACTATTGAGTGTCTCCTGCTGTCTGTGAAAGGAAATGTCTGGGCACACCATGGGCATTTGACCCTACTGCCACAGCAGTGTTTTAAGCAGGCTGTGTGGACTTTGGGGCAGCTGTCTGTTGGAGGAACCCCCAAAAGAAAGTGCTGGTGGAGTAACTGGCACCCACAGGCACAATTTGGAGTATTGTATTGGTCCAATACCAAACCTTCAGTGAGAATTCTAGCATGTAGCAGTGGGATCCTTTTAACCAATATTCTCATATCTGCAGCGTAGCCCTTAAATATGGCGACTCAAGCAAATCAAATGCTTTTTTCAGTGTCTTAAAAAACTGATACTTCCTCAAGGTTGGGTTTCAGTTGGTGAAGTAGTGTGACCATCATACGTCCTTAATGTGAAGTGACCTTTTCAAGAATAAAGCCTGCCTAATCCAGAATCGCCAATCCTTTCTTCAAGTGAGTTAATCTGTTGGTTATCATATTAAAAAAGATGTTCTTATCCACACTTATAAGAGATAGCAGACTGTATGATTGGCATAGCAAGTTCGCTTTACCGGGCTTTTCCAATACCATGGTCATAGCTTCTCTCACTGACGCAAGTATGGCCCCCTTCTCTAAGCGCTTCCTTGGTAAGTGCAGAGTCAACAGCTCATTATATTGCTTATAGAATTCTGCAGTGAGGCTATCGGACCCAGGTACTTTTCTGCTAGCCAACCCGCTGTGGCCGACTTAAGTTCTGCTACCTAAACTCAAGTGAATAGTTCCTCACTACGCCAGTCTTCAAGCCAGGCAAGTGATACATCATCTGAATGGTGTATCATACATAATCATAGTATATCATCTAAATAATGGTTAGTTTCTGCCTCATCTATGATTAATGTAGAGTCTCATAAGTTAGTGATATCTCCGTTCTGAGGGTGGAAGTGGACTATCACTTTCTAGTAATTTAGTGTTCTGTACAAAGGCCTTCAACTTTTTCCTAAATCTGAGCAGGGTTGGGGTAGTGCTGATAGATACAGGAAAGTTGGTCCGGTTCCTGGGTTGGTAGACGGTGAAGGCGTGTTTGTGTATTTTTTTTAATATTCACTTCATCTCCAGTATGAAGTTGCCTTCTCTGCTAGTTTGCTGAGAGCCAGACTGCAGGTTGGCAAGGGGGGCTAGCGGCTTTGCATCATGGTGTGGTCATATTTCTTTGGGATCTTCATGAGGCATGCTGTGGTGTGAAATATAGCAGGGACATGGCTATGGCCTATCAGTGCTTGTGTAATATACCAGGTCCAGTGTGCCAATTCCCTCGTCTGAAATGTGCTGCTCTCTTCTTCTCTACTAAGGGACTGGGTGGTCTCGTTGTACGAGCCCTGCTTGTCCTTTAAAAAACTGTTGTAAATTGGAACCCGGCTTGCCTACTGAGATAATGGCTAACATATAGGCCCTTCTAAAAGGCCAGTCAGAATGGGAGGGAGACTGCTAACTCTGACATGCACCTGACTCTCTGTTGTAGTAGCCCAATTGTTCCTTCAAAAATCCACTTTCATCATGTCCGTCGTCTTCCCAGCTGTGCTTACCCTCTCCATTAGACTAGCTCTGCTCACCTGGGTCCTGAGTAGATATCTAGGACAGGAGTAGAACAGAGCTGTCGCCGACTCGGACTTTCTCGTGAAACCGGCTTATATTGTAATTGAAAACTTCTTTCTCACGGCTCTGAGCCAAGCCAGGCTGTGGCCCCCTCCCAGCACCACTGTGCGTGCACCAAGTGTGATGTCTCCACTAAGCAGATGGCGAGATCTTGCTTTGTCTGCTCATCGGAGCGATGGAGCCGCTCTGAAAGAGTTGGGCTTTTGCCACAAGGGCAGCAGGCATGGTGTTGGGACGGGCTGACTCCGATAAAAGCCCTTTCATACAGATCTGACCCATGGATGGGCTTGGCAGCTGCTTCTAGACAGGGGCCAGGTGTTCACGCGATTATAACATTCTCGGCCGAGTGCGCCGGCAGCGCCGGGTGAGAGGCGTGTTGGTCTGAGTTCTCCTTGAAGCCAGTGGCCTGGGATCGGGGCAGAGGAAGCGTTGCCACTGTGCTGGTGGGTGTACGTTAGCTAGGAATGTCGACTACGTGCTGTTGTCGAACCGCTTCCTTCCTTCCTCTCTGAGGCGGCCTTTGCATTCGTGCCCCCCGGGGTACGCGAGGGGGGCCTTCTGCACGTGTGCCTTCTGGAGTTTAGACTGTTCCTAGTTGATCTGTACTGAGAGCACACACCGAGCAACACGATCTACGGAGCGCTGTACGAGGGTGGCATCTGCTGGGCGGGGTACACTAGGCAGGAAGGGCAGGTGGCTTCATTTGATGATGCAGAGTTGGGCGTGGTCCATCAATGATCATTTCTAGACTCCTCTTCGTGCTCCAGCGCGCTTCTTCGCCATGCCAATGGATTTGTAAGTTTAGATTGCTCATCAGTCAGTCTTGTTTTGTTTTGGGGGGGAGCTGGTCAGGTGGCTTTAGGTTGTGAGTTGGTGCAAGGGTTGAATGATGTGTGGTTACCGGGTCCTCGAGAACGACGAGCTCTGAGAAACGTGCCGGCTGCCGGAATGGGGCGTTATACCGGTGACAGACCTGTGCGTGACTTACAGAGGAGTGATGTCACGCCCGCCCTGCCGCGGGTCTCGAGCCTCCTCTCAGCCGCATCTTAAATTCCCTTTCAGTAGCCAGGCTATGAAGGATAATCAATCAATCAATCAATCAATCAATCAATCAGGAGTTTGTTAAAGCGCAACTTCTCACCCATAAGGGTCTCAAGGCGCTAGGGGGGGGAGGGGGTGCAGGTTCCATTCCATCAAGGAGGGGGTCTGTCGAAGAGCCAGGTTTTGAGGTTTCTTGCGAAGATGGGGAGCGATGTTGTCTGTCTGAGGTACAGCGGAAGGGCGTTCCATGCTTTGGCTGCGAGGAAGGAGAAGGAACGGCCTCCCGATCTGGTCTTTCTGGTGCGAGGGACCACGGCGTAGGAAAGCTGGGCTGATCGTAGGGTCTTATGGGGTGCGTGGAATTTGAGTCGGCTGTTCAGGTATGCTGGTCCGGTGCCGTGGAGGGCCTTGTGTGCGTGGGTGAGCATCTTAAAGGTGATTCTCGCCTCGACGGGGAGCCAGTGGAGTGTGTACAGGTGCTGGGAGATGTGGCAGTGTTTTGGCAGGTTGAGGACCAGTCTTGCGGCGGCGTTCTGGATGTTCTGTAGCTTGCGGATGAGGTTTTTGTTTATTCCGGCGTAGAGTGCGTTGCCGTAGTAGAGTCTGCTGGTGACCAGGGCGTGAGTGACTGTCTTTCGGTGTTCGAGGGGGATCCATTTGATGGTCTTACGAAGGAGGCGGAGGGTGTGGAAGCAGGAAGATGAGACAGAGTTGATCTGGCGGTCCATTTTGAGCTCGGAGTCCAGGATGATTCCCAGGTTGCATGCATGGTCTGTGCGGGTTGATGGGTTTCCGAGGGCGGTGGGCCACCAGGTGTCGCTCCAGGCGTCGGGGTTTGGGCCCATGATGAGTACTTCTGTTTTGTTGGTGTTTAGTTGTAGGCAGCTGATCAGCTGGGTGCTTCGAGGCTCCCGTAAATAAGGGCCCTGGGCTCCTGTCAGCCTAACGGGGACGGTGTCAGCCTAACGGGGACGGTCGTGACACGGCACAGACTGGCCGTGATTTCCCCACCTGGGAGTTATCCGTGCAGGCCATGACGCTGAAGTGCACGTGTCTTCTTCCGCCAGGAGAGCAGCCGGTGACCCAGGGCGCGTGCACGGGCCAGTCATGAATGTGCTCTAGGCGGGGGCTAGTGTAAAGGCCCCCTGCTACGCTCGTGATTTTCTATCGCCCTTCTTAGTAGTACAGTTGGCATCATGGTGTTTTCTCAGCCGTTCCGTATCAACATAAACACAAAACTTCTGAATGTAACAAAGAAGGCAATGGCCCAAAACCCATAACTGCCTGCGTCTGGCACAGATGAATTAGACGAGGCCCCTTGGCAGCTATCCCTTGAATGCAGGCACGCTTCCTAATATGCCCAGCCCTCCCACTGGTAGCGAGCGTTGCTCCTGCTTGCTTATTTATCTGGACTTAGATGAACCCTTCAGCCCGCGTCGGTGCCCTGGGTAACCTAAAGGGAAACATTTCTTTGGGACGAGGATATGCCATGTTTACCCTGTTGCTGCCTCCTCGTGCATTGCTTCACTCCGAACAAAGTGAGTGTTCCAGAAACATACGTATGACGCACGGCCGTGCGGTCTACCCTCTCCTGCTCTTCCCTGTGTATACCAAATGTTGTTTGCTCCTTGTGTATACTGCTCTTTTTATGAACAATAGGACTTGAGTGTTATCTCTAAGCTCGCAGCCCCCCCCCCCCTCCCATCTTGTCCTCTTACTCGGACTTCTCCCATAGCAGTCTCTTATTACAAATGCTTTAGAATCGGTGAAGCCAGTAGGTATCGCCTTTTCTGGCATGAAGAAAAGATTTTTGAAGCTGCAAGAGCATCCTCAAAACAATAATTGAAAATGTAGTTGGTCTCGCATTTGGTTGAGTTGGAGCTATTGCCGTTTTAAATGACAATACATCTTAACCATGTGTTATATGAGTGTATGTATGTGGGTTGGAGTGGAATTGTGTGGGTTGGAGTGGAATTGTGTGGAGTGGAATTGTGTGGCATGGTGTGCAGCGCAAATATGTGGATAGTAATTATGTGGTATTGAGTGCTATGTATTTATCTGGGGTGGGATTGTGTGTTATGGAGTGTAATTATCTGGACTTTTTTGTGTGTTGTTGAGTTTAATTATGTGTTGTGCTGTTGAATTCTGTGATGTGGATTGGATGTATGTGGTGTGTTGTGTAATTGTGTAGAGTTGAATTATGTAGTTTGGTGTTGAATTATGTGTTGTAGCATAGAGATGTGTGCAGTCCAATTGTGTGGCGTGGAACTATGTGAATAGCTTTGCCTTTTTTGGTGACAAAAAAAATAAAATTGGTGGGAGCTAAGCTCCAGGATTGTGTTTTTGGGTGTTAAAAAAAAGAATTGGTGACTGCATTAGGTTTCACTTATATGATGAATTCGTTTTTTGGTTGTAAGTTTTAGCTTGGAGAGCAGGTGTCCAATACAAGTTTCTGAAACTTTGTAGAAGTGTCGTGACTTTTTTATTGAGAAAGGCAATAGGTGCAGTAACAGCGTTTTTCACACATTTATTGATTCGCTGCATTTGCCACCTAATCCATCATCAGATGCGTAATCTGCAGTGTAAAAAAAAATTCTAGCCCAAAGAGTTCTAAAGTTATCAAACAGTGACATGTTGCTGGGCAGTGAAATGCCCTTTGCAAAGGTTGACTGCTCACCTTTCTTTTGCTTATTGCTATATTTGTGTGTTGAACCGGTACTAATGAGCTGCGACCTGTGCCCAGACAGTGCTAATAAGTCTAACAAGTGTTGTTGGTCAGCGCAAGTTTAGAGACGGACACCTCCCACAGCAGGCACATGTTTCCTTGCTACACGTCTGCATGATGTGCTTAGAGCGCCTCAGCTGAAAGAAAGCAAGGCGTGGCATAAGAGTGTAATGGCTCGGACGTTGCATAACAGCCAGAGCTGTCAACTGTGGAGCTGGTGAACGAGGTTCAAGTCTCTGCTCAACATCCTGTGATTCTGGGCAAATCGCTTAATCTCCCAATGCCTACCAAAAACAATTAATGTGTCATTGTGTAATGTAACTGGTGCTCAAATAAAGTGCTCCAATAGATTCAAGTTCATTGCGCTGTTTAAAAAACAAGGAAAGAAAACTGCAAAAAAAACTAGGGGGGGGGGAGGACGGCTCTGTTAGATTTAGTGACCTGGGAGCAGTGCTGTGCGCCAGGGACTAGTGAGGAGAGAGCGGAAAGAAAAAGTAGTACACTGAAACTAAAATATATAGCCAATAGTGAAAGGATCCATGCACTGCAGGGTGGAAACAAAACAGCCAAACAGTGGGATAAATGTATACTATTAACTAATGAAAACAAAGGAATTTGTAAAAGCAGACGAAAGAACCAATTGAAAGTGTTCGATGTGTTTAAAGCCCATAGAACAGAAGACCACATCTCAAAGACCGTGCATGCGCTGTCCAGGCGCTGTCCAGGCGACACCTAAAAACGAAATAACGGAGCGCAATGACTTGAGTGTGCCTATGTACGTTATAATTACCGCTCCAAAATGGTAAATGTCAATCCTGGAGTGAGAAATACAAAAATAATAATTTACAGTAGGCAAACGTGAACTCTAAAAAAAGAAAAAAAAAAAAAGAAAAACAGCCTGGCAGAAAATGGAGCTGCCACAAAAAAAGTCTGTGTGTAAAAGTCAACTCGGGGAGGTGGAAGCAATGTGAAGTGTAGCAACAGAGACGGTTGAACGAGGTGAGCGCAAAACATAAAACAGGAACAACAACAAAAAAAAGCCAAGCATTAGACTAGATGGAGGTTGAGTTGGAAGGAGCAGCAATATTTGAAAGGGGAAGCAGTACACAAGAGAAAAACACATGCACTCTGATGGCGCACTGGAAGAAAGGGGCAAAAGTAGGTCCCTGAATGTGAGCAGTGGAAAGATGCAAGTCATTTAGTCAAACTGATGATAAAGAAGCTGTGCTTCCCCAAATGGAGAAAAATCAGAAAAATAATCTGGAAACAATGCCAACAATGCTTCAGAAAACTCTGCCTATGCTGATCTCGACAGTAGATGACACAAAAGACAAGTCATTTCACAGATTAGCGAAGCAAGCAGTCTTCATGCCCGGACGGTAAAGAGCACAATAACAAAAAAACAAAATTGGCTCCATTGTTTTCTCAGGACTTCGTAGAAGCCAAACTAGAGCTATGTTCTGAATGACATTGGTTGGAGAACTATAATGAGCTAAATAAGTTATTGTGGACTATGGATTCTAAAATATTTATTTATTTATTTTTAACTCTTGTAAAGCGCTGCTTATACCCTTGGGCGTCAAGGCGCTAAAACCAATATTGACTAAGAAGAAATGGGGGAAGAAAGAGTGGACAGATTTGACGGATGAGAAAAAAAGAGATTACTGAGAGAAAAGCCAGGTTTTCAGAAGTTTGCGAAACTGGAGCAGGGTAACACTTTGTCTGATATTAAGAGGCAAGGTGTTCCAGAGTCTGGGGGCCGCCACCAAAAAGCGTCGGTCACCCCAGGAAACTGTTTTGGTGCGAGGGACAACCAGTTGGTTGAGAGTGGCTGATCGTAAAGCTCTTGTAGGTTTGTAGAGTTGAAGTTGGTCTCTTAGAAAATGTGGTCCTTGATTATTGATTGATTTGAAGACTATACACAGAGCTTTGAAATGAATTCTTTTTTGTACAGTCAGCCAATGAAGATCTTTTATGTTTTTGGCAATGGGTTCGAACTTTGTTTTGCCGGTAAGGAGGCGAGCTGCTGCATTTTGTATAGTTTGAAGTTTTGCAGTTACTCGGATTTGCGCATTGAGAAATAAACCATTACAATATTCCAGGGATGAGAGGACAAGAGCAGAAACCAGTGTCTTAATAGCAGAGTCAGGAAGAAAAGGACGTATTTTGCGGATCATTTTTAACTTTAAGTGCGCTGTGGATACTGTTTTGTTGGCGTGATTCATGAAATTAAGTCCATCATCAAAGATGACACCCAAATTCCTGACCTTCGAGGTCGGCATGGGAGGAATGCCGAAGGTCTCTGGCCACCAGCGGGTGGACCAGGCTGGAGAGAGTGGACCAAAAATGAGTACCTCAGTTTTTTCTGAGTTTAGCTTTAAGCAGTTTGTCGCCATCCAGTCTCCTATGTCTAGGAGCCCTTTCTTAAATTTTTCAGCTACTTGCTCTCCGTCGCCTTTGATCGCCAGCACTAGTTGGGTGTCGTCGGCGTACAAGGTAAGGCTCATCCCGTGTGCTTTGATGGTCTTAGCTAGGTCCGACACATAGATGTTGAAAAGTGTCGGACTAAGGGATGAGCCTTGAGGAACTCCGCAGGGAGCAGAGAGTTGAGCTGATTGAAAGGGTCCTAGGATGACAGCCTGCGTTCTATTGGCAAGGAAAGAGGCTATTAGGTTTTTGGCAGTATGACAGATACCAAGTCCTTGGACACGGTCGACCAAGATGTTGTGGTTGACCGTGTCGAAAGCCGCTGATAAGTCTAGCAGAACCAGTATGGCAGTGCCACCCTGGTCCCTGATAACCCTGATATCATCAGCGGCTTTGATCAAGGCTGTCTCGGTCCCGTGATATTTTCGGAACCCAAACTGCGTGTTATCAAGAAGCTGGTGTTCTTCAATAAACTCAGAGATCTGGGTATTCATGATGTTTTCAATTGTCTTTGCCATGAAGGGTAAACTAGCAATTGGTCGGTAATTTTTTAGCTCACTTTTGTCGAGCGAGGGTTTTTTTAACAGAGGTTTTAGTAATGTGTTTTTAAGAGGATTCGGGTAATAGCCTGACCGCAATATTAAATTACAGACCTGTGTGAGTGCCGGTATGATGACGTCTATGACTGGTCTGAGGACAGATAGAGGGCAAGGGTCTAGGGGAGAGCCTGATTTGATGGTCAGTAGTGTGTTTTTTATTTGATCCTGGGTGACTGGTTGAAAGCAGGGGAAGGCATTAACTGGGGGGGAAATGACAGATGAAGTTAAGACCGGAGATGATTTGGAGGAGAATGCTTGGTAAATGTCATCTACTTTAGTGTAGAAAAAAGATGCAAGAGAGTCACACAAAGATTGTTACGGGGGGGGCGTGAGGTCAGGGGAATTGCCTGATAAAGCTTTGGTGATAGAGAATAGTTGTTTACTGGAGTTCTTGGCTTTCTCAATTTGATCAGTGTAGTATTCTCTTTTAGCTTCTGCTATCATGGTTTTATATAGTGCTAAGGATTCCTTATAGGCAGACTTACTACCGGCATCGTAGTCTTTTCTCCAGGTTCTTTCCTTGCTGCGGCAAATATTGAAGGTAAAAATTGCATACCGCTTAAATAGAACTTCTGAAGCCTCTCACAACCAGAAATCGTTTTTTTTTAATAATTCTCAATGAATTCCCATCAGCAGAAAGAGTCTCCTAAAGGTGGACACCCCTCTCAAGAATTTTGCTAAAAAAACGGAACTACTTTTTTCATGGATAAATTTGCAGCAGTAATAGAAAGTATTATCAAAGATTCAATGCAAGTTGATTCAATAGATGATTAAATCAACCAAGCAATTCTTTCCAAATTTTAATTGATAGATCCTGATAAACTAAAAAGTCTGATGATAAAGGTTAAGTTCTGTTTTCGCCTATCCCATGTCCCCTAGCAAATATGAAAATGATTGCACTAGTAAAAATAGCTTTTGTTGACCATCCTTAATGCCTCACTCACACAGGGCACAGTTCCTAAACCTTTGAAAAAATCATTGCAACTTCATTACAAAAGAAATAAGGTGAGGATGATTCAATTCCTAAAAACGATCGATCCATGTCCCCGATAACTACGGTGTTAAGATCTTAGCAGCACAAGTTGCACATGGTAAATGCAACCATAACCAGGCCTCTAACTACCTTGATACCCTACAAGCTGTCTTTCACCCTGCCCCTAATACAGTGATTGGTATGATCAGTTCTAGATGGTCTAAGAACGGACATATATAAGATATTGGTGTCAGCACTTGTATTAGTGGAATGTCAGCTGCCTTTGACACGATCAACCATGATATTTTGACGGACCGTGTTGAGGTGGCAGGCCTTAGTGGCCACTCTCTGTACTTGGTGAAAACATTTCTAAAGGAGGGGACACAAGCAGTACAACTCCCCCTTTTTGCCAGCAAGTGTGCCTGTAAAATATGGAATCCCTTGTAGCTCTTTTTTTATCCCCTTACTTATTTAAAATATGTGTTTGAACTTTAGTAAAGGAACTAGCTGAGAGAGGCTGTAGACTATATCACTACAGATGGTTTGCAGATCCTGTTCAGTTTGGATTGCAAAACGTCCTCAAAATGAGACTTTGAAAACATAATGTGCTTTATTTGGTATTAGATGGGAAGCAACCACTTGAAACCAAATGCAGAAAAGACGGAGGTACTAATCATGAATAATCGATTCTACCTCAGCACTCATTAGTACTGGCCCTTGAAAATGGTCTTTCTTGCTATGCCCAGGGACTGAGATTGTGCCTGTGATTATAAACAGCAGCCCCTCAATGAAACCTCGAATTAACTCTGGTCTCAAAATGCATATTCTTGCTGAGCGTGATTAGGAAGTTGGTATTCTTTTATTTGTGGAAGCTCTAAAAATATTGGGTCAAGCGAAGTACTCAAACTCCACATAAAAATGCAGTTACAGTTACATAGCTAATCTTTAAAGTGCCTAAGAGAGCACTTGTGACACCCTTGTTCTGCAGCTTCACTGGCTTCCATTTAAGCAAAGGATACAGTTTAAAATGGCGCTTAATTTTCCAGACTCGAATTACATGGAATTCGTGAGTAACCATATCACTTGTGCATTACTCTAATTTTCACCAAATGAATTAATAATACCCAGATATGCCAAAGTAAGATGAGGTCACAGCTTCTCTGTGTAAGTAGGTTTCAAGTACATGCAGCTCTTTCCCAGATTACTTACTCGCTGAAACAGAATTGAAGGTGTTTAGAAATAACCTGAAAATAAGCCTTTCTGCTGCTGAACCTCACTCCACTCAGTGGTCTTCCTACTCCACTTGTTGTTCATTCAAACAGATTTATGCACTGAGCTCAAAGAGAACAGTGGTGAACGTGCAATTAACCAAGATTCTGTAACATAACATGCTCTATGGAAGGGTCAAACTCAAGAGGAATGAAAGCCATCGAATAAGAAGCCAGCAAATCAGCATCACAAGAACTCAGCTTGCTCTAAGCCTACTGTAAGTTTATGGTATGGTTCGCAAGAGGTCTTTCAGACAGCTAAAAGTTTCTTTTGTGAGTAAGACCTAAAACGCAGCCACTGGTGCTTTTTCTTTTTACTAATTGGACTTTTCCCATCACATCATATCTCCTGTTCTCTTGCAAGCTCCACTTCCTGTCTCACAGGAAGCAGAGTTGGGAATGATTCCTGAACCCCCTGCCCACCCTCTGTATAGGTGCATTGTTTAGTTCATTATGGTTTCTTATTAGCAGTCTGTTTGATTCCATGTCAAACCCTTGTACTGGTGCGGAGTTAAGCATTTTCTGACTCCTTGGCCAGAAGGCACTGGATCCCATATCTACACCAGTATTGGTGCAGAATTCAAACTTTTCTGACTCCAAGGAGTCTGCCATAGCCCATGTATGTTGTTGAGCTGATGCTGAACCCAGCTCTTTTCGATCCTTATAAATGATCTCCTAGATCATGTCTTTCTCCCTCAGTCCTCAGAACCTATCTTTTTGGATTCTTGCAATGGACCTAGATGATTCTATCAGCGGCTGCTCCTCCGTAATGGCGGCCGAGCATCGCCCCACTGCTCAGAGCCAGCAGATGAAAAATAAAAAGAATTTTTTTTTAAACTAATTTTATTTTTAAATGACTGAGATGAGTCTGTCGAGTCTAGGGAGAGGTGGGGCTGGGCTATTGCTGTACGGACAGCAGAAGGGAGGAGGAGTGGTATGCACTATAAGTGCATAGGTTGGTTTGGCCTGTTGTCTTAGAGCGGCCAAACTGCCATATGCACTTAGATTTCTCCAACCCATCTGTGTTGCACAGCCGGATGGAGAAAAGGCACAGGCTCCATGTCCCTGAATGAGCGTCAAACCAGCCCTCTCAGACCGATCACAGTGCTTCTTTCTTGCTGGGTAATGGCATGAGATCAGCGTCTGTACTGGGTGGGTAGTCTGGAAGCATATGAGCCTGTGCAGAAACAATCTACTCGTGCAAGAAACTGTGGAGGAGCAACAATGCTGCGGCCGGCAGCGGCTTGCAGGTACCTTTTTCATTTTTTTATTTTACCCATGCTGCTTTTTAGTGGCCACAGCCGCCATTGGATTCCATGTCTGCTTCCTTTACTGTTGCGGAGTTCTCATCTGTCTCATTCTAAGGGTCCTCCAGGTTCTTTCTCTCCCACTTATACTGATACAGAGATCAGTTCCGACTCCAACTTGAAGATCTGCTGAGTCCTTTGTCTTCCTGTACTGGTGCAGAGCCCCGCTCTTGTGTTTTCCGTGTAACAGATCTACTCAATACGTAGACTGCTCCTGGCACCAGTACATGGCTTGGATTTCTGTAGCTTCTTATTGGGCACCTGATATATCTACCCCCTTTTACTGGTACATAGCTCAGCACTTGCTGACTCCCTGAAGTGTTCCATTGTATCCCGTATTCGCCCAATGAAGCTTCAAGGTTTAGCTCCGAGCAGCTTATTGTAGTAGATCTGTGAGATCCCACGTTGAACCAGTGTGTGGTGGTGGGTGCAAACGTGTGAACCGGCGAAAGATCTACTTCGAGCCTGCGCTCCCCCTCTGTGCTGCTGCTGATTATATTCAGACTTGTTAGCTCTCCCCTCTGCTGCTTGTGCTGTTGGCCTGTGGCTGCCTTTGAATAACCTCGTCTGTACTGCAATAGGGCAGAGATTTGTGCAGCTCATGCAAGGGATCAGGTAGGTCCCATATTATCCTTTGTATCTCATCCAGTGTCTCCTTGTGAGTGATCCACTGCAGTACATGACTGAACCTGTGTACCCTTCTTAGGGATGTCCATGCCCACCCTTTCTCTACCAGACCACTCTACCCGCCAATGACCTGCCTATGCTTCCTACAGGATATCTGAAACCTGCTCAATGAGATTATTCCCTGCATATGCACGCTGTTTTGTTAATGATATTTGATGAATATTTTTGTGAACTGTATCTTTAAAACAAAAAATCAAAATTCTCCTATCCATTTCAGACACTACTTCTGGGGTTATATTTTGGTATAGCTTGCATCTTTGGTCTTAATACTTTAAGCACTGACTTGGTGAACAACAGTCGCCCTACTGTGGTCTGAAGACCAGTGTTTGCAGACTGCACACAGTCTGAACTGCAGGCTTTTTGGACTGGTTCATAGCAAAGTGGGAGTGCCGTTCTAAGAAGTGCATGTGGGACTAACACATGCATTGGTTAACACTGTCACCGTGCAGTGCATGAAACTATAGACGTTCTACATACATGTTCTGTGCGAAAAGATGTCAGGTTGTAAACTAGGGTCTGGCAGTATATGGAGGACGAGGCCCTCTCCTCCTGACATCTGTTGATCGTTCTCTCCCTCACACGTCTCGTGCACAAATTCCGCAGGCTCACCTATCAAGGCGCCCTGCCCTCCCTGTACATCCACCGCAGGGCATTTTCACTGTTTATCAAATAGTTACACAAACACTGAACTGACATGGCCTCAGAAGGTTTCAAGGATAGCGCAGGAAGAAGACTTCAGTGTCACAACGTGAAGCCGAAGCCGCCTCCTCCCCTCGTGTTAATCGGAGCGCCCTATGTGAAAACCAGGGGCATTCAGTAGTGTCAGACTGGTATCTGACTATGCCAAAAGCCTTTTGGCCTTCACAAGTTTCCGCCTCGGGGGGGGGGGGGGGGGGGGGGGGGGGTACTCTGTCTTCTCTATGCCATCATCTACTCCATAAAGTCGAAGAGCTCAGCTGAAGGAATTAGAAAAAATAGAACTTCTGTTTCTAAAATCTGCTAACAAATAAAAGAGTAAATTGGAGGAAAATTGGTATCTTCATCGCCCAGATCAAGTGTTTTTCTCTGTAAAGTACTGGATTGTGAAAAGTTAAGAAATATACAGTACCCTTCTGTTTAGTGGGACGGGTCTTGAAATCAAACTTGAGCAGCACTTACCTTTACCCACTTATAGGGACATTTGTCCATTCCTTCTTTGTTGCTGGCGTCAAAAACATATCCCCCAGCCTCCACTTAGTGGTCGCATTTTCTCTAAATCATTAGCGAGGCTTTGGCTGCTTCTTTTCGAAGAACTCGGATTTGCAGATTCGGAGGACTGCAGATTGGTGTGTGTACACGTTCAAACCTGCAATAATTGGGTATTACAATGCGTCATCGGGTCTGATCATCACCAAATAACCACGCTCCTGAACTGACGTACCAAAAACCGGTAGTGCAACACCAAGTTCCTTTGGTGTCCATCGCATACAGTTCCTCAAATTGATGGCTCAGGGAAGTGACTCTGCTGGGCTATTCTTATTGACTCTCTCATTCAACCTTCCCCCACTATTCTCCGAATGGTTGTACCCCTAGTTCCAACTTCTCATTGGCTTCCAGGAAATAGGGGCCATTTTAGACCGGGCATAGCTTCGGGTCACCAGCTCTGATATAGCTCTTATTAAAGGAAAGCAAGATGATTCAGTTACAGTACAATTTTCAGTGTCACAGCCCGGTCACTGTCTAGTCCAAGTTGACTCTCTAATTGGTGTAGTGTGTTGTAGTATGGATACTGCTAATTTAGTAAGACTGTGCAACATGAGCATCAAAACTAGGGGACTATGTCCACTAGTACATCAGAATATGTTGACCATGTTCCTGGCTAGCTCACAGTGCGCCATCTGGACCCGGAAACCTAGAAGGGTACCTAATGGTGTCTGTAACCTCAGAATATGACTACTTAATTCCCCCGAGGAAATCGTGGAAATAGATCTACCCCTTCATTGTTTTCTCAGGCATGCCCAAAGGGAGACACAAGAAATACACAAATTGGCATTTCAAATATTTATTGAAGCAATTGGCTTCTTGTGTAAAATACGTGCACTGCAATGTATAGTAGAAGGAAATAGAGCATTGTAACCAGCATTACAATAATGGTGAAAAAGAAAAATAATTGAGCCTTTATAATCATTACATTAATTATATGAATACATATAATTGTACTCCTACTAAGCACTGCCTAGCCTAAAGAGCATAGGGGGAATGCAGTTCTGACAGATATCCTGGAGTGGTCTGACTCCTCATTTACCTCTTTGCGTGTTTCATACAGAAGTCAATCTGGTGTACAACTGGCCTCCGTCCCTCGCAGGATAGTGATGAGATTCAGCTGGGCTAGAAATCCGACATGGGCGTCCGTAACAATTCGTGGAAATGCTCCTGTGCCGAACAAAGGCTTGGGGTAGTTCATATAATAAAAACTGGACCCATTCACACTGCGCCTGAGTTCAGATACCGCTGTCATTGCTAATTATACCAATTCAGAGCTGTCTTTGAATACACAATAATATGCAAGGGTAGTTTGTGTAGTGTACTTGGTCCTTGGACAAAATGTACGATGGTATGATAATATGCCTACGAAGAAATGTTTTTGTAAGCAGAACACTTCCTGAGTACACGATCACATTCAAACATGCAAGCAAAATGTAGAAAAAGTCATCCTCTAAAAGATGTCAACTTCAAACGTGAACATGTTAAAATGGGAGCGTTAGTGCACGGGCCGTATTAAACCCATGGCTGTGGTGCAAGGGTTGTGAAGATAAGCTTTTAGTACTAAAAGCTTGATGGAACACACAATGTCACTGGCTACTTGCTGTTCAGCACCGCTGCCTCCTATTTTTCAGAATAACATTATGATCTCTTGTTGTGTAGGCCTTAATTCTGTTTCGTTAAATACTTTGATGCTGAGGGCCTCCTAGTAATTAGTCTCTGCTTAGGAGAGAAGTGTTGCTGTTAAACATTGGACAGGGGCTCCCTGTATTTCCTCTGAACATTTTGAGAACCCAGACAGCAATATGCATTGAGGGCTGACGAAAGCGTGCATTAATAAAAATGCAACTAACTTGTTTAAAAAAAAATCTAACCACTACAATTATATAATCAAACATACTCCTATGTTGCTAAAAGGCAACTTGGTGGACAAATTGCTGCCCCCAATGAGAAGCGGAAGTTTAATTAAAGTTGCAGTTTGTAAATGGTCCTACTTCTGTAGCCATGTGATGCCCCTAAATGCAATTGTTTTTACCACAGTTACAATTCCATCTTCATGGCTATGACAACCTAAAGGACCTTCGCTGGCAATATAGTCATCTTACTAAATTGGCAAAAGACTGTAACTGGTTAGGGCTAGTAGCCACTATAGCACAATACATTACAGGCACACCATTTTGGCTAGTGGCAAGCAGCAATTAGTCTACTGCTGTAAAATCATTTTCAGACCTGCCTGTGAAAAAAAAGTGTCAGTTTTGAGTTCAGGTCCTTGACTGATGGCAAGGTGTGCATATTCACAAAACACCTTTCAGTGGCACCACAGGACAGCTGACCACTTGTAGGGCATGCTTGTTATCTTGTAAGGCATACGCAGGACTTGTATCTGTATACATCCGATATTTGTGAATTGAGATTTCTTTACTCTGAGATTGTCATCCCTGGTCACCGGGAAAGCGGACATCACCATTCATCCTATCACTATCAGCCTTCTCTTGAAGTCAGCCTGCTCAAATGTGCAAGCATTGTTTTTCGGTCTGGCTTGGGAGTGCAACTATTGCTATACCTTAAGTGATCAATAAAGAAGAGCTTTCAGAGTATTCTAAGCTCCACCCACATGCCTATTGCCCTGAGTATAGGATTTGATTGGCTCAAACTTGTGTGCTACCACTAAAAGGAGTGCTTGTATCCTGCGTTTTGGCTTATGGCAAAGACTATACTCAATACACCAGAAATTAGTTGGTTATGTTCAGAAGAGTGATTATGGCTAAAGGCCTGATATGTTTGTTGTAAAACACCATGATAAAGGCAATAGGCTTGATGTATTTATTGTGAAAAACGTTGTAAACCAATTTAAGGGCGTCTTGCTATTACCATATATGAAAGCCCGCAGTGACTACATTTATTACAGGTAATCTGACAGATGATTTGCTTTGTGGGAATCCTTGTTCTATTAGGCCCTTTTATTAGATATATTATTTTGCTTAGCCAACTGTAATTTTGTAGATAGATGCAATTTTGTGACTGTGTGCCTGATGATTACTATGGGAGAAAGCTTGTGCTCAGAACTGGAGCCTGAGCTGGTTATGCTGACATATGGTCAACCTGCTTGTTCCACTGGGAAAAGTTATGTCCAATACCATAGTTCTGATGTGCTCGTTTTAAAGTTATAACAAAGGCAGTAGGCATACCTTATTTATTTGAAAAGAAAAGCATTTGTTAAAGCAAGTAGGCCCTTAACAGTGTTTTTTTGATCACATTGTGGTATAAGCTACTGACAGCGATTTCTTTTAGGTCTAATCTCCGTTTACTGTAATAGGCAAGGGTTTTGGCATTCGTCTCCCACTCAGACAAACCTTGGGGGATTTCACTGTAATGATTCTTGTTAGGCCCTATTGAGAGGGCTGTAGATTGTTTTGCAATCTGTACATATGTGTAACTTTATAACTGTTTGATTTATGGTTGCCAGTTTATTTGCACTTTAATAGGCCTTTGTTGGTTATGGCGTCAAGCCAATAGTAAGGGCTATAGGTCTTATTGGATCATTAGGAAAAGTTATGCCATATTGCATAGATTTGCTCAGTTTATTACAAAACAAGACCGAACCAGTAGGCCTGAAAAGCATGGTTAAAGACAGTAGGCTTTTAAGGATGGATTGTTATTACACTGTAGCAAAGTACCATGGAATTTCCCAGATTACGATAGTGAGTAAGGGTTTTGGTGTTGGTGACCCACATGAACAAACTATAGGGATAAAAGATCCTGCACTAGGATGATCCATATTAGGCTCTCTTGAGAGGGACTTCGATAATTGTAATTGTGTACATATGTTATTTTATCACAGTATACCAGAGGGTTGCCCTGCTGTTTTCGCTGTAGACAATGAAAAGGCTTTCAATAAGTCTTGAATGGTCTTATCTATTCCTAGTGATGCAGAAATTCTGTGCTGGGAGCTGAGTTAGTGGGATGGACGTCTCTCTTTTACATAGAATCCACCGCCAGGGTCAAGACGGGCAGTTTGATATCTGACCCTTGAACAGTGACCCTGGGTACGAGACAGGGATGCCCACTGTCACCTCTCTTGTTTCCTCTGGCTATGGAGCCGCTGGTGGCTCGTGCTAGTACAGGTCAGCACCACCAGGGCCTGGATATGTCCGGGCAGATGCATCATGTTGCATTAAATGCAGGCTACTTATCGATGCTCCTTGCCGGCACAACAGATGTGCTGTGCGGCGCTAACAAGTTCCTGCATAGCCTAGGAAGGGTGGCGGGTCTCATGGTAAAATGGGTGAAGTTGTGCCTCTTCTCTACTAAAACGAATAGAGTAGGCCCACAAGAGATAGGAGTGCAGTGGGACGACCTTTGTATAATATACCTGGGCACACAAATATACCATGCACAAGGGTATGTATTAGAAGGCAACATAGGGAGGGCTCTACGGGGAAACCAAAAGTAGCTCTGACTTCGGGGGGGACCCTCCCATTATCGGTAGCTGGCCGGGTTGCCCTCCTAAAAATGTTGACATTGCCAAGGATTTGGTATTACTTTGGTACATTACCAGTTTGGATACCGGCGCGACTATTTACCCAACTTAAAACAATGGTCTTGGGGTGCCTATGGGTGACTGGTAGACGGAGAGTAGCGCTCAACACCCTTATGAGGCCAAGAGCGGAGGGAGGTTCGGCCGTGCCTGACTTTCAATCAATCAATCAGGTGTTTGGTAATTGCGACTACTCGCACGTAAGGGTCTCAAGGCACGGGGGGTTTAGCAGGCTCCAGTCCATCAAGGGAGGGGGTGGGTCTGTCGAAGAGCCAGGTATTGAGGTTTCTTCGAAGATGGGGAGCTATGTTGTCTGTCTGAGGTGGAGTGGCAGGGCATTCCAGGCTCGGGTAGCGAGGAAGGAGAAGGAGCGGCCTCCCGATCTGGTCTTTCTGGTGCTGGGGACCACAGCGTAGGGGAGCTGGGCAGATCGTCCTCTGGGGTGCGTGGAATTTGAGTCGGCTGTTCAGGTATGCTGGTCCGGTGTCATGGAGGGCCTTGTGGGCGTGGGTGAGCATCTTGAAGGTGACTCTAGCTTCGATGTGGAGCCAGTGGAGTGTGCGCAGGTGCTGGGAGATGTGGCAGTGTCTTGGCAGGTCGAGGACCAGTCTTGCGGCGGTGTTCTGGATGGTCTGTAGCTTGCGGTGTTGTAAACCATTTTAGGACACTATTGTAAATTTCCCGATTCATGACCTTATATAGGTATAAATCACTATGTCCTTATATAGGCATAAGAATCATAACCATATTTAGTCCTAGCTCATGCAGTCGAAATACGGCAGGGCTACTTCCACTAGTTCCGAAAATCTACAACGATTTCTTAGAAAACTCGTCTTCAGCAGCTAGGGACTTTCCTTTGCTTGAGAACTGACTTGTCCAAGAACTCATGGAGTTTTCACCGAGAGTCTTTAATAACGTTATTATGTCCACCTTTACGTCAAACTCTGCAACTTCAAGGTATAAATATGCCCACACTTACCTTAGCATACACTCAGTGGTTTGGAGCAGTTCGACTATCTACTTGCCCGACGCGCCCTGCTACTGCAAGTGCCGAAGGAAACCCACCCTCCAGCAGACGCACTGAGAGAGACGCTGTTTTTTCTCCTGCAGAGAAATCCAGCTCCAGTGTTTCCAAGCTACCCTTGCAGGTTGTTGGGAAATAGAGTCCTGAGCCTGACCTTCTTCATTCCAAACTAAGGTACGGAGCTGATTAAACCCTAAGAGAAATCTTGGACAGATTCTTGACAAAAGAATACTATATTTATTCTACACCTCACTAACTTCTTCCCTCGTACTAAGCTTAGGTTAGGTACATCGGGATAGGCGTATTTTAGAAACATAAGTTGAGTACTATTAGCCTCTGTTATTTATGTATGTATTTATCTATGGTTTAGGAACCATACAATGCTCTTACAATATTATTTTATTCTACTCTTTATACTGTATGTATTATATTTTACAACCAGTTTTACGATTGTAGCAGTTCATTTCTTATGCTTGAGAAAGAAGACTGTTCAATAAAACCTTTTTTATTGAAAACGCCTGTCTATCTATTTTCTCGGCACATCTAGTGAAACGAAGCATGCAAGATTGCCTGAGTGAAATATCTATTGTTTCCACGACTCTGAAGATCAGTTTTATCTTGGGGAAACAAAGTTGTCATGTTTATGCGGTTGTCAGAAACTAATCCCTTCTTGTGAATTCGAGAAAGTTTCTAGTGACCTCTGAGCTAGCTGGCACTCACAATTTAGTCTAATATATTCAATAGAGACCTAGTCTACCTCAGTCCTATGTCTGAACTATAGGATATATTATTCCAATGCGCAGAGCCTATTGGGAATATAGGAACTACACTACATGGCGCCCAACGTTTGGTAAGGCACGAATTTAAATATAGATACTAGAGTAACTCAGTCGTGCTTTACACAGAGACTACTTTTTCCCGTAAAATACTCCAATAGACGTCTGGAGTGGGTCAAAGGATAAAATATCCACCATAACTGAGTAGAACGAAAATCCTATGTATTCGTTTTTGATTTGTTCAACCTTGAAGGATACAGTGTTCCAAAATATTGTGCACCCTATCTTTATTTCCTTGAAACTTGCTCTGCAAACTTTCATTAAACAATGTCGAATAATGACAACACTGAGGCCGGTGGATCTGGAAATCCTCGACCAGGTTTAGACACCACAGGATTTAATGAAAATGATCCGGATGCTATAGTCATCCCGGAAAACGTAAGAAAAGCCATAGCTATAAAGATTATAGAAAATGGCCTATCACCGAGAGGTGGTACAGTTATATTAGTCATAGAGGCACATGAATATCGGCAGACAGAGGTATTCTATTCATGGATTATCTTTCCACAAGCAAATCCAACAACAATGTGTCCACTTCTACAAGATGGAAGAACATCAAGCGGAATACGTCCCTTTCGAGGACGTTGAAATTTCACTAACTTACCAAGAGCATCAGCTCTGGTTTAAAGGCGCCCTACAACATCAAAATCACATTACCAGGCTCGGTCCACTAAGTAGACCAGGAGCTACATGGCCGGTACTAGCCAGCTATACACCACATCCTAACATTGAAAGAAGGTCAGATGTAGAACTGTTAGCTCAGCTAAAACAAATAATTAAAATACATAGACAATTGGTACAATATGTCATGCGGACTTTAACAGTCCAAACTGATATAAGAATTCCACAGCACACCCCTCATCAGGGGAACACAAACAAAATCACATCACTGACTATACAGTCAGTAATCGGTAAGTTGCCCGCAAAAAAGAAACACATTCGATTCTGGTTAGCCCAGAAAATTACTCAAATAGAGGCAGTATTTCCCGATAGTACACCTCCTGACAAACACAGGATTCTAACAATCTGTTTACTAATGGGGATTGCACCACATGGAGGACTGTGACACTTGAGGTTCAGTTTTTGCCTCAATTTACACAAAAATACATGGTGTCCCGTCTATGGCGGTAATACCAGACGTTCTGAGACCGATTCAAAATGAATAGGGTCCAGAACCAGCTTTGAATCTTGATATGAAATTACTGACAGATTTCAAACAGGTCTCAGCTATCTTTTTAGCTAACATTAAAGGTGAAGCAGCATCCGTGGCAATCTGCCAAAAATTAAAAAGAACTCTATATTACTGAGCAACCGTATGAACTTGCCAGAATTATTGAAAAATCCTATGAAGAACTAGGAAGAGATAGTTTGGGAGAAAAACCTGTAAAGACCAAACTAACAGAAAATCCTGAAAAAGTTTTCATCAAAAATAATCTAACTACTACTAAAAAGAAATGGGAAAATAATAGACAGCCACTTCCTAACGAGAAGCGCTCTCAGTCCAGAGGTAGATCTCCTCAAAAGGAGATAACTTTAGAAATAGGGATAATTTAAGAAAACCTGATAGATATGAAGATACTGATAAACGATCCTCTCGTACTTTTCAGACTTCCTCGCAGAAATCCGAAACAAGAGGACGATCAGAACACAAAGAAGAACGCGTGAAGTCCAAAGACGATTAACACGTTCCAAAAAATAAAAAAACTCAATTTTCCAAAAAGAAGGTAGCAAATATTAAAATCCGACATGCCGAGGATCTTGAGGACACTACTCAAGAACGGGGAGTGGGCTCAGACCATGCTGGACAGCGCAGCAGAGGTCACCATAGCTCGCAGGATCCTGAAAGATAATCTGGAGACAGTGGATCTGAATGAATGCATTCAGGTTGAAACTGCCGACACCAGAGTTAGTGTACCCCATAAGTTATATGAAGTAACACTCCGGATAGAGGGGGACATAACTAGAAAAATAAAAGCACTCTTTTGGGTAAAAATATCTAAGGGGTTATGACATCCTTCTGTCAAGAAATGATTGAAAAGGTAGCTGGTTTCTGTGAGCAGAAGTGGACTGACAGTTCATTGAGATGTACTGTTCTTAAAAGGGATGCGTCTTCAGCTCATTCCTAAATCGGATCAGGGTTGGGGCGGTCCTGATACAGCGATGTTGTTCCAAGTCATGAGTGAATAGACCGAGAAGGCATGTTGCTTGCTTTTTCTTATTTACATTTCTTTGCCTCCAGCCTGATTGGGTCTTAGCTGTGGGTGTTTGATACATGTGACCCTCTGCTATTTTTCGAGCACTATGACGTCCTGCCATCGCTTGCTGCACCGGTGAGCAATGTTGCAGGTCTTGCCACCAGTTGATACCTTTTCCAGTCCTGGGCTGGTCTTGTAATGATTTACTGCCTCTTGAACTCAGAAACATGTCTTGTGATTGTAGGAGAGTAGGGTCTGCAATCCTATGATCACCCAGATTTTTTGCTTTTGTTTCACTGGTTTACGACTTTCTCTGGCTGTTGGCCTGCCAATCAGACCCACAGCCTGGCTGTTCTCTTTCTAAATTACGATATGTACCCTAGGTGCATTTACCAATTGGTACTGGGCCACCTTATCAGACCCCGTAACGCAGGGCATAGGTGTACCCAGGGCCGCCAGGGGCTGCAGCATGTATTATGCCACCCCTGGCTGGCCTCCTAAATTTGACACAACTGGCTGCATGACAGCTGGGGCAAAGTCGTGTAATCACCCTTTGCTTTAGGTATAGTAGCTCTATATCTAACCATACAATGGACACCCGAGTTCCTATCAGTCACTCCTATGGCAGGCCTTGACAATCCTGAAGGCAGAGTGCGTGGGCTCGTGTGAACTAGGTTCTGGCCCGAGCCGAGCCCGGTTGCAGCTTGCGGAATCAAGACCCAATGGCTGTTCCATGATAACGCGTACCACATCGGTAACTTCGGTGTCGCGTTATCAAGGCATGTCGAGTAAGGTGTCATACGAATCGGGATGCTGCCCCCTCACCAATTCTGGCGACGAGGTTAGCATTCCGCCCTTCTAGAGGGACACGACATGTACGTAACTGTGAACCCCGGTTAAAGTTAACTAAAGCCTCAGCTCCACAAAATGGATGCTGCCACCACAGACACGAGTCTGACCTCCTGCTGCTGGGAGTCCTTCCAGCGAGGAGAGCTTGGACAAAGGGTTTCCTGTCGAGGGCGGTGTTCGCACCGTCCCAGACAGGGTTTGTGTATTCTGGGTAGGTAGGGCTTTTGCGAGAAGGTGACTGCGGAGTGGCACCCCGGTGCTCACTACGCATCTGCCGGTTAGAACCAGTTCCAGGGGCACCAGCCCTGGCCTGGGGAAAGTCCGGCAGGGGAGAGGGGTGTAACTACCCCCCTTCCTGGTCCCACCCTTAGGGCAGGACCTAGTCATGTACCCACCCCTTTCTTTAGAATAAAGGCCGGAGCGGGGACCCTTCCAAATTAGATCATCTTTGAATCAAGAACTACTTTCTACAAAAGGACATTCGAGACTCTTCTCAAGATTTCTCCCTTGTGACTAAGGAGTAGTCACCCTGCATCAGCAGGCACCATCTAAGAACTCTGCGGTTTGCTGTAAGTCCTTCCTCAAGGAATCCGACGGCCCAGCTCGACGAGAACCGGCTTCCCTGGCACCTCTGACCTCTACCCACGTCATCAGCTCAGCTGTGATCTGTGGGTGCGACGAGACCTCGAGGGACCGGCCATCATCAGAACCTGCACGCTCTTAACCAGCACGACCATCGAAGCAATTCTCTGGTGAGTGCTCTGGGGTCCGAGAAGCCCCGACCCTGAGCCGCTCCAGCACCGAAGTGCAGTCTCCCAGCATCTCCACGATCTGCGTGGGGCCCTTCTGCTCGCTGCTCAGCACGTTGTCCGGTCACTAGCCGCTGGCTTGTGCCCTTCCTTGACGACGACCGACAAACAACTCTGCTGGTCTGGTTGCTCCAGACCGGCCCTTGCTCCCTTTTCCGAGAGGAGCACCCCGGACCCTCCTGGTCCATTCAAGACGCCATCTTAGGCCTACCACGTGGCCCTGAGATCTGCCAAGGCTTGTTGCCCCAATCCTGGGCCCAGCGACGCCGACAGCATCATCCTTCGTGGGACAGCTCGCACCTCCATCCTGGTCGCCGACAACACCTCCTGGTCCGTGAGACTGCAGAGCCTAGCGTCGCCCACTCACCTGGTCGAGGTGACGGCCAACCGGTGCCCTCCTGGTACCCTCTGACTACTGGCTAGTAGTACGAACTTGGTCCCCTCTGCTTTCAGGTATCATCGATCTCTGATCCAGGCTTGGATCTCTACGAACTATTCATCACTGGTCGCCGGCCAGCAACTCCTTTTCTTCCGGCTCCTGGCTCGTCAGCGAAGACCCCCGACGCCTGTAAGACTTGTGCAGCCGCAGCCCTCGTGGCTAGGTAACTTCGGCATTTCGGTGCCTGCATAGCCTCCTTACTCTAGGGTCCTGAGTCCCTCGCTTCCGACTTGCCTTATCGGGTCCGCCCGAGACCACTAAACTTCCCGTGTCTTCGGACACTTGTTTTAATTGTGCACTTGAAGTATTTTCCTAAGAGATTTGGTTTGTGCTTAGTACCCTGTCCTCATAAAGAGTACAGGGCTGTTGTGATTCTTAAATAAATATACCGTTTATTTTCATAACACTTGTGTGGTGTCCTTTCACTGGGTGTTCAAGGGATACATGTGTGGTAAACAGCTGGCTTAACACTCCCTCTCGAGTCTTTAGCCTTAGACTGCTCGTATCCACGCTACTAGGATAGCTGGTCTATAGGTTGACTTACAACCAATCATCATAAGGGTCGTTTGGAACGATACATAGCGGTCGCTAGAATAGCGAACGCTGCATATCGGGCCAACTTCTCACAGTGATCACATGCTGATCCTGTGTTCATTTTTTGTTTCCCGGGTACTTTGGATTGTAGAGAGCACCTTGCGATATCAAAACCGTAAGATTGGGTGTTCTCAAAACTAGTATTTTGCTTTTTGTTTTTTCGGCCTGTTGGCCTCTTCTCTTGTTTCTATAGCAGCCAACGCATGTTTGGTCAGTGAGGGAGTACCTCATGACTTCTTCAGGGCTGCATGCTTGGTAGTTTGTAAACCACAAGCAACCTGTATACAGGTTCAAATTCCAACCGGCCATCTAAAATAAATGAATGTAATAAAATGATCTGTAACGGGGAGTAAATCCGTGTTTCAAATAGTATTTGAAATTTGGCGTCCGTCAATAATAAATGTGCCTTGCTACCTGAAGCTGCCAAATGAATACACACAGCAGAGTATATAATCAGCGAGTACCTTGCAGATATCAGTGGTATATACCAGCAATGGGGCTTTCATAAGTCCCTGGCCTTAAATATTTCCCACTTCCTTGTAACCTGCAATCTGAGGTCTATTCAGATCCCAGTATGAAGTACTTTTAATTTTCTCGCCTTATGCTGTTTAATCTCTTCCTGATGTTTGAAGATGATGTTGTTGAGGATTTCATAGTTTTTAGGTCTCTGCTAGCGTTGCAGCGCGCATGCGCTGCTCATTCTGCAAGACATAATGTGGTAGAGGAGATTTCAGAAGGGGGCTTGAAGGCTAGCGTCATTGTTTATATTAAACAGTGGTCTCCGATTGAAAATGAGGCTTCTTTGTTACGGCCCTGTTTCCTTTTGGGATGGCCCATCTGGACTGGATCGTTTGCTTAACGGCTGCCGTGAGAGTATTTATCTAAAGGACGAATCATCTTTCTGAAGTCTGTTTTTTTCCCCCCTAAATGTGATTGTCTGCCACTGACGACATTACAAAACAGCACCACGCACAGTCTACACTGAAATAAAACAATCCTGCTACTGTATTTTTCTCACCCAAATCTAATGTTTAGTTTAAACAGATTTCTGTGCTGATATACTACACCATCTGCCTCCAGAGCACACGTGTGCACCATCTCCCCCCTCTGCCAGCCGCCGAGGCTCCCTTCAACTCTTCAACCAGCCATTGCTCAACACCAGAGTCCAGCCTGCTTTTATTGTTTATTGAGGTCTCAAGACGCCCCTTCATGCCCAAGGGACTCCTTTCCTTGACCTTGCTGTAGTGGTGTGCCAATAGTAAAAAGGTGTGAGATCACCATCACTGCAGATATAGGTGTGAAATCACCATCACTGCAGATATAGGTGTGAGATCATCATTACTTCAGATATAGATGTGAGATCACCATCACTCCAGCTATAGGTGTGAGATCGCTATAAATGTAAATATATAGAATACCTACGTGTTCGGTATAAGAGAGTATAAGCTATTGGCATTGTAAATGACAATGCCTTTTATTTATGTTTTAAGAATGAAAACAAAAAAAAGGCATTGTCATTTGCAATGTCAATAGCTCAAACTGGTGTAAATGCAAGGCCTATTGCATTGCAAATGCTAGTTTCTGTAGCCTCATGGAGGATGCAGACTACTAATCCCCAGTTCTAAAGCTACAATTTCTGCCTGTAATTTGATCACCTTTCTGTCCGAATTCTCTATTATTCAGACCCTCCAGGATATTGCGATTTGGCGGTTTGCCGCGAAATCGGCACTTTAGTAAAACTGCAGCGATTTTTACTTAAGTGTCCGCGTTAAAAATAATTTGCCTTGTCCACCACAAAAGTTTTTTGTTGATTTTTAAGACCGGCACTGTATCTGTGCTCTGTGTGTAGCGGAAATGGTCTGGATTCCTTTTGTGCAATAAATGATACCTGTCAAAAATGGTTACTGCTCCAAATTTGGCTGGAGGCGAATGGTATATCCTCTTTTCTGCGACTCCTATTTATTATTTAAAGCCTGTTAACACTCTATATAGTTCTTTAGGCAGCTCTTTTGAAAGTCTAGCTCCTGGGGAGGGACAGCTGGCACCATTACATTGCTGGGATCAACATTCAGCCACTGAAGTCATGGTTTACAATTGCAAGGAAACTGCCAAGGCATATTTGTTGCACAGTGACTAATGGTCTCTGTGTTTCTGTTCTTTTAAATAATGTGAAACGATGCGCTGGAGAGAATATTCTTCAGAGGGCTAAAATATTTTATATGAATTGACAAATTAAAATACTATTCAGATTTATTTCATAAGCTGGATTGGAAAGCATCTCTTTGTAGTTTTTGTGGTGTGCAGTAGAATGTGCTGGCTTAGTTGATTAGATGAATTCCCACACATTATTTTTTCCAGATTGTTTGTTGTTTACAGTAAAACATGTTTTGTGTCTGTATGGAGGGCATCAGTTACCTGCAAAATTCTATTGCCTAAGTATCACGTTTCAAGAGTAATTTTGGCTTGTAACTGTAAAACAGCACATCAGGAAACCAAGCAGTTTCTCCGGTGCTACATGAAACTGAATTGTCTTGCCCGATTCACCTGATTATGCACTCACACGGTGGGGACAGGGTGTGGACAGGGTCCTAGCTTGCGCAGTACCTGCTAAGAATGACCTTTCTGCTGTTGGTACTCAGAGGCTTGTTTGCTCCATGTGTGACCAAGCACTGGTCCTCAGTGCTACATCGCTCTCAAATGGGCATTAGTCACATTCCCAAATTTAGAAGATAGGTGAACAGTGATCATATACGCTCTCTCAGCAAGGTAGCAGAAGGATCTTCCTCCAGCTGTGGTCTTGTGGACCCGTGGGGAGGGGGACTAGGGCCAGTTGGGCAGAGCGGAAATGCCTGGTGGTTGTGTGGAAGGGGAGGCGGTGGTTAAGGAGCCTTCACCTGTGGAATGCTTCCTCTGTTCCAAATCCCAGGTTGCCTATTCAAAGTGGAATACTCTGCTAAAACAGTTTTCATCGATTTAAGGCTGAAAATGAATGATTGTGAGTAACAAAAAGGGCTGCAAAAATGCCGCTAAATTTCCATATTTGTGCCGCTAAATTTGCTAATCCATGCCGCTATATCCTGGGGGGTCTGATTATTGTACCCATTAACTTGCGGAGTTGGATGTTACTTCCTTCTCCTATGATCAAGTAAATTGTCGTCTAAGTCATCATAAGTTGAGATGATTTTTTTACCATAAACCCCTGAGTGTCCTATTTATCTTTATATATTGCATTAGTGTGGCCCCATCCCACCACTTGTATGTTTCATTCTTCTTGCGTCTCTCTAACCTTATGAATTTATCCTTATGTGAGTAGTTTCCACTTCTCACTGCTTTGTCAACTATTGTTCATTTGCTTATATTTTTTAAAAGTTCCAATTTCAAATACCATTTGACTGATTTACTGATTTACTGATTTTGGAGTGGGGAGAAGGTCTTTCCTCACTGAGCGCCATCTTGGGTGAGGGAGAGCCACTCGCCCTGCCAGGACCCACGCATTGGAGGAGGAGGAGGTAATAAAAGTAGGACCTCCTACCCCGTTCAGTCTGACTTTAAACTCCTGTATTAGCGCTGCGTGTATAACGCTCCTCCTGCACTGTAATTTTTAAAATTAATACTTTATCTCGCGTTATCTTGTTTTGCGCCGAGCGATCGCGTTTTTAATTTTAAATTGCCTGCGCCGCTTAGGGGGAATTTAAGGGAGCTCTTACCCGCACTTTAATTGTTGTACACCCACATTTTGTGGGATAGAAGGGACTCGGGGGCACTGCAGAAGCATCGCAACGGTTTCGATCGCCATTTTGGAGTGGGGAGAAGGTCTTTCCTCACTGAGCGCCATCTTGGGTGAGGGAGAGCCACTCGCCCTGCCAGGACCCACGTGATACCCCCGCCGGCCATTTAAGATGGCCGCTAGACAGGTGCGCAGAGACGGTGCGCAGCGGGGGCGCAGCGGGGGCGCCGTAGGGGCGCCAGAGGTTAGCCCGTTTGCGCCAGTTCGCGCAATGGACGCGCCGGGGGCCGGTACCTCTGGTTCTCTGCCGCGAGACACTACTATCTATACTCGTGAAGAACTATTAGGCTTTAACATTAGCCCCCCGCCTAAGGGATCAGCCGCATTTCCAGGAACACAAACAGACTCCTTTAGTTGTTGTGGCCTTTTGAATGTCAGGTCGCTATGCTTACATCATGAAGAGATTGCCTTCATGATTGAACAACACGAGTTGGATATCCTACTCATGACGGAGACATGGACCAGCACGGATTGTGCTGTAGAACTAGGCTCGGCCTGCCCTCCAGGATACAAATTCAGGCACATCCCCCGAATCGGTGCTAGAGGGGGCGGACTAGGATTAATATTTAGAGAGTCTATTGGCCTTTCTCTGATCGACATCAAGACCATTCCTGGTCATGAATTACTTGCCTTCTCTTTAAATGGACAGGGGGGCGCTCTATTAACTGGCCTCCTTTGTTACCGACCTCCATCTAGCCCTTTATCGGCTGTGACGGGGCTGATTGAGTTAATCCTCGATCTATCCGCCTCGCATTCAAGGCTAATGGTATTAGGTGATCTCAATCTCTGGCTGGGTGGCTCTGGAGATACTGCACTTACAGATCTGACCCAAACCTGTCTGAGTATACAACTGCAGCAGTTGGTCCTTACTCATACCCACCAAAAGGGCCATATACTAGACCTTATCTTTGCAGACCCAGAGCATGTAACTGTTCGAAATATCTTGCCTCAGTGCTGGACAGACCATGCGCTAGTCCTTTTTTTCTCTCATGGCTAAGGTGGGACAGTGGAGAAATAGGAACTCAGGTGGGGTTAAAAGTACCAGACAATGGTCAAAACTTTTGAGCCAGTCCCCTCTACCCTCTTTACTCTTGGAGGGCTTTACTCTAGAGGAAAACGTAGATCTGAGCTACGATAATCTTAGTCAAAGGATTGTGTCCTCTCTTGACTCTCTGGCCCCTTTACGGAAAATAAGAAATAGGTCCACACCGGCGATGCCATGGTTTTCCGAGGAGTTGTTTCAACTTAAACTCCAATGCAAGCGGGCTGAGCGCACATGGAGAAAGAAATATCTGGACTCAGATCGGGACCTCTATAAACAGGCCCTATCCATCTATAAAACACAGATCAAATGTGCGAAGGCCAGGTTTTTGGAAGAGTCCCTGCGGGCGGCAGCTAACAAATCACAGACCTTATTCAAGATCGTGAAGGATCTGTCATGCCCTGCTAGTGCGATTAATACCATCACCGCATCTCAGTCTCTGTGTGACTCACTGGCACAGGCCTTTGAGGATAAAATCGCAGCCATTTTGAACAATCTAGGCGTAACATCTGGCGGTATTCCTCAGAGTCGCACGGAAACGCATTCCGGATCTACTACAGACTCTATCTCCAGCATTGCCAAGTTGGACTGTATCCCTTCCCCAACTTATGAGGAATTCTGCTCCCTGGCCAACAGCGTGTCGTCGGGATCTCCTTTAGACCCACTACCGCATAAACATTGGAAGATCTTCCGGGATGAACTTTTCCCTCCATTGTTTGCCATCTGTGATCAGTCCCTGGTCTCAGCACGGGTACCAGACTGCTGGAAACATGCCGTGGTTTCCCCTTTACTCAAAAAGCCCACCTTGGACCCGGCAAATCCTGCAAATTATCGTCCCATTTCCCTGCTCCCGTTTCCAATAAAGATTCTGGAAAAGTGGGTCACAAAACATCTGTCTAAATACCTGGAGATTGGGTCCTGTCTGGACGAGGTCCAATTCGGGTTTAGACCGGCCCACGGGACGGAATCAGCGCTGGTGACTGTACTTGACGACCTCAGGACGCGAGCCGACCATGGAAGAGCAGCCTTTTTAGTGCTGCTCGATATGTTGGCCGCGTTCGACACTGTCAGTCACGCTATTCTGATTAACAGACTTGAGGAAGTGGGGGTAACTGGCCTTGCCCTACAGTGGCTGACATCTTACCTTGGAAATCGTCACCAGGTAGTGGCACTGCCACCGTTTAAATCTAACATCAGAAGAGTGGCGCAAGGTGTTCCACAAGGGTCAGCCATTAGCCCTATCCTCTTCAACCTGTACCTGCGGCCCCTAGTTGCGCTGATCAGATCTTTTGGCATAACGGTGACGAACTACGCAGACGACACTCAACTTGTCTACTCTCTTGAGGGCAAGGAAGCAGTGACACTTGACACCTTCCACCGCTGCATGCTCGCAACTGCGGACTGGCTGAATCAGAACTCGCTGCAGTTTAACAGCTCTAAGACAGAAGTCTTACACTGCACTACTGCCCGCGTCCCTAGACCTCTTCCGCCGGATTTCTGGCCACCTTCCTTCCAAAGTACGACTGCGTCTTCCACCTCGGTCCGCAACTTGGGAGTGATGTTTGGGTCCAATCTCCAATTGGATGCAGCTGTCAATAAAACAGTGAGTACCTGCATGGGATTGCTTCGCATGTTGAGAAAGGTCCTTCCGATGCTTCCCATGGACAGTAGGCCAGAGGTGGTGAGGTGCATCATCGTAAGCCGCCTTGATTACTGCAATGCTCTATTTCTTGGAGCACCAGCCACTTTGGTTGGAAAACTGCAACGGGTGCAAAATCTTGCAGCCAAACTAGCGCTTGCTCGCCGCCGTTATGACTCCTCATCCCAGGCATTAAGAGACCTTCACTGGTTACCGATCCTTCAACGGATCGATTTTAAATCTTTATGTATTGTATTCAGGGCCCTTCACGGACAAGGCCCAGTACCACTTCAGAACATGTTTCATTGGTACACTCCATCCAGATCCCTTCGTTCGGCGTCCGCTTACCTTGCTGTGGTGCCTAAAGTTCTGAGATCACGGCTGGGCGGCCGATCTTTCAGCTTTACGGCAGCCAGACTATGGAACACTCTTCCGCTAGGATTGAGAAGTATGAATGACCTTGTCTCCTTCAAGAAAAATTTAAAGACACATCTCTTTCCTAGGACTGTTTCTCCTTAGTTCCTAATTCAGAAGGGTGCGCAGCAGGATCTTTTCAGTCAAAGCGCCAGGATACCCGTTGGGTGACAGACACGCGCTATAAAAGATTACCAATACATACATACATACATACATACTCCCTGTTACTTTGGATTATTTAATTTCATTACCGTTATTTGAGACTGCCAGGTTGGAATTGGAACCGGTGTACAAGTTGCTTCTGGTTCACAAACTAAGCATGCAGTCCTGAAGAAGTCATGAGGTACTCCCTCACTGACGTGTTGGCTGGCTGTAGACGCCAGAGAAGTGGCCAATGGGCTGAAAACCAAAAAAGAGAAATAAAAGAATTCTGCAAAAAAATTGTTTTCATTTTCTACCAGTGGACTGACAATTTAGCATTTGAAACTGTTGAATTATTGCGTGTGCTAGAACCTGTGAAAGTCTATTGTCCAATTCTAGCGAATCAGGGTTTCGGGAAGGACGGTGAATAACTTCCTCCTCTTTAAGCACTGCAGGGGAATAAATGCATAATCTGATATACTAAGTGAGACATGTCCTTAAGCGCCATATACCCATAAACCTACGCCAGGACTCTGAATACCTTTCCTTTGAAGGTTAGCCAACACTCGCTTACCTTTCTTAACTCTTCAGTAATGGCTGTGATCATGTAATCAAGGCCTAACTCATGGGTTGCAGGCAGCTTGTTTTCTCCATATCCTATAACATAAGTTATCACACTTAATAATGCTCCATGGCCAGTCTTAGATATTTATTTTAATTCAGTGCATTTTAATATGCAGACAGACTGACCGTGACTTACCCAGTTATACTTTGACATGGCCTATGTTACCTTATGGGTACCGTTTGTTGTTGGTTTAAAACAATTTTTACAGACTTTTGGTCTTCAGGACACCGCTTCTTGTCTTCACATGCAGTGTTAGACCTGTCAGCCTTAAGGTTGTCTCCCCTACCTTTTTGCCTATTTGCCTCCCATTTTTACCTTACATTTTGTTGGACTTAGGACTCTGGGTGCCTCACCACTGCTAAACAGTGCTGAGGTGCGGGTGCTCTCCCCTAAAACCTTGTGAGGCTGGCATATCTGCCACAAGCCACTGCTACCGCAGTAAGGCTAATCCTCCATAGGCTAATATTGGGAACCTCTCCTTATTGGATAACTTCTGACAGGGACCTAATAAGTCTGTCATGTTTAGTCTTGTTGGACTCGGGGCGGGGAACCCTTTCCAATTGTATATAGGGTTTGGGCATTACTATGCTAGGGATCCCACTTTTATAAAGTGGACCTTTTCCTGCTTACACTTAGATTAGGCTTTGCAGACTCCCCCCTCCCCTCTGCATACTGATAGCCTGCCTGAGTTGGGAGGTGGGAGTGGTGATTCACACCTTCTTCCCTGGGATGAGCTGTGATGGGCTGCCAACTGTAGCCTTAACGGCCTGTCTCTCGTCACTGTGACAGCTAGGTCAGAGAAGGCAGGGAACATACCAGAACTCCCTGGACTCTTCCAGAAGCCCCTGCCCCCAGACCCTTCCAGAGACTTCCACTACTTTCTAGCCCCTGGACTGTAGAATATATAAGGGAGGGTCCTGGCCTCATATTCTTGTCACACTGCTGGACGTGGAAGAATCCCTGCTGGAGTGAGGACTGCTGCGCAGGAGGATTGCCACTGGGAAGGAAGCTGACTTCTCCAAGGAACTGCTGCCCCACAACCTGCTGAGCTGCCCTACTGTCTGCTGATCCTGCCCTGCATGGGAGACTGAAATAACATCTCCAGAGTGTCTCCACAACATTCAGAAGGGCTACCTTTTTGGGACTGCACCCTTTTTAATCTAAAGAAAACTACCTTGCCTTGGACCACAGCGTTTTAAAGACTGCCTTTTGGAACAACAACCACATTTTCAAGACTTGCCCTGGAACGCTATGTCTGTGTGCAGCCTTGCTACCCCAGGACCTTTAAAGAGACTGCCTCTGCCCCACAGGTGCGGAAAGCCACCGGTTTCATCTCCCCACCGTCACCGCTGCCCAGGCAGACTGAGCGCCTAATTTAAATCACTCTCGTGGTGCTGTGTCTGAGGAGCAGAAACCACCTTACGAACTGCCCTGTGGGAGAAGGACTCTGGCTACGGGACCTGAAGGCAACGTAGAGCGCTTTACCAGAAGAACGCTGTATGGCGTGACCCGCCCGCTGCTGGAGGAAGCGCTGATGTGCCCTTTCACCGCTGCTTGACCGGGTCCTAAGTATTACAGCCGGCCTCCCTGTAATCACCGCTGCGGCCCGGGAGTTTCAGGAGCCGAGTCCGTGTCATCGCAGCCAGCAGAAGCAGTGCTGGTATTGGTTCCCCTCCGGGGCGTTGCCCAGCAATGAGGTAGCGTCCCCAGCGAGAGCCGCACTGGGATTGGCTCCAGCCGCCGAGGGGTTCTGCCGCGTCACCGGCGTGCCGCGCTGTCATTGGCCCTGCCTAAGAGGGCTTCCCCCACACTGTGGCCAGGACAGGAAGATCGGCGCCGGAGGCCAGGGAGGGCCCGGGAGAAGGAGCCTACCTCGCTGGACCCTGGGATAGCTGCTCTGACTCCCCCGGCGTGGCACCAACAAGAAGGGAGAGACGCTGGGGTGAGGATCGCCCGAAACCGACTTCTGCGCCGCAACCGCCTCTCCAGGTAACGCTTGCGGTTGTGGGCACCAGGAAGCTCTAGGCAACCTTGCTGGAAGGGGGACTGATGGAGGACTAAGTTTACGTGTGTCTCTAGCGGGCTACCGGGATTGTGAAGGCGGGCCAAGGTTGTGAACTTGCTTTGTGTTGGGGGCATTTAAAAAGTACCTCAGACAGCTCGATCCACTCATTGACGACCACATCTTCACTGATCGCGTTAACGTCGGGAAGTTAACTCCCGTGGTGCCAGGGCTAATGTGCCGACTTCAGTGGTTGGAACCAATTGGCCAGAACACTCATTCTGATCAACTCTGCCCAAAGTTCCCTGGCCTCGCCTTTAAGTCCAAATTGAATTGACAAGTAAGCAGGCGTTTTGCCTAAAAGAACTATCAGAGTGCTATTCTATTTCCCCCTCAGAGGACACTGTTAAGAGGACATTACCAATAGGATCTCTTGGCATATGTGACTTTTTGGTGATTTGATCAGGCCTGGGAGTGGACTTCATTTGTTATTATTCTTGCCTGGACACTGGCTTTATTTTATTCCCGATCTGGCCTAGGAACTGTAATTACCTGACTACTGATCTTGCCTGGAACCTGGATTTATTTTATTATTGATACTACCTGAAACTGAGATAAAGATGTCTTTATTTTTATAACCCATTGATGTAGTGCCTTTTTCTTTTGTGTGTGTTTTACTGGGAACTGTTGGTGTGTTGCACAAATACTTTACACTTTGCCTCTGAAGTTACGCCTTCGCTGCTTTGCGTCAAGCTACCAGGTCGGAAGCGGTGGTCCCTACTTGGACTAGGGTGCATACCCCTGCCAACTAGAGACCCTGGTTCTAACATGCAGACATTCCATTAAATCCAGCAATGATATTGGAATCCACCTCAATGTGTCTAGGCAGGTCGGGCATAAATCTAGGACAAGCTAAATTGGTTTGGTCAGAATGTGTATCCCAGCATCGATGCAGAGATCTCCATGTTTGACCATACAGACTTTTGGCAGTGGCTCCAAGCAGTAGGTGTTCAGGTCCACCTGCAAGGCAACTACTGAAGAATCGTAGTACTGTTACCTGGCACCCCTCAAACAAAATCTCAGCGATTAATTTATCAGATTATTAATACTGAATCCTGTTAAGGGGTTGTTTTAACATAGGTGACAGTGGATTGTAAGATGGTACCTCCCTGGGTTCTATAAAATATGACTTTGGTCCTTCGAAACCTGCCACAAACCAGGATGCCCCCTCTTAACCAAACCATACATGCATTTTTTGTTGCTTTACCGCCAAGCATTATCTGGAATTCTGCTGACAGCACTCCTGAGCTGACTCTTTGGTAGTGAAAATGAAATCTGAATGGAAGGCAGATACTCGCTTGTTCCTTCCCAGATTCCGGAAAGGTCTTCTGCATATATACTGTGTGCAGAGGACCGCATAGTGCCCTCTACACCATCTGTCATAGAGTTGTGTGTGGTCCTGGATGAACGGAGCATGAAAGAGGATGCAGCAGGACCTTATATTTACGGAGCAGGGTGGCTTCCTCTGCATACAGAACCCAGCATATGACTTGGCAGGGTCATGCACGTACACAGTACAGTGGGGTCCTCTGTATATAAAATGCAGCAGGGTCCTGCACGTGCTGAGTGCAGCGGAGGACGCTGCATAGTGGGTACACAGCGCATCTGGCTCCTTCTCCTCCTCCTGAGCACAGCAGAGGAAGCAGCATGGTGGGTACAGAGTGCAGCTGGTTCCTCCTCCTCCTCCTGAGCGCAGCAGAGGACGCAGCATGGGGGGTACAGAGTTCAGCCGGTTCCTCCTCCTCCTGAGCGCAGCAGCGGACGCAGCATGGGGGGTACTGAGTTCAGCTGGTTCCTCCTCCTGAGCGCAGCTCAGGACGCATCATGGGGGGAACAGAGTTCAGCTGGTTCCTCCTCCTCCTGAGCACAGCAGAGGACGCATCATGGGGGGTACAGAGTTCAGCTGGTTCCTCCTCCTCCTGAGCGCAGCAGAGGAGGCAGCATGGTGGGCACAGAGTGCAGCTGGTTCCTCCTCCTCCTGAGCGCAGCAGAGGACGCAGCATGGTGGGCACAGAGTGCAGCTGTTTCCTCCTCCTCCTGAGTGCAGCAGAGGACGCAGCATGGGGGGTACAGAGTTCAGCTCGTTCCCCCCCTCCTGAGCGCAGCAGAGGACGCAGCCTGGTGGGTACAGAGTTCAGCTGGTTCCTCCTCCTCCTCCTGAGCGCAGCAGAGGAGGCAGCATGGTGAGCACAGAGTGCAGCTGGTTCCTCCTCCTCCTGAGTGCAGCAGAGGACGCAGCATGGGGGGTACAGAGTTCAGCTCGTTCCCCCCTCCTGAGCGCAGCAGAGGACGCAGCATGGTGGGTACAGAGTTCAGCTGGTTCCTCCTCCTGAGCGCAGCAGAGGACGCAGCATGGTGGGCACAGAGTGCAGCTGGTTCCTGCTCCTCCTGAGCGCAGCAGAGGACGCAGCATGGTGGGTACAGAGTGCAGCTGGTTCCTCCTTCTCCTGAGCGCAGCAGCGGACGCAGCATGGTGGGTACAGAGTGCAGCTGGTTCCTCCTCCTGAGCGCAGCAGAGGACGCAGCATGGTGGGCACAGAATGCAGCTGGTTCCTCCTCCTCCTGAGCGCAGCAGAGGAGGCAGCATGGTGGGCACAGAGTGCAGCTAGTTCCTCCTCCTCCTGAGCGCAGCAGAGGAGGCAGCACAGTGGGCAGAGTGCAGCTGGGCACTCCTACTGAGTGCAGAGGAGGACGCACTCCGAATAATGGGGCCCTCTGCAGCGGTGGAGTCCCCCCTTTGTAACAGAGCACAACTACTGGAGTGCACCTCAGGGCCCTTGCACATAAACTGCACCTGTAACATGGTTTAGTTGGCGATCCTAGCAGTGTCTTTCACAATACTTCTCGAATTTATGAAGTCCGCTTTTGCACTTTGTATTTTGGCAGTATGTCTCAATTTGTTGTCACTGGATCTTTTCACTCGAGGCGACCAGCTCCCTGCTGACATCAGTGTCCAAGCTGGCAAACCCAGTCTCTATTAGAAACTGAGATTCTGAGAAAATGCTGAGTAATTTTCACGTGGTATAGAATAATATTTGGAATCTGTGCAAGGCAAGGGATCTCTTCTCAAAGGGTGCTAGACTAAACAACTCGATCACTCCCGGAGGCAGCGATGATATTAAGGTTATGGAGAGGGTGACCTTATCTCTTTATTATCAGATCATTGTAATGCTCACCACCCCATAGATGATGGCTACCATGGTGGGCTAGTGTCTGAAATATGCTAGAGAAATATGCTCTGTCAGACTTGTCTGATGCCCTTTCTCTGGGTCCTGGGCCAGTCAGTGGTCAAATGTCTGTAACATTTTATTTTTATGTTAAAATGATCAAACTGATCACTTTATAGAGAATGTCATTTATACAAAGGATTAAACACGTATCACACAAAAGTTTAAGAGAAAAAATTAAGTGCTACACTGTGGTCACACAGTTTGTCCCCCGCTGGACAGGCCAAGCTCACCAAAAGGCCTATCGTTAGGGTAAATAAGAGTCATGTTTGAGTGTATTCACCTTCACTTGTGCAGTGTATTTTGTGGGTTTGTCATATTTTCATTCAATTACCTGTGCCCTTGGCAGTGCATGTGTATATCATAATTTACACTGTGTTGCGCCTAATTTTTCGCTTAACCTTTTAGCACTTGTTGCAACCCTTAAGGGAAGAAACTTTCTTATTAGTATGTGTGTGACAAAGATAGATTTATTATCAGGGAACACATTTTTCGTGATGAAAGCTCTTGACCCATTTTTGACACATCAGGCTGAAACAGGCCAACACTAGTAAGAATTATTGAGTCCTAGTCCTCACATGCATCCACTTTCTCTATTTTTTTGTAATAGGACCTTGGATACTCTCTCTGTAAAGGAGTTCTCTTTGGGTTTAACCTGAGGTCTTTTTTATATATAAACCTGGACCGGGACTATCCAGGCATTACTAAAGTCGAATGCACCTTGATAGTATGTTATCACCTGACAAGGTAATGAGGTTGCTGATGAGGAACTTATGATCGTCATCGCATTTTTTGGGTTCTCATGTTATGGTGTCAGAGGCTGTAGGACTACCTGGAACCTGGAACTCTCCTTATGTAATGTAGCACTAGACTTGCAGATGATAGGATGATAGCTTTTACCTGTGTCAAAGATACAGCAAGTTAGGAGCCTTAAGTCTCACTCCCAGGTTTCCAGACATTCCCGAGCAGTATAAGGACCTTTGTCCCTCCACATCTCTCAGCTGAAAGATAGCTTTGCTGCTCGAGGCCTGAGCGATCTGTGTAACCTTTGATACAGTTCTTTTATCTTGGGTTCGAGCCATTAACCATTGCTTACCCGGAAGAGGCTCTGTTGTTGCTTTAGGGTCGGGGTAACCTGCTGTCATGATACATTGCCAGATGTTGTTCACCTGAGGAGTAACTAATGCAATGGGTCCCTCCACACTGCAGAAGGATTAGGAAAAGTTGCCCTGCGAAAGCATTAAATGACCCAGAGCTATACAGTAACTAACATTTATTATGTCTAGTTTAAGGGTTAACTAGCCTAATGCAATTTTCAGACTCCTAAACCAGTCGTGTAGGACAGCAGAGAATACTGGAAATCATTAACACAGTAGAAGTTAATTCAAGCGAATACAGAGTGGCGAGAAACATCAATTTTTAGATTGAGCCTGGGCAGTGCATGAGAGGCATGCTGTATTGAGGTTAGGCATAGAAGCTCTGCCCATTTCACGCCCATCTTTTCAATTAGCTCCTGTTACAGTCCTTGCAAACTTGTTGCTTTTCATTTGTAAATAAGCTTAATAGTCCCACCTTGGTACCGCCATGTCTGCATTTGTAACTTCCCTTAATGACTGGATTTTTTATTTGTGTTGTTGGACGGTCTCCTTTATAAGTCGTTGAGCACTATTTTCTTTAATGAGCTTTCCCTGTTCCACCCACGACATTGCAGCATGCCTCACACTTTTAGTAATTATTTATTTAAATTACAGCGGGTTCCGCTTGTGCTATAGCGGCCGCGCTTATTTACTTATTTATTTTACAGCGTGGGTTGCTTTCACATTAGCGGCTGTGCGTATTTATTTAACAGTGTACCATCTTTCACTTTAGCGGCCGCGCTACAGAACCTTTAGAAATGAATTCTTTTTTTTTCACTTTGGGTGTAAGGGCCCCTTACGCGCTTTCACTTCAATGTTGGCTGCGCCCCTTTCTTTAGATGCAGCTCACTGTAACCTGAATACGGGAGCAGCATCTAAAGGAAGGGGTGTGGCCACCATTAACGTGGTCTCGCATTTGCGAGAGTTTGAGCTATTGGTATTAAAGATAACAATGCCTTTTATATGTGTTGCTTTTCAAAATACCTAAATAAAAGACATTGTTATTTACAATGCCGATAGCTTAAACGTTCGCAAATGCGAGACCTATTGCATTGAAAAGGCTTGTTGTAAAAATGTATTTACACCATCTGTGTCCACAGTCCTTTAGACTTTGGTCTCCCTCGATTAAAACATTTTTCAGTTTAATATATTGGATCTATTGCAAAAAAACTTAAATGGCAACACAGCTCCATGTTGTAGATTTGATTTCACATCCTGTTTCTGATGTTACTGAAAACGTTTGGTGTTTGCGATTAATTTTACTGCATATGGTTATTACAGTGCATTGTAAATTGCTGTTAATCAGTTTTTGGAAGCAGTGCCTTTAAGAAATCCGGGTGTATATTTTAATTTGACAAAAATATGTGCACAACATTGAGAGAAAAGAATGTTACCTTGACATGGGGTGAAACCATTTTTTTTGAAAGATCGGACCTCGGCAACATAAAGTTTGGAGGCCAATGGGCAATCTAAAGGTAAATATACTTATAGGAAACCCCCTGCCTCTCTCGACAAGCCCAAGAAAGGCAGCATGCTCGAATGTAGCGTGTTTGCTGCGTCTCACACAAATCACGCTCATAAACCTATTCTACAAAAAAAATGTTTTGTTACATTTTGACTCTAGAAAGACAGAGCCTGTTTGATTCGGCTGCTCTTTGTCGGGCATGGATTTTTGATCATGTAGTAATGCTGAAGACGACAGGGGTCAGACTGCCAGCTGCCTTCCAGGGCATTTCTTTGTTCCTAGAATTCGTCACTTCATGGTGTGGTCGCTGACTCCGCCAGCAGTGCAGAACAGCTGGTTTCCAAAGAGAAATGAATACAAGAGAGTGTAGACAGCAGCTTTATGACTGTATTTACCGCTTGATGGGCACACCCATTGGAGACTGTGTACAGTACAGGTCCTCCCAAGAGCGGGTTGCAGTACGGGATTTGTAGATTTCTATGAGCAGAGATCCGTACACTCGACAAACGGTGACTCTGGGGGTGCAGTCTTGACCTCCGATGCTGGTTGACTTCCTGATCTTAGTGTAGTGCTTTCTTTTTAGGTCTCGCCTGTCGATGCGCATCGAGCTTGCGAGACTATGGGGGCTTATCCACTCTTTAACCAACTTGCAAGGAATCGTGGCGATTCCTTGCAGTGCACGAGAAATTTAAGCTCAATGCGCATGCGCATTGAGCTTAAAAGCGCGTGCACATGCCCCCAGCCGCCTGCCTTGCCTAATCTCTCTCTCACTGCCTCCCCCAGCTCCGCCCCCTCACTTCTTGATTGCACGGCCGCTAGGCCGTGCCTCCCCTACTCTCCTCCCCCCTCCTCCTCCTACTCTCCTCCCCCCTCCTCCTCCTACTCTCCTCCCCTGCCTGCCGTGTCGCACCTCTCCCCGCTCCTCCCCCTCCCCTGCCCGCCGTGTCAGCTTTCGGGAAAACAGCATCTCAGGGGCTGCCTCCACTTCTATGCAAGTCAACAGAGAAAATAAAAATCTATTTCCCCGATTTATTTTTTTTCTTGCTTCCAAATGTTTGTCCTCAACACAATTAGGTTCCATTAAATCACTGACTTAACAAACCTGCATCAACTCAAAATATTTTTTCGGCGTTTTATCACCCTTAACTGCATGGCCTCCCCTCGCTCTCCAGTCACAGGTACGAGTATGTATACATGGGCGTTCATTGTGTGCGCATACATGCCGATAATAACGGGTGCCGCGTGGTCGAGTTCATGTGGTTCCGCAGTATAAAAAACATCAAACCTATTGCACATTTGTTTTGCCCCTTGCTTGGGATTGGGTGGGACAGATTCCCGATGATTGGTAGAACGCGTCACAATACACACAGCCATCTTTGAGTTGGGTTGTTTTAATACATTCTGAAAGAAGTCCGTCTTTTTTGGGGGGAGGGGTGTTCTAAATGCGAACGTTTTTTTTTTATTATCTAGTAACAGTATAAGAGTAATATTATGTATTTAGTGTTTAAATGCAAAGTTATGTTGCATAAAAAAACGTTTTGAAAATAAATGCCTGCCTGCTTTGTTTGATTTATTGATTCGAACGCTGACGTAAGCTTTTCATTTGAAGGAGATGTTGCTCACTTACGGCGACAAGCTGAGAGAGTCCGCCTTCCTTGTCGGTCTGAAACCTTTGCTGTTGTCCTACTTTTGTGTCAGCTAGCTGCAGTGCATCCTGGGAGCTGGGTTGCTTCTGTGGTGAGTCTGGATGCTCAGGTGATTCTGTGCACTGCGCACAAAGCTAAGAACAAGTTAAAAGACTTTTATTTTTTTTAACTTGTTTACTTTCACTTTGACGGCCGCCGGGCCGTCTCTCGCGTTTCTCCAGGCTGCATTGGACCTCTCATTAGCCGGCTCCTTTGTGGTGCAGAAGCACAGCCTGCTGCAAGCCGAACCACTGGGCATTACACGCTTGGCTCGTTTTATGGCCTTCTCCTTCTGTTGTCCTTTTGTAAACCTGGATCTCCGGGGCAGTAAATACAATAAAACAAATATCTGCTTCACAGATTCCATGTTACAATCACTTTAGGAGAGGACCTGGCTGCAGCGCCTGCAGGCTGGTTTGTGCACAGAGACATTACCTCAAAACAAGGATTTAGAACGTCCTGTTTAGCAATCATCCCCACACACTCCCAATGATCCCAGACTTTCAGCTTATCAAGGGGTGGCCTCGCGTTTGGTCCTGGGGTTCATCTTTTTGGGCGCAGATATGCCCCTCCCCCTTGTTTTTCGCTTGCCACAGACCATGCCTCAATCGCTTGTGTAAACGGGCACAAGAGACAAAGCTCGTGACATTTATTAATGTAATGCTCTAAATATGGAAATCACTCTCCCCATCGCAGGGCTCGAGTGACAAAGATTTATTCCTTTGAGTTTTCTTTTTATAGTGCACTTAATCAACATTAGAAGGTCTGCAGCTGTACTAATATGAAGAGCTTTCACATTACATTGTTCTCAGTTCGGCGGTAAATGTTTCCATATTACACTATGGTTTGTTTTTTTTGGATTTACTTTAAGCTAGTGCCTTTATAAATTACAATAACTTTCATTTAAGTATTAATTATTCGAAAAAAAATTAAAAGCCATTGTTATTTGTAAAATCAATATTTCACCTCTGTTCTTGCATTTTCGTCACAATAAAATACACTGAACATATTCTTCACAAAAGTTATTTACAATAGTTTAAGCTATTGCTATTATAAATTACAAGAACTTTTATTTAAGTATTAATTATTTAAAAAAATGAAAAGCCATTTGTATTTGTAATATGAATACATGTAAGTCACGTACATACAAAACATGTTGCATTACAAATGCTATAGGTGTCCCATTTGAAAAAGTTAAAAGTATTGGCATTGTAAATGACAAAGCTAATAATTTTGCTATTTTCAAGACCAACACATAAAAAAAGTTGTCATTTACAAAACCAATAGCTCCAACTTTTCTAATGCGAGACCTATTGCATTTCCAATGCTTGTTTGATATTATGGGTTCTGTAGGATTTTTTTTAACTACGTTATATTTAAAAAAGAAAGCACAGAAGTTAAAGACAAAAAAATGTCCGAAACATGATGCAAGCTCAAATTTGTGTCTTTCATCCGTTATCAGTTACATTACGTAATTGTTCTTTCTTTTTGGGGATATTGTGCTCCCCCTACTCAGCACAGTACTGGTCACAAGCTGGGCAGACACCGAAGGATGTGTGGTGATGGAATTGTTTGCACGCTTGGTGCTGTACGCATGGCGGTGTTGCTTTATTGGCACAAGGAGAGGGCCATTTCCATGATCCATCCTGAGCTGGAGGCAGAGACCATGCATCTATCTTCAGCCTATGAAGGATGGCGCTGCTTCTATGCTGCATCATCAGCCTCAAATGGATGAAGCAGCTTCTATGCTGCATCATCCGCCTCAGATGGATTAAGCTGCTTCTATGCTGCATCATCTGCCTGTAAAGGATGGCGCTCCTTCTATGCTGCATCTTCAGCCTCTGATGAATAAAGCTCCTCCTCTGCTGCATCATCAGCCTTTGAAGGATGGCGCTCCTTCTATGCTGCATCTTCAGCCTCTGATGAATAAAGCTCCTCCTCTGCTGCATCATCAGCCTGCGAAGGATGGCGCTCCTTCTGTGCTGCATCATCTGCCTGTGAAGGATGGCGCTCCTTCTATGCTGCATCTTCAGCCTCTGATGAATAAAGCTCCTCCTCTGCTGCATCATCAGCCTGTGAAGGATGGAGCTGCTTCTATGCTGCATCTTCAGCCTCTGATGAATAAAGCTCCTCCTCTGCTGCATCATCAGCCTGCGAAGAATGGCGCTCCTTCTATGCTGCATCTTCAGCCTCTGATGAATAAAACTCCTCCTCTGCTGCATCATCAGCCTGCGAAGGATGGCGCTCCTTCTGTGCTGCATCATCTGCCTGTGAAGGATGGCGCTCCTTCTATGCTGCATCTTCAGCCTCTGATGAATAAAGCTCCTCCTCTGCTGCATCATCAGCCTGCGAAGGATGGTGCTCCTTCTATGCTGCATCTTCAGCCTCTGATGAATAAAGCTCCTCCCCTGCTGCATCATCAGCCTGCGAAGAATGGCGCTCCTTCTATGCTGCATCTTCAGCCTCTGATGAATAAAACTCCTCCTCTGCTGCATCATCAGCCTGCGAAGGATGGCGCTCCTTCTGTGCTGCATCATCTGCCTGTGAAGGATGGCGCTCCTTCTATGCTGCATCTTCAGCCTCTGATGAATAAAGCTCCTCCTCTGCTGCATCTTCAGCCTCTGATGAATAAAGCTCCTCCTCTGCTGCATCATCAGCCTGCGAAGAATGGCGCTCCTTCTATGCTGCATCTTCAGCCTCTGATGAATAAAGCTCCTCCTCTGCTGCATCATCAGCCTCAGATGGATGAAGCAGCTTCTATGCTGCATCATCAGCCTCAGATGGATTAAGCTGCTTCTATGCTGCATCTTCAGCCTCTGATGAATAAAGCTCCTCCTCTGCTGCATCATCAGCCTGCGAAGGATGGCGCTCCTTCTATGCTGCATCTTCAGCCTCTGATGAATAAAGCTCCTCCTCTGCTGCATCATCAGCCTGCGAAGGATGGCGCTCCTTCTATGCTTCATCATCAGCCTGTGAAGGATGGTGTTCCTTCTATGATGCATCTTCAGCCTCTGATGAATAAAGCTCCTCCTCTGCTGCATCATCAGCCTCAGATGGATGAAGCAGCTTCTATGCTGCATCATCAGCCTCAGATGGATTAAGCTGCTTCTATGCTGCATCTTCAGCCTCTGATGAATAAAGCTCCTCCTCTGCTGCATCATCAGCCTGCGAAGGATGGCGCTCCTTCTGTGCTGCATCTTCAGCCTGTGAAGGATGGTGCTCCTTCTATGCTGCATCTTCAGCCTCTGATGAATAAAGCTCCTCCTCTGCTGCATCATCAGCCTGCGAAGAATGGCGCTCCTTCTATGCTGCATCTTCAGCCTCTGATGAATAAAGCTCCTCCTCTGCTGCATCATCAGCCTGCGAAGGATGGCGCTCCTTCTATGCTGCATCATCTGCCTGTGAAGGATGGCGCTCCTTCTATGCTGCATCTTCAGCCTCTGATGAATAAAGCTCCTCCTCTGCTGCATCATCAGCCTGCGAAGGATGGCGCTCCTTCTATGCTGCATCATCTGCCTGTGAAGGATGGCGCTCCTTCTATGCTGCATCTTCAGGCTCTGATGAATAAAGCTCCTCCTCTGCTGCATCATCAGCCTGTGAAGGATGGAGCTGCTTCTATGCTGCATCTTCAGCCTGTGTAGGATGGTGCTCCTTGTATGCTGCTTCTTCAGCCTCTGATGGATAAAGCTGCTTCTATGCTGCATCATCAGCCTGTGAAGGATGGCACTCCTCCTATGCTGAATCTTCAGCCTCTAATGGATAAAGCTGCATATATGCGGCATTCTCAGCCTGTGGAGGATGGAGCTGCTTCTATGCTGCATCTTCAGCGTGTAATGGGTGAAGCTGCTTCTATGCTGCATCATCAGCCTGTGAAGGATGGCACTCCTACGCTGCCTCATCAGCCTGTGAAAGATGGTGCTTCTCCTATGCTGCACCATCAGCCTGTGAAGGATGGTGCTCCTCCTATGCTGCACCATCAGCCTGTGAAGGATGGTGCTCCTCCTATGGTGCACCATCAGCCTGTGAAGGATGGCGCTCCTTCGGTTCTGCATCATCAGCCTGTGTAGGATGGTGCTCCTTCTATGCTGCATGTTCAGCCTCTAATGAAGGAAGCTGCTTCTATGCTGCATCATCAGCCTGTGTAGAAAATTGCTCCTTATATGCTGTATCTTCAGCCTCAAATCGATAAAGCTGCTACTATGCTGCATCATCAGCCTGTGAAGGATGGTGCACCTTCTATGCTGCATCTTCAGCCTCTGATGGATGAAGCTGATCCTATGCTGCATCATCAGCCTGTGTAGGATGGCGCTCCCTCTATGCTACATGTTCATCCTCTGATGGATTAAGCTGCTAATATGCTGCATCATCAGCCTGTGAAGGAAACCCAAAATCAGCTAACGCTGTCGCTGCCGCAGGATCTGAGGCTGAAGACTCCTCCGTTTCGCCGGTTTCACCCCCTCCCCCACCCCCCCCCCCCACCCACCTTCCCTGCTGCTTCTATGCTGCATCATGAGCCTGTGTAGGATGGCGCTCCTTCTATGCTGCATCTTCAGCCTCTTATGGATAAAGCTGCTTATATGCTGCCTCTTCAGCCTGTGATGAATAAAACTGCTTCTGTTCTGCATCGTCAGCCTGTAAAGGATGGCGCTCCTTCTATGCTGCATCTTCAGCCTCAGTTGGATGAAGCTGCTAATATGCTGCATCATCAACATGTGAAGGATGGCGCTTCTTCTATGCTGCCTCTTCAGCCTCAGATGGATGAAGCTGCTAATATGCTGCATCATCAGCCTGCGAAGGATGGCACTCCTTATATGCTGCATCATCAGCCTGTGAAGGATGGCTCTCCTATGCTTCATGTCCAGCCACTTATGGATAAAGCTGCTTCTATGCTGGATCATCAGCCTGAGAAGGATGGCTCTCCTATGCTTCATGTCCAGCCACTTATGGATAAAGCTGCTTCTATGCTGGATCATCAGCCTGAGAAGGATGGCACTCCTTATATGCTGCATCATCAGCCTGTGAAGGATGGCACTCCTTCAATGCTGCATGTTCAGCCTCTTGTGGATAAAGCTCCTTCTATACTACATCATTGGCCTGTGAAGGATGGCGCTCCTTCTCTGCTGCATCTTTAGCCTCCGACGAATGAAGCTGCTAATATGCTGCGTTATCAGCCTGTGAAGGATGTGGCTGCTTCTATGCTGCATCATCAGCCTGTGATGGATGTGGCTGCTTCTATGTTGGATCATCAGCCTGTGAAGGATGGTGCTCCTCCTATGCTGCATCATCAGCCTGTGAAGGATGGCACTCCTTATATGCTGCATCATCAGCCTGTGAAGGATGGTGTTCCTTCTATGCTGCATGTTTAGCCTCCTATGAATAAAGCTCCTCCTCTGCTGCATCATCAGCCTGTGACGATTGGCACTCTTTCTATGCTGCATCTTTAGCCTCTGATTGATGAAGCTGCTTCTACGCTGCACCATAAGCCTGTGAAGGATGGTGCTCCTTCTATGCTGCATCTTCAGCCTGTGAAGGATGGCACTCCTATGCTGCATCTTGAGCCTCTAATAGATGAAGCTGCATTATCAGCCTCTGATGGATGAAGCTGCTTCTATGCTGCATCATCAGCCTGTGTAGGATGGTGCTCCTTCTATGCTGCATCTTCAGCCTCTAATGGATAAAGCTGCATTATCAGCCTCTGATGGATGAAGCTGCTTCTATGCTGCATCTTCAGCCTCTAATAGATGAAGCTGCTTCTATGCTGCATCATCAGCCTGTGTAGGATGGTGCTCCTTCTATGCTGCATCTTCAGCCTGTGAAGGATGGCACTCCTATGCTGCATCTTGAGCCTCTAATAGATGAAGCTGCATTATCAGCCTCTGATGGATGAAGCTGCTTCTATGCTGCATCATCAGCCTGTGAAGGATGGCACTCCTTCTATGCTGCATCTTCAGCCTCTGATGGATGAAGCTGCTTCTACGCTGCACCATAAGCCTGTGAAGGATGGTGCTCCTTCTATGCTGCATCTTCAGCCTGTGAAGGATGGCACTCCTATGCTGCATCTTGAGCCTCTAATAGATGAAGCTGCATTATCAGCCTCTGATGGATGAAGCTGCTTCTATGCTGCATCATCAGCCTGTGATGGATGGCACTCCTTCTATGCTGCATCTTCAGCCTCTAATGGATAAAGCTGCATTATCAGCCTCTGATGGATGAAGCTGCTTCTATGCTGCATCTTCAGCCTCTAATAGATGAAGCTGCTTCTATGCTGCATCATCAGCCTGTGTAGGATGGTGCTCCTTCTATGCTGCATCTTTAGCCTCTAATGGATAAAGCTGCATATATGCTGCATTCTCAGCCTGTGGAGGATGGAGCTGCTTCTATGCTGCATCTTCAGCGTGTAATGGGTGAAGCTGCTTCTAGGCTGCATCATCAGCCTGTGAAGGATGGTGATGCTGCTATGCTGCATTGTCAGCCTGCGCTTGTGGCAGAGAGTTTGCTGCTTCCTTTCTTTAACTTCAGCCTCTGGTGGATGGGGTGGCTTTTGTGGTGCAGCTTCTTTAGATTGGCCTTTGTTGAGAAGGCATTCGTTTTTTTGCCTTTTTCACCTTCCATGAATGCATTAAAGATCCTTCCTCTATGACAATAAAGCACTCCTTTGGCAAGCTCTCCATGTAGTGCAACACCGTGTCCTGCATTTCTATGCCCCTTCCTAAACCAGACTTCATGTTGGGTCTTTGAAGGTGTGTGCCCTTTGGCATGGCAACCGTTCCTTAAGTCCTAACGTAAACAAGGAGAAAGGGTCCTTGGGCTTTGGTGCCGCTGCACCTGAAAACTATTGATAGTCACACCCATGTTGGTGCCCCTGGGCCACTAGGGTCTAATAGCCCAAGACACTATCTACTGTAAATGGGGCCTGGAAAATTAGCTGCCAACAGGACAGTGGAAGCGGACCAGAGTGAAAACATTGTGTTGTGTTTGTTCCTGTGTTGTGGGCAGCGCCTACGGTGGGCATTGACTACATACATCTTGTAGGAATAGGTTACATCATACATTTGTACATATCAGCAGAGTGACGTGACACGTTGGTCAGTACCATTTCACAAGAAAGCCCCTGTTAAAGCAGTGTACAGTACTGTCATGTAAGCCCCACTCAGGGCACCATATGAGCCATTTTTTGGCGAGCCATTGCAATGCTTAAACCCTTCTTTTATCGTGCCAGGGCCTATACATTTTCTTTCTTGGGGCTGCCCAACAAATCTGGTGGAACAGAAAGATTCTGCTTCCTTCCTACTCCACACTTCCAAGAAGCACGTCCTTATTTTGCTCCTGGCACCAGTGGCCTTTGTGGCACCAGTGGTCTTTGTGATGACAGTCTCTCATTGCATTGTAAACAGCGTGTGCCATTTTTGTCTCCTTGTTGCATGCTCTTTCTTACGTGGTACCTTTCCACCCACTGAACTCGATCAAGCTCCTTGGACAGTGTCCCACATGTCAGATGATTGCTCCTAGTAGACTGTGAGCACATCTGAAGTGTGATGAGTGCCAGGAGAACTATTCAGTTACCACAGATTGTTTTGCCACCTGGAGAAAAGAACTGGTAAAAATTTGAATAGCTTCCATGGCATCTTTAGGGTGAAGTTTTGAGCGCCGTCCAGCGTAGAATCCACTGGGCTGGACATGTACCGTGATCAAGACTTGAGCACCAAAACGAGGGGTAGCTCATCGAATCGTGGACCTTTCCTTTAGCTGGGCTCTTTAGTTAATAAGCTAGCCATCACCTTTCACCAATGGCATCGTCCGCTTTGGGCATATAGGTACATTATTGCTTTCCTTCATGTCTCCTTCCTCTCATTGTTTTGCCTCAGCCTTTCTTCCCCGATTACTACCTCCTTTTACTCTGCTGTCCATTCAGTGCTCTTTTTAAAGATCTATTCAAAAGTTCAGCGTTTCTGATCCAATACACTTGTGTCAGAGAAGGAATAGACTGCTTGAGTGCTTTGTGTTCAGCCTCTAGGGAGGCATGGTAGGACTGCTTCCATGTTCTATGTGAGGTCTGTTGTAGAGCCTGCGGTGACCTGCTTCCATGCTATTTGTTCAGCCTGTTGTTGGGCAGCATTGAGGAGCCTTCCTCTATATTTCTATGTTCATGCTGTGTATGGCTGCTGACGTGCAGTGTGTCGTTCGAGGGCAGGGAGTTGGCCAAGCTCCAGAGCATTGTTTCTCAAATGGATTACATTACCCCAGTAACCATTGGCTTCAGGGCGTCCACCTGATGAGCAGGAAGAACCTGCGCCCTTCCATTCCCGGCTCAGCCTGGCTTCAGGCAGCTCTGCTCACCCGCCTTTGTGTGCTGGTCTGCACTTCCTGCTGGTACCAGCTCAGTCTGATTCCAGACGGTTCTCCTTAGACTCTGTTGGGTGCTCACAGGAGTTGCATATATTTGCTGGCTCTGTCTCGCTTCAAGCGGCCTGTGCAGTGACTACTTTCTGAACTTGTGCGCAGTGAATGCATCTGCCTAACTCACCCTGGCTTCAGACAGTCCTGCTCGCTCACCTTTGTGCGCTCATGTGCATGTCTTGCATGTGCCTTGCTCAGCCTGTCAAAAGAGAGCTGTGCTTGCACTTCTTTGTTTGCCCATGTGCACTTCTTGCATGTGGCTAGCTCAGTTTGGCAGCAGAGAGCCCTCACACTCCTTTGTGTGCTCATGTGCTTTTCGTGCTTGTGCCAGCTCGCCCTGGCAGCAGACAGCCGTCACACTCTCCTTTGTGTGCTCATGTGCACTTCTTGCATGTGCCAGCTAAGCCTGGCAGCAGACAGCTATGCGGACCCTCCTGTGGGTGCTCATGTGCACTTCTTGCATGTGCCAGCTCGGCCTGACATAAGACACCTGTGCTCACTATCCTTTGTGTTGTCAGGTGCACTTCTTGCATGTGCCTAGCTCAGCCTGGCAGCAGGGAGCCCTGCTAACTCTCCTTCGTGTGTTTGTGCACTTCTTAAATGTGCCAGCTCGGCACAGCAGACAGCTGTGCTCGCTATCCTTTGTGTGCCCATCTGCACTTTTTGCATGTGCCAAGCAAAGCCTGGCAGCAGACAGCGGTCACACTCTCCTTTGTGTGCTCATGTGCACTTCTTGCATGTGCCAGCTAAGCCTGGCAGCAGACAGCTATGCGGACTCTCCTTTGGGTGCTCATGTGCACTTCTTGCATGTGCCAGCTCAGCCTGGCTTGAGAGAGCCCTGCTCACTCTCCTTAGTGTGTTTATGTGCACTTCTTGCATGTGCCAGCTCGATCTGACAGCAGACACCTGTGCTCACTATCCTTTGTGTGCTCATGTGCACTTCTTGCATGTTCCAGCTCAGCCTGGCTTGAGAGAGCCCGGCTCACTCTCCTTAGTGTGTTTATGTGCACTTCTTGCATGTGCTTAGCTCAGCCTGGCAGCAGACAGCTATGCGGACTCTCCTTTGGGTGCTCATGTGCACTTCTTGCATGTGCCAGCTCAGCCTGGCTTGAGAGAGCCCTGCTCACTCTCCTTAGTGTGTTTATGTGCACTTCTTGCATGTGCCAGCTCGATCTGACAGCGGACACCTGTGCTCACTATCCTTTGTGTGCTCATGTGCACTTCTTGCATGTTCCAGCTCAGCCTGGCTTGAGAGAGCCCGGCTCACTCTCCTTAGTGTGTTTATGTGCACTTCTTGAATGTGCCAGCTCGGCACAGCAGACACCTGTGCTCACTATCCTTTGTGTGCTCGGGTGCACTTCTTGCATGTTCCAGCTCAGCCTGGCTTGAGAGAGCCCGGCTCACTCTCCTTAGTGTGTTTATGTGCACTTCTTGAATGTGCCAGCTCGGCCTGACAGCAGACACCTGTGCTCACTATCCTTTGTGTTCTCAGGTGCACTTCTTGCATGTGCCTAGCTCAGCCTGGCAGCAGGTAGCCCTGCTAACTCTTTCGTGTGTTCGTTCATGTGCACTTCTTGCATGTGCTTAGCTCAGCCTGGCAGCAGACAGCTAGCAGTGCTCACTCTCCTAAGTGTGCTCATGTGAATTTCCTGCATGTGCCAGCTCAGCATGGCCGCAGCCAGCCCTCTCACTCTCCTTTAGGTGTTCTGCTTTTCAAAATACCGTCTCTGACAAATATGCAACTTTGGTTTATCGTTTCCATATAATATTGTTAATGTCACAGGTTGTTGCACCTGGACGAGGCATGTCTTTAAAAACGCCAGTTCCTGAACTTAAATGAAGATTGGTTGGTACCTCTGGTGTGAATCTGTTTCTAATGTAAATCTTAAATTTGCACTAGTTATTGTCCAGCAGATTAGCTTTTCTTCACTGGTTTTTAGGTCTCGCCTAGGCAGCGCTTGCGCTGTCTCTTCAAGATATGCTGTATTCAGGATGTGGGCTTTAAGCTCACCCATGTTCCACCCTTCTTTACAATTGTCTCCTCTTCCTGTCCTTTGTAAATGATGGCTTTGTCAATGGGTTTAGTAGTCCCTCCTTAGTACCTCCTTCTTTCTTTTTGTTACCTCCGATAAGGACAGCCCCTCTTGCATGTGTCCTTACTCTCTAGCTTTCGTTACCAGTTAGAAAGAACTATTTACTTAATTAATGTCTTGCAGAAACCAGCACGACATGCTGTGCGAGCTCATAGCAATGGTTGTCGTTTCTTTTATATCCAGCCCAAAACAGCACTGCCTCTTTAAAGCAGCACTTTAGCTGGTGTCCACCTCTTATCCCCCCCACATTGGATTTTAAATAATCATGTTTTTATTCAAGCTCTCTACTCTTTCACTCCCCGGCCGGCATGTAATGATATGTTTGCATTTTTTTTAAAGTAGCGCGGCACCCGCGCTTTAGCAATGGTGGCTGCGTGCCTTTCTTTTACTTTGCAGCTTGCCTAACTCTTGGGGAAAAAAATATATATATAGTTCTTTAAGGCAGCATGGCAATAAGCTCTGTTTGAACTTTAAAAATGCCTGCTGCATTTTTTTTTTTACTTGGGCGTTGCTACTCGCCTACATTTTATGTGGCCAGCTAAGGACGGATGAGCAGTTTAGTGTTTTCGCTGCTCTCTGTCCCACTTGACCTCTCTGTGTGGCTTAACTTCCCACCCGTAGCAGCAGAGGCATCCCTGCTCACCATGGCAGTGCTTCACATTTTCAGCCCTTGGAGTGAGCGGGCTGACCCATCAGACTTTGTGTGTGGGTGTGTTCATGTTAATCGAAGTAGGCAGAGCCAGCAACTTCATTGTTTAGGATCGGACTCTTTCCCATGAGTCCTCTAAATGCTTAAATGCCGTGTTTAGTAAGGGAGCGCAGGCTATTGATCTCCTGCACCTCCTGTCCTATATTGAGCGATCAGGCTTGAGAAAAAAAACAAAACACATGCAGTTCTAATTGAAAGTTCAAATAGAGCAAGTGCTGTCCTTAAGCACAACGTTTTCTCGAGTGTTGCAACTATTGCTGCCACAGTGGATGATGATTGTAGTATTTTAAATTTGTGGGTGGGGGCAGGCTACCCAGCCTTTGTCCCTTTCGACTTTTATTATTGGTGACTAGGCAATTAGGGAGGGGTATATATGCTAGGTCTTTGAGTGACTTTTATTCTTCTTTCAATGTTTATACATGTGTGCTGTCTTAGTGCAAGATCAGGTCCTGTGACCATGCTTTTTATTAAGTTTCAACTCATTGCTGTGAACCCGGTCGCAGTGGGTTCTAGGCTAGCTGCGTGTGTGTCGTGGTTGGTGGTCGGCTTTCGGCTGCACAAATTCTATTTTAAAATTGTATCATTACCTTATTTTTATCCTGTGTTTCTTGCCCGGCCCCCGCTACCCTAGCCCCGGTCCGACACGGCTGAGTGCCGATTGATCGGAGGGCTGACGGGGTTGTTGGTCGCCATCTTGGGAGCCTTCTCCCAGGTCAGCGCTCTAGTTTCCTGCGCCTCTGACCTTCTTAAGCCCCCCTCATGCGCACGCGCAGCGGACGCGCGCCGGTGGCACGCCAAAGGCAAGCCCGTCTGCGCCCGGCCGGGGCTAGGGGCAACCCACTATGCCCATTTTCTTTCCTACTCCGCCGCACAACTCCTGTTTTTACCAGGCTCCCTGGCCACTTAACCCAGCCTCCCTTACACGGGTCACAGAACTTGGCCTGACCCGAGGAAGGCCCTCATGTACACTTCCTGCTTCTCTGTCCTTTCTCCCCCCCCCCCCCTCTCCTGTCCTTTCCCCAAATCCTCCCTTCTCTAACCCTACCACTTCGGTTTACCTTCTGAACACCAGGTCGGCGGTCAAGCATCAGCTTGAACTGTTTAACCTTTTGGAGTCTCACAAACCAGACCTCTTGTTCCTGACGGAAACGTGGTTTCGCACGGACTCACTACCCAGTATATTAGCAGTTCTTGCATGTGCTTAGCTCAGCCTGGCAGCAGACAGCTAGCAGGGTCGCCCGCACCGGTTTCCATTTCCAGGTACTTCCTTCCCCTCCCATATCAGCGGTCGACTATCTAGTCGTGCGTTCCGCTTCCTTTCGGACCCCCATTACGTGTGTGTTAATTTATCGCCCACCCCAGCCCAGCCCATATTTTATCCCAGCCATTCAAGACTTACTTGCCACATTGGTAGTCAACAATGCATCTGTTCTGGTCCTAGGGGACTTCAATTTTTGGCCCAATGACCTGGCGGAAGACGCTATGTCTAGACACTTTACCCTGCTTCTTCTTAGTCTCAATTTTGCTTCTCATGTTCACACCCCTATTCATTCCCGAGGTCACACTTTGGACCAAATCTGGACCCTCAATATCCCAATCACTACCCCTATTGTTACACCCTGTGCGTGGTCCGACCATTTCCTGATTTCCTTTTTCCTGGACCTCAGCTTTGCAAAAAAAACCTTCCTCCCCAAAAACACTTGGGCCAGGAACTGGAGCAGAGCAGATGTCCCTTCTCTCTGTGCCTCCCTGTCAGCCACCTGTCCTGATTTAGCAGGTCTTACTTTACCATCTCAAATAGCCACCCTGGACAGCTGGCTCTCGAGAGCCTGTGACCAATCGGCCCCTATGAAGCGTGTTACTATTAGAAGGGCCGACCAGGTTAACAAGTGGTTTACCCCTGACCTGACGCCAAGCAGAACGAGCCTGGAGGCTTGCCTATTGTCCTACCCTCAAAATCCATTATACTCCCACCCTTAACGAATACAAAAGAGACATCCTCCTCGCCATGACCTAATACTTCTCGGGTAGGATTCTCGCAGCCGAGAGCCAGCCAAAAGAAATCTTTGCTACAGTTCATGAGCTGGCTTCCTCTGACAGGACATCTTCCAAAACCCCCCCTCCCAGCTTCTTTGCGACTCTCTCAATGATTTTTTCAATGAGAAAGTCGCACTTATCAAGGCTAACATACCCCCCCCTTCCCCTACCTTTTGTGACTCCCTGCTGTCACCTAACAAGTCCAGCCTGACCTACATACCCCCATTGACCAAAGAAACCCTCCTCCCCCTGTTAGCCCTTGTCAAGTCGGGATCCCCTGCTGACCCTTGCCCGGCTCACGTTTTACGTAAGATCTTCTCAGATTGTTATCTACCCCCCCGCCCCCCCCCCTTACTCTTCTTAACGACTCCCTTAGGCTGGGCACTGTCCCCGCCACCACAAAGCGGCCACCATTATTCCTATCCTAAAAAAGCCTGGTGCCGATCCCTCTTCCCCTTCAAACTATCGCCCTATCTTCCTTCTCGGGTAAGGTCCTTGAGTCCTATGTCACCAAGGTGCTTAGCTCCTTCGTGGAAGACAGCGGCTACCTCGCACCGTGCCAGGCGGGTTTCCGCCCTCGACACTCCACAGAGAAGGTGGTCGTCTCTGTCATAGACTAACTCAGAGAGGGGCTGGACTCCAACACCCCTCAGGCCCTCATTCTTTTAGATCTGTCCGCCGCCTTTGACACGGTTGTTCATTCTATTCTTCTCTCCCGTGTCAAGGCGGCGGGCATAGGGGGCCCGGTGCTGGTTTGGCTCAGCTCCTTCTTGAGTGATCGCACCCAGGCCGTCCACCTTGCGGATTTTTCTGCTTCTCCGTGCAAGGTGCAGTGCGGCGTCCCTCAGGGATCGTCCCTTTCCCCCTTATTGTTTAATCTGTACATTTTCCCCCTTATTTCTGCATTCAGGAGATGGAGGTCACGGTGTACAACTATGCCGATGACCTCCAGCTCATCTTCAATCTCTCTCATTCCTCAGCTACTGTTCATAATTTTCAATCTGTCATGCTGTTTATCAGGGACTGGATGAACTTTAACCATCTAAAATTAAACCCGGATAAGACCGAGCTAGACCTTACCGGTGGTAGTCGTAGTCCCTGGTCCCCCACCTTTTGGCCCCCCTCCCTGGGTTCCCCTCCTTCACCGTCGTCCTCTGCTAAAACACTTGGGATCATTCTAGATCAACACCTTACACTTCATACCCAGATCAGCTCTGTAGTTTCCTTCTGTTTTTTTACCCTCCGCACCATTCGGAAAATCTCCCGATTTATTATTTTTTTTTTCTTTTTCTTTTTCTGCTTTAAAATTGATTCTAATGGTGATGGTCTTATCGCGACTGGACTACGGGAACATTGTGTATAACGGTGTTCCCGCTTGTGCCCTTCGACGCCTCCAACTAGTGCAAAATCAGGCTGCCCGCCTGATTTATGGGCTACCCAAATCTTATCACATTACTCCCATACTCAAATCACTACACTGGCTACCAATTAAAGAACGGGCTCTCTTCAAGCTGGGCTGCACGACCTTGCAGGCTCTAGCGGGGTCCGCCCCGCGTTGATTTCTTCTGCTATCACGGCCTACCGCCCCTGCAGAGAGCTACGCTCCTCTACCAATCTCCTTCTCTCTGTACCTCGCTTCAAGAAAAGCAGGTCCGGAGGCCTGAAATTTTCTGTCCTTGCCCCCACTTTTTGGAACACACTCCCCCCTGCTATTAGATCTGCTCCTTCCTACATTGAGTTTCGAAGGGCTCTCAAAATTTTCCTTTTCCTACAAGCCTTCCCATTCTAGTCCTATGCGCCCCTGCCATTGGTTTTTCAGTATCCCCCCAGTGCCAAGAAACCGCTTGGTAGACTCGCGCTTTATAAATTCTTTTAAATTCAAATTCAAATTGAAAAGCTTGACTGTGTGGCTTACAGAATTTATATTGAAGCTAAAGATAATGGTTCCTCTCCCCACCTGGTGCCCTCCAAACACTCGGACTCAAGTCTGCCTTTGAAAGTGTACATCCCTGCAGCAAAGTCTAAGACTGTGAGTTAAGTGGCACACAAGAACATATGCGGTTAGCTGTGAGACACATTTCATCCTTCCATCTCACCATCCATCAACACCTGCCTCCTCATTTTACCAATTACACACAACCATACAATCCTTACACGAAGCTCAACTGCACGCAAGACTTATTCCAGTGGTAATGTTACTTTGTTACGCATAATTTAATCAACATGAACAGAGATTCTGAAACCGTTTTGTGTTCCACCTACAATAAACAGTACCTTATTAAAGTACTGGTTAAATTTTTGCACACCTAAGAAGGTATAAAATTCCACACTCATCAGGATGTTCCATTTGACATTAACTTTCCCACCAGGATCGTTAATTTGCACAGAGAAGCTGTATAACATATTTGTATGTATTTCGGAATCGGATAGCTTAACCCAGCTTAATAGTTGTATAGCTCTTCAATCCCTAGCCTGTACAGTACACTGGATAATGTACTTCATGGCTCTTTCTAAAATAATCTTTCTGCTCCTCTATCTCATTCACCAGTTCCAGCAGAAACGACCTATCCTTGCTATCTTCCTTTCTACTCTATCTTTTTTTTCAATGTATTATAAAACATTTTTTTTTACAGAGTTTTTATATAGCGCGAACTTGACCCGAATCCGGTATCCGAGCGCTTTTACATAGCACCAGTTGCATTACATGAGGACACAATAATTTTTGTTAGGCACGGTGAGATTACGTGATTTGCCCAGAATCACAGGTTGTTCAGCGTCATTGCTGAGGCTCGAACCCAATTCCCCAGATTCAAGATCGACCGCTCTAGCCGTTAGGCCAACTTCTCTCCTCAATCTTCCATTTGATCTATTCTGTGCAGCTCTCACCCTTGTCTATTCACCATACCAAATAATTCCACTATACAAATACACTTCACCCTACACAATTACAACCCACACAATTCCACAACTAAAATCCACTACAACCAGATAATTCCACTCCACAACACATACATCCACCACACTACAAACCAAAAAAAACATAGGTAAAATACATTGTCATTTACAGCGCCAATAGCTTTAACTCTTGCAAATGTGAGACCTATTGCATTGCAGATGCTTATTTAAATCATACTTTCGGCATTCTGGACTTTGCTGGCCATGTGTGGTAGTAGTTTTTTCCAACATCTTGACAGATTTACTAGCATGTATGTTGCCATTTAATTTCAGATATTATACCTCCAGTGCTCTTCATGGAATCAGCACCTGCAGTGACTCTGCCGCAAGTTGTAGGCAACTGAATATGTCGCAGTGAGCCCAGAAAAAACGCTGTGGTTCTATGCATTCCCTCCAAATGTCTGCTCATCCTGCTGTTTCAATAGAAGACTTGTGTGCATGTCCTGGAGTTGCCTGCTCTGTCTCCTTAAAAAGCTCATGTACTTTTCTTGGAGTTTTTTGTACAGCTGGGCGTTAGACTACATCTTCCGTCTCTTGAGGATGCTTGTGTTCAAATGTTCCTATAACATAGGTGCAGGTTCCTCTATCTCTACCCTGTAAGGTATCCCAACACTTTCTCGTCCCTGGTCTGGCGAAGCCTATACCATATATAATTGTTAGTGAGAGCGAGCATGAAAGCCCGCCTCTGCATGCTGGTAAATATATTGGTTAGGGAACAGGAACAGCATGTGCCTCCTATCCCCTGCAGGCCTTCTGGCAAGAGTTCTGAGAACCCCAGCAATGGAGTGTGGAATACGTTTTCACTGCTCCAGAGACCTGAGCAATAAGCCCCCGTTCACTTGCCGCTGATAACCGATCTAATTAGTTCCTCAGCTGACCTATTCTTCACTGCGTTGACAGCAGAGCTCGGTCTCTCCTTTCACAAGCAGCAGAAGTACACAGCACAACTATTTTTCTCACTGACAAAATATAGCAGAACTGTCTTTTGCCGTTAGCAGAGTTTCGTTTTGTTGTAATTATCAATCATCAATATGGCTCATGATCCCATCCAGATTCACGAGTGACACAAATAACCAGTTTCAGCATCCTGCTTGACCTTTCCATAGTTTTCGACAGTCAGTCATCAGTGGGAACGTGACATAATTTCAACCCAAATGGTGGAATCACTCTGTAGTGATCTGTATCATACCCGGAGATCAAAACCCAGCAGGTCCCTAAGGTTTTGCCCTTGTGGTAGCTTCTCCTTGTTTCCTGTGACATTCCCAAAAACGAACCTCTTGCCAGCAACCTTCAGATGGGTATGGAATCGTTCTGAGTTTTGATGGTCCACAGATATGTGCGACTCTACCAGTCTCAGCTCTCTTTGAAAGACGCATCTGGCTATTGATCACTAGTTTCATATCCTTGCAACAAAGCAGGCCTGGGTGTTCAAGGCCCATCACAGAACCCCACCAAGGTGGAATGTGTACATGGCTGACTATGCAAGATGCTACTCCGTGCTTCAGGTGCAAAAACAACAATTGATGGACAGAATGCAGAACAATGTCATACATTCACCCCAGTACAGAGATCTGGGCCTAAATCCATTGTTTATTTTTGCACTCCACACCACCCCAGTTCAGACATGGCCATATGCAAATCAGCCTTGACCCTGTGCCTCATGGGAACAGTCCAGCCCGAACTGCCAAGTCATGTCTTTCCTGGACCGGAATCAAGCATCCTAGGACCGGTTTCTTGCTATCAGCCGTCTTCAGCCAGGATAGCTTGACTCCAGTGGTGCGGAGAGCATGGGACTCACGTCTGAGCATACCCATCCCACTCGGGGTGACATGCAAAAACAACAATTGATGGACAGAATGCAGAACAATGTCATACATTCACCCCAGTACAGAGATCTGGGCCTAAATCCATAGTTTATTTTTGCACTCCACACCACCCCAGTTCAGACATGGCCATATGCAAATCAGCCTTGACCTTGTGCCTCATGGGAACAGTCCAGCCCTCCGTGTCTCGGGTCACCTTAAAATTCTTAGAAATGTGTAAGGATCACATCCAGTCACCTGGAAGCTCTTGTGGTTCTCGCTGCCTCTCTGCATCGCATTCAAGACTTGCTCCATTACTTACAAGATGATCATCTTTGCATTGCTGTCTTGTGACGACCAGTATAAAGACCTCAGTGACACACAAACATTTCCAGGTTGTAGATCCTGAAAGTTTGGAAATAGATGCCAAGCATTCTGTTATGTACCTTGGATCTGGGACGCCATACTAGATCAGATTCGCCAGGCTCCATCCCTTTTCACTTCGACAAGGAACGAAAAAACTTTTTCTTCAAGTCATCCAGGTGGTTACCCTGTGATGGGGTCTTGCTTAGAGTGTTTCCTGTCCCATCCTATCCTCCATCCCACCCATAGCTTTGCTTCGCCCTACTTGTGAGGCACACTACACCTGTCTTCCCCTCTCTGTGAAAAGCAGCGAGTCTTCTAAGACCCCCAATGCTGACCGGTGAAGGGTTCACCTTTAATTCACCTTGAATTCGCTATCAAAATAATGAGGAAAGCGCTGGAAACTGGAAGACAAGAAAAAGGTTTATTTCTCATGAGGAGACCACGTCAACTGCAGACACCGGGATGTCTGAGGCAGGTGTTCTGCTGGCATCTCTTTTGGCTCTTCCTTTTATACAGGTTTACACAATGAATTTGTTTCATCAACATGGTTACACAAGCTTGGAGCCCCCGCCCCGGGCAGGTTTCACACAAGCCCAACATTAATTCTCTTCCCACCCAGGTGTGACGGGTGGGTTCTCCAATAGGGATACAAACCCCGGACATGGACTGGTGGTCCGCCACCCCGCTTTCACCTACTTCGCTTCCCTTGTTTCAGCAGCCTGAAGCCGGCCTGCGGGAGGCATGGGAAATACCAGATCAGGACCACTGGTGGCAGGACGAGGAACTGGCGGATACCTTTAAGTGGGAGTATCCAAAGATCGAAGACACACCCTCCATAAGCGGCACGACGTCAAAAGAAGGGAGGAACCAGGCAGAGTCGAAGGCGTTTCCACGGAGGAGAAAGGAGTTTGCTACACCGGAGAAGAGACGAAGACCGAAGAGGAGAGTGCGGAAAGAGCCCAGCAGACCAGGAAGTAGTTGGAGAAGCCAGGAAGCCATCGTTCCCACGAGTCGCCCCGCCACGCTCCCACGGGAGGAGCGTGGCTCCAACAGGTACGGGGCAGAGTGGCGGGCTGGGTTGGACGTAGAATACCGCCTACCGAGTAGCCTGTACAGTGTATAGTTGCATAGCCATGTGTATAGTCCTCGACTCTCCTGTTCCCTGCACGAGCACCGCGCACTATGGCTGTAGACAATTCACTGTAAGGACTGGTTACCTTCACTCCCGGCCCTGATATTCGTGAGTCCCTACCCTTCCACTAAATCAGTCCTCTTTCTCCTTTTCTTTCGGTGACTGCCCGGGATCTGTGAGACAAGCGGCCACCTGAATGTGAACACGCTGGAGTCCACAAGAAGACGACCCGGCTGCTTTTGCCAGAGAGCGAATTAACAGCAGAAGGCGTAAGTCGTATATGAAAATAAAACCTTCCCTTAAAACTTTCTTTAAGGTTTCTGACTCCCATCTCTTTCACGCCGTCCCCTCCTCCCTCTCCAACCCTATCGAACCCAGGACACCAGGTCAAACAGACATTCTTATCTTGCAGCTGGACCTTGAGTTAGTGTCTAAAACATGTAAGACTGGCCAGATCGAAGAGTCCGTTCTGTTGATAAAAACAGGTCCCATTTTGGGTAAAAACAAGTCTAGCTGTTTGTAGTGCAATAAATCATGTGTGCAAGGGTCATTTTAGTGTCTGGAACCTGTTTGAGTAACTAGGTGCGGTAAGGGGTAGATTGTCCAAAGGTTTGCCTGCAAACAGAGATGAAATGAAAAACGAGTTTGTGGCAGCAAGTGGCGCTGAGGTTTGTCGTGACAATAGGGTTTATAGCCCCCAGCGCACACATCCGGTTTGCTCAGAGGGTCAGATGGATGCTAGTAAGGGCAGGGTGAAATAAAGGTGACCAACAGAGTACAAAATGGCTGTGATGGATAAAATGGCTGCAGCTTTTCTGTCTGGCCGCCAACAAGCGATCTGGGTCCCTCCCTTTTTGGCTACTGTTCCCCCGTTGGATGTGGGAGTTCCACAGGGCTCGGTATTGAGCCCCACCCTTTTTAATGTTCATCTGTCTCCCCTGGCTGACCTTGTGGAATCTCATGGAGCCCAAATTGTGTCCTACGCCGACGATCCGCAGCTTCTCTTTACCTGCGACAAGTACACTGAGTTCGCTGGCAATTCCATCAGGAGCTGTCTTAAGGCTGTCTTTTCTTGGTTTCAACAGAACCTGCTAAGATGCAACTCTGATAAGTCTGAGATCATTTTCTTTGACTGCCCCCCTGACGCCTATTGGAAATCTTGGTGGCCTGCTGATAGGCATCCTCCATCATAAGCCACCTCGTTGGCAAAGAATCTGGGTGTAAAAATCGATAATGGTTTAACCCTCAAACCCCAGATTCTTAATTTAGTCGGCCAGTGTTTTGCCCTGTTACGAACCCTTAGGAAATTCCTTCCCTTTCTCTCCCATAGCCACAGGAGAACTACGGTTCAGGCATTGATCGGCTCTAGGCTTGATTACGCCAATGTGCTTTATTTGGGCCTTCCGGATTACCTTCTTGCACGCCTTCAATCAGTTCAGAACTCGGCGGCTAGGGCCATTTTTGGCCTCAGTCGTAGGGCCCATACTTCAGCTCCCCTGAATTTGTTACATTGGCTGCCGGTGCGGAAGCGAATCTATTTTAAGACTCTCACCATGGCCTTCAAATCCCTGCATGGTATTGGTGCTGTCTATTTAAGGAAAAGAGTCCAGTTCTATTTTCCCTCTAGATCTCTTCGTTCCGCCTCGCAAGCACTGGCTATTGTCCCAGCACGCATTGGTGGTCGATCATACAGATTGTTGGCCCCTCAACTCTGGAACAAACTCCCCCTTTCCCTCAGGAAACTAGATAAACTGCTGTCCTTTAGGAAAGGACTAAAGACTTGGCTTTTCGGCCTATAGTCTGTCTGCTTTTCTCTGGCCACTCCTCTACAGATCTGCATAGCGCCGGGACACACTGCTCGAGTAGCTGAGCGCTTTATAAGACACCCAATAACATAACATAACATAACTTTTGTGCCCATAGAAATTTCCACTAAACAAGATGGCGAAGGCAATGTTCACGATTGTCATTTTACTTTTAACATCTCCAGTGTAACTCCCTGTGCCTTCCGTTGGATCCTCATTTGCACTTTCTTTTCTGCTCTGGACACTGTAAAAATCCATGGTTTACAGTGCTCCATTGCTTTGTAGATATGTTTGTGCTAATATAAATCAAATACATTCATACCTCAGTTTGCTTTGTTTTTGAAGAGTCCTTTCAGAGATGAAATTGTTTTTGCTCAAGAGCTTTTCTTGTTTGTGCCGGACTCTTTTGCCATCTTTCAGCTGTTGCAGGTCCTTGAAAGGCGTAAACCAAATTGTTATTTTTTTGTTTTTTTTGCGTTCTGTTTGTCGGTTGTGCTTCTGAAGATGGCTATTAAGTAGGGTATTGTAGTGTACGTTGTCTTTTTAAAAAAAATGTTTTTACTTGGAACAACCGGGTTATTGAGCTCTTAAGGGGAGGGCTCGAAAGAGATGATCTTTCAAGATTAGGAGATTTGTTATGATTGTAGTTTGACTTCTAGGGGTAGAAAGGAGAACAGCTGATCGTGATCTTCGTACAATTTCTAAGGTCCTTTCTCAAAGTTGTAAATTGACCAAATGGAAATGTGCAAGCAAGAAAATATTACTTAACTGTATTATGTTAAGTTGTCCTATACATTGGGTTACTTCTGTTATCACTCCTAAGTTGGATATTCCCATTTGTGCAGCAGAGTTTTCAGTACAACCGAACACAACTGGAGGGAGGGTAAAAGATTGCGGCGTCACATTGTTTTCCCATTTTATATACAGTCATTTGTTGTCCTGTGGTACAGGGTACTGGGTAGAGGATAATAGAGCATACCCTCTTCATTAAGGATACAGGCCAAGCAAGTAGGAAATAGCCCTCATCCCCCCTTCAATGATAGGGGACATAAACGACTATGCCACTAAACTACATATCCGTTAGCAAGCCATCTTGGAGTTAACAATAAAGAGACAAACCGAACTAGGAAGGAATCTTTTCAGTTTAATGGGTATCTTTTTTAACAGAAATGCTGTACATAATATCATATGGTACATAACCGGAAAGACGGTTTAAAGGTCGATGTGGGAGAATGATAACGATTGAGTAGAACAAACAACAAGGGCTGTTGATTTATAAATAGTATTTGTGTGGTGTTGAGTCGTTTTGCGCTCTAAAGAGAAGGGGGAGGTTATAAGTAATGAATCTTTTGAATGTTTCTTCAATAGGTTAGCTTTTAGCACACTCCTCTTAAACAAAATACCATAAACCAGCAATAAAAATGCCATGCCAGCAAAGTAAATACCTGAAATAACACAAATTGTTCAGTTACAATCTGGTCATGTTTCATCTCTCCCCAAAAAATAATTAATAGTTGATGCCCCATTACCAAAACCTAATAAGAACACAAATGAGATGATTCAACCATCTAAGAAATGCTTTTGCCTTTATGTACATCCCATCCAAACGATGGCATACCTTGAAAATCATAGGAACCCCAATAGCTGAAAGGGGCTGACCGAAGGCCACCCTTTCTCTCCCTTTACTTATTTTACTTTTTTAAAGAATTGATTCTGGACATCTAAAGGCTGAGCTAAAAAGGCATTTTAACGAATTCCTGGTTATTGCATCCCATATGTTTATCCCATTCTCCAGCAGGACTGCAAATTCTGTCCATTTTTGACAAGCCTATTTTCGAACCCCCGTCTGTTAAACCAGTTTCTTTTTATAAACAATCTTGTTAGTATTTGAACTTCAGGCTGTTCCTGCTACATATACGTTTTTCAGAAAGATAGTAACTAACCCACCTCGTATTTCAGTTCTCTTTGCCTGTTATATTGGTGTGCTTCCATTTTCCCCAGACCAAAACTGTTGTTCTTTAAGACATGGCCGTTAAGTGGAGTCTGAATTTACATTGATAGATTGATGGGTTTAGATCACCACATGTGCACATCAAGCAAGGCTTCCATGCAGCTGTTTCATGATACCTTGGTTTGCATCTCTGTCGAATACTACATTTGAGCGTCTCCCCTTTTTGAAGGGTGGCATGCTCAGAGCTCTGGACGGACCATTGCCTTGTAGATGTCCTTAAAGGATATCTGTAAGAACTCTAAACAGTCGTAATGTCATGCTCTCTGCAGGCATCGCATCCGAGATGCACTTTATAGAGCTCATGCTTGGTTGGCCAAGTTGGTACTTTGCTCTCTGAACACTTGAAGCTCGGCACTCGCTGTTGGCCTCTCTCGATCCTCTCCTGCTCGAGATGGTGTTGTAGTAGATGACTATACTCCCTGGCGCTATTAATCAATACACATCTTCACAATAGCTCTGCCACCTGGGCTTCTCTATTTTTTCGATGGGCTGGTCTTCTCTTGGCAGCAATGAATACTTTGCTAGACTCTGGCTTCTGTTCTGGCCTCTGAATTTTAGCCAGCATCTCTTTTTAGCCTCCCAGAGGTCAGAGGAAGTCTTGCTGCCTCTACCCAACATTGTTGCTTTAACACTGAACATCTGGTATGAAACGTTGGGTGTGCTTCGTGCATTTCCCTCCGAACGTACGCCCTGGAAAATTCCACAGGTTCTGCCAGTTTTCCAGTATTGGCACACACTGAATTTATATTTGTAGGGTAAACGCAGATGGTTCCGAGCGCACCAGCTAATTGTTCGCTGATTATTGGTGGCACAGTTGGTCAGTTGACTCGCTCTCCTTTGAAGTACCATACAAAGAGCATTTTTTCACTGTTTAATGCACTCCCAACTTCGAAAAAAAATAACTAATCAGCTGCTGGGTTTATTCAGTAAGGCATTTTCTTTAATTTTGTTTCACAAAAAAGTTTAAACCGGATCAGTATTGATTAGTTCATCGGAACCCTTTCAATTCCTCCCCATAGGGGAGGCCCCGCTGAGCGTACCTGGATGGGCAGTCTTAACATACTGCGGGCATACGTATTTGTACCGTAGTTGGCAGTGGCTTTGCATTACTGCACATGTTGTAGGCCTTTCGTCAGATTTCCCTTCTGAATGCTGTGGATGTTGTTGGTCGTATGTTGGAGATCCCTTTTGACTGTTGTGTGCTGTTGACCATTATTTTAACATGATTTCTGCAGCCTCCTAGGCTTATTTGTTTTTATGATTGTATATATTTTTAAGGAAGTAAAAACTAACATCTCAAACAATAAACACACTATGCAGCATATCCATAATCCGTGTGAGGCAGTTATGTGCAGTAAGCCTAGTGCAGAAACATACAGCCGGTTTCATCACAGTGATCACAAACAAGGGGAGAAGATGTGTGCAAGGACTTGAGCTGCCGAATTTGGAACTGGGGACCCGGGTTCGAGTCTCTTTGCCTCAACATCCTGTGATTCTGGGCAAATCACTTAATCTCTTCCGTGCCTACCAAAAATGAATGTGTGTTTGTGTAATGTAACAGGTGCCCATGCAAAGCGCTCCAATACCTTTGGGTCGAGTTTGTGCAATATAAAACTGCAAAGATAAAAAATAAAAAACAATGCTAACTTTTATAGATAGATTCCAGTATCTAACCCAGTAGTGATTACACCTTCCACCCCACTGTTCAGTAGTCCCTCTCAATTACCTCAATCGATGGTGGCTTTGAAGTTATTTCAGTCATTGAGTCCATTTGGCAGGGAGCAACACCCTCAGCTATACCCAAACCGTATAGCGGTCTCCATCGCCCCCACACCTGTTAGACTTTCTTAGGACAAAAGTTTCTGACATACAGCACTTTTTCAGCACTCGTGCACCTGTCCATCCCCTTTAACCATTGATCCCTGATGGGCATCACCAGTGTTAGGCTTATTTGTGACATGCCATCTGCTTGTGTGCACAGTGATGATGGTCTGTTGGGTGTGCTTTCTGGTTGTAGAGCACGCTGTTGGACATGCCTACAGCTGAGCATTATGTGATCGTTATTTAGAAAGGGATATTGCTATTTTAAACATGCATGTAAAATGCATTGTGATTATTTTGCACGCAGCTGAGGAATATTTGTGGTGCCTTCGGATTGTTGGAGGTATTGTACATGCCTTCTGAATGTATTGCATGTTAATTGTACTTGATGATCATACAGGCCTACTAGCTGTGGAGTATACATTAGAATGATGCTCGTTGTCATTCGTTCCACGCTGTAGCTTGGGCTGCTAAGGCACCATTGGCCGTGCCTCCAAATTGTGTGCCTAATGTTGAGTACACAATTCTAGCTGTTCGCAGGATGATCCATCCTTGGTTACAGTATGAAGAATAAACGGAAGAGGAGTCAATCCACCTAAAGGTGGGCCACAAGCTCTCTTTTGCACCACGAGGTTGAACCAGGACAGGACCGGTCAGTCATCCCTGTTCACTGCTCTGGCTGGCAAGGAATTTCGGACAGTCTGGTTAAAGAGCCAGAGGAAGCAGTAAGTGATATTTGTCCCTAAAGAAGTGTGGTCTGGAATCAATAAGTGGTGCTTTTCCTTCAACATAAAATTAACTAACTCCTCAATGAAGTATCCGTCAGCACATGACTGTCTCTTGGTTGCTCAAGTTCTGGTGCTGTGGCCACACTACACAAAAGTGAATGTTTTCTGTTTACAGAGTTTGTGCTATTCCTAGGAGGTTTCTCCCCTTTATGCTCCAAGACTCTGCATGGTGAAGGTAGCCATGCTCTCTTTTGGTACTCTCCTTTTGCCACTCTGAGACTTGTCTTCTCCGTTTCCGCAAACTCCTAAAAACACATCTTTTTGTTAACTGCTGACCTTGAGTACATGTGACTGCCACCTGTCTGTTTCTGGAACAAGCGCTGGGATGCTCCAGGGTAACTACGCTCTATATAAGACTCTAAATAAAATAATAAATAATAAAATAATAAAATATATGTTCCTGTGGATCCTGTTGACTGTTGCAGCAGTTAAGATGGCTGCTGGCACCTGTTCTCTCAACTGAAATGCCTTCCCACTTGCCAGGCCTACAACAGTCCAAGATACAAAGCAGCATTTAGGATCGGATGTTGGAACCACACATTCTTTGTACCTGTACTTACGAGGTACTCATGCTTGTTCAGTGGCATGGTCCAATAGCTGCTGAGTACTTTCAGATAAACTATTGTCGTTTTCTAAGGCAGACCGTCACTTGTTTTTAAGTGACAGAGTGTGCAACATGGGTGTTTTATCAACTGCAATCTGGCACTGTCTGTCGTAGAGTGACTGTACGTACCTTGGTCTTGTGGCTAAGAATACATCCCTCCAGCATATGGTAAGAACTTTTGGAGGGGAGGGGGAAATCCCCAGGGCTTGGTCTTTGGGTGTGTTTCTGGGTCTGTCTTGCCTGCGTTGGGTGTGGGAAGGAGGGAATTGTGGGAAACACACTCTATGCCTTGGTCCTCCTGCAAGAGTAGTAGACCGGTAACAGTTGCCCTGCGCCTCTATCCAACTGTAGTGTATGCTTTTAGATGATGAATGCCTCAGTTCTGCTCTGTCTTGATGCTGCTCTCGCCAGATGTATGAGGATCAAGATGTGAATGAATGCCTGGGACTCGCTGCAAGAACGTGTTGGAGCTGTAGGCACTCCGATTTGGTACTGCTGTACAATTTGTAGGATTTGAGCAGACGCTCAATGCTCGTGTCCAGTTATAGCAGAGTATATGAGGATCAGAAAGTTGAGGCATTCGTACTCCTGTAGGTGTGTGTGTGCGCACATGTATGTATGCATACGTTTGTGTGAAACAGCAGACTTTAAGCTGTAGACACTCCATACCTTGGTCTTGTGGTGGGCGCGCCCCATGAATGCCTGTCTCTTGAGTGCGCCTTGTGGAGGGACTCCTTGCTCTTGTGGTGTGCGCACCATGAATGCCTGTCTCTTGAGTGCGCCTTGTGGAGGGACTCCTTGCTCTTGTGGTGTGGGTGCCATGAATACCTGTCTCTTGAGTGCGCCTTGTGGAGGGACTCCTTGCTCTTGAGGTGGGCGTGTTCGATCAGTGTCTGTCTCTGAGTGCGCATTGTGGAGGGACTCCTTGCTCTTGTGGTGTGCGCGCCATGAATACCTGTAGCTGAGTGCGCATTGTGGAGCGACTCCTTGCTCTTGTGGTGTGCCCGCCATGAATACCTGTATCTGAGTGCGCCTTGTGGAGCGACTCCTTGCTCTTGTGGTGTGTGCGCCATGAATACCTGTCTCTTGAGTGCGCCTTGTGGAGGGACTCCTTGCTCTTGTGGTGTGCGCGCCATGAATACCTGTCTCTTGAGTGCGCCTTGTGGAGGGACTCCTTGCTCTTGTGGTGATCCCGCCATGAATACCTGTATCTGAGTGCGCCTTGTGGAGCGACTCCTTGCTCTTGTGGTGTGCGCGCCATGAATACCTGTCTCTTGAGTGCGCCTTGTGGAGGGACTCCTTGCTCTTGTGGTGTGCGCGCCATGAATACCTGTCTCTTGAGTGCGCATTGTGGAGGGACTCCTTGCTCTTGTGATGTGCGCGCAATGAATACCTGTCTCTTGAGTGCGCTTTGTGGAGGGACTCCTTGCTCTTGTGGTGGGCGCGTTCGATCAGTGCCTGTCTCTGAGTGCGCATTGTGGAGGGACTCCATTTCCTGGTCTTCCTGTGTGAGGGTATATGAGGATCAGAAGATGAACACCGGGCCCTGCTAGCATGGGTGTGAGTAGTTGTGCCGTGGTCCTGCTGTGAAAATAGCTTGGTGTAGAAGCGTTAGGAGGTGAATGCCTCGGTCCTGTCGTAGGTAGAGGTGTGTGTTTTCACTACTTGGGTGTGCTGGAAGCAGTAGACACTCCTTTCCTTGTTCCTGGTGTAGGAGGGTGCATGCTAGCTAGAAATGAATGCCTCAGTCCATGGACCTGTATTTGTGTGTGTTGTACAGGCGCTTTATGTCTTGGACTTGGTCCTGTTGTAAGAATGGGTGTGAGGATGTTGAAGTAAATGAGTGCCCTGGTCCCTGCTCTTCCTGTGCCCTTCATGCACATTTCCTGCTGTAAGAGGCTGTGTGGGGGAGATGCGTTGTATAATTCAGGATAGGGGCAATATCTGGGCGAGTGACGCAGTCGTGATTCTCTGCGCACCTCTGATCATTGATCGCACCATGTGCTCTTCGATTTTCTTACTATGTGTAGTAGTATTTATTAATCGAGAAGCCACACCCAGACTGTGAAATGCAAATCCAAGCAGATTACCCAGCCTTTTCAGTGCAAAGATTGAAATCACGTTCAGTATACTGTAGATAGAGGGAACGTGCCTCTTAAACGACCCGCCTGCGACCTCGAGGGAACCCAATGACCCTCTCCAGAGGGCTGGGCCCCTGCCAAGTCTCCTCCAAGGCCTTCCTGCTTTGAAAGGTGATCTGACCGGGCCTACCGACAGACTTGTGAGTGACAAAGTGTGTCAGTCCGCTCCGAGGTCTCCCCGCTCCAAGAATGCATGTATCCGTAGTACGGAGTTCAACTATTAACTCACCCTTCTCGGCCCACAGACTGAAAGAGGGAGCTGTGTCGGTCTAATGTCTACTGTAATGACACATCCTGTACTCCCGGATTCGACAAGCCATGCCAATAATATGACTGGCCGACAATACCGCTCAACGGTGCCCACAACTACTTCCATGCAAAAGGTGCAACTAGTCGTGCGGGGGAACGTCCTTTGTGCAGGAGGGGACTGTGTCTGCCTGCGAGGCTGAAAACCGGATCCTGCTTTTTTTTATTTGGGGGGGCGGTGGGGGGGGGGGGGGGGTACGCGTGCTGCATATGTGAGAGTTTGTTGTAGGAGTAAAACGCGGCGGGAAAATGAAATACGTAATGAGCTTTCCAATTATCTATACAGATTACCAGAAAGGAGCATCTTTTAACCTTTTGTAAAGAGAGAGATGTTTACCTCTGCTGCCTCCGTGTTTCAGATATGTAGGTGCACATAGGGTGACTTACTGTTGTAGCCTTGCAGGCCTAAGATGCGCTGGTAGGGTGCTCAAGGGTCCTCTACTCGAGTGCCAGGGTTGGCAGCTTGGCAGGACAGGGGAGCAGGCAGGGTTACAGGATTGCCCGTAAAGAAGAAATGACACACACGTCTGCATAGAGGTGCTGTTTTTATAGCAGCGTTTATTTATTTATTTTATTTATTTATAAAGTTTTATATAGCGCAAACTTGATCGTGAAGGATATCAGAGCGCTTTAATTTTTGAGACAAAGGTAAAAAATCAGAACATTAGTGAGGCCTGCATGCAACCAAATCTCACAATGAGCTATTAATGTGTGGCATCACCATTATTTCTTCCTTTGGCTTTAATATATTCATGAAAGAGCAGAGTTTGTGAAACGCATGTAGTTCTTATCTATAACTGGCACCAGGTATAAATGTGACAATAAATCTGATTTGCTTGTTTGATTGGTCACAAACAGGCTGCATTTTAAACATCTCGCAGGGGTTAGGCACATGCTGCAGAATTCTGTGTGTCCAGTAATATGCAAGCACCTTAACCAGAGTAACACAACTTTGATTCCCACCTGGACCTGGTGGTGTAAGCGGGTCGTGAAGCTGTGGACGGCCCTCACCCTGGACTCTTGTGGTATGGAGTATATTGCTGGGGCCCAGTTGCTGTTCCGGGGCCTAGGGGAGTTGGCTTTGCCATGGGGAGAGACAGACCTACCGAAGCCCAGAGCGAAACCAAGATCGACCGCTTGATGGCCTAATCACAGGGAAAGCAGGGGTCCCAGAATCCAGCGGTTTCCCACCTCATAGGCCCACCTCCCTTGAGGACGATTCTGGAACCAACGTTGTTGTCAACTCAGGCCTTCCGGGTTGGTACGGTCGGGCTGTAGGTCTACCTCCTGCAATAGGACCTATGTGGGGTGGTGGATAGGGTGACTGAAGCGGAAAAACGAGTCTCCATGGTGTGGGACATGTTGGGTGAGCTGCAGGCCAAGGTCACCAATTTCCTGGGTGCGCCACGACAACTAGAGGAGAGGGTAGCGGTTACAGAGAAACGTGCTTGGCACAATAACTTACGCTTGAGGGTGTTGCAGAGGGCGTGAAGGGGACGACACTAGAGCGCCTTCTCGAAGAATAGATTTCATCCTGGGTGACCTCTGACCAACTGCCCTCCTTTTTTTTTTTTTTAAAAACCTTTATTGTACCTTTAAGTTTACACAGCTGTTGGCCCACAACCCGGGGGCTGGCCGCTTTCACAGTCTTGTATGCACATTGCAGTAAATTGAAATTGAAGTTTGAATACTATTTTTACAGTCCTTGTTACTACAGAGGATTAGAAGGTACGACATAATCAATATTTTGCTGATCAGTACAGTTTTTTTAAAAATAAAACAAAAACAACAACTAAACAACAGATATCTAAGGAATCACATTTCGGCCGTTCATTTCTGGTGATTGGTCGCATTAAATGAGTGCAGAAGCGTTCTTTCAGTATCGACTCAATCTGAATCCCTCCTGGACTACACTAATACGTGGCAGTGAAAGTACTCGGATTCCTTTGCGTGCCACCCACCTAGACTCCCCCCCACCCCCCCCCCCCCCACGTCACTCTAGCCCGTCATTGGAATCTGTGGTCTACCCCGTTTCCCATGACCTCCCTTTCCTGTGTGGTCCGTGAAGTTTAGCATTCCTCTTCCCCTTCCTCATCTGACATTACTTGGTCCTCTTCCAGCAAGGGTTCACAGATTTCCCCTCTGTACACGTTCCATGGGGTCCACATTTTGTTCCATTTTCCCGGACAGGCCCGGTTGGAGTATACCGCCCTTTCTGTCACCATCACCCTGTCCATGTTTAGGCACCACTGTCTGCCCTCCTTTTTCGTGATCGAGTGAGCATATAAGTCCCTGTCGTTTTATTTTTTTACATTTTAAGTGCTCTGTATCCTACAGATGCAATGCCCTTGTGTCTGCTCTGCTGCATCCTGCTATACAGCAGCCCTGCCAGACATAAGGAAACACCATTCACTGTTCCTCAGCGTGTGTCAGATCAGATGTGATCTGCAGGTGTATGGTTAATTCTTTTTTGCCTGGTGTCTGCAGTTGAAGTTCTATTTTTGCATAAGAACGATGGAATGTGTCTCAATCCTGAATGGGTCCCTTCGTGTGCGTTCCTACGGGAGAGGTGAGGGCGGCCGGTCTGTGTGTGGGCGCTTTTGCCCCTGTCTGCTTGGCACTCTTATATCAATCCCGATGGAGGCATAACTAGTTGATTCTATCAGGACCCAGAGCAGACCTTAGTTAACCGCTCTTAATGGGCATCCATCCACTATTTGCAGTCATTGAATGTATTACACAAAATAAAAATAGCCGTATTGATGTAAAGGCAAAATAGTCCACAGTCTCGCAGGCCTTCAGCTTTGCTGCCTCTATTATAGAGATTTTTTGCTGCGGAGGGCAGTATGCATTAATCATTTGCCCTGATGGAAAGGTGCCCCAGTACAAAGTCGTTAGGGTTGCTCATGTCCAAATAATCCACTGTTGTGAAATGTGAATCAATGTGCTGTGTGCTGTTCACAGTTAATGCATGGACTGCTTGCAGACGTTTAGCTAATTGGTGAACGGCCCCAAGCAGAATGTGTTAAGGCAGCATGTGTTAAGGCAGGCGGCCGCTTGGCAGGTCTTTCTTCGGGATGGTAGCTGTGCAGAAGGTGAAGTCGCCCCTTGGTGGCAGTCTGTTGTTTCCCTGCTGGGGTCTTCGCCAGGTACAGGTACAATATTACTGTTCCCTCATCCCTGAATCCCCATTGCATCCTCTGCCTAAGTACGAGAAGCAGCACTGCTCGCCTTGCACCACAAACTGGTCTTTCTGCCTGAACCTGGCTTGTTCAGCTCCTACTATCACAATGGACAAGATCTTGGGCGGTGAAACTGGTGCGTCCGGTGGGTCCTTCTTATAAACGTTTCCACTTAGCTTGGGGAAGCTGTATGATGCGTCCTATGTTAATAATAAAAATGCATTTTAATTTTACTGAGTTGTCCTAAGGAGCTTTACTAAGAGATTTTTTTGATTCAAAGTGATCCCTTTTCACATTCTCTATAGTAACCTCCTGTGTCTGTTCTGCTACAGAAGTAGACAAGAATGTCTTGGCGATACTGTGTATCCCTAGCTAAGAGCTAGTCTTGTACCTTGATGGGCAAATTTGAACCACTGAGCAACCAAGCTTCCTACAGTTGTAGGTGCCCCCTGCCCTGGCCACACTGGAATCATTTTGCCTCAACCCTGACCTGAAGCACCTGCCTGCTTGAGCATTCAGTTGATGGAAGCACCCCTAAACAAAAAGGTAATTATACGCCCTCATCCAGGACCCGGCTTCCTGTTCTGATAGGAGTTAAATCAGATGGGGGACGGAAGAGGTAAATATTGAAAGAGGTCCTACTTCTATGGTCCTCCCAGTGTTCATGTAAATCACGGGAAGGAGATCGTTCCTCTATATAGTAGATGCACTCAAGGTTTCTATCTTGCTGTAAATTATGTCACTGGGAGATCTGAATTTCAGATCATAATGCCCTCACACACCTGTTAGGGTGTCATGTTTAGTCATAGGGCGCTCTTCATCAGACCGGCGCTACAATGTCTGACGGGCCTGGTGGCTTCTTTAGCAGAGTTATTTTGATCTGAGGACGCCGTATGTGGTGGGTGCATGTGGGCTAAAAAGTGGAGAAATTTAGTGTGTGCAAGGTGGCTTAAAGTGGGCTCCGGACCCCGGGAATAATTTTATTCGGAAGAAGGACCGGTACTAAGTAAAATCAGTGAGGCTACCAGAAGGTCCTTGGGTACCAGGGTAGCTCTATGTGGTTGGTCAACATAGTTCGTGCCATCGTGCCCCAAAATTGAGATGCACTACATCAGGACCTATGGAAAACAAAACAAATAATAAGGGCCCCTAATGGGACCCGGAGGATTCCGCAAAAAATGAGGAATTCCAACTGAAGTATGGTTGATCCCCACTAGGGAATCTGAGAACTGTCTCCACCTCAACTGGGGGGGCGGGAGACAATACTTCATAGATGGCGGGAGGGAGGGACCGGACCACTGGAGGGACCACATGCAAGAAGGCTTGGACCATACCGGCTAACCTGTGCGTCTCCCTGGCACCTGAATAAACCTCCTCCTCCCCCATCTATGAAGTATTGCGCCCCCCCTCACCCCCCCCCAGTTCTCGGATTCCTTAATGATGGTACGAAACATGTTGACCAACCACATATAGAGCTACCTTGCGACCTTCTGGTAGCGTTGCTGTTTTTACTTGGTCTCGGTCCTTCTTCTGAATAAAATGATTCCGGTGTCAGGAGCCTATTTTAAGCCACCTTGCACACAATACATTTCACTGCTTTTTATCCCACATGCACCCACCACATACGGAGTCCTCAGATCAAAAGAAGGTCTGACAAGAAGCCCCCTATGATGAAGCATGAAACCCTAACAGGTGTGTGAGGGCATTATGGTCTGAAATTCAGATCCCCCAGCGACATAATTTCCAGCAAGTTAGCAACCTTGAGTGCATCTACTATATAGAGGAACAATCTCCTTCCTGTGATTCTTCTGATAGGAAACCTGGAGGATTGATGCATCCTGGAAGGGGACTTCCCTATTCAGGACGCCAGTAAAGACCCAAAGAGTTTCTTCGAGGCCGAAACATTTGCAGAGAGGGCAGAGGCCGCTGTGGAATTAATCAGTTCATTTTAGAGGCGTTGGTATTGCACACATTTTGCCTTTGGTGTAGCCACGCAGCAACAATTTATCTGATCTTAAAAGTACTTTGGGACATTACCTTTAATGAATTATGTCTCACTGTCCGGGTCCTAAAACATGATCATCTAAAACTGTGTTTCCCAAACGGTTGGTCCCGAAAATTTAAGCAATAAATAAAGATGCCTTTACATTTTGAATTTATCTTGTCACATTTGCTGCTGTTCAAAGTCAGAAGTCCAATATCAGGCTATGTCTTCTGACAAATTGCTGCTTATTATTTTCTTTAACCCCTTCGCTGCGGGGGTTAATCCCCCGCTGGGCTGGGGGGGAGGGGGCCGCGCACAGCGCCCGCATGCTCATGACGAGCTGAGCTCATCAAGAGCTACAGTGCTCCTGTGCTCATGACGAGCTCAGCTCGTCACAGGTGCATTGGCTCCGTGGAACGTTCAGCACAGCGGGGGAATTATCCCCGCGTGTTAGCGTTCCACGGGCCATGATGAGCTGAGCTAGTCATGAGCACCAGAGCGCCGTGGCTCATGACGAGCTCAGCTCGTCATGAGCATTGAAGAGGTTAACATGGGGAGTGATGATTACAAACTGCTCTCACTTTGCAGTTGGAGAAAGAAAGGTATATGAATAGTATTATGTGCCAATCATGCTAGGGTACCCAGCGTGTGAAAGGAAAGGCTATAGGATATTATTTTTTTTCGTAATGCACCACAAAAATGTTAATACCTTTAAATGAGCTAAACACATTACGAATTTAGGAAAGCAAAAACTATACACTTTCTTAAATTCTGAAGTTTTAATAGGTTTAAAACAAATCAGGACACTTTACTTGGTGATGCACAATTGATAAATATTTGCTGAAGCTTGATTTCCGTGCATCTATTGTGTGAAATATAGTTTTATCAGTAAAACTGTATGTCTGTACTGCAAATTTAGTGGCCATTTCAATGGAAAATGTGCTCTATAAATTGTGTTGTAGCATGATGCTTTAGTTGCATTAAAAAATAGCCCTCCTCGTCCATTAAAGCTAGGTGGGTCTCGAAAGTGTCATTCTAAAAATTGTGTCATAGTTCTAAAATTTGGGAAGCACTTGTATAAAGGAGCTCAAAACCCAGACCACATTAGTTCCTTCTTTTATCTCCGAACAACACCTAATCTGCTGCACCAGCAATATATAGTTTTTCAGGTCTCTCAAGAGGGCATGCTTTTTCTGTGTTCTCAAGACTGCAATATCCTTGTGGGTTGGTATGGGTGACTCTCTTATATTTGCATTTGTTTTTTACATCGAGCCCAGCTGCGTGCTTGCTCTGTGAGGCATGGTGTATTTAGTTCATGGGCTTTAAACTGGCCTGGTCATTCGTTGTTCTGGATACCTTTCTAAATTGCTTACTTTTGAATGGTAGACCGCTCCCATCTGTCATTCTTTCCCATAGCGACTGGCCCTGTTACTTAGCTCATTTTGGTTCTGTCCATGTACGTTTATTTTGCACACTTTTTTCTTCAAATGCATGCCTCCTGTTTTGGAAATGCGAGCAGCTGACCAGTGTTATTTTTAAGTCTCGCCTGTCAATGTGCTTGCGAGAATATAGGGGCTTATCCAGAGTTTAACTATCGGGTGATTCCATGCAGTGCCCGTGAAAAGCAAGATTAATGCGCAAGCGCATTGGCAAAAAGCGCATGCACATCAAAGCCACCAGCCTCCCTCCCACAGGCATTTGAAGCTGTGCGCTGCACTTCAAAGCAACCAGCCTCCCTCCCACAAGCTTCCCCCAGCGTGCGCTCTGCCTCTCCTCCCCTAATTATTCACTGCCACGGCCGGCCGTACTTTCACTTTCACCCCTCCCTCCTCCCAAACAACTTCGGAGGTAAGAGTTTCAGCTTCAAAGAATGACTTTCACAGAGCCAGTTGAATTCAGCTCCAAGCAGTGTCTGTGAGCGAAATTTTAAGTTTGTGCGTTTATGAAAGACACCTTCATTTTTTTTTTTTTTTTAACATCATTTTTATTGCATCACCAATATACATGTACAGACAATACAATGATCAGTAAAAATACAGCATATACAGGCTCAGTACGATCCAGTCTGTTTCCATCCGGGGGGTCACCTCAGCCTTGGCGCGGGTGACCTCATCCCTGCCCATTTCTTGTAGCTCCTTACAATGTCTGATCACTTCCTTAGGCAAATAACCCTGGGTGCTTTTGCGATTTTCACCCCTCCCCCTCCCCAAATTTCGGTACCCCAACATCCCTCCAAAACAGCCTCCTACCCACCCTCCCCCGTGGTCGCTCTGCGCAGGACTAACAGTGTGAAAAGTGTCCGGTGTGATGCAGGAGGAAGTAATCTTTCACTAAGGTGTGTTCTCCTGTGTAGTGATGGGGTCCGCCCCGTCCAGTTCGCTCTCGCCATTCTGCCCCTCATCGTCCACATCCCGGAGCGCCTGCACCATCACTTCCCATGCAGTCGCCCTTTCCAGAGCTTTCTCGTCATTCATCCTCCAGGCCATCTGGTACCGTAAGGTACTTTCACACGCGGCCCATCTCAGGCATTCCCCATACCATCTTTTATACGTGGGCCCCACTTTGGACTTCCAGTTCCTTGTGATCTCCCGCTTGGCCAGAATAAGCCCCAAGTCTATAAATTTACTAGTCATCTTGTTCCTAGGCGTGTGCGGGAACCAATGAAGAACACCAACCGCTTTGGTAAACTGGATATCCCTATCCGTCGCGACGTTAAGGGCCCGCCCAACTTCCTGCCAATAGTCTCCCAGGGAGGGGCAATCCCACAGCATATGGCACAAATCCGCCCCAATTGTAGTGCATCTGGGGCAAGCAGCGTCGGTCGCCCCAAAATACTGCTGGATTTTCCCGGGGGTGAGGTATGCCCTGTGGATGATATAGAAATGAATCAATTGAAACCTGGCATTTCTCGAGCTCTTCCGTGCCCGCCTTAGCAACTGGCCCCAGGTCGTGTCTGGTATCTCCACCTGAAGGTCCAGCTCCCACTTGGCCTTCAGGGCTGCCAAAGGCTGCAAGGCCTCCCGCTGCATCCTAGCGTACAGGCATGTGACAGCCTTAAAGGTTCCCGCCGCCATCATGATGTACTGGCAGGCCATCGAGGTGCCCGGTTCCTGCAGCCCTTCCCCCCAGTGAGCTTGCATGGCGCCTGTGACTGCTGCATGCAGCAAGTAGTCGCCCCTCGGAAGGTCAAATCTCTCCTGCAGGCCCTGAAACGGCAGCAACACCCCATCTTCGTAAAGGTCACCCAACATTTGTATTCCCGCCTCCTCCCATCCTAGTAAGCGCGACCAGTCGCCTCCATGTGGGAGGGCGGTGACCATCCCCAGCGGAATTTCGGGGGCATACATAAAGCGGACACCCGCCCGCTTACGGGCCCGGTCCCAGCAAAGCCGGAACGTCTGCTCCTCGACCGTCAGGTCTCCCACCCGGAGCTTCTGGTGCAGCGTAATATACGCCAGAACATGTCGGGGGGTACCTTCCACTCTCGCGTCTTCGGGGCCTCTATACACCCTCGCCACCTCCTGAGTAAAGGTCTGCAGCTGCGCGGCTAAGTAGTATCCTTCAAAATCCGGCACCGCCATCCCTCCATCATCTTTGGGGCGCAACAGGGTGTCGAGCGCTATGCGCCTCCTTCCCGTGCCCCACAAAAAGTATGACCAATGACCTTAGGCGTCTGAAAACAGAGCTCGGGACCCATACCGGGAGCGTCCTAAAATAGTACAAAAGCCTGGGCAGGGCTATCATCTTAAGCAGGGAGACTCTACCCGCCAGGGACAACGGCAGAGTTGCCCAGAAGTCCATGGACCCCCGCAGAGCGTTGATGCAGCGAGTAATATTGCCATCCAGTAGGTCGGACGGGGTGTGGTAAATATAGACCCCCAGATAATGCAGGCAGCGCGGTTCCCACCGGAGTTCCTGAGCAGTGAGTGGGCACGGTTCACCCGGCCTCAGGGGGAACAGACAGGATTTAGGCCAGTTGACCCTCAGGCCCGACATCCGGCCAAACTGCCCCAGTAGCTGCCGCGCCCCCTGAAGTTCGGGGCCCGCATCGGCCAAAAACATCTGCAGGTCATCCGCGTACAGGGATATGAATTGCGGTCTCCCCCTAAATGAGAGGCCTGCGTAGTGGCGGCCCAGTCTGGCTTCCGCCGCGAAGGGTTCCATCGCCAACGCGAATAGGAGCGGGGATAAGGAACAACCCTGTCTGGTGCCACGTTTAATCGGGTATTGTCCCGAGATCAGTGTGCCCACCCGAACCCTCGCTACCGCCTCGGTGTACAGGACCTTGGTCCATTTTATATATCTGTCCCCCAGCCCGAAGCGACGCATCACCTCAAACAAGTACCCCCATTCAAGGCTGTCAAACGCCTTCTCAATATCAATGGAGAGGACAAATGGGGAGACAGCGTCAGGCCAGTCCGCACCCATCAGTCTCGTGAGCCTACGAATGTTGTGAGTGGTGTTACGTGTCGGTATGAAACCGCACTGGTCACCGTGAACCAGGCTTGTCATGTGTACCAGCAGTCTGTTGGCCAGAATTTTACTGAGGATCTTGTAGTCCGTCGTCAACATAGATAACGGACGATACGAGGACAGAGCCGTACTCTCTCTGCCCGGTTTCAGGAGCGGGATCATGAGGGCCTCGCACATGGAGCCCGGGAGTCGGCCCTTCGCCTGTGCCTCGTTGTACACCTCGCGCAGCCGTGGGGCAAGGTGCTCCAGGTATTTACCATAAAATTCGATTGGCAGTCCGTCGAGTCCTGGGGTCTTATTTCTAGCCATCTGCTTTACCGCACAACCTATTTCCCCAAGAGAGATGGGCCGACCTAGCTCTTCCGCCTCCGAGTCCTCCACTCGCGGCAACTGTAACCCGTCCAAGAACTCTTCAAGCTCGTCCGCCCCTCCCGTTCCACCACTTTCATAGAGCCCCTCATAATAAGCTCGAAACTTATTCAGGATCCCGGGTTGAGTGTGGCAGGGCTCCTCCCCAGGCTCCTGGATCCCCATGATCGGCACACCCCTACGGAAAGGGTTAGCAAGCCAAGCCAGCATCGACCCCGCCTTATCACCTTCCGCATGCGCCCTTGCCATGTACTCCTTATGATCAAAACTGCGCAGCCGCTCTAGTTCTACCGCCAGCCCCTCCCGTGCCCCGCTAAGCCCCTCCTGCAGCTCAGGGTGATTCGGGCGCCTCTTCTCTAAGTCCCTCAGCCGCGTCTCAGCCTTATCTAAGTCATCCAGCAGTGTTTTCCGAGCCCCTGCCGTGTGTCCAATGCAGTGTCCCCGCACCACCACCTTAAACGCATCCCATTCGACCGCCCTAGTGGAGGCCGAGCCACTGTTCTCCTCAAAATATCTCTCAATGCGCTCACCCAGGGCCTCCCTGAACAACAAGTCATCCAGGGTGTCAGGTTGCAGGCGCCATGTTGGCACGCAGTTAACAGTCACCATCCACTCCAGAGACATCAACAAAGGGTTGTGGTCCGATAGCGTCCTGGCCAAGTATTCCGCCCCTCCCACCGCGGGGAGCACACACGCCGAACAAAGAAACGCATCCAGCCTCACATGCAGGTCATGTAGGTGCGAGTGAAAGGAATAGTCCCTAGAGGTGGGGTGCAACGCCCTCCATGCATCCGTGAGGGCCCAGCTTTCCTGCCATTCCAACCTACGCTTAGCGACCCTATGCACTGGGGACGCGCGCAGCGGGGGATGGGATCTATCTAGTAACACATCCTCAACCGAGTTGAAGTCCCCCCCCCAAGAGGACCGGCCCTGCCAAATAACCCGCCAATTTGCCCGAGATGGTAGACAAGAAGGCGGGTAGGTCTACATTAGGAGCATACACATTACAGAGAGATATCACCCTGCCTCTCAGCCTCCCCTCCACCGCCACATATCTGCCCTCCGGGTCCACCACTGACTTCGAGACCTGGAAGGGGACCCCCGCCCGTATCCAAATCAGTGCCCCCCTTGCAAAAGCCGAAAATGTCGTGTAAAATAACTGCCCCCTCCAGCGCCTCTGCAGTGCAGCCCCCTCCTGCTTGTTAAGATGCGTCTCCTGCAGGAACGCTATTTGAACCCCCCTACGCTTGAGGTACGCCTGGACTTTATGTCTGCGCGTCATGGACTGCATACCCCGCACATTCCAGGTCACACATTTCAGTGCCCCGGTACTAGCCATCCCCCCCTACACAACCGGACCAAAGAGCAAAGAACAATGTCCGCATAAGTCCCGCAACCAAGGGTCCACCCAACCACCCTCTCCAAACAGGAAGCCGAACCCCTCCAACAACAACTACCCCCCGAGCAACCCCAACTGCTCGCTTCTCCCACCCCCCCAGGACAGGCCCCCCCTCAACTGGAAGTACCCCCATCCAAACCAACACTCCCGACCACCCCTCAAGGAAAGGCGGTTATAGTCGCAGTCCCCACTGCGATGACCTTAGGGGCCAGTAAGGCGTGGCTCAATGCAATGTAACCTCAAAACAAATCAGCCCCGTGCACTCCATCCCACAATCCCCACCTTACAGCTCCCCAAAACCTCAATCAATAACGTTCCATTGCTGCGGGCCCAGTGCCCCGGTGTTCAACCAACGAGTTCACTCCACCAGTTCAGTTCAACACGCCTCCAGTATCTCCCCCGAAGTCTGCGGCGTCACAATAGGGCCCCGGGCTCCACCAAATTCCGACTGTCCCGTCTCTGAGCCCGTGCCCGGGTCTTCCGATTCTGTGCCCTTCCCGGACCGACTCCTGGCGGTCCTAGATAAGTCCACTACCGCCTGCAGTGCCGCCTGCCTCTCCGCCTCCGTCTGCGACACCGATGGTTTTCCGGTCCTCTTGCGGTTCCTCCTGATCCGTTGGGATTGCCTGACCACTTGCGCCACCTTAGCCTCCTCCTCCTGCCTGGCCTTAGCACCATCCGTACCCGCTTTATAAGTGTCCCACCAGTCCCAAGCGTCTGCGGAGGTCGTGAAGAATAATGTTTTCTCATCCACCACCACTCTGAGCTTGGCAGGGAACAACAGGGAGTATTTGATGCCTTCCTGGCGGAGCTCCCGTTTGAGGGACAGAAAGTTTGCCCGGAGTCGCTGCGTCTCAAATGTATAGTCCGGGAACATGGTGACTCTGTTGTTATCCACTTGAAACGGCCCCGCTTCTCTCGCCCTCTGTAGGAGCCAGTCTCTGTCCCGGTAGTGGAGCAACTTAAACACCACTGGGCGAGGAGGAAGGCCCAAGGCTGGCGGGCGCGCTGGAACTCTATGTGCCCGCTCCAGGGAGAAGAAGGGGGACAATCCTTCCGGTGCCACCTCCGTCCGCAACCAATTATCAAGGTAGCCCACCATGTCGTCGCCTTCGATTTTTTCCGGCAGGCCCACTAGGCGAACGTTGTTGCGCCTGTTTCGGTTTTCCGCATCTTCGGCCCTCCTTTCCAACACCTTCAGACGGTCCATCACGTCCGCCATCTGGGCCTTCATTGTGGCTTGGCCCGGGGCTAATTCTTTAACCGTGGTCTCCACGGACTTCACCCTGTCCTTAAGCTTGTCATGGTCGGCCTTCAGGAGGCCCAAACCCGTCGCCACCTGAGCTATATCCTGCTGCAGGGCGTCCTTTGTGGTGGCGATGGCCTCCAGGATACGATCCTGCATCCGCTGCAATGCCGCTTGGTCTCGCTCTGCTCCCTCCGCGGCCTCAGTATCGGTCGCGCCATCTCCCTTCCCTTTCGTCTTCCCCATCTGGGCCGGCTCGTTCGGTGGCCCCCGGGCACTTTCCTGGTCGCCCTCCGTGTGCCGTTGGGTTCCGCCCTCCGGCAGGGCTCCCGGGTCCGAAGTTGTCTCCAAAAAGCAGGAAACACTGAATGACCGCAGCCCGGCCGGCGCCAGTCGTGCCAGGGGCCCAGGGTTCTCGTCACTGGGTCACTATCGCACTGTCGTCGCCCCTACCAGGGGGGGGTCCCCAGTCTCCGCCCGAGGGCGCGCCCAAGGTCCACTCGGCACCTGGGGGGAGAGGTGCGATGCAGCCGTCAACACCCCTGTGTCGCCAGGGAGCAGTCCTTAGCAGGTCTCCAGGCAGATGTCTCAGTCGCTGCAGAGTCTCATGCCCTCGCCGCCATTTTGGGGTCCGCGACTTCTCGCCTGGGTCCAACTTTCAAAGCCAAAATATCGCTGTGGGATGGCTCGGTGTCGTCTTCCGTGGGCCCCGGGCCCTCCGCAGTGCCTTCCAGTACCGGATGATACTGGTTACATCGGGGTCCGATCAGATATTCAGGATATTTTCCGGGATCGGGCACGGAGCTCCGAGCTCACGCTGCCTACCTCCTCGGCATCCAAGCCACGCCCCCATGAAAGACACCTTCATGCCGAGTTTAGGGTTTGATTGGCTGCAACATTAACACAGGCAGACGGTGCATGTTTGAGATACTTTCTATAGCTAAACGAGCAATGTCGCCCAATGACTTGTCTGACTCTGTTTACTTGGCTGGGCCGAATTTGTGCACAGTCACGATAACCGCTTGTGTTGATGGCTTCTTGTTTTCACGGATGCCAGGCCGTGAGCTACATCAAAGGGTTGGCTCCCCGCCCCCTGCTTCACGGACACTTCTCAGGCCACCAGCCTGCCCAATACTTTTTTTTTTTTGTCGCGCAGCCCCTCTTCTCCGTTATGAATGAGTCCATTGTTGGCTATAAAAGCGCTATATTAACAAAGCATGAGGCCGTCTTCCTCGCAGCCATTTTCCGATTGCACCATCACCTCCGTGATAACTATATATTACAGCTACACATACGCTGTATCAGTGTCGGGAATGGGTATTTCATTACTGCACCACGACTTCACGCAGCCAGTATTGTTGACCATTAGGTGAATCTAGGAGCAGGAGCATATTACTGATAATTCATTTACCAGCTCCCTTCTATTGCTCACCAGTATTACATGTCACGTTAACGTCACACATACGATGCAAAGCCAGCCGCGATGTAAAATTTAGAAGAGCATCATATGTTACATGAACACCCTGTTAATGTCTTAAACACACTGCAGGGCTAGCTATCATGGAAAGTTCAGTGCAGCATTCCTTTCTTCCGCTACTCTTGTGCAGGGAACTGAGGGCTGAACATAGGCCTGCCGAAAAATCATTTCTGATCAACATCTGGGGATGCAGTGCCGCGCGTGCATTTAAACAAAGGTAATATTAACTTGAATACAGTGTCTACAATACTTTTTCGACTGTATATGCATTAAACCATATTGTACAAAAGGCCTGGCCATATGATTTGTCAGCTTAAAAGTACCACGCGTACTGCATTATTTCAAACTTGATTGGTAAAGGTCCCTTTTAACAAACATCTAAACAATAGGTTTTAAAGGGCTGTAAGAATCATGCATTCCAATACAAATGCGGGTGGAGTCAGCATGCTCGGATTGGATAGCCAGAGCCCTCCATATAAGCAGCATAATGGTCTTTTTAGGTCGAGCTTGCTCGACATTTTGTACAGGGGCTTTTCAAATTGCTACCCCTGTTTTCCATGGCTGCAAGCTTGCGTGCATGTGCGCGTGGCCAGCTTGCTCCATTTCACTGTGTTTCGCCCCTTTCCCCCACGCATTCCCAGCCCTTTGATGCTTCCGCCGCACTCCAATTACTCCCCTCTCCTGTGGCGTTTGTAATCCTCCCCCCTGCGTTGCCCCCTCACCCTCACACTGTGCTTGCGTCTTTGTTTGACTAATACACGCCAATGCTTGTTGTAGTCGCTGTGTAAATTGTACTGCCTCACACTGAGCATGCCACTGCAAAGCACTCGGCTGCTCAGCAAAAATGTGCCTGCCAAACTTAGCATTATCCTAAATGTTTATTTACAGTGTACTACCTGCATGGTAAATTTTCAGATTTAAGACTGAAGTGTATTCCGGAATATCATTTGTTTGACCTAATTTCTCTGCCTACACCCAGTTACGTTGTATTCACAACTTCTGCAGTGTAATGTTGCGTGGCGGAATCCCCTTAATTCACAGTTCCTGACCCCAATTAAAATCTAGCCTGTAAGGTTCCCCGTTTCCATGAGAAGTGCTTCCATTTATTTGATTGTTTTTTTTTATTATGCATCAAGCTCCTAAACCAAACGTGCCTTCCTAGTATTTCATGGTGCTGGAGTCAATAACATGGTTCTCACTCTCTCCTCCTCTATCCCCCTCCCTGCTCTCCTCTCTCTCTCTCCCTCTCTCACGCCACTCCCTCTCCTCTCCCTCCTTCCCTATGGTCCTCCCTCTCTCTCCCTCCCCTCACTCTCTTGCTCTCCCTCTCTTCGTCTACCTCTCTCACTTTCCCTCACTTCGTCTACCTCTCTCACTTTCCCTCACTTCCCTTTCTCTACTCTCTCCCTCTCCTCTCTCCCTCTCTTTACCTTCCCCCTGCTCTCCTTTTTCTCTCTCCCCATCTCCCCCTCTGCCTGCTCTCCTCTCTCTATCCCTCTCCCTCTCTCCCTCCCCTCTCTCTCCCCTCCGTCCTTCGCTCTCGTCCTCCCCCTCTCTTCTTACCCTCCCTCTACCCTCTCACCCTTTCCCTCTCTCCCTTTCCCTCACCTCCCTCTGTCTCTCTCCCTTTCCCTCTCTTCCCTCTCCTCTCTCCCCGTCTCCGTCTCTCTCTCCTCTCTCCCCCTCTCTTTCCTATCTCCCTCTCTTTACCCTCTCCCTTTTCTCCCTCTCCCCATCTCCCACTCAGCACCACCACAGCATCACTCAGCACCACCACAGCATCACTCAGCACCACCACAGCATCACTCAGCACCACCACAGCATCACTCAGCACCACCCCAGCATCACTCAGCACCACTCACCATCACCACATCATCACCACATCATCACTCAGCATCACCCCAGCATCACTCAGCACCACCCCAGCATCACTCAGCATCATCACTCAGTGCTACCCCAGCATCACTCAGCATCATCACTCAGCGCTACCCCAGCATCACTCAGCCTCATCACTCAGCGCCACCACAGCATCACTCAGCCTCATCACTCAGCGCCACCACAGCATCACTCAGCGCAACCACAGCATCACTCAGCGCAACCACAGCATCACTCAGCGCAACCACAGCATCACTCAGCGCAACCACAGCATCACTCAGCGCAACCACAGCATCACTCAGCGCAACCACAGCATCACTCAGCGCAACCACAGCATCACTCAGCGCAACCACAGCATCACTCAGAGCAACCACAGCATCACTCAGCGCAACCACTGCATCACTCAGCACCACCACAGCATCACTGGTTCAAATATGTTCTTTCAATGTTTCAAGCGGTTTTTAAGCTTTATTACAAATCACAAAAAGATGTTAATATTTCACTTCTGTTCTTGAATTTTCATCACAATAAAAAACACTGAACATAATCTTCACAAAAGTTATTTACAAAAGTTTAAGCTATTGCCATTACAAATTAAATAAATTATTTAAGTATTAATTATTTTAAAAAATCAAAAACCATTGTCATTTGTAATATCAATACATCTAAGTTGCGTAAATACAAAACATGTTGTATTACAAATGCTATAGGTGTCACATTTGCGAAAGTTATAACTATTGGCATTGTAAATGACAAAGCTATTAATTTAGCTATTTCAAAAAACAAAACATAAATAAAAAAAAGACATTTATAAGACCAATAGCTCAAACTTTCCTAATGCGAGGCCTATTGCACTTCCAATGCTTGTTTTCCTCTCCCACCCACTGTTTCTCTGTGTGCTCTTCCTTTTTCATTTTAGCTTTCACTTAGGATTTAAGAGTCTGGGTCACGATCGAGTTAAGCAGTTACAAAGTTAAAATGTTAGAAATGTGACTTTACTTGCTGGCTCCCTTTTACCCAATCTTTTGTTTTCAGCATTGCCATTGCTTCATTTCTGTAAGCAGGGCTGTAAATCTTGTTCTTTATCTGGTCAGAAATGTGGCAACTGTTTCTCTGTTCCCAGTGGTAATTCCCCTTTCTTAGTCTTGTAGGCAGTGCTGCAGCTGCGTCTCTGTTACTAGTGGTAATTCCTCATTCTTAGTCCTCTACGCAGTGCTGCTAGCTGCTACTCTACTCTAGTCTTGTCGGTAGTTCCTCATTCTAAGTCCTCTAGGTAGTGCTGCTAGTTGCTACTCTGGTCCTGTCAGTAATTCCTCATTCTAAGTCCCTTAGGTAGTGCTCCAGCGGTCTCTATTCCCAGTGGGAATTTCTCATTCTCCATCCTATAGCCAGTGCTGATAGCGGCTTCCCTGGTCCCATTGATAATTCCTCATTCTTAGTTCTCTGGACAGTACTGCTAGCTGCTTCTCAGGTCTCATCAGTAAATCCTCATTCTACTTCCTCTAGACAGTGCTGCAGCTGCTTCTCTGGACCCAGTGGTAATTCCTTATTCTAAGTCCTGTATGCAGTTCTGCAGCTATGTCTCTGTTCATACATCCACTACACTGCAAACTAAAACACGAGGATAAAAGACGTTGTCATTACAACGCCAATAGCTCTGACATTCACAAATTCGAGACCTATTGCATTGCAAATGCTTGTTTAAAATGCGTTCTCCTAATACATGCGTGTATAATCTGCGAAGCAGTCAAGCAGGCAGTGTGTGGGTGCTTGCCTCTAGTGGGTGCTTGCCTCTCCACCGATCTTTTGCACTCTGGTCGTCCTTGCTATAATAGAGGTTTACGGCTCCTCAGTTCATTTACCACTCATGTCTTAGCACCTGCCTGTCTGAGTCTTTAATTCCAGAGCTTTAGAATTCAGGAAGAAAACTGATAGGTGACTTTAAAATAAAAGCCCCATGCTGGCATGTAGGATGTTAATGTTAAGACACTGCATAAGTGACGGTCATTAATGGATGAAGCGAGGGCTCGAAACACATTGTGCGCTCTCACTATGTCACCGGCGAGGCTTTCACATGAAATGATCCCTCAGACTTTGAAAGTGCCCATGAGAAATCAAACTGAGGTCTAGGGAGCCTACGCCTGTACTAGAGCGCTTCTTACACTGCTGGCTCTTTAACAGGGCTATCGGCCATGTTGTGCAGCCTTTTCATCGGGTAGCACCTAGGCAGGAATAAGGCTGTCCTGCTGTGCTGGATTTGTTGCATATATATTGGGCCCTCAATGTTCCACCCCGTCTCAGTTGATTGCGAGTAGCGACTTGTCCCCTCTAATCTGCATCATTTGTTTTCTTGGCGTATTCCATGCTGATCATGTGCATGAACACTTGAGTTTCAACAAATCAGGTTTGCACTTGAACATGGCATGCATGCGCGTTCAATTTGTGTCACTGTGTACTCCCCCGAGTTTTATATAGCGCGTACTCGACCATAAGGTATCGGAGCGCTTTACATGAGCACCACTTGCATTACATAAGGACACTTTTTTTTTTTAGGTGCGGGGGGGGGGGGGGGTTAAGTGATTTACCCAGAATAACAGGATGTTGATCGTCGGTGCCGAGACTCGAACCTGGTTCCCCAGATTTGTTGGAGTGAATACTTTACCTTCATCACCCATTCTCCTCATGTGCGTTTTGTGGTACCTTCTGTGTGTGTGCCAGGAGACTGCAGAGGTCTGTGAGGCCACAAGGTGTATACTGGTGATGTGTGGACCCTGCAGAGACCCAGCGGTCACCCTGCATGTGCAGCCTGAACACAGGGCCTGCACAGCCGACACCAGTATCCGGGCTCACGTGAGCCTTAAGAGGTCCAGGCCCTGTCCCGCGTGTGTCCCCACCCGTGTGCACCTGGCCCATCGTATGCAAATCTGTTGCTCCTCTTTATTAGCAGACGTGCATCAAAGACAAAAGCAGCATTCACAGAGGACGGTTGGTGGCAACAAGCTCCCGTTTGAGTCTATGTAGGATTAATTTGCATGGCTTTCAAAGAACGTCCTGGGAGAAGAGGATGTGCATAAGCAGTCCTGGTCCCGGCCCATGTATTCCAGTGGCAGCCACTCTCACCCTTATTCCACACTTAGTTAGAGCTTCCAGAGTGAGCACACAATTCCCAGCTTTTCTCTTTTGTGGAATGATTATTGACGTTTGTGTTTCTTGTTTGCAGATTGCCTCGGCATTCTCTCAAACCTGGCTGGCATTTTAAGGCTCTCTATAGGATGATGAGGGTCGAGATATGCTAACGACAGTAATTGGATGGATGAATGATTGACACAATACCCAAAACGAGGCTACTAAGATGGATGGCTGTTATTTAGTTAAGTGCAGATCCATTTAGTGAGGTGTGGTTGTGGTAAATGCAGCCCTTCAAATCTTTACATTTAAAGAGAAAATAGAGCCACCTGCCTGCATCTGGGCACACGATGACCGCCTCTCTTTGTAGGCGTTATTGCTCGGGTGCCGACTATGTCCATATACCTGATAGACCAGCCTGAGTGGTCTCCAGCCATGGCTGCAAATGATCTTGGTTGACCAAAGCATTGTCCACCACCACAGTTGCAGAGCCATTAATGTGGGGTACAGCGTTTGTTGACGACGCATAAAGAGTGCAGTCATAACCGGGAGTTTCTTGCTTACTCTCCCTTCAGCTGACCCTAACGAGCCTCTGTAGAGTGGCATGGTCATAACTAAACGGGAGAAAGGGGAAATTAAAGTTGAAATCCCTGTCCTCTGAGCTTGATTTTCGGGTCTGTATAAACCCAGTCTTTGATCTACAAAATAGGAGATCCATTGCCCTGAGTACAACATTTGATTGGGCAGAAGTGTGTGCTTCCACTGGAAAAACAGTGCATATATTCTTTTTCCTATGGAATGCTTATGCGGAATACAGTAGGTCTTCATTGTTTATGGTGGCAAGCCAAAAATGTAATTTCTTAGATGTTAGATTATTTTATCTGTTATTGTGAAACGGTATGACAAAAGTGGTAGGCAGGAGTACTTTATTGGTAAGAGTATGCTAGTAGGGTGGACTGCTAGTACACTTTGGTAAAACGTGTAAATGGGTATTTTGTTTCATGGAATCCCACAGATTATCGTAGTAGTCAAGGACTTTGATGTTGCTTACCATCCATGACAAACCCTTGGGTTACAATATTTTGCACTGTGAGAATATCTGTTAGGCGCACCTAACGAGGGGATGTATATTATTTTACCAACTGTCAATTTCTACCTCTGTAATGTTGTCTGTATGCAATGTATGGAAATGTTTGTCCTGTGGGAAAGTCTGTGTTGGTTATGGTGACAAGCCAGTGGTTAAAGCTATGGGGCAGATTGGTTCATTGGGAAACGTTAGTTAGAAGCCACGATGACAGTATTAGTTAAGATATTTGGTGTTGGTTCCCCTCTGGTAATACATGGGTAGAAGATTTGTGTTGTGATGATCCGTGTTTGCTTCTCCTAGAAATGTATACTAATAGTCTCAGCTGTCCATACAAGTCATTCTAATGTTCTGCAGGTATACCTGGTGGTTGCCTTGTGGCAAGCCTGTGTTTAATACAGCAGGCTAGCGTTGGTTATGGTAGCAACCCAGACCTGACTGGTTAACTGGAAAAATATGTTTTGGATGCCTTATGTCTGTTCTGCTTATCTCAAAAAGCTATTCATAAAGGCAGTAGGACGGACTGAAAACCCTACATTAAAGAAAATAAGCCATCTGAGAGTGGTTATGGGGACTATTTGTAAAATTAAACCTGATAGCGCCCGATAGGCCAACATCATTGCTTTAAATAGAATTATTTTCTCCACTGAAAGCCAGTGGAGCTTCTGTAGATGCAGACATGTGTCGAAATAGAATACGACAAACCAGTCTCGCAGCCGCGTTCTGTATCATCTAAAGGCGGCAAATGTTGTATTTGGGAAGGTAAAAATATAAGCCATTAGCGTAGTCTAGCCTAGATGTAACTGTGGCATGTATTACTGATTTGCGGCAGTCTTCCGGTAAAAAGTGTAGAACTTTCCGGATATTTTTTAATTTTTGTATTTAATGTAGAAGCAACATGTCAGACATCTTGGATTGGTACAGGAGTCAACCACTATACACTATGGCCACTCTCTTCTAGGTTTAATTTTTTACTTTATGTGCATTCTTGCAGTAGCATTTTTCTTTTTTCTGATTGTTTTGCTTTTAATTTTTTTTGCATATACTTTTTGAGTTTGGGTGTACTTTAATGTGGATGAATGTAAGAAGGTGCCAATGGGTGGATGAATGGATGGATGTGTACTTGCTAAGATGAGTGACCGAATGCATGTTTGTGGTATTGGAACTGTCCACTAACTGAAGATACACACGATAAGCATTGTTTCCTGCGCGTACCGTGCCTTTTGCCAGCGCGCACACAGCCTTTTGCCAGCGCGCACACTCTTGCATAGCGCGCTCGTAGTTGCAGCACTAGCCGCAACCTTTAAATTTGAGCGTCGTGAAAGGTACGGTCTATTTCTTGGTTTTGACACACAGCGGCATCATCGCGAAGGTACGACTTTCAGGTAAGTCTTGCCATGGGCCTGTGGAATGCTTTAATGGAGCCCGAAGCAGGAGGCAGTTATACATGCCGTTTTCCCGTTTCGTGTAACTGGTGCTCGAATTCACAAGAAATGTTTACTTTACATTTCAGTGAGTCTGCAAGGTTTGTAACATGCACGCGCATGTTACAGGAAACAATGATTTATTGTATGATGATTTGTAATCCCTTGTTGCCGATTTAGGATCGGAGCTGCTTTTTACTTACATTTTAGAAAGTGTGCTGTACAAATGCCTGTGGTTGAAGCTGCTAATAATAAAAGAATGAAATTGCTATGTTTTCCAATCGGACTGGTAACTGGTTCCAGGAACTTGCTTCGGCCCTGCACGAAGAAGCTGGTGATTATTGCTGTTATTCAAAAGCTTACTACTGCCTTTTTCATGTTTCCTTTGTTTCACATAACACCAGATGGATTAATGCAGTTGCTGTGTGTGTTCAATCAGTGCCAGCTTTAGGGAGTTGCCACTGACCCCATGTGGTGGGGTGGCTGTGTTTTTACAATAACTTTTGGGTTTGAAAGCAGATGCTGCTAATTTCCCTGGGTGTCCATCATTATTCAGGCAACAATATAAATGTCAAGATAATGATAGTGATTAATGAGAGGGAGAGAATATGAGAGAGAGAGAAAAAAAACAACTTCTAGTGGCAGTTTCGGCTAATCCTAAAGTAGCGCAAAGGGTTTCTCCAGTATTGGGGTGTCTTTCATAGATTCACATGCTTGAATATTCCCCGTCGTCGGAGTGGGAGTCCCACGGTAAATAAAATAGCAATAAATACTAAATATATATAATATATAATAAATATATATATACATAATAAAGAAAAACCCAAAAAATGCATACAAAAAGCATCTGGTACCTAACCAAAAAGTTCCACATAGGAATGCATGGGGAAAAAAGTTCCAATGCAGCCTATCCTTGTCATTATGTTAGTCCAAACTGCAGCCAATCAGGCGCCAGCAGCCCTCTAGAACCTTCTCCTCATAGCTCAAGCCCTCAGATTTTCTACCGCACGTCGTTTGTAAGGGAGTCTCCCTGAGCTCTGCTCAGTTTTTTTTCTTCAAGTGTTCCAGTTTCTCCAAAATGTCTTCAAGTAAGAAGTCTCTCTTCAGAGCTTGTTCCTCCTGTGGAAAGCTGAGATTATTTCATGATGACCCACACAGTAAGTGTATTTACTGCCTTTACCCGGACCATGAAGTAGGCACCTGTAAACTCTGTAGAAAATTCTCAGAGAAAACTCAAACGGACAGAGAAGGCTGTTTACTTGTTTGGCTTCAAAGGCTAAAGGACAAGGACAATGTACTTTCTGATGCTGAAAGTCAAGTGTCAGGCCGTTCTAAAGCAGCTTCTAAACGTGGTAGTGTGCAGGAGGTGCCTTCACCATTTCTTAAAAAGAGGAAAGTTTCCCTCGCTTTGACCCCTGCGGTGTCTTCACCTTTACCTACCACGTCTGGGCCCACGAGACAAAGCTCTCAGGCTCCTTCTGCTTCAATGTCCAGTTTTTCTGTGAAGAAAACGGAATTTTCGTCGACGACGGTAGTCCCAGCTCCGTCGACGAGAGTGGCTGTCTCTGGTTCCAAATCGACGACGGTCACGACGACGCTGGCCTCTGGATCGTCGCCAGCTTTAGCGTCGACGTCTTCGTCGTCGATGAGAGTGGTTCTCAGTTCTAAGACCGTGTCTTCTTTGATTCCGATTTCATCTTCGTCGACGAAGAAAGTTCACTCGCCGACGACCCGGTCGTCGTCGACTAGAAGTTTGAAGACTCTGACTTCGTCGACGCCCTCGACGATGAGCGCACCGCCGACGTCTATCCCGTCGACGAGAGGGCCTGTGCCATCTGCTCCGTCGACGACCGCTCCGTCGACGGCTGCTCCGTCGACGACCGCTCCGTCGACGATGATTCCGTCGACGATGACTCCGTCGACGACGACTCAGTCGACGAAGACTTTGAAAGTGAAGGTTCCATCGACGATGGCTCCGACGATACCAATGAATATTGCTCCGTCGACGGTCTCCTCGTCGACGATGGCTTCCAAGTCGATTCCATCGCAGAAGTCGACTGATGTCATGCCGTCGACGCGTACGCAAGACACAATTTCGACGCCGGCCTCTTCATTTGCTACTATGCCTTTACTGCCTTTACAGTCCAGCAAAACACAGTTCGAGACTTTCACAGAAAGTGAGATGATTAATCCTCCATCTCCGCTGTTTGCTACTGATTCTGATCAAGAGTCTGATAACCAAGCGCAGAGTCTTTCAGATCTGAATATTAAGTGCCAAGAATTCAGTAACGACGAGGAAGATCAGTATGGCCAACATCAAACATCTCACCCTCAAGTTCCAACTGCGATGTTGCCTATATCAATGATATCGAACCTCCAAAGTATGTTGGAAGATTACAATCGCCGTTTCCCACCAACACCACAGGTTACAGCTGTTCCATCGGTGCTGAATCCAGTTTCTGACCCGGTTCTGGCTCCTCCTCAACCGGCGTCGCCTGTAACTGTTCACAGAACTACATCAGTTCGTGTTCACACTACCATTTATCCAGAGGATGATGATGACGAGAATCCTCCAGAGCGTGAGGATGGTGAAGTTTCTGAAGCAGATGAGGATGGTGAAGAACATTTAGCGGAGTGGGATGACTATCGTGCTCAAACACCATCTCCTTCTCAGGTGCCAACAGGGGATTCTCCTCCAGTAGATATCGCAGGCTTCCACCAGTTAATGGACAGGGCGGCGCAGCGATTCAAGTTGCCACGAGCTCACAGAGAGGAAGATTGCTTCCTATACGATTTCAAGAACCAGCCCTTGAAACAGATCCACACAGTCCCGATTATAGACTTCATCTGGTCTGAAGGGGAGAAAATTATGAAGACGCCAAACTCTCTACCAGCACAACTGCCGAGGTTAGAGAAGAAATACAAAGCTCCTGTAGGATCTCCAGCATGCCTTACAGGTCAACCTAAGCCCGACTCTGTCGTCACGCAGGCAGCTCAACGAAGTTCAAAGAATCCGGCGTCTACAATCACTGCTCCTCCGGACTGTGAGGGCCGTCGCCTAGATGCTATTGGGCGAAAATTTTCCTCCATGTCCTCTACAACGGTTCGAGTAGCTAACGCAATGGCCATATTAGGTCGTTATGACCTTCAGGCTTGGGCTGACATGTCCGCCTATGTGGCGTTACTCCCGGATGCTTCCAAGGCAGAAGCACAGAAAATTCTGCAAGAAGGAGAAAGAACGGCAGAAGAACTTATTGATTGTGCAGTGGATGTAGCCTGCACTGGTTTTCGCCAACTCGCTGGAGCGGCCGTCCTGCGTCGTCAGGGTTGGTTACGCTCAACTTCGTTTCGACAGGAAGTTCAGGCAAGAATCCTAGATATGCCATATGACGGCGAGTCATTATTTGGAGCGCATATTGATGAAGCGCTACAATCCATTAAAAAGGACACGGACACTGCACGTGCTTTGGGTACCCTTCAGTTTAAGAAGCAGCCCTTTCGGGGTGCTCGAGGACGTGGCACAACCTCCACTTTTCGTGGAGGAAGCAGTCCATATCGGTCCTTCAACCAAAGGTAACCAACGTTTCACCGGTAACCGCCAGCAGTCTTCCCGCCAGCAACCTGCCAGAACTTACAGAGGGAAGTCTAATTTCAGAGGACAATCCAACAAACGTCAATGACTTGTCTATCGAACGGAGAATTGGAGGTCAAATCTCTCTGTTTGGTTCTCAATGGTCCTCCATTACTAAGGACCGTTGGGCACTCGACATTGTGAAGAGAGGCCATGCATTGGAATTTGTCGAGGTACCTCCTCCAACGCCACCTTCCGGACCGCCGCCTCCGCACCTCAAAGAACTATTTCATCAAGTTCGCCTTCTCATTCAAAAAGGTGCGGTGGAAGTAGTGCCAAAGTCTCAGAGAGGGAAGGGGTTTTATTCCCGTTTTTTCCTTGTCATCAAAAAGAACGGAGAATGGAGACCAATACTGGACTTGAGAGCACTCAATCATTATCTCAAGGATCAGACCTTCCGTATGCTGACGCTTGCAGAGATCTTGCGTTTGCTCTCAGTCGGAGATTTCATGACTACCATCGATCTCCGAGACGCTTACTTCCATGTCCCAATTCTAGCGGGTCATCGCAAGTTCCTGCGCTTCAAGGTGGGGCACCTTCATTTCCAATTCAGGGTCCTTCCATTTGGCCTCCGCTCGGCCCCCCGAGTCTTTACAAAAATGTTGGCTCCGGTCATGGCTTTTCTTCGTCTCCAAGGCATACAGATATTCCCATATCTCGACGACTGCCTCCTGAAATCACAATCCCGCTCTCAACTTCTACACCATACTGCAGTTTGTCAGTCAGTATTCCGTTCCTTGGGTCTGTCCATCAATCTAGAGAAATCTCAATTGCAGCCAACAACTTGCAAGGATTTCCTAGGAGCAACGCTGGACACCAAACTAGCCAAGGCATTTGTCTCCCGGGAACGTCAGCAAAGGATTCTCCGACTAGTTTCGCTACTTCTAGCAAAGAAGTGCGTCTCAGTCCGTTTGTTGAAGTCCTTTCTAGGGATGGCTTCGTCGTGCATCGCTCTTGTCCCTCATTGCCGACTACGAGCACGACCTATCCAACAGGCTCTGGACAAGCAGTGGCGGCAAGTCACCGGTTCCTTCAACGATCAGGTTTCCATCACCATTCCCATGAAGAAAGCCCTCAAATGGTGGGCACAACCACACCAGCTAGCGGCAGGCACGTCCTTTCTGTCCAACAACCCAGATCTGACACTAACGACGGATGCCTCCCTGGAGGGCTGGGGAGCTCACCTCCAAGACCTGTCCGTCAAAGGGAAATGGACTTTGCATCAAAAGACCTGGCACATCAACAAGTTGGAGCTTATGGCTATCTTTTTGGCCCTGAAATCATTTCAACCAGTGCTGCAGGGAGAGTCAGTTCTCATACAGACGGACAACACGACCTGCATGCATTATATAAACAAGCAGGGCGGAACAAAGTCTCCGGTGTTATCCCGCCTGGCAGAGGCGATTTGGGACTGGTCCATCAATCATCAAATCCAAATCACCGCAGTTCATCTTCCGGGGTTGTCCAACCTCCTGGCGGATTCCCTAAGCAGGTCCCGATCATCCAACCACGAGTGGGAACTCCACCAGCCAACACTCGATATGGTCTTTCACCGTTGGGGATGCCCGGAAATCGACCTCTTTGCGACTCCAGAGAGCCGCAAATGCCCCGCCTACGCAAGCTGGCATCCCCACAAAGGATCCCAAGGCAATGCCCTTTTGATGGATTGGTCGAATCTCTTCGCCTACGCTTTTCCTCCGATCCCTCTAGTGCCTCGAGTACTTTGGAAGATGCGGAGAGAACCCTGCCACATCCTTCTGATTGCTCCCAGGTGGCCGCGACAGGCGTGGTTCTCGGAGCTGCTACTCCTGTCTCAATGCAAACCCATTCTTCTTCATCCTCGAATGGATCTTCTCTCCATAAACAGGGGTCAAATCTACCATCCGGACCCCTCTTCCCTGAGCTTGTCAGCCTGGAACCTGAGCACTGTGAATTTGCACATCTAAGCATCCCTCAGGAGTGTCGTAACATCCTCGCTCAGGCCAGGGCTCCATCAACTATAAAGACTTATAAGTTGAAATGGAAACGCTTTTGCCACTGGTGTGCAGACGCCGGAGTACATCCTTTGCGTGCCACGCCCGCTGAGCTCCTCCCTTTCTCCATCTGGCTCAGTCGGGTTTGTCACATGCTACTTTAAGAGTTTTTCTGGCGGCAATATCACGCTTCCGCCATGATGGCTCCGCCTCCTTATGCTCATCCAGATTGATACGTCAATTCTTCAAAGGACTTCTTCGGACTTTTCCTCCAGTTCGGCGCCCCCCTCCAGAGTGGCGCCTCAACATTGTCCTATCACAATTAATGACTGCACCGTTTGAACCAATCCATAAAGCAGACCTCAAGTATGTCACCTGGAAGGTTGCGCTTTTACTTGCTTTGACGTCTTCACGTCGAGTGAGTGATATACATGCTTTCACGATTAAACAACCATTTCTGCAGTTCAAACCGGATTCTGTGCTTTTACGCACTAACCCTACTTTCCTTCCAAAAGTGCCGTCAGACTTCCATATTAATGAGCCTGTTATACTGAAGTCTTTCTTTGCCAACCCGCAATCACCTGCGGAACAACGCTTGCACTCTTTGGACATTAGAAGATGTTTAAAGTTCTACATCAGCAGAACAGCCCAGTTCCGAAAATCGGATCAGCTCTTCGTGGCCTATGGCCGTTTTCAAAAAGGGCGACCAGTCACCAAACCTACAGTAGCCCGCTGGGTGGCTTCGGCGATTGCTTTCTGCCATCAGAAAGCGGGAAAGCCTTTACAGTCTACAGTAAGAGCCCATTCTACCAGGTCTGTGGCCTCTTCGACGGCACTCTTTGCCGGAGTTCCATTGCATCAGATTTGCAGAGCAGCCACGTGGTCCAGCAGGCACACGTTCACAAAGCACTACAATCTGGGTGCCATGGCTGAAGGAGATACCGCAGTGGGACAAGCTGTGCTCCGTAATCTTTTTCAATAAGGTGAGCCTCTGTTCTACCCTCCTCCTATGGTTTCCAGTCTTATGCATGTCTTCTCTATGTATACATATAGTTGTATAACTTCTATGGCATGGGTTTACACCTGTTGATTCCAACCTTTTGTGTATACATTGCATCCTGGAAATTTTGTGTTCGGATACGGACTGCTTACTATTCTATATTCAAGCATGTGAATCTATGAAAGACACCCCAATACTGGAGAAGAACAATTGTTACTTACCTGTAAACAGGTGGTTCTCCAGTATTGGTGTCTTTCATAGATTCACATGCGACCCTCCCATCCTCCCCTCAGAGGCTCTCTTCTCCTCATAGACTCTGTGGTCACTCTTGTGCTACGAAAATCTGAGGGCTTGAGCTCTGAGGAGAAGGTTCTAGAGGGCTGCTGGCGCCTGATTGGCTGCAGTTTGGACTAACATAATGACAAGGATAGGCTGCATTGGAACTTCTTTTTCCCCATGCATTCCTATGTGGAACTTTTTGGTTAGGTACCAGATGCTTCTTGTATGCATTTTATGGGTTTTTCCTTATTATGTATATATATATTTATTATATATTATTATATATATTTAGTATTTATTGCTATTTTATTTACCGTGGGACTCCCACTCCGACGACGGGGAATATTCAAGCATGTGAATCTATGAAAGACACCAATACTGGAGAACCACCTGTTTACAGGTAAGTAACAATTGTTCTTATGTGCCTGCTGCAAAGAATATGTGACTGATATGTACCATGGCCATAGAACTGAGAGTGAGTGAACAATGAGTAGACCTATAAAAAAAGAAATGTGTGTCAGAGAGAAGCTTTGGAGCTGTGAGGGGCACTGTTGGAGGATGGTATGAGGAAATTCATGGAGACTGTTGTCAATGGGGGGGGAGAGGTGGGAGGAACACAGGGGAATGCTGCCAAAACGGTTGTCGCACTGGGCTCCAGCAGCGCTAAAGCTGGCCTTGTGTAGACTTTACCACATAGTTAATAGTTTAAGGCACTGTTTTATCAGTGCAAGATCCTTAAAGTGGTGACCATTTTACATCCCTTCTGTTAACCCTCTATTTATTGGTACATAACCCACCACCATTTGCAGCAGAAAATAGCTCGTACCATAGTTTTCAGGGTAGCATACATATTTTCCCATTCTCTTTAATTCCTTTAATGGGAAACCATGTTGTGATGCATTACATCATCACAAACTAGGTCTGCTTGTTCCTAAGCACTCAGTAAGCCCCACGAATGAAATCTGAACTTCATGTGGGCCAGTGGCGAGATATCCAAGGGTTCTCATTGAAACTGTTTAGTGGGCCTTTTTAAAACCAGTCTTTCAAGGCAATGTTGCCTAGTTAAACATAATGCACTGATGTCTTTTTGCTTTAAATCTCTTTTTGTGAGAAAAGAAAAGCGCATAAGGACAACAATGTTAGCTTAGGTGTAAGCGCTGGTTACATCTGCCTAAGGTTTGCTCTATGTAAAAGTGCCGAAATGTAAATCTGGTGGCTGAATTGCACAGTGCTTAACTGGGAAATCTAGGATCAATCCAAGTTTGACCAAATTGTGTGATATTGCTCAATTACTTTTTCACTGAGTATCCTGTTTCTTCTTTAGCATATATAAAAGCATTTCCAAATACTTGCATTGGGATGTGCACTGTACACGTCTCGTGTTTATTTGAAAGCTTGTAAAGTTTGTCTAGTTAATGTGAAGGAGGATTGGTATAAATTTCCAAATGTTCGCTGCCACTGCTGTCCCATCACCGTCCCTGTCGGGCACATTACATTTCCACAGTTATGAAATATCCGGCTGTCCTCTAAAACTCCTTGCCTAGACTTCTTCTGCTCTACATCTGCACGCTTCTTTCTCATCCTGTAACACACTCGTAGGTAACACAAGACTCGGTAAGCTAACACTGTGCAGAGCTGGATTGCAAAAGCACATGGCACAATGCAACATCACAATTATTGGTATTACCAGGGCCACTAAAATTATGTAATTCTGCGATCATTGCTTTAAAAAAAAATGTTGTGCATAATTATGGATCTGCCACATGAACCATCACCTGACACCTAAATCTACAGATTTAAAGAAACTAAAAATAGTTTCTGGCTAAAAATAAATCAAAAGTTACAAAAAACGTTGTGACCTGTTTGTGTGCAAGGAAGACCCTTCGCAAAGGTTAGCTGGGTATCTTTCAGTTGCTTACGTCTGTATTTGGTTGCTAAACTGGTACTAATGAGGTAAAATCGTTGCCCAGACAGGATTACCATGTATAAAAAATTATAAATGAATGAAGTAACACTATGAAAACATGCTGGATTATCCCACATAATATGCCAATTCTTATTGCATAATTTAGTCAACGCTGCTGCATAATTTGGTGCTTTCCCTGCTGCACAATTCCAGTGGCCCTGGGTATTGTTGTACAGCTTTTGTACAGTTAGCTTTGTGCCATTACTATAGTCCCCCCTTAATGTATAGGCACTGATAAAAGTTCTCTCACACACTCACTCAACTTCTCCTAGGCTTGCACTACATACACACACTTTCAGGCCATATACACTAACTCTTTCCCCTGCCCCCCCTTTCACTTGCTCTGTCTCCTCTCTATATCCCCTTTTCTTTTAGCTCTGGTATTATCCAGGCCCTTTTGATTTTACTAAACTTATGTGTGGTACATAGTTGTAAGTCTTTTAGCCAGGAGCCCTCCATTAGTCTGCTGTTGTCATTTACATTTTTCTTCAATTTATTCCAGCATGCATCACAGGGCAGTGAGTCAGTCCTCCTCAGTTATTGGCTGATTTCACTGTAAGTTACAACATGCTGCCCCTTGGTAAGGAGTACAGCCACACAAAAAGTAGTTCTTTTCGGTAACCGGAACTAGTAATGTGTGACCTTTTTGCAGGTCAAGAAATGTTTTTACTTTCAACCAGTTCCTTTTTTAGGTCTCGCCTAGCAACTCAGCGCATGCGCTGCTCACCTTGACCAGGCCTATAGTTGTCACTTTTGCTAGCGAAGGGAGACAGGAGGTGGCACGCGCCCGGACATGCGATGTCCACGTACATCTCTTGTCTGCGCTCACGGCCGTTGAGCAAAATGCTCACCAGGTGAGCTTTCACTCTCACGCTCACAACTTGTTAAAGAAAGCCCAAGGCGTCCGTGTTCTCTCGATGAATTCGGCCTTCCTGTTTCCCTTTGCTCTCCTCCCCTCTGGCCGAATTTTGGTGACGTGTCCAGTCCAACAGCCAGAGGTAGCGGTATGATTTCATTAGCGGTGCAAAGTATTTTTTACCAAGTTTGTATTTATTGTTTTGGCGGACAGTAAGTTGTGCCCTGTATCAATATAAACTCTCGCAAACCTTTTGTCCCAAGGGTCGATAACGTCCTTCACAAGACAACAGTCGGCCTCATGAGTGTGCGACAGACAGGGACCTACAGTGGCATAGCAAACATCTTCGTATAAGAAACAAAATGATGCAGATAGATGAGCCGACTCTGTAATCCGGAAAAATATTTTTTAAATGTGTGGAGTAGATGTGGCAGGAGGAATAATAGGTACTTGCCAACTTTGGTGAAGAGCATTTCATGTTGCATTCATTATTCCACAAGTAATTCTCCATCATTTGAGATGCTGTTGTTCAGACTCCCATGATTCCCACATCCTATAATACCGAATCTTATAGAGCGCGAGCGGTTACCTCTGACGGAAGTGTCCCGGCGCTAAGTGTGCAGCAAGAGCCAGGGTGATAGGAGATTACATTTTCTGTGTAAAAAGCCAAGTCTTCAGCAATCTCCTAAAGCTGGTTTCAGAAGTTGCCAGCTGTATTCCAGGTGGCAGAGGGTTCCAAAGAAGTGCAGTGCTTGCGGAGAAGGTCCTCCCGCCCAAGCGCGCTCTTCTAACTTTTGGAACGAGTAGTTGAACCAGGCGGTTGGAGCGGAGGAGTCTCGCCGGAGTATATCTAGGCAAGCGAGTTTTTAGGTAATTCGGGCAGGTTCCATGGAAGGCTCTGTAAGCCAGGGTGAGAGCCTTGAATTTTATCCGACTAGCCACTGGCAGCCAGTGTAGCATGCGTAAATGTGGAGAGATGTGATGTTTAAAAGGAATGTGCTTTATCAATCTTACAGCAGCATTTTGAGCGGTTTGCAATCGTTGTATCAAGTATTTCGGGAGGCCCAGGTAAAGGCCGTTGGCATAGTCTAGCCTAGAAGTGACCATGGCATGGATAACCGTTTTTCGGCATCCCTCTGGGAGCAATAGGAGAAATTTCCGCAAGTTCCTTAATTTGCTTAGGCATCCTCCAACAACCTGCTGGATGTGGGGGGAGAAGGATAGGCTATCCTCCCACATAACCCCCAGGTTTTTAGCCTTTGTGCTGGGGAGAGGCGCTGGACCCATTTCGGCAGGCCAGCAGAGCTCCACAGGGGGGGCGGGTGCCTTTCCCAAAAAAGATTACCTCAGTTTTACCCGCATTCAGTTTTAGTTTGTGTTCATCCAGCTCGCCACATCACGAAGGCATCCCTTGAAATTGGCAAAGGCTGCCTCCGACACCTCAGAGTACGGGAAGACCAAATGGGTGTCGTCCGCATAAGAAATTTCAGTGACTCCCCAATTGGCAATCAACAAACAGCGGGGCCAGATAAATATTAAAAAGCAGTGGGCTGAGTGCCGACCCCTGTGGGACCCACAGTTCAATCTCCTAGGTTTAGAGGAAAAGGCGCCCAGTGCCACCTTCTGAGATCTATTAGACAAATACGAGTGAAGCCACCCGAGCGCCTGATCCCGGAGGCTGATCCCCCGCCAGTCGCTGTAATAGCCTGCCGTGGTCGACCGTATCAAAGGCGGGCGATAGATCCAGGAGCACCAGCATAGCCGATGCCCCTGAATCCAGCATTTCCTTCAGAAAGGAACTTAAAACCTGGCTATTCGATAAATAATGCACCCCCTCCCCAAGCGCCTTGAGACCCTCTGGGTGAGTAGTGCGCTATACAAATTCCTGAACTTGAACTTGAACTTGATCAGGGCGGTCTCAGTACTGAAGCCCGGTCTCAAACCCAATTGTGTTTCATGTAGAATATTATTGTCTTCCGTGAATTTATTTAATTGCTGCTGAATTAGTTTCTCCAACATTTTGCCCGGTGCCGCCAAAAGTGAAATTGGTCAAAGGTTGCTAAGATCCTCTGGAGCACCGTTCGGCTTTTTTTATAGCGGTAGGATGGTAGCATGCTTCCAACTCTCAGGGAACACTCCAGTGAAAATAGACATATTCCAAATATGCTGGAGAGTGGGCGTGATTGATTCGCCATCAAACTCCATAGCTTTGGTGGGCAGGGGTCATCAGGCGAACCTGATTTACATCTACTTATTTCCTGTATGGCCGCATCAAGCAAAACTTGCTGGAATTGACATAAAGCCACAAGGGGAACACTAGCCTCCACTGAGTCGTACTTTACAGAAAGTCCAGACGGGGTAAAAGTGTCATACACTTTCTTGATTTTATTGTCGAAGTATTTTGAGATACTATCACATAATGTTTCCGACGGGGTGACCTCCAGCTCAATGCATCTAGGTTTAAAAAAAGACTGCACTATTTTAAATACTTCTTTGCTAGAGTGTTCTGCTTGTTGAATAGAAGTGGCAATAAAACGTTTCCTAGCCTTTTTTATTGATTTATGAAATTCTCGGATGGCGGCTCTGTAAAGCACCCTCGTCTGGTCGCAATAGTTCACCCTCCATAGCCGCTCTAGCCTCTTGCAGGCTGACTTTTCAGCCCTTAACTCCATTGAAAACCAGGGAGCTGAGGGAGATCCCCTCCGTGACATTCTGTTTTGCTGGCGCAATAGAAGTCACCATATCGCCTACCCATTGACTCATGGCCTCAGCATCCCTATTAGTGTTGTAAGTAAGTGCCGGGGATTCCGAGCCAGGACAGGGCCCATAGTTTCAGGAAGCAGTTTTTTCCATGGTCTCTGCAGGAAAGAGCGCTTCCCAGTCTCTGGCCCTCCACCCGGTATCCTAACCATAAAAGGGATTAGCAAATGATTCGACCAAAGCAACGGTTGCAGTGTTTCAACTGACAAATCCCTGATGTTTGAAAATATCAGGTCAAGCGTCTGACCTGCTTTGTGCGTGGGGCCTGTGCTGGGCATTGTCAGGTTAGCGGTGCTTAGTGTGGAAATAAGCTGCTCCGCCAGCGGATCGTCCACTTTCTCGGCATTTACATTAAAATCCCCCACAGCTATGAAATGTGGATGGAGGAGAGAGCTTTGGACGATAGTGTCTATAAGATCGACTGAGCTGGGCTCTGTACAGTCTGGGGGACGGTAGATAACTAGCCCAGCCAATGACTGACGAGGATTAATTTGAAGACAAAAATGCAATCCTTCCACCCCTGCAATCGCAGTCGGCATGGAGGATGTGAGCGTATACCGCTCTCTAAAGATGAGGGCCACCACCCGCCCCTTCTGCCCTCAGCCCGATTGGAAAAGCTCATTTTAAAGCCAAGAGGCACCGCTAGGGCAATGGCGGTCAGTGTGGTCGTTCAGCCAAGTTTCCGTCAGAAACATCGCCTCCCACTCCCGGTCCTCTAGCAATAGCCAGATGTCGTCAGCATGCTTTACCAAAGATCTGCAGTTTAAGAGACCAGCTTTAAGGCTGCAGGTAAGAATGTCTGCCTGGGCTTGAGGCTTATGACTGAGGCCCGGAAGAGATTGCTCTGCTTAGAGATTTCCCACAGAGATTTCCCACAGTCCGTTGGCGTTAGCCGAGTCCGGTATGTATGCTTTGCGCGGCTGTCCCGGCTTCAGCGCCAGCAGCTCCTCTCTAGACCAGACAATCCTGCTTGCGCCTGACCCCGAGCTGGCAGCATGGCAGGCCCTGGCCGCGATCCAGTTGCGGATGGGCGCAGACGGGCTTGCCTTTGGCGTGCCCGCTGCGCACGTCCGCTGCGCGGCCGTGGATACATATCCCCTTAAGGGAGGGACCCAGGAAGTGAGGCAGCGAGGGGGAGGAGTCGCGTCCCTCCGTTCAAGCGGCACAGACAGCCGTGACGGAACGGGGACAGACCGGGTAGGTGCAGAGGGGAAAAGTGCAAATAACAATGTGCAAAGTTCTGCCAGCTAGTTCACCCACACATTTGAAAAATCAGATTTTGCTTAAAAAATTCACAGATGTTATTAAAATGTTTAAAAAGAATAGTGGTTCTTAAATCAACCACACTGTCGCCTAAGTACAACCAAAACGCCTCTCGAAACCAGCGCCTAACTCGCGCTGCTTATCCTAGTGTTTGGCTCTAATAGTTCTTCGCCATCTCCAGTTTGCATGCTTAACAAGTAGCCCGGGTACACAGTCAAGTAAGGTCATCGTATGATAACCAGCAAGATGACTTGGTCAAGTCTTCTGATGTGAGATGCAGCTACTAGGTTTGAATCCTAGCAAGACCATGTCCGCATTTCATCCTTCTGTGATCCTTGAATATGCTACTATAAGACTGAATGAGATGTTTATGATTTATTTAGAAAACTTAGGAGTGGCAAAAGTGTGGTATGTGCATGGTATGCACAAAGTTATCATTATTATTTCAATTTATCTGTGCCGTAGTAGTGGTGAGTTTACAGGGATTTGTAACAGTGTTTGGCTGTAATGTTTGCTTACCTGTGTGCCAATATTAAAACAACAAATTTCCTTTTCCAAAGTTTTTTTTGAGGATGAAAAATCCTGGCAAGTCGCTAAACTGTATAGCGACCTACCCTTCAGTGTGAAGAAAGTCTTTGCGCAGGTTACCAAATTTACAAAACTCTTTGTAACAATTATTCAACAGGGGCACATTATCACCCATGAGCTTAAAATTTCAATTATTTATTAAAGGTCTTGTTAAAATATCAGTGCAGTACTGGAATCATATTATGCATCATTTAAAAACAATTAGTCACAATTATAAAAACATCTTTAGTGAAAAAAACATTAAAATTCACAATTTATTCCTAACCCCCCCCCTCATTTTTTTTTCTTGGTCACACTACAGTTAATAGTAAACAAACAGATTGTGTAGATCACCGAAACGCCGCGTTGACAATCTTGCACCTTCTTCAGGACATTGTATATCTTTTAGATGTGCTTTTAATGAACAATGACAATCAGTTAAATCAATGAACCTGCTCATGTTTATGCTCCTAACACTGATGTTTTTATGCTTAAACATTATTTATTCATTTCATATATAAATCTCTATTACCCTATTATTTGGTAACCCCACAAGAAATTCTCACAGCTCCTATATTTCTGCGGCAGTTCTAAAAAGAACCTTTATTAATGTTAAAAATTACCAATCTGGCATTTCAAAAAAGTTTTTTTCACATACCTTTTGGGTCTCCACAGGACCTCCAATAGTCTGTGCGATTAAAAACTCAGCAGATTTCAAATAAATCAAGCTGTATTTATGGAGAAAGAGAAATACTTTACTCTACCCTATTTCTTTGTTAATGTTACAGCTTGACCTTGTTTCTAATATGTCTTACCTAGGGATTATTTCCTTCCTGGCAAGTTATTTGGATGTCCAAGTGCGTTATCTTCCGGTCTTCGGTTGCTACAAAAAAAAATATAGGATACCAAGGGGCGTGCCTTTACTTTGCTTCTCTTTCCTCCCCCATTTTCTCCATGCCTGCCCTCATGTGTACCATTTTAGAGTTACCTTAAGAGAAGGTCTTGAAAACTTCTTCTCTGTTATTTATGAAGAAGCGGTCTACTTTCCTAATAGGGGGAAAAGGTTTTCTTATTATCACATATTCTCCTTATTTGTGTTATTCATTTCCTTTTTTCCCAATTCCCTCTTATTCATACCGCTGATATTTTTTTCAAGGGTGTAGGGAGGACGTCTTTCTATTGAAAGATCCTGGACTACCACTTGTGAATCTACAATGGAATAGGGACATAAGGGTCACTACATTATATGTGTTCTTGATTTATTTGAGATCTGCCGAGTTTTTAATCGCACAGACTATTGGAGGTCATGTGGAGACCCAATAGGTATGTGACATTTTTGGGGGAAAATGCCCGATTGGTCATTTTTAACATTAATAAAGGTTCTTTTTAGAACTGCAGCAGAAATATAGAAGCTGTGAGAATTTCTTGTGGGGTTACCAAATAATAGGGTAATATATAGAGATATATGAAATGAATAAATAATGTATAAGCATAAAAACATCAGTGTTAGGAGCATAAACATGAGCAGGTTCATTGATTTAACTGATTGTCATTGTATATCTTTTAGATGTGCTTGTAATGAACAATGTCCTGAAGAAGGTGCAAGATTTTGTAGATAACCGAAACGCCGCGTCGACAATTTGTTTGTTTACTATTAACTGTAGTGTGACCAAGAACATTTTTTGGGGTTTTTTTTAGCAATCAATTGTGAATTTGAATGTTTTTTTCATTAAAGATGTTTTTATAATTGTGACTAATTATTTTTAAATGATGCATAATATGATTCCACTACTGCACTGATATTTTAACAAGACCTTTAATAAATAATTGAAATTTTAAGCTCGTGTGTGATAATGTGCCCCTGTTGAATAATTGTTACAAAGAGTTTTGTAAATTTGGTAACCTGCGCAAAGACTTTCTTCACACTGAAGGGTAGGTCGCTATACAGTTTAGCGATTTGCCAGGATTTTCCATCCTCGAAAAAAACTTTGGAAAAGAAAATTTGTTGTTTTAATATTGTGACCCATTCCTTTTCCAGCAAAAGGGTACCTCCCTCCATACTTGCTTACCTGTGTGCACCAGTCAGCTGGAGCTCAACGTTGCTGTGGCTCAGCTCTTGGCTCTAGGTCCTACATAGACCACAATATGGTTATTAGCTTTGTAGAGTGTGTGGTTTGGTTACTTTTCAACATGGTGTGTACCCACAATGTGCCTGGATCGTGCTCCCACCACACCCTCACTATTGAAATCTGGAGCCTCATCGGGTTTCTGCCCTCCCATTTCTGTTCAGCATCATTTTCTATTCCTGCTGCTTGGCTTAGAAATACTGGTCGACGTGTGATACCAACTACTTCCCAATCATCAGTGAAGATGCACTGAAAGAGGTGATTTACCTCAGAGAATTTCACCTGGTCATAACATGGAGGCTGGAGAACTGGCCAAACCTTTCTCTCCTCTGGGACCAAGCTTGCCATGGCCATGGCTGGTGAACAGAACCAAATACACATGGAGAAGAGGTTAAAATCTTAGGCCCTCTCTCAACAAATATGTCACCAGTGACTGATGGTGAGGACCACACAGCAACCTCAGGAGGTCATGCCACAAGAGCACTCAAGGGTATTAGCACCATGTTAACATGAATTGTAGTGCTACACTAGATAACATTTTAACATTTTAGAGAATTTTGTTTATCAGAACAATCACTTATGTATCAGCATTAATATAATGCAAACCTGGCTGTCCATCAATGGAATGTTGTACCATAGAATGGGGTAGGTAGTAAAAATGACTTTGCATAGTTTGCCTAGTATAAATTACATTTTGATACATTTTTAGACAAGGATCCGTGTAACAGTCTACAACTGAAGAGTAAGAGCCACCCGTTGCAATGAGTTCCACCAGCCCGTGGAGCTGCTGTGCGATCTCTTTGGTACCTGTCGATCTAAGCACATTTCTGAGGCAAGGGATACCTCTGCATTCAGTGATGAATCTGATGATCCCCAGTGTTAGTGTGCCCACCAATCTTTCCAACTTTTACTATCCACACAACTATTTACTATTCATATCGTTTTGCTCTTTTGTTTCCTCTTACCTTCTCCTGAACTCTATTTTCTTTTTTGTAATAAGATTGAAGTTACACTAACTTACCCAGACAAAAATGTTTTGCAAAACCACAATGTGATGCATCCATCTCAAGTTTGCATAGTGCTATTGACATATACCGTCCACCCTTTGTGGCTGTCCAACCAATAGAATGTTTTGCATCACATGCATTGTTGTACCTTCTCCGTAAATAGACATATTAGAAGTACTTAACTTCTGAAAAAAACAGCCAAAATCTCTATGAAATTACCACATTGCAAAACTGCCTCAAGACCCCGTTAAATAGAGCTATATGTGTGAAATGCTCATGTTTTCGCTCTCATTGTAAAACAAGTTTTAAGTGGTAATTGCCACAGATTAATATACACGCGTGCTCTGCTTGCATGTTTGGTGCACAGCATACAGAGATCTTGCAATGCCACACACACAGGAAAAACATTAGAGGGAACATTAACTTAAAGTCAGCTCTATTGGCTTTTTCAGTGCTTGTTTTTGTTGTTGTTGCTTTGTCCTTAGAGGAAAATATTTTAATATTTATCATGCACTATGTGTGTAGCATCTGTGATTTGCTGAGCCATGGGGCCCTGGGCTGCTGTTGCTGCTTTGTAGCGGCCTACAAACTACGGTGGAGTGTTGGCGCCGAAGGCAATGACACAAAAATAGCAGTGAGCCTTCCTGTGGGAGGCTCCGCTGAATGTTTGTTATATCTTACTTAATGTTTCAAGATGTACAATGTAATCTGAACCAGAAATCAGCCTTTGCTTGAAGGCTTATGCTATACTCAGTTTGAGCAGAGGGTGCTAATAAAGCTTTAGGCCTGGCCCCTGTAGAGGAAATTCCTCCCTTTTGGTGAGCGGTTAGTTATAGATATTGTGCACTGAAGATGTTTTGGAAAGTGCATGGTGGCATGGTGTATATTATTTTGGACAATGTTACATTTTATCTGGAGTTTTGGTAGAGAGCTGGGAAGCACCTGGCGGTAGCCTACACACCCTTACACGCTGAAGCCTTCACCGGTGCTTGGATTATCTGTGCCCCCAACCAAGATTAATCCAGACCCCAGGAAAGTATTCGCAGCTTTTGGACACACATACTTGTTATGAGCCTTTACAGTTTCCGGCCATCTTTTCTTGTATCACAGATCATTCATCCCCCGCAGGAGTGCCTACTTTCTCTTCCCGGCTTCCTTGCTGTCCAGTCAGCCTCATAAGTGCAAATCGGACTTCTAGACACTCCAGTTGGGGAAGAGCTCCTGTCTTTGGTTACCTGCACTAATCTCTTTGTATCCACCTTTTACTCTTTCTCTCTTTTGCCGTCTTTCTCTACACCTCTTCCTTTGTGTCCCCCTACCCCCATGTGACTGTCATTCTCCATTACATTTCCTCCCACGCAAACCTAGCAGGATGTGGTACAGGACAGCTGTGCTCTACGTTATTCTGTACCGAACCCCTCCCCCTTTCAACTCCTTCCTTTGCACCCACCCATTCCTTGCATCCTAACCTTGAATAGCTGCTGCTCCCTCCGCCCTCTCACTCAGACTTCTGTATTCCCTGATCCTTCCGTTCCCCCTTTGCAGCTATCAAACATCGGTGTATTCTCAGCTGATGATCCAGGCTATTACTCTTGCTCTTACGATCAATTTATGCCCTCACAATCCCACATTACTATTTTTGAAGACTAATATTTTGTCATACATCTATTTGAAATCGCCAGCTCCACATAATTGTACAATCCTCTCAATAATTTCTGGTGTATGTTGTTACTCCATGCAGACTTGTGATCTACTCTTTTCTGCTACTAGCATTAATGCCCACAAATTAACACGAGCATTTGCAATGCAATAGGTCTCGCATTTACGCGAGTTCAAGCCGTTGTATTGACAATGCCTTTTATTTATGTTTTAAAACCAAAACATAAATAAAAGGCATTGTAATTTACAATGCCAATAGCTTAAAACTCGCGGAAATGTGAGACCTATTTATTGCATTGCAAATGCTTGCTAAAGGATTGATGTGGTCTATGGCTGCTAAACCCTTTCCAGGACTTTCAGTCATAAACCAGCACCCTGTCGACTCAATCAGCCCCACTCCTTCAAAAAGATCTTTGCAACCTGTTCCCATCATTTAATAATATGGTAGGAGCTTAGACACATTAAAAGGATGGCACTAGGCTATACATAAACGTGCATTCGTCAACAATAGAGCTCACTTCCTCTCATCCTGCTGCAGGGAGGCAAAGAGGTCAGAGGTCTGTCTGTACGAAGGCCTCAGAAGACAGTCATGGAAGAAAGAGAAGCAGCAAACTAGCTGTTACGAAATCGAATTGAAATGACGTCACACTGGGCTGAGGGGTGGAAGACGTCAAGATACTTCATTGCTATGGTGAGCAGCGGCATGGGCCCTAGCCATGTTGTTCACTTCACAATTCATTTTTACATTTTCAAAGTGAAGGTGAGGTCTCCACGCCCGCTATGCTTCCCCGCTTGATTTGGATTCACATAAAAATAGAAAGGAAAAAAACACCGGGCCCAATCATCATCTTCCGGCGCCTCCTGTTCACCTGTTCCAGCCCCAGAACAGTTCAATCCCTGTCCGGACAGTAACACAGTTTAAGCGCTGCACTAGCCTCAAGATTGTATCGACAACACTAAAACTAACTAGGACGATGAGGGTGGGGGGAGGAAAAGTGAAAGCGCGCCATTCGCGCGCTGTGTTTAAACGCCAGCCCTACACGGGTACAGGAGATGTGCAGGCGTATGGAGTGCACATCTCCTGTCCATACGCGTGCACATCTCCTGTCTCCCTTTGGCAGAGAAACTGATGACAATAGGTCTCGACAAGGCAGCAGCACATGCGTTGTGTCGCTAGGCGAGACCTAACAAGTACACAAACCTTGATGAGTCAAAAGTACTTCTAGTTGCAGTAGCGAAAAAAACAGATTGGGGGTGGGGTTGGGGTTGATGTTGGCTTTGCCGGGTTATCGAGCAAAACAGGGTAACCTCTCCCCTGCATGTAATTTCAACTCCTCAAGAGAAGCTTCTAGGTGTTTTTTCAGTGACCTAGGTCCACCTCTTAGTATACAAGTAACCTTGATTCCTGTCCCTGCTGTTAAAAGTATAGAGGGGTTGTGCATACTAGCTCTAAAGTAGCCCTTAGTTTGATGTCGTCTCTATTATGCAGCCATCACTTTCCATATCTCTTAATTCTTTAAATTCCTATTTATAATGTATAGCGGCTCCCATAGATGCCTTACACAGATCTTCACACCATGTGCAGACTGGATCCAAAAACGTTAGCTGCCATAGCATTGCCTTGGCACAATGTGGTGTTGAGACACGCCATTGAATTTGCAAGTTATGTATTTATAACCTCATCCAAAACGATACACAGTGCCTTTTTTATCTTGGAGGAACTTTTGCCTCAGATTTAAAATGTTCTGTCGAAGGGCAACACCTCTGCACTATTCTGTGTGAGGTGGGTGTAGGTTGAGCATGACTGTGTGAGGAGGTGAATCAGGTGTGGCACTAAATGATAGACAGGACATTTGGGCCATCAGAAGCTCATCTGGTGTGAAGGTACAGTTTAGTTCCAGATTCTTTTAGCAATATGTGCTGTATAGTTCACAAATGGATGCTTTATTGGGAAATAGTAGACCAAAATATTAGTCACTGTTCCATGGAGTTTCTCTGGAGGGGCATCATTGGGGCTGCTGTAATTTTGCCCTGGACATTTCTTCACCTTTCCAGCATATCATCTGATTAGAATGGTGCAGTTGATTAATCGCTACAACATGAACGCTACTTCTACTGCATCAGGTTGGGTTTGAACCCCATAGTATTTGGACTTATTGCACCTCTGTTGCAGATCCCAGTTATAGCCTCCCCTAGGTTTGGACTTTCTGACTCGTTATAACTTCATTGTTTCGTCTCAGTTTACAGATTTTAAATCTGACAGCCTAGAATGAGTGGCTAGCTCTTTAACACCTTTTCAGATAAATTATAATGATAATCTTTTTTTATTGTTGACAAGGCTTCCTTCTACAACGTATTTGTATGGAGAACTTTTGCATTGCTTCTGTTCTCGTGAGCTGTTGTCTCAAACTGTGCATATTCTTTAGTCTGCAGTTTCTGTAGCACAAAAGCGCTTTTTATACCTATAGGGAAGGATTATATGTAGGCTATTTCTACATATATTTTTTTTGTACTGGACCAATGTTATTTATTGACGTTACCTTGGTTGCAATTGACATTTGTTTTTAAAAGTTATAACATTTTTGTCAGCCCCCATGTTGGGCTTGTGATTCACATGAAACATAGATGCCATCAGCAATGCATTACATTCAGAATCAAAGTACTTAGTTGCTCCACTCAAAGTACCCCATCCAAGCGTTCTAAAAGTGACCATACAGTTGGTTCCCCTGTGGTGAACTCATCAGTCTCTCCTTCCTACCTTCTCGAGCCACAAAACCCTCAAGATCCCCACTCTAGTTTCCTGCTCCCCCTCCATGAAATCCAAGTCGGCAGGACAGAGTATCCCTCTTTCCCTCTCAACATAGGTATGAAAGGGAGTCCATATCTTCTCGCATCCTGGGATGGGGTCATGCATAAGGGCAGTAAGAATATCCATGGCATGAATATTCCAGACCTTGATCCACTACATGCCCAGAGTCAATGGGCTTGGTGCTCGCCAGGGTTGTGCGATCACGAGACGGGCAGCCAGGTGCAATGAGGCAGGCAATATAGTCATAAAGGGGGCGGGGGGGGGGGACAGACCATCATCTTCTACCATACTCCGTATGGCCAGGTACTGCTGCAATGGAAGAAGTACACCTATGATCTGCCGAATTATCCCAAGCACCTGAACCCAGAATTGTTGTGTGCCTGGTAATTCCCACCACATGTGGTGAGACGTCCCTCTTGACCTGTAGCCTCCCCAGCAAGTGTCCTGGGCATCCGTCAAATCTTTGAGGCAGACTGGGTCAGGTACCAATGTAATATGTTGTAGGCATTCACCCAGCTTTTGGAGGCAGAGCTGCATGCCTAGATGTTAATATCCAGCCCCTCTCCATAAAGTCCAAATCTAGGTCTTCCGACCATTGACGTATGTACGGGAGCTGCGTTATGGGGATACTGGTGGCTAGCCCTACGTTCGTATAGGCGGCTGTTTGAAGGTTTCAATGCCTAGCAGTGAATGTGCTTAAACTACAACATTCTAGTCGTATCTTCAACAAAACAAGCATTTACAATACAATAGGTCTCGCAATAGGAAAGTTTGAGCTATTGGTCTTGGAAATGACAATTTTTTTATTTATGTAGTGTTTTTGAAAATAGCTAAATGAATAGCTTTGTCATTTACAATGCCAATAGTTATAACTTTCGCAAATGTGACACCTGTAGCATTTGTAATGCAAAATGTTTTGTATTTACGTGACTTAGATGTATTGATATTACAAACAACAATGGCTTTTAATTTTTTTAAATAATTAATACTTAAATAAATGTGATTGTAATTTATAATGGCAATAGCTTAAACTTTAGTAAATAACTTTTGTGAAGATTATGTTCAGTGTATTTTATTGTGACGAAAATCCAAGAACAGAAGTGAAATATTAACATTTTTTGTGACATTTGTAATAAAGCTTGAAACATTGAGAGAACATATTTGAACCAGTGATGCTGTGGTTGCGCTGAGTGATGCTGTGGTTGTGCTGAGTGATGCTGTGGTTGCGCTGAGTGATGCTGTGGTTGCGCTGAGTGATGCTGTGGTTGCGCTGAGTGATGCTGTGGTTGCGCTGAGTGATGCTGTGGTTGCGCTGAGTGATGCTGTGGTTGCGCTGAGTGATGCTGTGGTTGCGCTGAGTGATGCTGTGGTTGCGCTGAGTGATGCTGTGGTTGCGCTGAGTGATGCTGTGGTTGCGCTGAGTGATGCTGTGGTTGCGCTGAGTGGTGCTGTGGTTGCGCTGAGTGGTGCTGTGGTTGCGCTGAGTGGTGCTGTGGTTGCGCTGAGTGGTGCTGTGGTTGCGCTGAGTGGTGCTGTGGTTGCGCTGAGTGGTGCTGTGGTTGCGCTGAGTGGTGCTGTGGTTTATTTATTTATATTCTTATAGCTCGCCTGAATCAGCCCCGAAGGGGTATCTCCGCGCGTAGTGGTGCTGTGGTTGCGCGTAGTGGTGCTGTGGTTGCGCGTAGTGGTGCTGTGGTTGCGCGTAGTGGTGCTGTGGTTGCGCGTAGTGGTGCTGTGGTTGCGCGTAGTGGTGCTGTGGTTGCGCGTAGTGGTGCTGTGGTTGCGCTGAGTTTATTTATTTATTTATTTATTTATAACAACATTTATAAAGCGCGAACGAAGTCCCTAAGGCATCTCGGCGCTAGATAACTGCGATGTTTAACCCTTGGAGGCACTAAATACAGAGGATGGTGGAGATCAAAGATTGAAAAGCCAGGTTTTAAGGCTTTTACGGAAAGACCAGAGGGAGGAGCTGGTCTTAATTGAGTGGGGGAGTGTGTTCCACAGTTTCGGTGCAGCTACCAGAAATCGTCTGTCACCCCAGTTGACAGTTTTAGTTCGGGGGACCACCAGATCAGAGGAACAAGAGGAACGCAGTGTTCTAGACGGGCAGTAGTAGGTTAGGTTCTGAGTGAAGAACACTGGTCCGGCATTGTGTAGGGCCTTGTATATTAGACATAATGCCTTAAACTTAATCCTCTTTTTAACCGGGAGCCAATGAAGTTGTCTTATGGTTGGTGAGACCGGTTGGTATTTAGAGACGCGCCCTAGAAGCCTTGCGGCTGCATTCTGGATAACCTGCATTTTAGCTAGCACTCTCTCCTGAGCACCTAGAAACAAGGCGTTGCAGTAATCTAGGGTGGAGAGAACCAGGGCGCTCACCAAGGTTTTGGCAAGATGTTCGGGTAAAAAGGGCAGAATTTTCTTAATGAGCCGGAGTTTGTAAAAGGCGGAGGAGGAGATCTGGTTAGCATGAGGTAGGAAGTTCAGATGATTGTCAAACATGACACCCAGGTTCCTGACCTTATCAACCGGGTTTGGAGGCTGGCCCATAGACGAAGGCCACCATGAAGAGGACCACTCCGGGGAAAGATTGCCGAAAACTACAACTTCTGATTTTTCAGAGTTTAGTTTCAGGCAATTGTCGGCCATCCAGCCGCCAATTGCCTGCATGCCCTGATTAAGCATATTGGCTTTTTGTGGCCCATCGTTCTTAACAGCTAGGACCAGTTGGGTGTCATCTGCGTAGGACGTCAGGCTCATCCCATGTGCCCTGATGACTTTGGCAAGGTCCGACACATAAATGTTAAAGAGTGTCGGACTAAGGGATGAGCCCTGAGGAACTCCACAAGGCAACGACAAGGGAGAGGACTCAAAAGGTCCCACAGTGACAACCTGGGTCCTGTTAGCCAGGAAGGAGGCAATAAGATTTTTGGCATTGCCTCGGATACCCATGCTCTCGACACGGTCGACTAGGGTGGCATGGTCGACCGTGTCGAAAGCCGCCGATAGGTCCAGTAGGATCAGGATGGCTGAGCCTCCTGCATCCCGGATAGATCTAATATCGTCCGCCGCTTTGACCAGGGCGGTCTCAGTTCCATGATATCGGCGGAAGCCAAACTGCGATTCATCCAGCTTTTTGTTCTCCTCGATAAAGAAGGAAAGTTGGGTGTTCATAATTTTTTCCACTATTTTCGCTAATAGAGGCAAACTGGCAATAGGCCGGTAACTTTTGAGTTCTTGTTTATCAAGGGTGGGTTTCTTGAGGAGTGGTTTTATAAGTGTTTTCTTTAAGGTATCCGGGTAGGTACCTGTGGAAAACATAGAGTTGCAGATTTCTGTTATGGATGAGAGAACTACATCCAACATAGGCCGTATAACCTTCAACGGACAAGGGTCCAAGGCCGACCCAGATTTAATGGAGGATATGGTGTTTAGTACTTGCAAGCAGGTGACCTCTCTAAACTGATGAAGAACTGGTCCTTCAGGCTGGGTAGAGGCCTCATGGGAGCTGGTAGCGGTGTTAGCAAAGATTCGATATATGTCGTCAACTTTGCTAAAGAAAAACTTGGACAAAGCGTCACAGAGAGCTTGAGACGGGGGAGGAGTTAGGTCAGCAGACGAACCTGCTAACTGTTTGGTAGTCTCATATAGACATTTGTTGGAGTTATGTGCAGTTTCTATTTTATGACAATAGTACTTTTTCTTGGCCTCTATAATGAGATTTTTGTATGTGGCTACTGACTCTTTATCCAGGACTTTTGATTCCTGAGAGTAGTCTTTCCGCCAGTGTCTCTCTCTGTTTCGGCACTGTGCTGTGGTTGCGCTGAGTGGTGCTGTGGTTGCGCTGAGTGGTGCTGTGGTTGCGCTGAGTGGTGCTGTGGTTGCGCTGAGTGGTGCTGTGGTTGCGCTGAGTGGTGCTGTGGTTGCGCTGAGTGGTGCTGTGGTTGCGCTGAGTGGTGCTGTGGTTGCGCAGCTGAGTGGTGCTGTGGTTGCGCAGCTGAGTGGTGCTGTGGTTGCGCAGCTGAGTGGTGCTGTGGTTGCGCTGCTGAGTGGTGCTGTGGTTGCGCTGCTGAGTGGTGCTGTGGTTGCGCTGCTGAGTGGTGCTGTGGTTGCGCTGCTGAGTGGTGCTGTGGTTGCGCTGCTGAGTGGTGCTGTGGTGGCGCTGCTGAGTGGTGGCGCTGCTGAGTGGTGGCGCTGCTGAGTGGTGGCGCTGCTGAGTGGTGGCGCTGCTGAGTGGTGGCGCTGCTGAGTGGTGGCGCTGCTGAGTGGTGGCGCTGCTGAGTGGTGGCGCTGCTGAGTGGTGGCGCTGCTGAGTGGTGGCGCTGCTGAGTGGTGGCGCTGCTGAGTGGTGGCGCTGCTGAGTGGTGGCGCTGCTGAGTGGTGGCGCTGCTGAGTGGTGGCGCTGCTGAGTGGTGGCGCTGTGCTGCTGAGTGGTGGCGCTGTGCTGCTGAGTGGTGGCGCTGTGCTGCTGAGTGGTGGCGCTGTGCTGCTGAGCGGTGTGGTTGTGCTGCTGAGCGGTGTGGTTGTGCTGCTGAGCGGTGTGGTTGTGCTGCTGAGCGGTGCTGCTGAGCGGTGCTGCTGAGCGGTGCTGCTGAGCGGTGCTGCTGAGCGGTGTGGTTGTGCTGCTGAGCGGTGCTGCTGAGCGGTGTGGTTGTGCTGCTGAGCGGTGCTGCTGAGCGGTGCTGCTGAGCGGTGTGGTTGTGCTGCTGAGCGGTGCTGCTGAGCGGTGTGGTTGTGCTGCTGAGCGGTGCTGCTGAGCGGTGTGGTTGTGCTGCTGAGTGGCGCTGCTGAGTGGCGGTGTGGGGTTGCAGAGGGGCACAAAAAACGAGTCTAACAGAGGGCATAAGAGCAGAAAAACATGGGAAACATGAGTCTAACAAAGGGCAGAAAGGCACAAACAAGCATTGGTGAAGCAAAGAGGTCTTGTCTTGCAGGCTGCTGGAGTAGATAAATGTAAAAAAAAATAATTGCAAGCCTATGCAACAAAAATAAAGACCTAGCTGCTTATCCTTGCAATTAAATACATTTAAACAATGAACCATCACATAGAATTTTAACTAAACAGTAGTAGTGTTTATTAGCAGGAACGTGTACAAAGAACAGGTAGAGAAACTTTTTAATTTTAATGCACATAGCAGGAGAGTACGATTCATGTTACCACAACAAAGGTACTAATAGCTTTGTATTTCAGTAAAGTGAAGACGTATCATAAGCACACAAAAAATTACAAGCAGCGATCTCTAGAGGTTGTGGGGCAGGGTGAAGGGTTAAGGGGTAGGAAGAGACGGCGCAGGCTGCGGTCCGGGTGGGGGTTGTGGGGAAAGGGGTGAAAGAAGAGACGGCACAGGGTGTGCAGGCTGCCTCAAGCAGGAAACGGGACGCTTTGATGTGGTGTGCGAGGCGGATGGGGGTGGGAGGCGGGGGAGCAGGGGAGCAAGCGATTGGGAGGGAACCAGCGACAGACTTAAGAACAGCCGCCTTTTCATCTCTAATTAATGCCAAGGAGCCAGAAGAACAGTGTAAGGCTGCGCTTAAGGACAGCTTGTCGTTCACAACGCAACCCAATATATTGCACACATTTAGCCAATCGCAAAGAAGCGAAGTTGCTTCCATTTATTTGCAGATGGACAATCCATGTAGTCAACAGAAAGCCGTGTGCCGCACTTACCCATTTCAAAATATGCCTGAGGAAGAGCACTTCTGCATAGTCGATGGTACATTTAAACAAGAAATGGGAAATGAAAGGCAACAAAGGGTGGGAAGGCGGGAAATTAACGGGAAGCAAGGGTGGGAGGGCGGGAAATTAAACAAGTTAAAAAAAATAAAAGTACACTGGGAGGGGGGAGGAGAAGCCCAAGAGACGGCCTGGCGGGCGCCAAAGTGAAAGTACGGCCGGCCGTGGGCAGTGAATAAATTAGGGGAGGAGAAATGCCTGAGGCAGAGTGCACGCTGGGGGGTGCCTGTGGGAGGGAGGCTGGTGGCTTTGATGTGCTCTCGCTTTTTAGGTCAATGCGCTTGCGCATTGAGCTTACTTTTCACGGGCACAGCATCAAATCGCCCGATGGTTAAGCTCTAGTTAAGCCCCAATATCTCTTGCAAGCTCAATGCGCAAGCGCATTGATAGGCTCGACCTAAAAATGAAGGTTGCCTACATTGCAATCCTCTTTTTATCTAAATGAAATTAGGACTACCGCCTTTCCCAGTGATCACAGGAGCTTTGTAGGGAATAATACTGTAGTAGTCCCTAGTCCTTGCGTGCATGCAATAGGTAACCTACCTATGTGCTCAGTGCTTGGCATCTGACTTTTGGGGCATGAAATGGAGACCCCCAAGGACAAGCAAGAGCTTACCACTGTTGGAGTCTTGAGTGTGAATCTATACCTACCTCACGAAGAAGCCACAGAGCCTGTGATTTGTCTATTTTGAGCTTTCGTCCTTGGTGTATTGTCTAAAACATCTGCCTATTTTCCGATTGCTGCCAGAGCCCTCATTATCCCATAGGCATTGCTACGCTTCTAAACCTGGCAGTTACTTCATCTTAATTTTTCTCTCTCTCGTCACTAATTTGCTCTGATCCTGTACTGTAATTAGCTTGAAGCTATGATGTATAACCTCTGCATCAAAGTGCCTGCTAGTTTGGGTCCAGACATTTGGTCCTTGCCACTCGCAGGCAAGTGCTGGAAATCAAAACACGTACTTTTGGAAATCAAAATGAAACTTTGGATGCCATTGACAGTTCCCAGCTACCATGTTAGTCATCAGTAAGCAATCAAGGGGAGGTGTACATGGACATCTTAGGAGGAGTGCTTAAAGCTGTGCTAAGTAGCAGTAGTGAGTTTCTGCCAATCCTCCACCGTTGGGAGGGCTACTTTATTTCTCAAGCATCAGCAGGAGTTCTTGCCTTTTAACTGAGCTTCTAATTGGATTTCTCAATACTTGCTGGATTTTCCATCCAGTATAAGCGAAAGCATCCCCAGATGCCCTTTCATGCATGCTGATGCATGGGCAGACTATCTTGGAATGTTTGTTTTCCAAGTATAACAAATACATTACCTCCAAGATTGTCACTGTGTATGTTAATGTAGGCGCACTTTTGTACCCAAACTGCCATCATGGAAATGTTTTTGTCCAACTATAACACAAATCATTTCAAGATGACCTCTTCTGTGCGCTCATGCATCCTCGTGTGAGGAAACAATCAATGTAAGTGTTTTTTGTTCTACATTATTATTTTACCATTCGAAGATGGTCAGTGGGTCTTTTTGAACAGTGAATTTATAATGTATGTGTGGGATGTTGTGCACATGGCACCAGTGAGCCGCTTGGTAGCAGTGTGCAGCGCACTCTATAATAAAATTTAAAGAGGGGGCATAAAGGAGAGGTAGGAGATTATCAGGTGATTGTGTGGTGGGAAACTGGAATAGAGACAATGGGGCAGGAAGTCAGTGGGTGGCGTGGTGGAGTTTGGCACAAGGAAAATAGGTACTCAATGGAGAGCAAAACTAGAAGTGAAAAAGTAGTTCCCTGCTGTCAGGAGTGGAAGGATGTGTCCGATCTAACAAAAACCAGAAATGAGAGAAAAGTCTGAGGATTAGGGAGCATCTAACGGCGACAGACAAAACAGCTACCCAAAGATGTGCCAGGGTTTGCCCCAAAGCCTACTTTCTGTATTTTATTATAGGCAATAGATCTCAACCGCAATCGGCTAGAGCTGTCCGTAGGCAAGACCTAAAAGTCAACCTAGTATGCACTGTGCCCCGTCTTCAAAACACTCATGCGGCTATCTTGTTACAGTGTCCCGATTAGAATTTTTTCTGTGGGATGCAGTCCATCGTCAGTGGAACATGACTAGATGGTAATAGCCTTCTGAACTTTTGATTTGAATTTTTTAAAGCCATCTTTGTATTTACAACTGGACGTGCAAGAACACAGGTTTTGAAGACTGTTTGGTGAGGTATGGATTACTGCTGGCATCTGAGTGTAACCTGTTGGTAAAAGAATGAATCCTGGCGATCCCACTTAAGCTTTTCAACAGAAGTCTACAAGTTGAGGGCCCTTAAATTGTTGTTCAGTACGACCTTTGGTTTGAGCTGCTATGAAAGGGCAGTACTGTCATTAGATTCTATGTAAAGCAGTTTTATTATTTATTGTAGAAAGAATTGAACAATGCTAATGCCAGCTAGTGCGACAGCTGTAGATGTTAGCTGGTAGGAAAAAGGCAGAGTATCTTCCAGTATTGTTTCAACTAACTCTCAAAAAAACTCAGTGTGAAGCACCCATACGAGATTAATTGAAGGGCGACCTTAGTAGTATGAGTTGTTTTTCTCAGAGCAAGACCGTTCCAAAACATTTGTCTTTAACCCCTTCGATGCTGATGACGAGCTCAGCTCGTCATCAGCCACGGGTGACGTGTGCGGATGACGAGCTGAGCTCGTCATGTATCGCGGTTAATCGAAAACAGCCGCACAGCGCAAAAATCACCGCAGCAGCGATGCGGTTAATCAAAGGTTAAAATAGAAGATTCTGCTTGGAGTACACATCTTGAGTTCAAATCTTCTATGAGAATCCAGGCGTTTCCGTGGCATAGTTGAACAGAAAGATTCGTTTCTGCCCTTTTGCGCTCTACAGATTTAGTTTATTTGATGTATCATCCTAATTGTTTACCTATCATGGTATACTGTTGATGTTGGTATAAAAAGGAGCAGGTTTCTTTTTTTCAATTTCCTGTTTTTTTAAATTATATTGATGTCTTGTACGTCAATCACACACATTCGTCAAGTAAGTGCCTGAAAAAATCCACGACTTATGAAAAGGGAGCTAATTTATTACCTGGGCCAAACGTGCACCCAGTATGTGTTACTACAAACTGATTGAGAAGCTCAGTCTTCCACTCATCCTGCTTTAAATGCGATCAAGATGACCATCTTTTAGATCTAACTTTGTTTTGCCGAACAGGATTCATGTTATGACAATTATGAGGACACAGGTCTTGACCTTGCTTTTATTTAGGCTCTGGTAATCTGTTGCCATTTGCGAGTATGGTGCTCCTGCAGGCCAGATTGAACGCAGGATGAGAACGAGTCAGAGTAGGGTGTCCGTCATCTCCAATAAAGTGTTTGTCGACTTTGCTTGTGGATCAGGCCATTTATGAATGCAGCTGATGGGGCATTTGCTGGATTTGTCTGGAAGAAGTTCCTCGCATTCTTATTATGAAGGATGTGACAAGAAATTGTAGTCATAATGTATCTTAGAATTTATATAGTGCTTCTTAACTGAGTGATGTGATAGGCTTTGGGCTACTACACATCCATTGGGAGGGCATAATTGGTAGGTTGTCGGTTGTTGTGCTGATGTGGCAGATGTTGGGTGAGGTGCGCAACAGTGCAGCAAACTTGTAGCTATGAAAAACCATGGGATGCGGCACAAGAGCAAGTACTGATTCATTTGCACATGGTTGTGGTATCTACCATTTGACCATTTTAAAGAGAGCAACAGGTTATGGTTTACACAGAGGCCAAATCCGTACACTGCACAGATTAATTCTCTGCACAAGTAAAAGTAATACAAGTACATTTACAACAGTAAGGGAAGGAAGTAGAAGTCGATGGTGAGGAGGTGGTGTAGGTGATGGTTAGAGCAGTCAAGGCTTGGCAGAGTTAAAAATCATCGTGACTTTTGTAGGTATACCAGTGCAGACCAGAGAAAAAGCAGGGGATAGATTTTCTCCACCCCTTACCACCATGTCACAACGAGGCCACTCATGCTAGCCTAACCTTAATCTGTATATTTATTGCCCAGAGCAGAAGTGGGAGTTGGAGGAGTAGAACTGGAATAGTCCAAGTTTTTTGTGTACGTTCTGGGAGGATACAGGCAAATGGGGATTGTGGAGAAACTCTCTAAAAGGCACTGGTGGCATGGTTCCCAACACATACCTGGCTGTGTGGTGTGAGTTAGGCATTCATTACTCAAGCTCTTGCCTGGCGTTCCCTAGCTTGCTATTCAGGTAAGATCAGCATGGTCTTAGCTGAGCAAGAGCTGTAACCTGATTTCTGAGTATGTTTGGCTTAGGTGGGGCATGTAGATCTTTGTCTGATGCGCTCCTTTGTTTATGGGATTACAGTAGGCAGACAGGAGTGCAGTACCTGGGCCTTGGAAGTATTTTAAAAAACTTTATTGGCTTTAATACAATGTTGTTACAAATTAAAAAATAATGCAATCAAGAAGTATAGCCAGCAACAGTTTGGGGTTAGACCAGACTTTTCCAGCGAGTAGCTCATGAGCTACTAGTAGCTCTCTGGCTACCTGTAAGTAGCTGTTCGAGGCATGTGGGCTGCTGAATTCATATCTTGTGCATAGATCGCCACCTAGTGTTGGGTCCGGATGATTGCACCTTGTTGTCCTGGAAGAGTCTTCGAAGTATCCTCCTCTGGACTACAGTGCGCATGAGCATCTTCTCCATCCTCAGATTGTTTTTTTCCGCCATTCGGTTTGGATGTTATTCCTCTACTCCAACTTCGAACCGAAACTGAACTACTTTAAAAGGCCAAAAGGCCGTCTATTTCGACGGTATTGTTCTCGTCAGGTACTTCTTGACTCGACTAAACTTTCCATCTTGATTCGGTCGTCGACGCGGGCCGTTGGGCCTTTCGATGCCACGTGGGCCTGCTGTCGATGGAAAGGAGCCCGTTCAAAAGGTGCCCACAATGCCACTCCAAATTCCCACATACTGACAAACATACAGTATGCAACAAGTGCTAATCACCGGAGCACAACAAAGAAAATTGCTCAGCTTGTGCCCAATTCCGTTCCAAGAACACCATCCGGATTCAACGGGCCGCTGGGCAGGAGATGCAGCGGCCGTCACCGGAACCCGAGAACAGCTTCAATGATTACCACGACCTCCCAGAAGCGACGGGCTCTGATCTAGAAATCGTCACCTTTGAGGACCAGTCGGACTCCGATGACCAGATCCCGCCGGGGCAAACAGTGAGTACACAGCCCCCAACACCGCTTATCCCGAAACCGAAGGCTCCGGTCGAAGCATCGCCCAAAGGCCTTAGCAGAGATCGACAAGCTCCTTCAGAAGCCCCGCCTTCCAGCTCGGCTCCGAAGCCCAAAACAAAGCCTTCCGATAACCCAGGTCCAAGTAACATTCTACCCAAGAAGGTTGTCGAACCCGCCGTAGAGCCAAAGGTCGTCGAACCGAAGAAAGGCGTCCAGCCAAAGGTCGTCGAGCCAAAGAAGGTGGTCGAACCAAAGAAGGTCGCCCAACCCAAAAAGGTTATCGAGACAAAGGCTATCGAGCCGAAGAAGAGCCTCGAGCCAAAGCGGGTCGTCGATCCAAAAAGAACACACGACCCAAAGAAGGCCGTCGATCCTAAAAAGAGTGTGGATCAACAAAAACAGGATCACACCACAAAGCCCGTCGAACCGAAAAGTCATTGAGTCAACCAAAAACTATGAGCCTGAGAAAGCCGTCGAGCATAAAAAGCGTATCGAACCAAAAGCTCCGGTCAATCCGAAACAGATCGTCGACCCAAACAAAGACGCCAAACCGAAAAAGACTGCCAAACCAACAAAAGACGTCGAACCAAAAAAGGTTACCGACCCCAAAGCAACAGTCGAGCCGAAAAAAGACTCCACAACCAAAGGCCCTCGAGCCAAAAGGTCTCAAACAAATCAGTAAGCCGAAAACATTGGCGCCACGGCCAGTGGAGGAAGAACTCTTCCATCCCGATCCGGAATCAGAGGAACAATCTAAACTGTATGTAAACCCTGAAACTGGCAACGTTACAGTTTATTACCGGAAAAAAAGACAATTGGACACGGACACTCCTTCTCCTGTTCCTCCGAAGAAAAAGGACTTTAGGACTTCTCCCTCTAGGCCTTTTACTCCTCCTCCTTTCTATCCTAATATGCCTTTTGTGCCCTACTCACCTACACATTCAGACTATAATGATGAGAATAACATGGGGGAAGATCCTCAGGATGATTTTAACGAACCAGAGGATCCACATGCACAGGATGACACATGGGAGGATCAGAATGATCCATATGAAACACAACCCATCCCTGACACCTCCCCATACCCTACAAAGCCGTCGCCTACCGACGACACCATTGTGTTTAACCAACTGCTAGATAGGGCAGCAAAATACCACAAGGTCGACATGCACACTGACCCAATAGAAGATTTTCTATTTGACACTTTTCCTACCTCTGAGAAGAATGTCAGGACACTGAAAGGGGTACTAAAACATGCGCCAGATATATTCAAAGACACTTCACAGACTTCCTCTACATATAAAAGCAACACCCAAAGTTCCTTTAATAAAGGCTCCAACAGGGGAGGTTATAGGGTCAATAATAAGAAGGGTAGGGGACGTGGCGGCAATAACACCAGAGCCTCCACTGCCGCCAAACAGTGACTTCATCACACTCCCTCCAGACCATCTAACACCAGTCGGAGGCAGAGTCAAACAATTCCTACCAGTCTGGAACGAAATTCCCACAGACAGGTGGGTGAGACAAATTATACAGTATGGTTATTGCCTGGAACTCACTTCTACTCCACCCAGCATACTACCCAAACACCGTCCTATGTCCAAAGAACACATCACCCTGTTACAACAAGAGGTGAATTCCATGCTAGAAAAGGGGGCCATAGAGCAAGTCCCTTTTCAACACCAAGGGACAGGAGTATACTCACTATACTTCCTTATTCCCAAAAAAGACGGTTCCCTCAGACCAATATTGGACCTTAGACCGCTAAACCAATACATACTCTCGGAGCACTTCCATATGATCACTCTACAACAAGTACTCCCGTTACTCCAGCAAGGCGACTTCCTAGCAACATTAGACCTCAAGGACGCATATTTTCACATACCTATACATCCAGCTCACAGGAAATACCTCAGGTTCACAATAGAAGGTCAACATTATCAGTTCAAGGTTCTCCCCTTCGGGGTAACCACAGCCCCAAGAGTGTTCACAAAATGTTTAGCGGTAGTAGCTGCACACCTCAGAAGGCAACACATCCACGTGTTTCCATACCTGGACGATTGGCTCATAAAAGCAAACTCGTACGCGCAGTGTGCAAGCCATACGTCTCAGACACTCCAGCTGCTACACAGCCTGGGTTTTTCCATAAACTACCCAAAATCACATCTACAGCCCTCCCACATACAGCAATATCTGGAGGCTACAATAGATACCTCAGTAGCAAAGGCATATCCAAATCCAGCCAGGATAGCCAACATGCAGACTCTCATTCAAAGAATTCAGCCACAACACTCTTTGCCAGCTCGAGTGTTCATGCATCTCATAGGCATGATGGCCTCCTGCATATTCATTGTCCCTCATGCCAGACTTCAAATGCGTCCACTGCAAGAATGCCTAGCACAGCAGTGGAACCAAGCTCACGGACAACTAAAGGACCTAGTATTGGTAGAGGGTCGCGCTTGAACTCTCTGCAGTGGTGGAACCCACAAAACCTTTCCAAGGGCCGACTGTTCCAAGAGCCGGTTCCACAAGTAGTACTAACAGCGGACGCATCACTGACAGGTTGGGGAGCCCACTGATTTCAATACACAGTGCAAGGGCTCTGGACAATCAAACAAAATAAACTGCATATTAACCAACTAAAGTTGCTAGCAATATTTCTGGCACTAAAAGCATTCCAGAAATAGTTGTACAACAAGGCTGTCTTGATCGGGGTGGACAACATGACAGCCATGTACTATATCCAGAAACAAGGAGGGACGCACTCTCCACAGCTGTCCCACTTAGCACAGAGCATATGGAAGTGGACAATTTCAAGAAACATTTTTCTCCTAGCAGAACACCTGCCAGGGAACAACCATCAAGTAGCGGATCTGCTAAGCAGACACAGCCAACAGCTACACAAATGGGAGATTCACCCTCAAGTTCTACCACCATTCTTCCAGAAATGGGGGCATCCAGAGAGAGATCTGTTTGCCACAAACGAAAACTTAAAAGGCCAGTACTTTGCCGCCAGGGTCCCACATCCGTTGTCACAGGGCAATGCGATATGGATGAACTGGTCAGGCAGATTTGCATATGCTTTTCCACCAGCTCCACTGATTCCGCTGGTGGCACGCAAACTACGTCAGCAGTCACTCACAATGATCCGGGTTGCTCCCACATGGGCAAGACAGCCATGGTACACAACCTTCCTGGAACTTTCAGTAGTTCCCCCATCAAAGGCTGCGCCTCTCTCCCCATCTTTTAACTCCGAACCATGGAGAAATCAGGCACCCCGATCCCTATCAGCTGAACCTAGCGATCTGGCTCTTGAGGTCTTAGAGTTCGGATACCTTAACTTACCTCCTGATTGCATGAACATTATCAAGGAGGCAAGACGTCCAACTGACATGCATGATATGCAGCAAAATAGAAAAGATTTGTAATTTATTGCAACAATAACCAAATCAATCCATTAGATGCTTCCATCCAAAACATTATCTGTTACCTCTTGCATCTTCAAAGATGCAATCTAGCATACTCTTCTATAAGGCTACATCTTGCTGCTATAGCAGCATATCTCCAGAACAGGCAACACCTTTCCCTGTTTACGGTACCACCAATCAAGGCTTTTATGGAGGGTCTTAAAAGGATAATCCCTCCAAAGCACCCACCTTCATCAGTCTGGAACTTAAATTTGGTACTTACCAGACTTATGGGACCTCCTTTCGAACCACTCCACTCATGTGAATTGCAATTTCTAACATGGAAGGTGGCATTCTTGATTGCCATTACCTCCCTCAGGCGAGTGAGTGAGATTCAGGCACTAACAATTCAGGAACCCTTCATGCAAATACATGCAAATAGGATAGTACTTAAGACCAACCCTACGTTTATGCCAAAAGTCATATCCACTTTTCATATCAATCAATCAATAGAACTGCCAGTTTTCTTCCAAAACCCACAGTCAGTATCTGAAAGAGCTCTACACACACTAGATGTAAGGAGAGCTCTGCTATATTATGTTGACAGGACTAAATCATTTAGGAAAACAAAGCAACTATTTGTTGCTTTTTCACCACAACATAAATGTAGTCCCATCTCAAAATCAGGAATAGCCAGATGGATAGTTAAATGCATTCAAATATGCTATCAAAAAGCTAAACGCACTCTAACAGTTCCCCCCAAGAGCACGCTCTAAGCGTAAAATGGGGGCATCCATGGCTTTCCTAGGGAATTTTCCCCTTGAAGACATATGTAGGGCAACTACATGTTCTAACATACACACTTTCACTAAACACTATTGTGTAGACGTGCAATCAAAGCAGGAAGCTTCTGTAGGCCAGGCTGTGCTTAAAACTCTTTTTTCAGACTGCTGCAGCTGGTACAGGTGACCACCGCTAGAGGAGATACTGCTATACAGTCTATGCACAAGATATGAATTCAGCAGCCCACATGCCTCAAACGGAATATGCTACTTACCAGTATGCATCTGTTCTTGGCATGTAGGGCTGCTGACATTCATATCGCCCACCCTCCTCCCCGGTGCCTGTTGCAGCTGCAGGATTCTCTTTTGCATGGCCATCTCTTACTTTGCTATACTCCATCTCTGCCACAATGGCGAAAAACAATCTGAGGATGGAGAAGATGCCCATGCGCACTGTAGTCCAGGAGAGGAGTCCCCTATCTCGTGATACTTGGAAGACTCTTCCAGGACAACAAGGTGCAATCATCCGGACCCAACACTAGGCGGCGATCTATGCACAAGATATGAATGTCAGCAGCCCTACATGCCAAGAACAGATGCATACTTGTAAGTAGCATATTCCCTCCTAGGTGCAGCTCAGCCTACTAAGTTATACGCGTTTCCTTGGTTAAATTAATATATGTACATCAAAATTGAAAAATATGCGTTCGAAACAAAACAGTGCATTCGATGCACGTCAAATTCCCACACAGTGCGGGGGAACTTGACGCGTGCGCAGATTGGGCGGCCGGGGGCCGTCCGACGCACCAGCCCACTGTGACGTCAGACGGCTGGGGGCAGTCCAACGCATGGAAGGGGTTAATGGGATTCTGCCCGCTTTCACTTTTAAACACGGCATGCTTTAACTTTAGCAGCCGCGCCCTACAGGATTTAAAGCTTACCTGCCGAGACTCTAACCCGGTTCCCCAGCGTTGAGGTCGACCTGGGAAGTTCCTCGCGCCTCTAGTGAGTCTTGCAGTTGCACAAAGGACGGTTTCAGTGGAGATGCCCAGTGGGGATTCTAGTCGGGCTGGTGATAACATTTTACGGTCTCGGGTTTACCAATGCCTGTGCGAACAGTTGTCATCTTGGAGTGGGAGACGTTCAATTGTTTTGATGAATCTTAGCTGGTGAGCAGCACCTTTTATTATCCATGTTTGGTTTGTTGTTTTATATGAAGGCCACATTGGTGGCACTCTGTATCACCTACAAGCAAAGACCTGCTACTTCCGGGTGTGTAAAACATCTGTTTACAATATTAATCTTGGCACAGGACTGATTATGAGAAATTAATGTATAAAAACTACTGAGACCACAAAAGAGCATTTTCCGATTTATAAACGTCCTATTGCGAGTCAGATTTATAAAGCTGGTTTTGTGACTCATTTCTAATTACAGATAAGAGGGAGCGTGAAAGGGGCTCTCCTCCTAATTGCAAGTAACAAGCAAATGAATCAATGGTTTGTGAATGCAGTTACAAACCGTTGAACAGACAACAGTGTTTGGGGCGGCTGGATTAAACAAGCATTTGCAATGCAATAGGTGTTGTTAAGCTATTGCCATTATAAATGATAATGCCTTTTATGTATGTTTTAAAAACCAAAACTTTAAAAAAATGCATTGTCATTTACAATGCCAATACCTCAAACTAGCGTAAATGAGAGACCTATTGCATTGTTTACATTGATTCTGGCAACCAAGCCGAAAGAACTGAGGTGATCACTGCTGGTAATCTTGCTTATGGTAAACACTAATTTATTGTCATACCCTTTATGACAACCTTGAATAAGCTTTGTACACTGGTCCCTCTACTAAGATGAGACTATCAATTGATGAAAAATGTCCAAATTTAAGTCCAAACAAAAGAAACTCATGTAATTCTGAATCCACATATGATTTTATACCAAATTAGGAGAAAGTTGTATACTCGTAAATGAGAACAAAACGTATATATGCTCACACAGATATATAATATACAAGAACACTTATTAACAAATTGGTGACGTGTAGTGTAAACAAAGAAATACACAGCACAATATATACATCACAAATGAACATATATTCAAGACACACATTTAGACACAGTGTGAGGTAGGTGAAAATATGTTTCAACCCAACTAGCAATGGTCTAGTTATTCCTGATTGTTATGCGTCGACGTTTCTACCCCTGGACATTAACGCGATTGTGTGATCGTCTGAGGGGGTCTTCTTCAGGACTATAGATAGTCTGTGTGTGGCCTGTTTGAGAAAAAAAAGCGCTCTGTAAGTGTAAGTTGGGTTTAGACAATTGTGGCTTTGTGTGGAGAGACTGTCTGTTTCTGCTCACCTTAAATAAGGTTCCACCTTGATACCAGATTTAATGGTATTGAAGGGCATATTGTATGAGTATTCCTATGAGTGCTCTTTTTGAACACAGGTGTTGACAGTCATCATAATTTATTTTTGACAGGTCAACTGCTTATTTTGTACAAGCTGCCGTGCTGTCAATACCATTAAATCTGGTATACATACATGCAAAGTCCGAACAGTATGGCTGCATCGGTATTCACCTGCATGGTACTCACAAGATGATGCCATTTGGGTTGCACCACACACAAACCCCCTGACACACAACGCTTCTAACTTTCTCTGCAGAAGGTTTCTCTCTCATGGACTGTACCCTCTTGATTGTGCTAAAGGCCACTCAACGTGCCCATCAGACTAGAGGCCTTTATAAAAACTTTATCAGGCTTTCTTGATGGAGAAAGATTCACTTCCCTTTTTGTCCTGGTATGCATAAATAGTATGGGATGTTGGACATCCATCCAAGATCATCCAGTGCTTGAGGGACAATAATTCTCAATTTGGTGGTCAGGAAATCAAATCTAGTGGAGGAGAATGCTTTGTGTCCAATAGTCCAAGGCGTAAATGAAATCCTTTTAACCTCTGTGCACCTCTGTAGAAGAGACCGTACAGTGGTGTCATCTGGGGGGGGCTGCTGCGTATTGGACCATCAGTACCTCATTTACATAAGTATTTCGAAAGCTGTGATACACCATGATATCCCTTACAAGTTGGTGCTTACACCTGAAAAGGTTGTATGCATTGGCTCTGCCACAAAACCCTAGTGTTGTCTTCCGTTACCTTGATTAAACTGCTAGAGACCTATTTGGAAACAACAGATCTGAAGCTAGCTACAAGGGACAACAGAATATTGCCTCCTATGCCCGGTTCAAGCCCTCGCCATAGGTCTTATATTGGGCTAACTGATCCTGTCCTTGGCTCACCTTGTTCTAGACCCACAGAGAGGGCTTATAGGTTTAACATGTCCCCTGTTCTCCTGCATACTCCACTTGTCATGAGCTAAGGCTTAGTCTTTGTGATCGTCTGAGGGGTTCTTCTTCAGGACTATAGATAAAGGCTTTGCAGCATCATCAGGCCTCCATCTCTGCTGTTGGGTCTGGCCGGGTATGCGGCACAGTTTGCTCACCGCTCCTCTGTGTGGCTGGAGCTCGCGAGCTTCAAGTCTCACAGTTCATTTTATTTTATTACACACTAAAGTCAACATAGTCTGTCATCTAGTTTCCTGCTTTTTTAATAGAACTCCTGTGTCCTGAAATAAACCGAGAGAAACCTGAAACCAGCACTCTTCAGTAGTTATAAATGTCTTAAGAGAAGTTCCCTTTCTTCTGTTGTGTTAGGAAAATGCCAGCCGACTGTGCCCGCGTATTACAAAAACATGTATTTATTTTTAATTTAACATAACCATATGTTAAATTAAAAGGTATGATCCTCACTTAGACTGCAGTGCTAGTACATCGTGTTAAGACATAGGCTATTACATACATTTCAATACTGTAGGTTAATTGTTGATTTTGTGTGTATTGTCTGATCTCTTTATCCATCTTTAGAGAGTGTTCTTATGCTTTGCTCTCAGGTCTTCTCTGTATCCTATTTGGCCCTGGCTGGTGCACACAGTTATGTGATCTGGCTCATTTGCGTCTCCTTTTCACTCGACAACCCATACTATGTCATCCAGGCTTCCTATATTTGATCAAACTTTTAGGAATATCCCTATCCTGCATACACACCCTCCCCGCACTCCTTCACCATTCTGTGATAATGGACAGTTGAGGACTGTCCAATCTTAAGGTTTCGCCTGCACAGTGCTTGCACAATCTCCTGCACCGTAAACGGGGCTTGGAACCTGCCCATTTGTTACCTTTACCTACCATTTTCTGCCTGCCACATTGCTTCTACGTCATTGTCTGACTCATGTGGCTCTCACGTCACTCTTGTTTCCTTGCTTCCTATTGGTCAGCCCCTCTTCCTCGGCTCGGTCTTCCTCCTGGCCTTTGAGACTTCTTTATACTTCTGTGTAGCCTGGACCAAGTACTTCTTCTGATACTTCCAGTGGCGCAGGCACTCTTTAGTTACTTTTCAACATGACTTTTACTGAGTGCATGCCCCATGCAGGCAACCCCTACGCTGTTTTCAGTCTACCTCCCTCACGATGTTTGTTTCACCCAAACCCCACCCTTCTCTGTGCGTTTTCCACCCTCTACACCTGTTGCTTCATCTCCCTAAACCGCTCTGCTGTTTTTAAGAGGAGCCGTCCTCGGCCTAGGCAGGCTGCAAAGCGTAACGCTCCCATAATCCAGCTTTGAGAACACTAATGCTTGTACTGCCACCTTTATGTCAAGAGCAGGGAGAAAGGGTTTGAGTTTCCTAAGTAAGCGGTGTTGGAAGTTCGCTCCTTTTGTGAGGGAACCTAGTGCTTCTGCATGTTCATACTTTTGTCTAGAATGATGCCCAGAGAGGATGCCGAGCCCATGAGGTTTGGTCTACAGTTACGAGCAGTCCGATGATTGTGCCATTGTTCCATGAGAAGAAGTGTGGCTCACTGGTTAGAGGAGGCAGACCTGTAAGCAGAGGTCAGCCCGGGACCAGGGTTCAATTCCCGGCTCGGCGGGGTCTTGAGTCCTAAAATGTCCATGGACTCGACAATTCTCGCTCCGGTGCCTACTCGATTCACGGGTTCACACTCTGCGACTCTGGGCAATAGCTTGCTTAATCTCCACAACGGCCCCTCGCGGCGGATTGCCTGGCTTTCACCTTGCGGATACCCTGCCGGGGTTATCTCACAGGGGAATACCAGGACGGGTTCCCTAAGCAAGCGCTTAGAAACCGCTCGGTGATTTGCGCTATATAAATTCCTGTACATTTACATTTACATTTACATTTACATGACGAGGGATTGGTTGTGGAGTGAGATCAGTAAGAATTTGGTTTTAAGAGCATTAAACTTTAGGTGGTTACGTGTCAGCCAGCTTTGAGTTTCAATCAGGACTGATTTGAGGGACTGAATGTCTTTGGGGGAAGCTATCTTCAGATATAGCTGGGTATCATCCGCATACATATGATCGTGAATGCTGGATGATTTTAGGATTTCTGTTAGAGGCTCCATGAACAGGTTAAAGAGTGTGGGTGACAGTGCAGAACCTTGTAGTGCCCCCAAGGTGACCAGTTCAGGATGGGACACGGATTGGTTCACCTTGAAGCTTTGGGATCTGTTCTGAAGGAACGCAGAGAACCAGTTTAATATAGGCCCAGACAGCCCCATCCTTTGTTCCAGGAGGTCAATTAGGTGATCATGTTTGACAGTAATAAATGCTGACGAAAGGTCCAGGAGGATCAATAGGCACAACTCATTGTGATCCAGTGTACGCAGCGCATCATCCACTATGTGCGTTAGCGCCAACTCTCTACTATGACCTGGGCGTAAACCAGATTGGCATTGGTCCAGGAGTTGGAAATGGTCCATGTCATAACACAGTTGGGCGAGCACACATTCTCCAGGAGTTTTGCCAAGGTGGGGATGTTAGTGATAGGGCAAAAGTTAAGACGGACCGTGGGATCAGCATTTGGTTTCTTTAGGATTGGGGTGTCGTATGCAGTTTGCATGAATGGTTATTTCCCCCAGCCACTTCAATACATAGGTATTCAGTCGAAGGCAGGAGGTCGGCCTGAATGACTTTCACTGTTAGATCGCTACGATGTAGGCATGCGATGCCTCCCCCTTGACCACTCGTTCTGTCCAACCTAATGATGTCAAAGTTGGGCGGCATTAAAAGGTCCCAGATGGGAGCGGATGAGTCATTTAGCCAGGTTTCCATCAACATTACAAGGATAAGATCCAGGACAAGGATGAGATCAGCAATATCCGCAGTGTGTTTAACAGCCGATCTGCAGTTAAGAAGTGCGCATTTGATACTAACAGGGGTCTGAGTTGGTGTAGGTAGAGTGCTGGTGACTATCGTGAGGTTGTTCTCATTTGAGGTTCTAGGGTTTGGCCTAGATTCCCGGAAGGGATCAGTGGGATTGCTTCAATTAGATGCAAGTTTGAAGGGTTGGAGGGAAGTGCCAGGTCATAAGAAAGTAGGAGAGAATGGATATCTCTATCCGACGGGGAGACTCTACATCTGGAGGGGCGGGAGGGGTCCTTGGGGTGCGGCGCAGAGGTCCATCTATGGGGTGTGCGAGTGGTGTGGGAAGCAGTTCACCTAAGATAGGGGGGAAGAGCGCCGGGTACAACCCCATTCCTGGAGCGAACGTAGATGGAGATTGGTCATAATGGAGCGGCTTAGTCTGGAATTAACTGACAAATCCTCAGTGAGGTGTGATAGCGAGCGCACGTCTGCCTTAAGTTGTTGAAGGCAGAATGCAATCTCATTAAGTCAGACTCCCTATGAAGTGTGTGAATGGGTATGTGAGGATAGGTCCAGGGGACCTTGCGGCGGAGGATAGCTAGTGGGAGAAAGGCGAGGTAGGGCAGGTAATGAGGGAGTGGACCCCGATGCAGGGGATTCTGAGAAATGGAACTGCGTGCTTGGAGCAATGTGTAGGAAAGGTGAGGAGGGGACGAACAACAGGGGACCCTTGCCAGCCTGTCGGAGCAGGTCGGGATTACGGGTTGGGCTGGGGGGCGGGCTCCTAGGAAGAGCCCTGGCAGTGTTGTGAGCAGTGGGGCTAACTGTGAGGGCGGAGGAGCATGTCGACTTTCCTGATGCATGTGCTGTCGCGTCTCGCTCACCACGGGAGTGCGGTGGAGTTGTAATTCTGATTGGATTTAGCTAGAGGGGGGACCTTCGGAGTCAGGCTACCAGCAATCTTGTTCTCTAATGCACACATGCACAGTCCTACCAGATTCCGCGCCTCACCGACGCATGAAAACACAATCACGCATGCACTTGCACGCACACACACATGCTCACAGTGATCATCATACACTTCCACACCCTCTAATCAGCATCTCGCACTGCTATGTAACATGTAAAAACGCATTGTCAAACCAATAGATTTCGCATAGGTGAAACTTATTGGCTTTGCCAATGCTTGTTGAGTTGTCAAGTTTTGCTACTGTGAGGCCCTGCTTGACAGATATTTGCTAGTATCTCGTCAAATCGTGAGACCCAGGTGTGCCCAGTAGTGCACTAGGCACATCCGGTTCTAGGTGAAGTCCCAGCACCATCACCAGAATAATTTTAAAAATGCCTATGTTTGAGGCATGTGGGCTGCTGAATTCTTATCTTGTGCATAGATCGCCGCCTAGTGTTGGGTCCGGATGATTGCACTCTTTGTTCTGGAAGAGTCTTCGAAGTATCACGAGATAGGTGACTCCTCCCCTGGACTACAGTGCCCATGGACATCCTCTCCATCCTCAGATTGTTTTTTTCCGCCATTGGGTTCGGATGCAAACTCCTATACTCCAACTTTGGAAATCAAAAACAAACTTTTGTAAAGGCCAAAAGGCCTTCGATTCGATGGTATTCTTTTTCGGTACCTCTCTATTCGATCCAGCCCTCCATCTCCAAGCGGTCGTCAAACGCGGGCCGTCGGGCCTTTTCGGCGCCACGTGAGACGACCGTCGATGGAAAGAAGCCCGTTTAAAAGGTGCCCGCAATGCCACTCCAAGTTCCCTCATACTGATAAGCACTCAGTATGCCACAAGTGCCTTTCTCCAGACCATAAAGAGGAAAGCTGTCCGGCCTGTGCACAGTTTCGATCCAAGAAAACTATTCGGAACCGACGTGCCGCCAGGCAAGAAATGCAGCGACAGGCACCAGACCCTGACAACATCTTCGATGACGACCAGGAGCTACAAGAAGCGCCTGACTCTGACCTAGAGAGTGTCACCGTAGAGGACTACTCAGACTCCGATAACGAGACCCCGCCGGGCCAAATCGTGAGTACCCTGCCCCCGACACCATCTACCCCGTTAACAACTGCTCCGGTCAAGGCATCGCCAAAAGGCCTTAGCCAAGATCATTAAAAAGTTTTGCTTGCCCCGCCATCCGGCTCGGCACCGAAACCGAAACCTTCAGAAACACCAGGGCCCATTAACATCGTCCCGAAGAAGGTTCCAGAGCCAAAGAAGGTCGTCGACCCGAAAACGGCCGCACAGCCAAAGAGCGTTGAGCCGAGAGACTGTCGACCCCAAGAAGGCCGTGCAGCCCAAACTTGTCGAGCCAAAATTGGTTGTCGACCCGAACAAGGTCACGCAACCTAAGGGCGCCGACCCAAACAAGCCTTCGGCAGCAAAAAACGTCGACCCGGCAAAAGGCGCCGTACCTAACCCCGCGTTGAAGCCAGAACGACACATCGGTCCGAAGACACCGGCTCCGAAGACGCCAGTCGATCCAAAAAAGACAATCGACTCGGGAAAGGACACTCAGCCGAAAAAACAAGCCTTCAGTCGATCCTAACAGGAACATCAACTCGGAAGAAAAACTTCTCTGAAAAAGCCTACGGGGCACAAGAAACGCATCGACCCGAAAGACACAGTCAGAAAAAATTGACTGCTAAACCAAAAGTCGTCGATAAACCAAAGCCAAGCACTCTTCCACCCAGATCCCTCTGACGACCAAGCAAAAATTGATATCAACCCAGAGTCTGGTAAAGTTACCATCCTTCATAGGAAAAAGAGGCCTTTGGACTTTGAACCTCAGTCCCCTATCCCACTGAAGAAAAAGGACTTTGGGACTTGTCCTTCTAGACCCTTCATTCCTTTTCAACCTATCATGCCTACTACTCCTTTTAATCCATACATTACTTACTCTCCCTCTCATCACGGGGACGACTAAGGTAACACAGGGGATGAGCCACAGCCTCAATATGACTTCCCACAGGACACTGAACCACAGGAACCATGGGAAGAGCCAACTGACCCTTACAACACCCATCCCAGCCCTGATATGTCCTCTTATCCTACTAAGCCGTCACCTACTGATGACACCGTAGTTTTTAATCAGCTCATAGACAGGGCTGCACAGTTCCACAACGTGGATATGCAGAACGACCCTGTTGAGGAAGACTTCTTGTTTGATACCTTCCCTACAGCAGCAAAACGTGTCAAAACACTTCCCATGTTAAAGGGAGTTCTGAAACATGCACCTGACATATTTAAAGATACAGCCAGGGCACGGGTAATCAACCCCAGAATAGAAAAAAGTATAGGGCAGACCCTACAGCCCCTACTTACATCAAAGGGCAGTTACCACTTGATTCACTTGTAGTAGCCAACGCACGTAAAAGAGCCAACTCCCAAACCACCGGGGAGGCTTTTCCCCCGGACAAAGAGTCAAAAATACTAGAGGCATCAGGGAAAAGAGTAGCAGCACAAGCCGCCAACTCGTGGAGGATAGCCAATACTCAAGCCCTACTGGCTCGTTACAACAAGGCGCATTACGACCAGCTAGAGACCCTAATGCAACACCTACCTGAGCCTTTCAAAGCACAAGCCCAATATCTCATACAGGAGGGAAAATTCATAACAAACGCCTCGATCAAATGCGCGCTTGACGTAGCAGACACTGCAGCTAGATCAATCAACACTAGCGTCCTACACCGCAGACATGCATGGCTGCGTATTTCTGGTTTTAAAAATGAGGTACAGTCCACTTTCCTTAACCAGCCTGTTAATCAGGACTTTCTGTTTGGCCCTGCTGTCGACACCATTTTGGATAAAATGAAAAAGTACACAGAGACAGCAAAATCAATGGGGGCATTGCAATTTCAGCAACAAAGGGGCTTCTTTCGTCGCTCCTCATACAGGGCAAATACACGAGGAAATACCTCACAAACAACGGCCGCATATAAAGGTAACACACAAAGTTCCTTTACCAAAAACACAACCAGAGGAGGCTACAGAGGTAACAATTCCAAGGGTAGAGGACGTAGAGGCAATAACACCACAGCCTCTTACACTACCTCCAGACCCCTTAACACCGGTCTGAGGCAGACTCCAACAGTTCCTACCCGTCTGGAACACAATTACCATAGACAGGTGGGTGAGAGAAATTATCCAGTCTGGCTACTGCCTAGAACTGACTTCTACACCACCAAACATACCACCCAGACATCGTCCAATGTCCAGAGAACACATCACCCTGTTACAACAAGAGGTGAACTGCATGCTAGAAAACGGGGCCATAGAGCAAGTCCCTTTCCAACAGCAAGGGACCGGAGTATACTCCCTATATTTCCTTATTCCCAAGATGGACGGCTCTCTCAGGCCCATATTGGACCCCAGACCCCTAAATCAATACATACTGTCAGAGCACTTTCATATGATAACATTACAACAAGTGCTCCCGTTGCTACAACAAGGGGATTTCCTAGCCACACTGGACATCAAAGATGCGTATTTCCACATACCCATCCATCCAGCCCACAGAAAATACCTCCGGTTCACAATAGAAGGTCAACACTACCAGTTCAAGGTTTTGCCCTTCGGGGTTACCACCGCTCCAAGAGTGTTTACAAAATGCTTCGCGACAGTGGCAGCACATCTAAGGAGGCAGCACGTCCATGTGTGCCCTTACCTGGACGATTGGCAAGCAAAATCATACCAACAATGTGCAGCACACACGTCTCAGACAATCCAGCTGCTACACAGCTTAGGATGCTTAATCAACTACACAAAATCACATCTGCAACCGTCCCACATATAGCAGTATCTGGGAGCCACCATAAACACCTCAGTGGCAAAGGCATATCCAAACTCAGCCAGGATAGCCAGTATGCAGACTCATTCGCAAATTCCTGCCAAAACACTCTCTGCCAGCTCAAGTCTTCATGCAACTCATAGGCATGATGGCCTACTGCATATTCATTGTCCCCCATGCCAGACTTCATATGCGTCCATTGCAGGAATGCCTAGCACGGCAATGGAACCAGGCTCAAGGACAACTAAAAGACCTAGTGTTGGTAGACAGTCGCATTCACAACTCTCTGCAGTGGCGGAACCCACAAAACCTTTCCAAGGGGCGACTGTTCCAAGAGCCGGTTCCACAACTAGTACTAACAGTGGACGCACCACTGACAGGCTGGGCAGCCCATCTCCTTCAATACACAGTACAGGGACTCTGGACAAACAAACAGAAAAGGCTGCATATCTACCAACTAGAGTTGCTAGCAATATTCCTAGCCCTAAAAGCATTTCAGAAATACTTGTACAGCAAGACGGTGTTGATCCGGACGGACAACATGACCGCGATGTACTATATCTAGAAACAGGGAGGAACGCACTCTCCACAGCTGTCCCATCTGGCACAAAGCATCTGGAAGTGGCCAAATCCAAAAAACACTTTTCTCCTAGCAGAACACCTTCCAGGGAAGGACCATCAAGTTGCCGGCCTGCTCAGCAGGCACAGCAGCAATTACACGAATGGGAAATTCACCCTCAGGTCCTTCAGCCATTCTTCGAGGAGTGGGGTCACCGAGAAATAGACCTGTTCGCCACAAAAGAAAACTCGAAATGCCAACACTTTGCGCCAGGTTTCCACATCCATTGTCACAAGGCAATGCGATATGGATGAACAGGTCAGGCAGATTTGCGTACGCTTTTCCCCCAGCACCACTGATCCCGCTGGTGGCACGCAAACTGTGGCAACACTCCCTCACTCTAATCCTAGTTGCTCCCACATGAGCAAGACAACCATGGTACACGACGTTCCTGGAACTCTCAGTAGTTCCCCATCAAAGACTGCACCTTGCACCTCATCTTCTAACTCAGAACCATGGAGAAATCAGACACCCAGATCCCAATCAAATGAACCTAGCGATCTGGCTCCTGAGGCCTTTGAGTTTGGATACCTTAACTTGCCCCCAGATTGTATGAATATCATTAGGGAGGCAAGAAGACCAACCACACGAGCGTGCTATGCAGCTAAATGGAAAAGATTTGTTATTTACTGCACCAATAACCAAATCAACCCCTTAGATGCTTCAATACAAAACCTCATATGCTACCTGCTGCACCTACAAAGATGTAACTTAGCATACTCTTCAATACGGCTACACCTCGTATTGAACTTAGCATACTCTTCAATACGGCTACACCTCGCTGCCATAGCAGCATACCTTCAAAACAGGCAACACCTATCACTGTTTAGAATACCAGCAATCAAAGCCTTCATGGAGGGTTTAAAAAGGGTGATTCCTCCTAGGCACCCCCTTCCCCAGTATGGAATCTCAATATAGTGCTTACCAGACTCATGGGCCCTCCTTTCGAACCTTTACATTCATGTGAACTACAATTCCTAACGTGGAAAGTTGCATTCTTGGTAGCCAAGCGCTCGCAATTCAAGAACCTTTCATGCAGGTACATGCCAACAGGGTGGTTCTTAAAACAAACCCTAAATTCATGCCTAAGGTTGTATCCAAGTTCCATATCAACCAATCAATAGAACTGCCAGTGTTCTTTCAAAATCCAGTCAGTAGCCGAGAGAGCACTGCACACACTAGACGTAAAGAGAGCTCCACTTTACTATGTGGACAGAACTAAATCCTTTAGGAAAACAAAGCAACTGTTTGTTGCCTTTGCACCACAACACAAAGGGAATCCAATTTCGAAATCAGGAATAGCCAGATGGATAGTTAAATGCACTCAGATATGCTATCAAACGTCAAAACGCACTTTAACCGTCCTCCCCAAGAGCACACTCCACTAGGAAAATGGGGGCACCCATGGCTTTCCTAGGAAATATTCCTCTTGAAGATATCTGTAAGGCAGCCACATGGACCACCATACACACTTTCACAAAACACTACTGTGTAGATGTGCAAAACAGCAAGCTGCTGTAGGCCAGGCTGTCCTCAAAACTCTTTTTCAAACTGCTGCAGCTGCAGCTGGCACAGGTAGCCGCTAGAGGAGATACTGCTATACAGTCTATGCACAAGATATGAATTCAGCAGCCCACATGCCTCGAACGGAATATGCTACTTACCAGTATGCATCTGTTCTTGGCATGTAGGGCTGCTGACATTCATATCGCCCGCCCTCCTCCCCGGTGCCTGTAGCAGCTGCTGCATTCTCTCTGGCATGGCCATCTCTTACTTTACTATCTCCATCTCTGCCACAATGGCGAAAAACAATCTGAGGATGGAGAGGATGCCCATGCGCACTGTAGTCCAGGGGAGGAGTCACCACCTATCTCGTGATACTTCGAAGACTCTTCCAGAACGACAAGTGCAATCATCTGGACCCAACACTAGGCGACGATCTATGCACAAGATATGAATGTCAGCAGCCCTACATGCCAAGAACAGATGCATACTGGTAAGTAGCATATTCCTACGTAGTTTCCTGCATTATTTTGCAGGACGGTGCCCCACTCATACACCTACAAAATGACAAGGGTGCCTTTTTGGTCTCGCTGGAGACAGTGCATGTGTTGCGTTTTGCGAAACGTTTTGTTAGCTTACAATAGGATTAGAAGCCCATCCATTGCTGATCATTAATTGGCTTAATCACTCATTCCCTTGCTTCAAAGAGAAGCACCTGCTGGCTTCACTTCCTTTTCACGCGTTTATCCCTCCCTGAAGCATGGCCCCAAGTACTTTTGTCCTTCCATTGCTCGGGCTTTCTGAGCTACTTTTCTCTTTTAGTTGCAGCACCTCATAAGAGTGCATGTCTTATTTGCTACCACCTCTGCTCTGTATTTTTCTTTATACCCTCCTGTCCTTCTCCATGTTGTTGCTTGCCCCTTCCGAACCTGCTCTGTTTTATTTTTTGTCCCTCCCACCGTGTTGTTGCTTGCCTACTCTCACACTTCTTCCCCTTTCAGTGTTGCTTGCCTTCTCCTACACTGCTCCGTCCTGTTGCTTACCCCATTGCTTGCCCCCCTCTCCCCATTCTGCATTGTTGCTTATCCCCACCTGCATAGTTTCTTGTCCACTCCCTGCACATCCTGCGTAGTTTCTTTCCCCTCTCATGCCGTCCCTCTTTGTTGCTTACCCCCCCCTACCACCTTGTCCTCTCACCCAAAGCCAATAGATCTTGCCTATGCAACTTTTTATTTTTTATTTTAAAGTTCTGACACAGCTAGTGCTGGTAGCATCATGTTGCTTTTTTTATCGCTGTAAGGTGGGGAGGGCGGCGCTTGCACCCTCCTTAGATGCCCTACCAGCTATTAAAAATGTATTTTTTCAAAAAGCAATATGACCAGCGGGTGAACAGATGCAATATGGATGGGTGTGCATGTGGGGAGAAGCAACACGGGAGTGGAATCCGCAAGGGGTGGAGAAAAGTAAAGTGGCCAAAGAGAGCAACGTAGATCGCGGGGGAGAAAAGCATATGAGCAAAGAGAGCAATAATGAGCTGAGGGGGAGAAGCACACAGGTGAGAAAGCAACGTGTGGTAGAAGCATGAGTGCGGGCGCACAATCAAGGGGAGAAGAGAAACACTATGGAAAGGACTGAAAAATGTACGCACCCTCGTGGAATGCTTTAGAAAAAATCATTTCGATAAAAGTGAGCAGTGGAAGGACTAGAGTAAATTGGGAATGATCCAGCTGAGGGGCAGACACAAAATGGACAAGGCAAGCCATTGATTAAGAAGTAGGCAAATTAAAGAGAGAGCGAACCAATGGCAAGCCGTAGGTGGGCTGCAAGCCCTTATATGTGCTCTTAGTAAGCTCACAATATGTCTTTCGCAACCTGTGCTGCTTGGGAGACTCGACCTCAAGAAAGCACAAGTGGCATATCTCTTGATTTTTAATTCAAGCAGTTCAGCATGCATTGCAGATACTTTTAAATACATGTGTAAAAAACTTGCCAGTTAAAACAGATAACAGTGAAAAACAGCACATACTGTACTTCTGAGTTTTGAGAATTGACCCTAAACTTTAGAAATGGTAATATGACAATATCGCTGCAGTGAAGCTTTTAAGCTGTGTAGAATGACTCTAAACAGTTATGTCCTTAACCGCTCCATCATCTGTTCTTGGGTAACCCTGAGATTGCACAAATGTATTATTTACAGCCCAGGCAATGAACTCCTGAAAGAATCCTGGGTTTCGTGGTATGTCTGCTCTTCGTCCTACTTTCTTCTGCAGTACTGTAGTGTCAGACCTAATTCGGTGTAAATCTTAGCAGGCAGGGGCTACGGGGCCACAGCTATGTGGGCTGAAATCATTTTCCACTTTGCCCCAGGGCCCATCCTTCTATGGCTCTGCAAACTGGGCCCAGTACAACCCTTTCAGTACTTGACCCTCGGTGGTAGTGATGACAAACAGTTACCGGCTTCTCAAGGATGTTAGTATGAAGCACTTTAACTCAGCACTCAACACTTCACAGAGCAATCCGATAAAATGACTGTATGGTCCACTGCTTCCCTGTAGAAAAGGAAAGTACTTTATTACACCAAAAAGCACAATACAACATGCTTATCATGTTGGATGTCTAACTTGCGTTTGCAAGTCCCATGCGCTTCAAAGTGGGGCCCTAATCTAGGCGCACTATCCACCACCTCTCTCTCACTCTGCTCCTGGAGTCCCAGGGTTATTGTGGCATAGTTTCTATATAAGGAACTGCCTCTTTTTGTGTGGTCACCCCAAAGTGTTTGGACTGATTCTTCTAGTTTTTCGACTCTTGAGTGCTCTGAGGTCTGCTAATTAGGCTTCAGTGCCAATGCCTGACCCTAAAGTGTATGCCGAATTGGCTGTACTGAATTGGTAACTGCTAACTTACTTACAAGTCCCTAGTATATGATACCCATGGCATGTAAGTTAGAGGGGTATCTCGGGGTTGCAGTACTGGTTGTGCCACCCTGGCTGTCCTCCAAAGTAAGACGAGTTCCCCAGCCTGCCACTGCGCCTGGGGCCAAGACCCGATGCACAGAGTTGTACCCATATTCACTGAGCCCGGGAGTGTTGTCGAAGAGCTGATGGGATCCGCTGAGGACGAGCTAGTGACTCGGGAAAGATTGAGCTACGATCGCAACACCTGCCGACTGGTAGTCCAGTGGTGACACGACTCATGTCAGCCTGGCCTTCATGGGATGCCCATGTTGTGACCAGGACTGTCTCGTTCTGCTTAGGGACTGCGGAGTAGTTGCAGCAAGACCCCATCGACTGCATTGCACCCACAGCATCCTGGGAGCATCTTCAGCATCCCTCATACATTGTGAACCACTCCATTGGAATCCATTTCAACGCAGATCAAGTGCCTGGAACTGCTTGAAGGCAACTTTTCCTGTGGAGGTAACTGGTTATGAGGGCCTTGCTGGTCCCCTCACTAGCTCCCTGCCGGAGTCGGTTGCCTCAAGTAAATCTGGAATTATTTTGTGACTTTGTTAGAAAACACTGATCTACAGAGGCTCGAGCTGTCTGGTGGCTGTCTGCAGTGCCCCTTGCTCTAGTAAATGATCGGTAAATGCTATCCTAATGCTGTATGAGGCATTGGAGTCTGATGAATGAGAACTCCTGTCCACGGGAGCGTGTGCTGCTTGGGCCTTCGCTTGAACACTCTGTTCTTAATTCCACACGGTTGTCTTGGGACACTGTACTGAAACTGGAGCCAAAAGACATGATGAGAAGGAAAGCGTAAGAGAGGTTTAACTTTCAATTGTTAGTCGTCTGACATCTTAAACACATGGGAACCTCTGATCGCATAAACACCTGGGAACATTAGAATATAAGGTGTTGATGTTTATATTAGATTATGTTGTATGAACCAATAAAGCTGTATTTTTTCAGGTTTCCCGGGTTCATTGCCCACGAGACTTAGAAATGGTAGTACTTGGTGAAAAATCCTCGATCCTGTAGACTCCTCAATCCTTGCTGTGTGTGATTGTTTTGACATTGCAGGTGTTGCTTCTGTGTGGTTGTACCTACCTGCTGGGAGATCCTGTGGAGGGGTGAAGGTATGCAGTGATCATGAATTTAGTAAAGATGCGCATGTAGGTGTAATCGCGTACAAGCAGCTTTATATTACAAACAGTGCTCGGTGCCATGGAGACACTGTGAGAAAGAATAGTACCGCTCTCTGCCAAGGATTCCTGACACCCAGCTCTGTGAGGATTTTCAGCATACCACTGGTATTCACCAAATATCCATAGGATGGATTTATAGCATTCTGCATGATCAGTATTCCAGCATAGCACTGATGTGCTACTGAGTTGCCCGAGCAGCCAAGAAACGGGTTTATGTCCCAAAGAGCATTCTTTTGAAATAATTTGCCATCAATCTGAAATAATATGCATGCTAATGTGTTTACGTTCTCTTCTGTATTTACGTTCTCGTTTTAAATTATCTTGCTCATAGCATGTATCGTTTTAATGTTGGTTCCATGTTCCACACTGAAGTTCTTGACCGCTGGCTGGGCAGTTGATTGAATACCTCTGGCTGTGTACAGCGCTGGACGTGGGCTCCTTTGTTGCAATAATCTATTGGATTTTACTTACCTGCCTCCTAATTCCACATTTGGCAACAACTAGTGAACAGTGGCGGCTTCTATGCTGAGGCGGAGGAGCGTCAGTGCACTGCGTTGCCGCAGTGAAAGTAAGGAAAAAAAATTATAATACTTGAAGTTAATATTTTTTTATTTTTCCCGGTTGGGCATTTTTGAAAACTTTGTAGTGTCTATTGATGCCATTAAATTTGAACCAAACAGAAAGGTGGCTCTTTTATTCAGTCACCTGGGACGTGAAGAGCAGTAAATATCTGACAATCTACCAATAGTTTAGGCGCCTGGTGGTGAAGGCTGGTACAAATATATGGTGGCAGTTTCACTTTAGCGAAACAAATGTTTATAATGACCAAGTATTCTTTTTGAAAGATTTAATTTCTTTAAAAGGAAACAGTTGAGTGAGGATAATATTGATCAGTTTATTTCTGCTTTAAGTCTTTTGGCATCAACCTGCAACTTTAGAGAGATACATTTGTTTTTTCTTGCCATTCAAACAACATTCAGGAGCGATTGCTAAGTTGTAGTGACTCTACTCTGACTGAGGCTATTGAGGTAGCTAAAGCAATTGAAAGTTCCATGACTTCGAGATAACTTATGGCAGTAGAATATCCATCCGCTTCTCAAGTAAATGTTTATTCATTTGCTGAGAAATTCTATCAGGGCCGTTACCACAAAAGACAGATTTGAGAAAAATATGGTTACACAATCTCATGGTTTCTGTTGTAGGTGTAGATCTAAATTTCACATGGACAATAATAGCAGTTGCCCAGCCTCAGGGAAACGTTGCATTGAATGCAAAAATATGGGTCACTACCAAGCTATCTGTAGAGGGGGAAAACACCAGGCAAGTTCAATAATGTGGATATTACTATGGTTGAGTGTATGTCTATTTATCAAAAGTTATTCTTAACATTTAGGCGAATGATCAGAGCTACATTTCCAACTTTAATGGCAAAATTAATGTTATATGGTATGAAGCCTCTGTTGGAGATTTTAAAATTAACATGATGGCCGACTACGGTTCTCCTGTAAATATATTGTCTAATACTTGTTTCTACCAGCATTGGGGCAAAAGACTTTGCACTCCAACTACCTGATATATGTCCTAACGCTTTTGGAGATCAAGATATTGATTTATTAGGTTTATTCAATGATTTATTTACATATTTGGGCAGAACAACGACTGCGAAAATGTATGTTGCCATTAAGGGCAGAAGTCTGGCGGGCTGGCTGGGATTCGACAAATTAGGTCTCATGTTCAACCTTGGAGCGGAGACACCCATAGTAGCAAATGACAGCTTTGTTGCCAATCTTCGAACCAAATTGAGTGCAGCAATAATTGTTTGTCTACTGCTTTCCTGTTGTTGATTGAAATAACTTTTACACCCAGTTTGTTTACTCGTGGGGTTTCTAACATGTCCACAACTGCTTTTATAAAGAACCTTCATCAGGTGTTTAGCCATGATATTGGGTCTATCCAAGCATTTGAGCAAAATATCAATCTCAAGTCTTTTGCTGTTTCTATTATACATAAAATGAGACTGGTTCCTCTTGGTGGGAGAGGGGATCTCAAAACGTTATTATAGAAGTTGACTTGTGAGAAAGTTATTGCACCTATTGAATCCTCGGAATGAGTGAGCCCCATTGTCATGGTGCAGAAGAAATCAGTAGAGATGCGCACTCTTTGAATAAGGACTTAGTGATAGACTGCTACCCTCTCCCTAAAGTTCATGGCCTATTGGCCAACATAGGACTAGCAAAATATTTTCAATTAATTGATCTACGGTCAGCCTATCGTCTGATTCCTCTAGCAGAGGAATCTCAAGACCTGACCACTTTTGTCATGCATTTTAAGACATTTAAATTCCTTAATCTTTCTTTTGGCCCGGCATTGGCTGCCAGTGTCTTTCAAAGATTAATGGATGTCATAAAGGACATTCAGGCCTTTCAGGATGAGGTATTACTTTTTGCAGAAACTTTTGAGAAGCATAATCTTATTCAAGAGAAGGTGCTAAAAATATTTAAATCTGTTGAGGGTGACACTGAGATCTGACCAGTGCGCATTTCGTATACAAGAATTAGACTACCTACATATCACATCTTGAATGAAGGGGTCACACCAAAATGTTCTTTAGTACAAGTCATTCAGGATACTTTACCACCCACAGACAAAGACTCACTTCGCTCATTTTTGGGACTTAGTGAGTACTATTCCAGGTTTATTGAGGGATACTTTTATTGTCCAGCCATTATATGCTTAGCTTAAAAGCGGTGCAAAAGTTAACTGGGAGAGTTTGTATCCTTTCAATGTTGGTTCCATCTTCCACTTGTGCACTGACCTCATGGTTTGTATCATTTTAATGTTGGTTCCATCATCCAGCCTGATGCTGCTAAAAGTACTTGAGCGCGGGTTGGGCTGCTGATTGATTACCTCCTGGCTGTGCACAGCGCTGGACATGGACTCCTCTGTTGCAATAAACAATTGGATTTTACTTACCTGCCTCCTAGCCTCCTACTTCCGCACAGTCTATAACTAATTTATTTTTGAGACATGACTGCCAATTGTTTGGTTTGATCAATGCTACGCTGCCCTGTGAGAATTTAGGAGTCTTTCTTACAGCTTCAGGCCACAGATTTTTAACTCATTGTCTACTAAAGCTACCTCGTGGATTGTGCACTCCTTGAGATATCCCAGTAGAGTGAGCACTTGCTTGGTGGTGAAGGTTTGACATAAATGTCTATTCTGAGATCCCAGCTTCTTCCTTTAGTCTACTTGTTTTCTTCTCTGATCAATCAATCAGTTCTTGCAGAGCAAAGCTTGTCACCTATGAAGGTTTCCAGGCGCTATGCTGCGGATACTCAGTCCAAGGGCCAGGTCTTGAGTCCCTTCCTGCAGTCTGTCAATGATGGGTAATGTTCCTTCTCCCACCTCGCTGCCAAAGGAAGGGGGAGGGGGGTGGGCATCTCTGACATGCTTCCCTTTCCTAAACCACTTTAACCGACCTACAGTCTCGTTTTAATTAAGCAGACTGGTTGTATTCTTAAATGTCTCAATTTATTTTATTTATTTCTATGACTAGTTTTGTAAAGCTCTGGTGTATGATTGCCAGTTTGTAGTGCTGTATTGTGTGAAAGTTCCCTCTTTCTGCATGGTTGCCCTCACTTTTTGCTGCATTGCTGATGTACTTTGACTGAGTGTGCCCTGGCCTCCTGCTAATCAGGTACCCAGGGCCTATGTTCTTTCCCTTAAACTGCAATGAAGCCTAAACCCAATTGGCATCTCTGGCCACAGGCCAGCTTCTGGTAAATGGTACTACAGGTACCCAGGGCGCTGTGACCAGAGAAGGTCTCTAAGGGCTGGAGAACTTATTGTGCCACCTTTAGAGGTCCTGTACCCTGACATGCTCACACTGCCTTTGCAGGGTACGTGTCTTGGTGCAGAACAAAGTGAAGAGTCAACATGGCACACATTCATGTGTGCCATGCCTCAACCCACTGCCCTGGCATAGATCAGTCACCCCTCTAGGTGGGTGCACTATACCAGTGGTTAGGGTATAGGTGCATGAGCCCTGTACCCCTACAGTGTCTAAGTCCATCCTTAGACATTGTAAGTGCAGTGCTGCCATTAGGAGTATATGGTGCTGGGAGTTTGTCATTACGAACTCCACAGCACCATAATGGCTACACTGAAAACAGGGAAGTTTGGTATCAAACTTCTCAGCACATTAAACCCACACTGATGCCAGTGTGGTATTTAATGAGAAATGCACACAGAGCTGAAAACGAACCTACCACTAGTTTCCAGGCTGGGTAGCTGCTTTCTGCTGCCACCACCAGACATGTTTCTGGACCCCTGGGACGAGAGCCTTCTGCTCTCTGGGACCTGAAACAATGCACATCCTGGGACGAGGTGCCAAGCCTCCTCCCCCAGGATGGGCAGGGTTCATGAAGGGGACGCCTCAAAGGCTTGATGCCTTTGTGAGCTTCCCTAGGCCACTTGCTGCTTTCAGCAACTGTTCCCCTCTGGTTCTGACCCCCACTTTGGGTGGGAGAGCCTGCGGGTAAAACAAGTGAGGAAGAGAGGTGTGACCACCTCTGCCAACTTCACCCCTCTGGTGGGGGAGGCGAGGTGAAGCACAACTCTCAGTCCACGCCATCTTGAAGATGGGGAGACTCAGCCAACCAGGGACAGGTTCATGTTCCCCTCTCACTGGAGGGTGGCATAATAGGGGGTTTACCCACCCCAGGGAAGGGACCCATTGGTCCTTTCCCTTTACCTACCTGTAACACCCCTAAATCTAGTATTTAGGGACAACCCTGAACCTTGCTTCCTCAAACAAGAACCTGCAACAAGAAAAGAAGGACCGAACAACTGTGCCAAAGCTAACAAGAGGAAGACACCCACTTACTTGGCCCCAGGTCTTCCGGTCTGTCTCCACCTCAAACCTGCTCCTGCAAAATCTCTGTGTGTCCTGCAGCCAGCAGCCTCAAAAACCCTGGAGGACCTGCCTGCCTTCAAGCACAAAGACTTTGTCTCCCCTGAACAAAATATTTGCTCACGCGCAACCTCTGGCTCCAGCTGAACACTGCAAATCTGCCCCACTCTGCACCACGAGGAGGTCCCCCGGTGATACTTGCCCGAGATGCGGCGACCCCTTACCTGCCTCAAGCCTCCAGCCGACGCCTGCAGTCTAAATCCATAGGGCCACCCCTAACCCCGAACAGGAACTGGTAAGAAGGTCAGACTGCAAAAGGCAACCCTGCACCCGATGCCCCACAGCCTTGTGTGCCCAAACAGACAGTGCCTAACCAACCCCTAACTTTCAAACTTACCTCTCGAAGTGGTGGTCACTCCCAGAAGACCATTGTCTCCCTGCCTGTAGTGCTTTTGCAAACCAGAGGTTCTCCTTTGAAAACATCAGGGCGTCCGACGTTGAAACAGCACCCTGCACTTGGCCACCCTAGTGCTGCTGAGGGTGGACCTTTGGTGCTAATTTGTTTTCCCATTTGCCCTGAGCTAGCGTCCAGGAGCTTTGCTCCCACAACCCAGTGGCCAGCTCGTCTGCAGCCAGCTCGCAGCAGCCACCAACCGGAGGCCCCCTATCCCCCTTTGGATAACATTGGGGCTCAGCACTCTGCACCCAGCCGCCCTAGCGCCGCTGAGGGTGTAACAAGAGTGCATCCTCGACCATGGGGGACTCCTGAGACTATCCCCAGAACCTCAACTCCCACTACCAAATTCTTACCTCAAAACCAATAACACAATTTTCTTCCATATGATAACCATAACTGTTTTTCTGTGAAAGGTTTTGAAGTGTGGAGTTGGAGAAACTAAATAAATTCTTTAAAATTGCATAATCTATCAAAAACGATTTTACTTACCTCTTTTCAGGAAATGTCCCAGAGTAGTATCTAGGTATACTACTCTGTGCAAGCCTTGTAATCTCAAAAGTTACATAGCTGCTATTTTACAGAAAAGCCTATTCAGGTCTATGTACTGCAATTACTAAGCATTGCATTTCTCTGCATCCAAACTGTAAGTCAAATCAAAGTGCATATACAATTATCATTCAAACTGTATTTCAATTGCATTACTACTGTAAAGTACGTATTGCTCACCTGTGCGAGGCTTGACTGGTTCTAGAAATTAAAAGAACTAAAATAATATTTGTATACAAAAACAACTGGTCTGAAGTTCAGTTTTTGAGTGTGTGAATTCATTTGCTAACTGAGTGTGTACAACAAATGCTTAACACTGTCCTCCGAGACTGCTTACTGCTAGACTACACTACCACAAATGGAGAGTGAGGTGCTATCTAACTTTACCTCTCCCTACCTTTGGGGGACCACTGGACTCTGTGCACACTATACCTCACTTTGGTATAGTATGTACACAGCCAACTTCCTACATGAATCCAACTATAAAGCAAGATGTTGTAGCTGCAAAATTTTCCAGAAATTCCCATGGGAACAGACTGTCTTTCTGCGCTCTTCGTATAGTGGTAATTGTATTCAGGTGGCGGCTAAATCACCTAATATTAGGCCAGGTTTTCATGGAAGTGGAAAACAGTCCTTTATTGAAGCCAGTCCTTAGCCCCTTAAGCGCTGCCGTCGGCCAACGGTCGTCGCGAGCACTACCTTACCAGTGCTGCGCACGACCGTTGGCCGACGGGCCAGCGCTCGTTATTCGAACGTTCAGCACTGGGTGCTGAACGTTCGACGCAGCTATGAGGTTAAACTTACCATATTCTTTGTTTTATTTAACCTGACTCCTAATGTTTCTATAGCTCTGCAGTTGTCGAGTCTTCCTCAGCAGTTATGAACTTCAGTGTTCCTTTTGTTCAACTAATAGCGTTAGCTATACCTTTTTTATAATGAAGAAATAGATACTATACATACTTACAGGGACTTTCAGTGCGCTCTCGTCATCCATTGGTCAGCTCTTGTGCCAATCACATTTTGCTTCCACTCACCAGAGTATTAACGCATGGGGCACAGCATCTCCCCAATTAAGCAGTTGGCTTACCTGACTGAGTGATGTCATGCTGGTCTTGCACATTGCTCACATCTTCACAATAAGTGGTCTCCTTCAGTAACCAGGACTACTGAGAAAATTTGTTCTCGCTCACTAATGTGTATGTGTATAAATGTGTATTATATATATATATATATATATATATATATATGTATATATATATATATACACACACACACACTCACTCACTCACTCACTCTCACTCTCATACACTCTTTGCTATCGCTCACTCTTTGGCTATTAGACAATGCATGTATTCGTACATTGCATAGTAAAACAAGCATTGAAACAGCCGAGTGGTCAGTAGCCGATGCTTGTTTTAATTTTGGTGATGCTAACGTACATTTTGGTTGGGGATATATTGCCCGTCGAGCTTTGAGATTGTTGGCTTGGTTTATTTCTATACTTGCAAAGCAGATGTCGGAAAGTACAGCCTGTTGGCGCAGTGCATAAAACGAAATGCAGTAATAACCCTTCAGTGAGTTACCATATTATAGCTGTGAGCCAGTAACAAGGCCTCGTGTCTCGGGGAAATATTGAAACTGTAGTGAGAAGGGGGCAGCCTGGATTGGTGTGTCTCACACACAGTAGACTAGTGTTAAACTGATTTTTGAGGAGGTTCCTGCGTGGACCGTATTTTCAGAACATGACACAATTGCGCTTTTACTGACTCACTGAGGTAATATGACATGTCATAAAAAATACCCCAAATTAAACTCTGTGTGAACTACGTGAAGCTTGCCGAGCAAGAGAGTAGTAAAGACCAATCTCAGAGCGAACTTCACTTAAGGTATGGTGTGAAGTAAACTAGCGAAGAGTGGGAACAACACACAAGCAAAGCAAGCCCATCGAAGCATTCTAAACAAACCCCAAAGCAAAGAAACCCCAACAATGGGTGGTGAACACCCAGATTACGGAAACACGCTGTGATTGGCTGTTATCAAAGACCAGCAAAAAGTAAACTGTGAGAGACTGGCTAAACACCTACTGCACACAATGCAATCACTGTCAGCTGTGCAGAGGGTGTGATCGAAGCTCAGCGAGGCAGACTCGCACATGCGCGAGACGGCACCCTGCTGGTAAAGCACAGCCCTGCATTAACCAGAGTCCGTATATCAAAGAAAGGGGAACTTCAAAGCGCGCCCGAAGGACCGTGAACAGGCGCGCGTGACGTAAACCCCGCCTTCGGCTGCCGGCTGAATTCGCATAAAATGAAGCCTTGGCTTGCAGCCGAAACCGAGCGTTGCAGGAGTACCCGCAGCGGTTGAGTAGGCAAAGTACGTGTACAACCCAAGTAACAAGACTGTTGCATACAGGCACTGGAACGGCTGTAAACAAATGGGCACGCTTTGTCAATTAACCAGCTCCAATGGCGTGCAGACAGGCTGGTCTTTGCTTATTAGTTTTTGGGACGGTCCCCCTTGGGTGAAAAACATTTGCCGAGATGTGAATTTAATCTCCCTGGTATCTACTGTGAATAACAATGCTCTTTGCTAAAAACATTTCCGTGGAATGGCACTATACTAATGTATGTTTTTTTTTTTACTTTGCAGATGTTCTCAAACAATGACGAAGCTCTGATTAACAAGAAACTGCCCAAGGAGCTGCTGCTCAGGTAAGAGGTTGGCTCTGTGCGGGGGCTGTGCTGATTGAATTTGTTCTTCCCTCTGCCAAGGGGATGTGTAGCGTTGGTGATGGACGACTTCTGCTCGGATGTGCATTGGAGACTGAGTTCCTTCTGCGGTGTGCGGGTGTATGAAGTGACCACCACTAAACTCTGCATTGTGGATACGAGGCCATTCCCCTTGTGGAACACCCACCCAATGTGGATGGAAAGCTACTGGGGCGTGTACTGGTTCCCCTTGAGGAATGGCTAGCGATGGCAGGGAGGGAGGGAGGGAAAACCAGAGAACAGCAGGGGCGGCTGGTGACATTTAAAAGTGGTGAGGCGTAAACTAATTTGCATATTGCACCGCAGCGAGCGAGCCCGAACCACCTTGTATCCATCCATACATCATTCATGCATCCACCCATCCATCCATCCACCCACCCACCCATCCTGCATCCATACATCATTCATTCATGCATCCACCCATCCATCCATCATGCATCCACCCATCATGCATGCATACATCATTCATGCATCCACCCATCCATCCACCCACCCTGCATCCATACATCATTCATTCATGCATCCACCCATCCATCATGCATCCACCCATCATGCATCCATCCATCCATCATTCATGCATCCACCCATCCAACCACCCACCCATCCTGCATCCATACATCATTCATTCATGCATCCACCCATCATGCATCCACCCATCATGCATCCACCCATGCATCCATACATGCATCCATACATCATTCATCCACCCATCCATCCACCCACCCTGCATCCATACATCATTCATGCATCCACCCACCCATCCATCATGCATCCACCCATCATGCATCCATGCATGCATCCATCCATACATCATTCATGCATCCACCCATCCATCCACCATTCATGCATCCACCCATCCATCCACCCACCCACCCATCCATCCACCCTGCATCCATACATCATTCATGCATCCACCCATCATGCATCCACCCATCATGCATCCATGCATCCACCCATCATGCATCCACCCTGCATCCATACATCATTCATGCATCCACCCTGCATCCATACATCATTCATGCATCCACCCATCCACCCATCATGCATCCACCAATCATGCATGCATCCATGCATCCATCCACACATCATTCATGCATCCACTCATCCACCCACCCATCCTGCATCCATACATCATTCATTCATGCATCCACCCATCATTCATTCATGCATCCACCCATCCATCCACCCAGTGGCAGCATTAATGGCCGACAGCAAAGTTAAGGCATCAATTAGATCTCAAATGATCCCTGCGTCCTGTTGTTCATACACCTCCACATGTCAATTCTTACCCACCAAGGGTTCAATCTAGCGTTGGAACTGTTTTATTTTCAATAGCTATTCCCATAGTTTTAGTAAAATGAGCATCAACAAAATTACCAGAAGCCCCAGATTCAATCATTGACTGAATCTTAATATTTGCCCTTTCTGCAAACTAACTCTATAAACAAAAACAAATGCAACTGTGCTTTTTGCACTATTTGGGTCAAGAAGATCTGGGACATTACATAAAGAGAACTTGAAAGTGTGGCCTCAATCATTAATAGGTCTTCTCTTTTTCCACGTACTGACTTTCACTTGTATAACTTTTAATTTGTATTTCAGGTTTCATGGGACAGTCTTTTAAAAAGTGGCTGATTTTACTACAATACATGTAAAGTTTCGTTTTTCATCTTTTTGCCCTATCGTCTTTATCAACAGCACCCCATGTACGTTGGCTCTGGAAATGAAGGAGTCTTAACAAACAGAGGCCGCAGTACGAGGGAGGGAGAGAGCTCTGCCCCCCCAGACAGGGGGTTATGTACCCGGGCTATGTATTGACCAGCCAATCCTGGCGCTGTATGCAGCGCCAGGATTGGCTGGGGGGGCACCATGACTGCTCGCCCTGTCGCCCTGTGCAACCCCGGGGGCTGCGGCCCGCCCCCTGGTCCTCTCTCTAAGGGCAAAATCACAGGGAAACAATCTGCGCATGCGCGTGCCCAAAAACCCACTTGCGCAGCTGCAGCAGGCCCATCCTCTCCCCAACTCCCCCCTCTCCCGCACTCCGGCCGGATTCCTGGCCGGCAGGTAGCACGATTTTTTAAAATATTTGTATTTGGTTTTTAGTGACGACGCGGTGGGTCCATGGGGCTTAGTGGGGCTACGCCCCTACGCCCCAATGGACGCACCGCGCCTGGAGAACAGTAAAAGTAAGTGATAAGCAGAGTATTTCTACGGTGGAGAGGTTAGGAACAAATCCAGGCTTGTGTATGTGTGAGGAAGGGACACTGAAGGTTGACGTGTCTTCCTTGTCAAGTGTATGGGTCTGAGATGCTGAGAGATCTTTACCAATAACGTACGAGGAGCTAGTTGAACAGATAATTATTTAGTTTCTTTATTACTGCGCTGTGCCAAGAGGGACTGTAAGCGTGCAGAAAGACAGTGGAGAGTGGCCTATGATAGCCAGATGAAAGAGATACCTCGTCAATAGACAGGCTTATCACAATCAGATTAGGATAGTGAAAGCCGCCTATTATGCTGACAGGATACTGGGTGCAGAGAACTCAGTTAAGGAACTGTTCAGTGTATATAAATCCCTGGCCGTACCTAAAGCCTGCACAGGAGGGGAAGACCATTCAGCAGCTACCTGCAATCGAATTGCTAATTATTTTGGGGACAAAGTGTCCAAGATCTACTCTGCCTTTCCTGCCCAACCCTCAGTAGGGCACGAATTGGAAGTATCAGTAGGAGATGCAGCTGGACAAAACATGCTTCTCAACTTCACCACCCCTCCAGCAGAAGATCTAATTAAAATATGCAGCTCAGTGAAATCGGGCTCTCCTCGGGACCCGGCCTCTCCTAAACGGCTGGGGGATAGCCTGATGACACTCGAACCCTACATTAGGCATCTGCTGGATGTTTCCTTCCGGTCCAGTTCTATGCCTGAGGTATGGAAACAAGCTGTGGTGCTCCCCCTCCGCAAGAAGCCCAATATCAGCTTTGAGAAGCTGGATAATTTGCGCCCCATCTCCCTGCTACCCTATTTTTCTAAAGTGGCAGAGAAGGTGGCCAACGTGCAGTTAATGCAATTTGTGGAGAAGACCAACCTTCTTCATCCCACCCAATTCGGGTTCCGGCCTCGTCATTCGACGGAGTCCGCTCTCCTCATGGCATCCGAAACCATCAGGCAGGGTGCTGACGAGGGCCAGACTATGGCCTTGATCCTTCTGGATCTCAGCGCTGCGTTCGACACTGTAGCACATTCCATCTTGCTACAGTGTCTGAACAAAGGAGGGGTGAGAGGTGCAGCGCTGAAATGGATCCAATCATTCCTATCTGGCCGAGGTTTCCAAGTCAGGCAGGGCGACTGCTACTCGGAGCGAGTAGCCTTGGACCAGGGGGTGCCGCAGGGCTCGTCCCTGAGTCCAACTCTTTTCAATCTCTACGTTGCCCTGGTTGCCACCATAGTGGAGAGTCACGGCCTGCGCATGGTGTCGTATGCCGACGACACGCAGCTGGTCATCTCCCTGTCACGTGCGCCCAGTCTCGCGGCGGACATCTTCAGAGCATGCATGCAAGATCTTGCTGCCTGGATGTCTGCCAATTGCCTCAAGCTCAACGGAGGCAAGACTGAGGTGCTGGTCGTGGGGGGAGGCCAGGCGGCGTGGACTTCGGCGTGGTGGCCACCATGCCTGGGACCAGCACCAATCCCCTGCCAGGAGGCAAGGAATTTGGGTATCTGGTTCGACCCCAACCTGACCTTCGGACCCCAGATCAATCGGGTGGTCGGATCATGCTTCGGGACTCTCAAGAGCCTCAGGAAGGTTCTGAAGTTTCTGCCTATCAAAGCACGCCAAACATTAGTGCATGCATTAGTCACATCGAAGATGGACTATGGCAATCTTCTCTATCTAGGGACCTTAGAGAAGAATCTGAGCCGCCTGCAGGTTTTGCAGAATGCTGCTGCCCGACTGGTGCTCAGATTACCTAGAAGAGCAGCCTCCAAAGCGGCGCTCCAGGCCCTGCACTGGCTCCCGGTGAGAAGCAGGGTGGAATTTAAAGCACTCTGCACCTGCCATCGGATTGTCAATGGTAAGGCACCCTTTCCACTGCAGGGACTGTTGACACAATACGAGCCTTCCCGTTCCCTAAGATCTTCCGGCACGGGGCGCCGGTCTATTCCCAAGGTGTCTAAAGCTCGGATGGGCGGAAGATCCTTTAGGTATCTGGCTGCGTCAAGCTGGAATAAACTTCCTGTAGCGCTGCGTCTAGAACCATCAGAACTTATCTTCAGAGCCAAGTTAAAAACATTATTATTTACCCGGTAACAGGTTCCCACCTTAGTACTTCTCCCACAGCACTTGCTCCTTAGCGCGGGGACACGCCGTTGTGCGTCACCAAGCGCTTTATAAAACCCCCTATTATTATTATTATTATTATTATTATTATTATTATTATTATTATTATTATTATTATTATGTGTTGTGTGAGAGATTATGTATGCCAGATAATGTGGAACGTGGTGGCGTGTCCCTGAGAATGCTTGGCTCATGTTTGTTCCCTAGATTTCTTGATTTCAAGTTTGATGTTGAGTCCTTGGGATAGTAGAGAGGCTGTCTCCTCCCTGTCTCTGACGTTAGATACTGTGGTGTGCAGCGGTTGCAACGATTCCATTGGTTCTCCCAGACTCTCCCTTGGCAGTAGCTATAGAGTAGTGAAGCCTGGCCTTAAAGCGATGGTGTGAGGGCTGATATCAGCTATAGTATGACACAGGAGTTTTCACACTGAATAAATAGCAATGTCATGCTTAAGACATCTCTTTAAAAAAGGAATCGGTTTTCAATGCTTCACATATGGCAGTGTTATCCTATGTGGTATTTATGCTGAGATTGTTATGGCAGAATTGTTTGTTTTCAAAAGTTGTGCTGTCCGATCCTGTATTTTTTTGTTCTACCTTAATTTTTCATGTGAACATGGCAACCTAGGAGTCCATTTAAACAAGATGTGTTCCATACAAGACTTTGTTGAAGGGTGTGCACAGAATGTGCAAAGCACGTATATAAAATTTACTGGGGGGAAGGAGGTAGCTAGTTATGGTTCATGGAGAAAAGCAAGTGGGTGGATGGTGTCAGCTGGTTATGGATCAGGGGTATAAGTCTGAGTCATGTGCGTCATTGACTTTCCAGTAGAGAACCACCATAACCCAGGCAAGCTGCATGCAGGTAGACTCACAGGGGAACAAGCATTTACAATGCAACGGTTTCGCCTTTGGAAAAGTTTGAGCTATTGGCATTATGAATGACAAACTTTTTATTTATGTGTTAGTTTTGAAAACAGATAAATAAATGGCATTGTCATTTACAATGGCAATAGCTTAATCTCTCGCAAATGCGATTTGTATTGCAACTATTTCACTTATCATTTTGCACTACAATGAAAACTGGCTTGTGCATTTACTCCTGCAGAAGAGTATCAAGAGGAGAGGCCCTGTTGCAGACCCGTGGAGTTTCAAGTATCTGTTGTGCATCACCTCATAACAAACAGCATAATTGTAAACGGGACTGAGAAAACTTTTTTTTTTTTTTTTTAAGAGGAGTGCCCCTCTAAAAGAAAGCCCCCGGTCTCTACTGCTTTCTTTTACAAGGACGCACTTGGTTGTTGTGAGGCGCAGGTTGAAAAGAGAAATTGCGTTGTCAGTCCTCGCCCTGGTCCAGTCAGCAGTGCCACATTGGTGCTGCCATACCCAACCTAGCGCTGCCAACTGCATGCTCAATGAACTCAGTGCAGCAACGTGTGCCCACCCTCATGCTAAAGCAAGCCACCCTGTCCTGAAGGCAGCAGCCCTGGTTCCGCCGCGGTGTCGCCGCCCTGGTCTCCCTGGTCCAGCGGGTGTCTTCCTGCTGCGCCCGCTCTCTTATCGACCAGTCAGTCACTTTGCCTCATCCGAAGCCCTGCTCCGTGCTGCACGTGTTCCTACCCCGCTGCAGGTGCCCCCTCACCCGGGGCAGCTGCCCTTCACTCCTTCTGCGGGTGCCCCATTTCTGTCTCTGTAGAGTGCTGCTCAGCCTGTGCGCGTGTGTATGAATGTTGATTGCATGAATGTTCGAATGGTGTGTTGAATGTCAGTTGAAGTTCGGGCTGAGCAGATGTCATACCGCTCCTGGTGGGGTTCTCTAATTTATATCCTAAACTAAAATAAAGATCAACTTTCAACATACGACCTCGGCTTCCTGGATTATCTCATCTTTACATTTGGCGACGCTTCAGAAACGGACCTCCGTGCAAATTTAAAAGACATTTAAAAAAAAAAACGAAACGGAACGAAAAGTGAAACTTTAAGAAAAGGATCCAAACTGAAAAGTACTGAAACTGATACTGAAACTGAAACTGATAATCCAGGGCTTCCTGGATTATCTCATCTTTACAGTCTCCTCGTGCAGCTGCCCTTCACAGCCCCCCCTTGCAGGAGCCCCTTTCCCTGCTACAGGTGCCAGTGTCTATCTCCCTTGTGCAACTGAACACCCCCACCCTGCTCCCCACGGTGGTACACCCCTCGCCCTGGCGAAGGAGCCTCGCTGCCTGACGCATGTGTCCTGCGCCCCTCTTTCGGGTGCACCAGCCCCACTCCCAGGTGCTTCGCCCTCATCCTGCTTCCCCTCTGCATCCCCTGAGCCCTAGTGCAGAAATCTCACTCCAGGCCTCCCTCTCTCCAGCGCAGTTAGCCCTGCCCTCACTCCAGGCCTCCTTCTCTCTCGTGTTTTCTATTTCCCCTCTCTGTCTCTCTCACACTTCTCTTTTTCTCTTAGGCCCTTTCTATATCTTCCCTCTCTCCTCTTTGCCTCTCTTCTCTTTGTCTCTTTCTCTCTCTTCTCTTGGTCTCTCATGCGTCCTTTCTCTCTCGTTCCTTTCTGAATTAGTCTATTGATGCAACGTGCCCCAGCTCGTTTTCTGGTTCTTTGAATAGCGCCCACTGTGCCTCCAGTGCGGCACCGCAGTGCTGTACAAAGCGCAGGACTGCCCACAAAGATGCAAGGCCCCCCCATTGGCTGCTTCGGTTCGTGAATGCTGCTATTCCTCGCGTGGGAGTTTGTATTAATATTCCCGTGTTAGGTGAATGTGTCAACTCCAGGGAGCTGTGGGTGTTTCACGGGTGTGTGTGTGTGGGGGGGGGGTGGGTGAGCGGGGCTGCTCTGACTCACCTCAGCAAGTTCAAGGGCAGGGGGCGGGGTCACTCTCCTGCAGAAATGCAGTTTGTGGGCTCGGGTGGCGAGTGCCAGGTACAGGCATGTCTGTGCTGAGATGTTCTGTTGATACTGTGCTGCTGGTTGTTGTGTATGTGACGTTTGATTGTAGATGAGCGACGTCACGACCCTCCTATACTGCACATTTCTTCTGTGCTGGGTGTATGTGCAACATTACTATTCAGGGTGTCCTACTAAGCATGTATGTTTGCAGTCCATACCTAGAAAGGGCCTCGGAGCGCAGGAGCAACGCCAGGGACCGATCTTGCACAGTAAGAAGGGCGGGGGGGGGGGGGGTGCACCTCCCACAACAGAGAGCCAGGAAGGAGAAAGCTTGAGCCCTGGACAGAAGAAAAGGGGTTAAACTCTGAGGGAAAATACAGTCAGAACTTAGTGAAGAGAGGCAGCACCGCCTGTGCTTGACTATAGAGGGCTTAGACACAGCTCGCTGCATATGTTTCCATGTAGTCATGTATGTTACCGGGGCATGTCACCTTGTATCTGTTACTGTTTGTGCATCTGAGCATGTTTCCAAACACATGTTGCCATTGGTGTATTATCATGTTTCCACACGCAGCAGAGGCGTAGCAAGAGTGTAATGAAAACTTAAACAGGCCCAAAAAGTTCAATTCTCTGGTTTGCCCAATGCCGCCGTGATTCTCAGCTGCCCCACTCACCGGCTTCTCCTGCTGTTGCGGTTCCGGCAGGATGCGGGCCCCTCCTCAGCGCATGGAGGTCCCGTGGCTGGACAGGCGGACGGCTCCTTTCTCCTGGGCGGCGGGGTTCTCCTCCTCGCAACGGAGCCCCGCCTGCACCATCCGCCGCCTCTCTTCTTCCGGGTGAGTGCACCGGGGCGCAGAGTAGGCTCCTGCCTGCCCCGGTGCCCAATGCAGCCGCGATTCTTCCGGAGGAGGCGGGGTAGGCTCCCGCCCTCCTACTTCCGGTTCTGGGTGTCCCGGAGGCCCGCCCCCGGCCTGCCTGACTTCCTGGTCGGGCGCCGGGCGGCGGCAGGGACGATTTCATGGGCAATGAATTTTTGGCTTTTGGCTGACCCTCTGGCCTCTCTGTAAGACATAAAAAGCAAGTAGCGGCAAGGGGGAGAGCGGAGGCCGTGTTACAACTGCATCGGGACCGGCTGCGGCTCGGGAGGCGGGGATCTGCTGTGGGAGGGGAGAGGGAGGCGGGGATCTGCAGTGGGAGGGGAGAGGGAGGCGGGGAGAGCGGATCGGGATCAGCTGCGGCTCGGGAGGCGGGGGAGAGGAACGGACGGCGGGAAACGTGCACAGGACAGCGAGGAGGGGGGAGGGGGGACGGCGGGAGGAGGGACACGGAAGAAGGCAGGACAGCAGCAAGCACGGCCCGGCCGGACCAGATTCGGGGGCGTTCCCGGCTTTTGGCTGACGTATCATGACGTAGCCAAAAGCCAAAGATTCTCGGGAACGCCCCCGAGTCTGGTCCGGCCATGACGGACGCCTCTCTGTTCCAATGGCTAGCCTCCATTTATGGAGCTAGCCAATGGGACAGGGGGGCGTATTCCAGAGTCCTTACTGTAATCAAGAGATTTCTCTGGAGGCGGAGCTTGCGCTCCGTCCCCCAGCGAAACCTAAAAACGAAGGTGCCCCACGTGCAAATGGGGTAGCAGGAACTTTCTAATGGGTTATGACTGTTCAATAATGTACACAAATGTTGGTTGTTAAAGCTCACTCCTGTGGTATAGGAAAAGACTGCATCTTGACAGCTTGTCCCCTTTCCACCAACCAGACAGTGTTCCTGCATTCATGCAGACATTTTACTCCGTAGCTCTAACTGGTCCCTTGGTGGCACATTAGAGCTAGTTACCTTTATGGTCTGAAGTTTGGGCACAGTTAGAAAGTGAGTTAATAATTTGCGTAGGATGTACCCTGATTAGAGTAAAAGGCAGTTCCTAGAGAAATTCTACCCAGCCTCTGGTGGCTGTATCATAAGTGGCAATTCACTAGAGAAATATGTGCCAGGTTCAAGCAGTACTAACAGTTTTGAAGTCGAGTGAAAAGACACTTAATTTCCCAAAGCAATTTAGAAAGTAAAGACAAATTAAAGGAGTACAAATTACACAATATTGGTAAAATCAGATGAGGGGAACCAGCGCCATGGATTTTTGGCAAATTTTAAGTCAAAATCGTAAACCATGCGCAAGGGAACAGCTGAAGTTCGAGGCATGTGGGCTGCTGAATTCATATCTGTGCATAGTCCGCCACCTAGTGTTGGGTCCGGATGATTGCACATTGTTGTCCTGGAAGAGTCTTCGAAGTATCACGAGATAGGTGGCTCCTCCCCTGGACTTCAGTGCGCATGGGCATCGCCTCCATCCCCAGATTGTTTTTTTCCGCCATAGGGTTCGGATGTGTTTTCGGTTCCCTCCTTCGGAACCGATAGTTGTTCGATTTTACTTGAGACCAAAAGGTCTTTAGGCTGGGCGTCGGTATAGTTGCTTTCGGGTTCTCTTACTGACTCTCAGCTCCAATCTCCTACTGCCCTTCCACGTGCTTCGACGCGGACGGGCCTACACTACCGCATTTGCTATGGAGCGGACTCCATTCAAGAAGTGTCCGCTATGTCACTCGAAATATTCGCACCTCGACGTGCACCCCGTGTGCAACACATGCTTGTCACCGGATCACCGTGAAGACACCTGTATGGCGTGTTCAAAGTTTAGGAGTAAGAAAACTTTGAAGATTCGCCGTGCTAATCGACTCCAGGCACAGTTGTCGGCTTCGGCACCCCCACCTGATGACATCTTTCAGGAATCGATCGAGGAGGAGGACGACGTACAAGAGTCGGACTCTGGCCCCGCGTCCGAGGAAGAGACCTACGACGCGGACGAGGAGGCCTGCGACGAAGTCTCCGGTGAGGTAGGGGACGACGAACTGATTTGTGCCACGATGGGAGATAGCTCAGAGGAAGAGCATCCCCAACCGGACTCCGGGGTTTCCCCCCGTCATACGGCCCAGGTCGAGGGATCGCCTTCGGGCCTTACCCGAGATCTTACTATAAGTCCTACGTCCCCGCCTCCGGGCCCGGTCACGGACATTTCTAGCAAGAAACCGAAAGTGAAGCCAACCGGTCCCGCACCCTCGGATGCGAAACCGAAACCGAAACTGGCGTTGGTAAAGAAGGTTCTGGAGGCGTCAACTTCCACGAAACCCAAAATGGCCGACTCGAAGAGCCACGCCAAGATGGCCGACCACAAGAGCCGCGCCAAAATGGCCGACCCGAAGTCCTCTGGGTCGGCACCGAAGGTGAAGACTTCCGACGCGGCTGCGTCGGCACGGAAAGGGGTCGCGGACCCGAAGACGGCTTCGAAGAAGCGTCACGCCGACGGTGCGACAGGCCAGGGGGCGTCGGCACCGAAGAAGAGGTCTGCCGGCGACCGGGCTCTCGGAGACGATGAGTCGCTCGAGACGGTTCAGCCCTCGGCATCCCTTACAAAGAAGGTGGGAGAATCCTTGAAGCGGATCCAACAGTCCACTGTGGTTCCCAGCCAGGACACTGTCGTGCCTAGGCCCACGCCGAAGCCTGCCAAGGAACAAACGCCCATCCGTTTTACCCTTCCTCCCAAGTCGGCGCCGAAGGCCTTCGCGCCTAAGCAGGGCGGACATTCTCAGGAAGTATTGACGCCGAAAGCTGCCTTGGTGGTGTCGAAGCTTCGGCTCCAACCGCTCGCGGTGGAGGAACGTCGAGAGGTGAACATCGACGCCAACACCGGAAAATTGTCGCTCCTCAAACGAAAGATTACGTCGGAGCCGCCATTGGAACCTTTTAGGATTCCACTTAAGAGCAAAAAGTACTCTGCGGACTCTTCGGCTCTGATGGAACCTCTGTCTCCACAAGCCATGGAACGCTCGCCGGCCCATTCCCCAGTGCCTGATGTGGGCGAGGAGTACGACGAGTACAACTATCCTGCGTACTCGGATCCGGAAGAGGAGCAGGTGCCCTGGACGGCAGGAGGCGACACGGATGACCTGCAGTCAGGCCAGGACACTCAACTTTTCGCCGCGAAGACGTCCCCGACGGAGGACTCGGCGGCGTTTAATGCATTAATAGAGAGAGCTGCAGCGAACCATGACGTCGAACTGCACTCAGACCCTGTGGATGCGGACTTCTTAGTCGACACCTTCTCGATAGCAGAAAAGCAAGTCAAGACGCTACCTATGCTCAAAGGGGTGCTGAAGCATGCACAGGAGGTATTCAAGGAGCCCACCCGGGCGCGGGTGGTCAATCCTCGCATCGACAGGAAGTATAAGGCGGCGCCCACGGATCCCACGTATATTAAGGGACATTTGCCATTGGACTCCCTGGTGGTGTCCAACGCACGAAAGAGGGCGAATTCGCAGACTACTGGTGATGCTCCTCCCCCAGACAAAGAGTCAAAAATCTTTGAGGCATCAGGCAAACGCATTGCTGCACAGGCAGCAAACATCTGGAGGATCTCTAACACCCAAGCCCTGCTTGCACGTTATGATAGGGCCCATTATGACACATTAGAGGCCATCCTACAACACTTGCCTGACCAATACAAGGAGGCGGGGGAGATGCTCATTCAGGAGGGTAAACTCATTACTAATGCATCCATCAAATGTGCCCTAGATGTAGCAGACACTGCCTCCAGGGCTATCAATACAAGCGTGTTACTTAGACGCCATGCCTGGCTTCGAATTTCTGGGTTCAAGCCCGATATACAAACCACATTACTGGGTCAAACGGTGAATCCTGACCATCTGTTCGGCCCTGAGGTGGATGCCTCCCTAGAAAAAATGAAGAAAGATACCGAAACTGCCAAGTCTATGGGGGCTTTACAAAGTCAGCAGTTTCGGGGTGGTTCCTTTCGCCGCTCCAATTCAAGAGGCACCTCAAGAGGCCAGGCATCCCAGCCCACGCAATACTACAAGGGTAACACCCAGTCCACGTATAACAACAACAAGGGCAGGGGTGGCTACAGAGGCAATAATATCAAAGGCAGAGGACGTGGAAACAATGCCTCCAGGTCCACCGCCTCCAACAAGCAGTGACGTCTTGTCACTTCCCCCCGATCACACAACACCTGTCGGGGGGAGACTACAGCAGTTCCTGCCGGCGTGGAGGTCCATCACCACGGACAGGTGGGTGAGGTCTCTTATCCAGTACGGGTACTGTCTAGAACTTACGTCCATTCCACCGGACATACCGCCAAGAGGCCGTGCTATGTCCGACGAGCACTTGACCTTGTTGCAGCAAGAAGTACTAATCATGCTGCAAAAAGGGGCGATAGAGCTCGTTCCATTGCAAGAACGGGGAACAGGGGTTTACTCCCTGTATTTTCTAATCCCCAAAAAGGACGGATCACTCAGGCCGATCCTGGACCTCAGGCCCCTGAACTGGTACATCAACTCAGAGCACTTCCATATGCTCACATTGCAGCAGGTGCTTCCCCTGCTTCAACGGGGGGACTTCCTAGCAACGCTGGATCTGAAGGATGCCTATTTCCATATTCCCCTGCATCCTTCACACAGAAAGTATCTCAGATTCAAGATCTTAGACCAGCATTACCAGTTCAGAGTCCTGCCGTTCGGGGTCACCACGGCACCAAGAGTTTTCACCAAATGCCTAGCGACTGTAGCAGCGCATCTTCGTCGCCAGCACGTCCATGTCTTTCCATACCTAGACGACTGGCTTATTCAGGCAAAGACGGAACAGCAGTGCGTAGACCACGTGTCACGCACCATTCACCTCCTGCACGATCTGGGATTCTCTCTGAACTACCCAAAGTCCCATCTCCAGCCCGCCCACGTGCGACAGTATCTGGGCGCGACGATCAACACTCTGGCGGCCACTGCGCAGCCGAGTTCAGTGAGAATCGCCGGTATCCAGGCGCTGATCCAACGATTCAGACCCCAGACCTCGCTTCCAGCGAGGGTGTTCATGCAGTTGATAGGCATGATGGCCTCCTGCATCTCCATTGTCCCGCACGCGAGGCTACATATGCGTCCGCTTCAGGAGTGCCTGGCACGTCAGTGGACTCAGGCTCATGGGCAACTGACAGACCTAGTGTTGGTGAGCGGTCGGGCGTACAACTCTCTGCATTGGTGGAATCCACAAAACCTTTGCAAGGGCCGACCATTCCAAGAGCCTGTCCCACAGATCATCCTGACAACGGACGCCTCTCTCCAGGGATGGGGAGCGCATGTACTCCATTACACAGTGCAGGGACTATGGACACTTCAGCAAAGGAAGATGCACATCAATGTATTGGAACTGATGGCAATCTTCATGGCCTTAAAGGCGTTCAAAGTACATCTGTGCAACAAGGTCGTGTTGATCCGGACGGACAACATGACGGCCATGTACTACATCCAGAAGCAAGGAGGAACACACTCTCCACAGCTGTCTCATCTGGCTCAGAGCATGTGGAAGTGGGCCATTCAGAGGAACATCTTCCTCATGGCAGAACATCTCCCAGGCAAGGACAACCAGATGGCGGATCTGCTCAGCAGACACAGCCATCAGATGCACGAGTGGGAGTTACATCCATCAGTACTCCAACCGTACTTCCAAAGGTGGGGTCATCCAGAGATAGACCTGTTCGCCACAAAGGAGAACGCAAAATGCCAAAGCTTCGCCGCCAGGTTCCCACACCCCCAATCACAGGGCAATGCGATGTGGATGAACTGGTCAGGCAGATTTGCGTACGCTTTTCCCCCAGCACCTCTGATACCGCTGGTGGCACGCAAGCTCAGGCAACACTCGATGACGCTCATCCTGGTTGCTCCAACGTGGGCTCGCCAACCATGGTACACCACGTTTCTGGAACTCTCCGTGGTACCGCATCAACGGCTTCATCTCACTCCCAGCCTTTTGACGCAGAGCCATGGCGACATTCAGCACCCAGATCCGCAACAGCTCAACCTGGCGATCTGGCTCCTGAAGTCCTAGAGTTTGGCTACCTCAATCTTCCTCCCGACTGCATGGACATCATTCGGGAGGCGAGAAAGCCCACTACTAGAGCTTGTTATGCGGCTAAATGGAAGAGGTTTGTCGTCTACTGCGTGGAGCACAGCATTGACCCGCTAGACGCTTCCATTCAAAACATCATATGTTACCTCTTTCACCTGTATCGGTGTAATCTTGCCTACTCTTCCATCCGCATTCACCTGTCGGCTATGGCAGCATACCTCCAAAATAGGCAACACCTGTCACTCTTTAAGGTCCCTGCTATCAAGGCTTTTCTGGAAGGACTCAAAAGAGTCATTCCACCAAGGACTCCACCAGCTCCGGAATGGAACCTCAATGTGGTTCTTACAAGGCTGATGGGTCCCCCCTTTGAGCCACTACACTCTTGCGAACTGCAGTTTCTGACCTGGAAGGTGGCTTTCTTAGTAGCAATCACATCGCTACGGAGGGTTAGCGAACTGCAGGCGCTCACCATCCAAGAACCTTTCTTCCAGGTACATGCCAACAGGGTGGTGCTCCGCACCAACCCTAAATTCTTGCCCAAAGTGGTCTCACAGTTTCACATAAACCAAACTATTGAATTGCCGGTGTTCTTCCAAAACCCAGAGACGCTGGCGGAGCGGATGCTCCACACTCTTGATGTGAAGAGGGCCTTGATGTATTATGTGGACAGGACAAAAGATTTCCGCAAAACCAAACAACTTTTTGTTGCTTTTGCCACTCAACACAAGGGAAATGCAATCTCCAAACCAGGAATAGCTAGATGGATAGTAAAGTGCATTCAGATCTGCTACGCTAAAGCAAAGCGCACTCTCACTATACCACCGAGGGCCCACTCCACTAGGAAGTTGGGGGCCTCTATGGCATTCTTAGGTAACATTCCCTTAGAAGACATCTGTAGAGCAGCCACATGGTCTACCACTCATACTTTCACTAAGCACTACTGTGTAGACGTGCACTCAAAACAACAGGCAGCTGTTGGTCAGGCTGTTCTAAGAACGCTTTTTCAGACTGCTGCAGCTGGCACGGGCGGCCGCCGCTAATGGAGGGACTGCTATGTATTCTATGCACAGATATGAATTCAGCAGCCCACATGCCTCGAACTGCAAATGCTACTTACCAGTATGCATCTGTTCTTGGCATGTAGGGCTGCTGACATTCATATCGCCCACCCTCCTCCCCGGCGCCTGTAGCAGCTGCAGTATGTATTCATATACAAACATATGCTCATAGCATGGTCATCACTCACTTCTTCACTCCATCTCTGCCTATGGCTAAAAACAATCTGGGGATGGAGGCGATGCCCATGCGCACTGTAGTCCAGGGGAGGAGCCACCTATCTCGTGATACTTCGAAGACTCTTCCAGGACAACAATGTGCAATCATCCGGACCCAACACTAGGTGGCGGACTATGCACAGATATGAATGTCAGCAGCCCTACATGCCAAGAACAGATGCATACTGGTAAGTAGCATTTGCAATCTAAAGGGGCTTTTTTAGTCTATGTGCATTTGCCAATTTTTTGTTTTGTTTTATTATAACTCCTTCGTCTGTTAGCTTTCTGGGTTGTTTTACTTTTTTTCTGCCATGTGGGATGGCACATTAGCTGTAACTGCCTTGTAATCGATACTGTGTGTCTTAAATGTAATGTGAGGCTGGAGGGGCAACCTGTGTAGGCCCAGCAGGCTACGAGTGATGCAGTAAAATTTGACAGTGGTTTGTCAGTGGTGGTAGCCTGTAATGTGCACCTCTTTGTGTCAAATGTGGCATTTAGAACGCCGAGTTGTTTCTTTTTTTTTAATGTCATTTAAAAAAAATAAAAAGTAGCTCAGCTTGTACTTAGAGCCTCTCCGGCCATAGTTTTCAGTAATTTCAAAGTGGTGGTATGCGGTGTTCTTGCCTTCTTGTGAGGTTAATTCAATATTCTTTTTCATGTATATACTAACATACAGCTGGCAGTGACAATGGAGAGAGAGATATTGTGTTTGCCTCGCTTAAATAATACAAAAAAAGACAATGGAGAGAGAACGGGTTAAAATACTTTCTCATATCACAGTCGAAGTTTGAGAATGGATGAAGCTTTGCACATTGACCCAAATGTGTTTTTGTTTTGTCAGAACCACAGGGCTGGCCTACCCATTTGCTTGGCTGAAGTTCCTGTGCCCTACTCTATTTCTATTCCTGGCAAGGAAAAAGCCTGATTTTCTTATCTCTTGATCTCTTATTAGATAAAACAGTACTGGTAGTACATTGAGAGTTGGGGGTTGCATTCAGTCCAGCTTCATGTTGGAGATCCATTGCTGTGACCGAGTTACCCATCATATCTTCTGAAAATCTCTTGTGGTGTTTCAGAATTCGTCCCCAAAGAATATCACTCCAGACCTCCCTAAATTCCGAATGATGCAAGCTCAAACACCAACCGTCTCTGGATCTGTGCCCACAATTTAAACCACTCTCTAAGTTTAGTTTAGTTTAGTTTAAAGGAGTTTGTAAAGCGCCTGGTGACGCCTCCCGGCGTGTCCCCGCGCTGTGGAGAGAGCATATTCAAAAGAGAGAGAGAAACCATTCACACAGTAAAAAGGCAAGTTTTCAACTTCTTCCTAAAAGAGGACTCATTACTCTCAAGCCTGGTATCCAGAGGCAGGCGGTTCCAGTGCTTAGCCGCTAAGGTGCGGAATGATCTGCCCCCCATTCTAGCTTTTTTGGGGCAGGCAGTTCTGAGCAGGCCTATTCCTCTGGATCTGAGAGATCTGTTGGGTTCATACAAAGATGCCAGACCGGACATATAGGCCGGTGCTCTGTGATGGATTATCCTATGGCACCAGAGCAAAGCTTTAAAAACAATCCTCTTACTAATAGGTAACCAGTGGAGGGCTGCTAGAGAGGGGCGTGAAGGGGCTCGGCGGGGAAGCCTTAACACCAGGCGTGCTGCCGAGTTTTGTAAAACCTGTAGTTTCTTGATATTTTTCTCCGATGTACCCATGAGCAGTACATTGCCGTAATCAATACGGGAAGTTATTAATGCCTGCGTCATGGTACGCCTGGAGTTGAGTCCGTTTAAGAACCGCTCCTAATATCCTTTCCTTCTGACAAAAAACACGTGACCTACATATACACAAGGTGCCTTATCTGAGAACTTTCAAGATAAGGTACTCCACTTGGTGAACCAAGGTTTCACATAGGTGAATACTCCATAAAAAAAGCGGACTTTAAAGGTGTAGTATATTGCATTTTATATTAGTGATTGTCTACAAGATCGCCTATTTCTAACTCCCGCCCACCCAGATCCTCCCTTCTGATCTCCCTGTTAGTGGATTTTCAAATGTAGTTGTTGTATTATCAAGTAAAAGTGTTTAATTTTACATTTAAATGCTCAAATACCAGCTTTTGAATTGGTCCTGCAAGTTGATTGCACCATTTCTTTTGTCAAAATACAAAACGTTAGTTCAACAAAGGAAATGCCTCTTTTCTTTAACACCTTCTACAAACTCTTTAAGTGTGGCATGCAATATGGGAAAGGATAAACTACAGCAGTTGGCAACAATAAAAACTGCCTCATAATAAACTTTGTCATATCTCATCTTAGTTTATAGGTTTTGTAAAGTGCTACATGCCATTGACAAGTATTGTCATGTAATTGGGGAGAGGGGAAGTGGGGCAAAGTTGATTAGAGAGAGAGAGAGAGAGAGAGAGAACAAGATTTGCATAGAAACGGAATTGTTCATTTTCTGAAATTGTGGTTGTGGGTTATTGATGGGTGTAGGAGAGTAGGATCGGTTTACTATGGTTACCTCCACTTTTTGCTGTTTTTTTTTTAAACTGTTTTTCGACTGGCTGGGGCCCTTCTAACCAGGACCCCAGCCTAGCTGCTCCCTCTCTAAATTGATTGCATGTACATTAGGTACACTCCAGATTGGTTACTGGTTACCCTTGTGAGTCCCTAGTATATGGTACCTTAAGTACTAAGGGCATAGTTACCGCAGAGGCCTACCCGGGGCTAAAACATGTATTATGCCACCCCTGGGAACAAAGCGATACAAAGGAGTATGATGGACGGAGCGCTTGAGCAAATCAAACACTCACCCCTAGTCAACTGATCTGGGTTTAATCCATCACCATTCTTTAGCTCACTCCTCCACCCCAGTTCAGACATGACAATATGCAAATCAGTCTGACTCTGTGCTTAATGGGAACAGTCCAGCCCGAACTGCCAAGCCATGTCTTCTCTGGACCGTAAACAAACATCCTGGGACCAGTTTCGGATTCATAATCCTCATCCGCCAGGCTATCTTGAATCCAGTGGCAAAGTGAGCAAGGGACTCACTTCTGAGCACACTCTGCCAATTTAGGGCGAACAAAGCGATACAAAAGGGGATGATGGACGGAGCGCTTGAGCAAATCAAACACTCACCCCCAGTCAACTGATCTGGGTTTAATCCATCACCATTCTTTAGCTCACTCCTCCACCCCAGTTCAGACATGGCAAAATGCAAATCAGTCTGACCCTGTGCCTCATGGGAACTGTCCAGCCCGAACTGCTAAGCCTTGTCTTCCCTGGACCGGAAACAAGCATCCTGGGACCGGTTTCGGATTCATAATCCTCATCAGCCAGGCTATCTTGAATCCAGTGGCAAAGTGGGAAGCCTTCCAAAGTGGCACCACAGGTCTGCTACTGCAGCCTGGGTAAGGTGGTGCATGCACACCTTACTGAGATATAGGTTACCTATATCTACTTTAATCACTGACACATATAAACCTATAAGTCACTCCTACGACAGGCCTTATCAATCCTAAAGGCAGAGTGCTTGGTTTTGTGTGATAGGGTGCCCATGTATTAGCAGGATCCCTCTGCAGCTTTCGGAATCACTTCTCTTTAGCTGTTCTGTGATGCAGCCAGACCATATACTTTTAAGTGCATTATAACCTCGCGGTAAATGCTAACTTTGGAATGGCTGCATGGAAACATGTTATGTTTGGTGTCAAACACTTTGGAATCCTACCCGCCCACCCCCACCAGTTCTGGCGGCGGGGGTAGAATTCCACCCTTCTAGAGGGAGAAAACATGTACACCTTTACTTAACCAGTGATAGTTTTAAAGAGCCCTGGCATCACAAAATGGATACTGCAGCCACAGACACAAGTCTGACCTCCTACTGCTGGATGACACTCCAGCAGGTATAGGTTTCCTGTCACCACCTCCCAGACAAGCTTTAGTGTATTGGGGTTGGGTGGGTGCATTCAGAGAATGCTTTTCAGACCATGCTGGGGGCACAGTTGGTGTCCCTGTGCATATCCAAGTTCAAACCGGTTACAGGGGCACTCAGCCCCTGCTCTGGCTCGAAACTGGACAAAGGGAAAGGGGTGTAACCACCCCCACCCTGGGTCCTCCCATAGGTGAGACCCTAGAGTAAGTCTAACCCCTTAACTTAGTATAAGTATAGGAACTCAGTCCTTAGGACTTTAGATTACCCCGGACGAAACTCTGAAAAATATATCCTGGAACTTCGACATTCTATTTCGATTAGAAGACGGAAGAATCTCCCTTGGGGTCAAGGAATAACTTCCCTGTTCAAACAGGCACCAAAGAAGCATCTTGCCGGTCTGCATTTCCAAGGCTCCCGTCGGATTTGTGACACAGGACCCAGATTTCCAGACTTCTCCGAGGCCGACACGAGATCCCAGCAAAGCTAAGACCCTCAGCCCTCACAAGTGACGTGGAACCAGAATCACTGGACATCGTGCACCTTGCTAGTGCATCGACTTCCCGAGCTTTCCCGGAGTTGTGCATTGGGCTATTTGTAGTCCAAGCCCGGAGCACCATTTGCACCGAAGATTGTGGCCTACACTCCACTAGTGTTCCGTGGGCCCGCTTCTAGCACTTCCGCTCGAGGCTCCATCACGATCCCTGGTACGCTGACTGGTGGGTTCCCACAAAGGTAACACTTCTGTTTCTTGGGCTTTCCTGGTTGCTCCGGACGTGCCCTGACTCCCCTCCAAAGTGTGAGTCCCTCAGACACTGCTGGCCTGCACCGAAGTCAATCTTTGCTTTCTGTGTGGGTTGCTGTTGCCAAGACTTGTTGGGTCCAATCCGGAAACCGACACCGCAGCACTCGACATCCTTCGTGAGACAGCTCAAATCCAACTCCTGGTCCTCGCGGCTGAAGAGTTAAGCTTCACCTTCTTCACCTGAAATCATCCGACATTGGTTTAAACCTACCATCAACAAGGGTCGTTTGGACTGGTGCAAGGTGTCCACTAGAATTGTGGACAGCATATGCCAGGCCAACTTCTCACAATGGGTATTCACTGATTGCTATGTGGTGGCAGCATATACTAGCTATGGAGGTATGACTGGCAGGATAAGGATGGAGCGAGTATGAATGAAGTGTAACGGGGAGGAAGAAAAGAACAAGTGTTAAAGCGAAGGTCAGAAACTACTTGTAGTCAAAAGTAACCATTCAGTGGCAGCTTCTGGTGAACTTGCTTCAGGTCTGCTGGTGAGGTTGGTTGCATGATTGTGGATTCCTAATAACCTGGAGTGATCATTTGTGGCAGTGTGGTGCAGGGAGAAAACCTGTATTCCAGTCTAGAGATCACAGAAACTACTATTGTGCTTTTGTGGTAGTTGAGTGGGATTTCAGGAAAAGGAGGATGCAACAAACTTCTCTAAGGTGGTGAAATGTGTTTGAAGTAATGGCATCTATAGGGCAGTGAAGTTAAGTATGATTTAAATAGCCAAGGAACTACATTATCAGATCTGAGGCTGGGATCTTAATGGTGCTGTAACATCATTGCCTGTAGCTCATCATAAACAGCACAAACTTGGTACTTTGGCTGACCTGGTCTAATGTTCATGGACAAACATCCATGACTTATACTGGTCAAAGACCATAGGGTGAAGACCGTGTTTAACCTTGAATTGGTAGCCTACTTGACTGAGGTCCTCTCTAGTTGTGAGATGGATACTCAGCTCTGATTGTGGAACGCTGCACATATCTGTAGCTGACATGGACAGGTCAGGTTATTCCTCTTCCGGGTTTGAGGTCATGTAATTCACCATGTCAATCCTAGTGACTTTGAGCTAATTTCAATTTATTTATTTAACTTCTTAGCCTGAGTGCTGTTCGGAGAACAATAAACAAATGCAAATGATGGTACATGAAAATGAACATGGGTAATGGTGAACATAATGGCTTTTCAGCTGAAAACTAGAAACTGTAAGGAAGCACCTCACAAAGGTTGTGGAATTTCAAAAAAAGTCAGAAAAAGTTGGAGAGATGGGAGTGTCTAAAGGAGCTCAGTTGCAAACAGGACCATAGGTTTTCATCAGGGAGTAGAGGTGGAGGAGGGGCATACACCATAACATACAATTTGAAGCAGAGCATAGAGAGTAAACAGGAAAATAGAGCTGAACGAGAGAAGTTTGATAAGAGGTTGTGGTGTAGAAACGCATAAAAAATAGGCAAAGGAAGCAGAATTGGAGCTGGAAAGAGAAAGGAAGCAAGTGAGGAAAGAGTCATGCAGTGAATGAAGTTTACACCAAGATTTGAGCAGAGACCGCAAGAAGTACCACATTCAAATATTTACTCCCTTATGCCATTAGGTAGGTGTTTTTTCGGTGACTTATATTGAACAGATTGTGGTGCAGATAGATACACGACTGGTCAATACTAGATTTGGAATCCCTGGTGATTGGCAGAATTCTTCTCTTAAACCTAGTCTTCACAGTCTCTGTGGGGAAATCGCAGAAGGTAGACCGGGTCATTGTCCGCGCACTTCTCTACTCTCCTGGAGTGAACTCCCTCAAAGAGAAGGCTGAAGTGAACTTAATCAGGACGAATTTCCACAGTCCGCCACAGGTTAGGCCTTCAGCAGACTTAATGAGGCCTTTGCCTGTCGGAGGGTTTTAGGGCTTGATAGCTGCATTGGAGCCATTTTGGTTTACCTGTACTTTTTAGAGTATCTAGGTGATCTTGTATAAATTGGCTCTTAAAAACAAATGAGTGACTGTGTGCCCTAACTAGCTGAGGTGGGGCTTAGAAATGCCTCATTAGAGTGACTTGAACACACTTCAGGGGTAGGTGAGGTTCTGACCCTGGTATCTAGGTTCTAACCTACTTTGGCAGGATTTATCCATAGAACATCTACCTTCTGTCCTCATACAAGGTGGCAGAGGCACAGTGCTCATGCTTTCATCTTGTAACTTGCCCCTTTGCGCAAACGTCACAATGACACGTTTTTTTTAACAACCGTGCACGAAGAAGGAACATCATGTGGCGGGTTGTTTAAAACTTGAAAATAAGTTGGAAATTGTGTGACGTCGAAAAACCTGTTTACAATTCTTCAAATAAAGTATTATTTCTTCAAAAAAATACCATCATATCAAAGAGATAACCAGTATCCTACGATATAATCCTGAACAGAAGAAAACTCTCATTAAGTGTGGAGAAGTTACTCCAAGCCCGTGAGTGAACCACGCATATCTGCTTAAGACCAACAACTGTGAAGAAAATACGAAGAGCTGTCCTTGAGCTGCATCCCTTCCAGCAAAGGAATCCTACCGCAGGCATCTCTGCCCCATTCCTTCCAGGATCATCACTGCTTCGTTCCTTCAGTCAACTGCTCCTGGTGACCTTACACTTTGATGAAGAATTCCTCTGGTGAAGAAATTTAGATTCAAGAGACCAGGCATACTTTTATACGTTTTCCCACTTATTAGCCAAGATAAGGAAAATACCCTTAGGAGTGACAGTTGCGTTTTTGTGCGGATATGAAAACTGCAACTGCCCGTGTAAGCTGCTAGTGGGTTTAGACAGAAAAGCAGTATCAATGCTTGTGATGCGTTACTGCTCTTGTGCTTGGATTGTGGTGCGTTGTAGGTGCCAATTATAAAACCTCAAAATGCTTTACATCTATTTGGCCGGTAGAGGTTCGAGTTTATTTTAGGAGGAGGGTTTCAGTTATTCCAAAGGTACAGTCCCACTGTATGTTCCACTTTCAGCCCATTATTTGAAACCTCTGCAGCGCATGCTTGCGGAATAGCAGCATTTGCTTTCATAAACTTGTCGACATCACGCATCAACTTTTTGAAGTGGATTTAATGAATGGTAGTACATTGAGTGGTAAATACTTTATTTCAGCAGGAGTAAAACTGAAACCTTGCTGATCAGTACCAAATGGACCATAGTAAGAAAATAAGTACAGTTGAATAGCACACTGTACATGGTTACTGTCTGTAGATGCTGGGGCGCCAGGAGCATGCACAGTGAATGACGCCCCCCGCCCTCACCGGTATAAAAACACTGATTGCGAGAGTTTTTCTTGCAACCACGTACCCTCCTGAGGCGGAAGCCGGGAGCGCTACGATCCTTTTTAAAAATTGTGTGTCACGAATTAATTTGTACTTTTAACAATCACCCTGTTTCCTGGCACCTCAGGACTTCATTGCTCGAACTTCAAGCTCACCGCACAGCGGATTTAACGCTGTCTGCGGACCCGAGCTCCAAAACAAACCAGATCGCCATTGCCGGCGAGGCGCGAGGCCACGCCCACTCCGAGGCTACGCCCCCGCCCTCCTTAACCTCTTGAAAACATGTGCATCCACCGTACACGCAGCGGGCGCGCCGTTTGCGCGGTACCACTACGATAAAAACTGCCTCCTTGCACTTGACCCGAGCCAACGATGTGACAAGCTAGTGGGCTGCATTGGACAGACCGATCTACATTGCAAATCCTGCAACTTCGTCATATCCAAGCCGAGCCTACCTCGACACAAAGCCAGCATGAGGAAACAAACTCCCCTCACGATCCTCCAGCTTAATGTCAGGTCACTGGTAAAACACCACCCTGAGGTTCACACCCTATTGAACGATGAGAACCCAGACATACTGTTCTTGTGTGAAACCTGGCTCAAGGATGAGCTAACCAGCATTTCTAATCTCACGCTGCCGAATGGATACTCTATGATACCCATCAATAGGGACTCTAGGGGAGGCGGAATTGCCGTTATCTACAGAACACTTTACTCCTGCCTGAAAGAAGACATCACGGGATGTGAGTGTGCCCGCTTCAAAATCACTACTAGCCCCCACTTCTCCCTCTCAGGTCTTTTTATCTATCGACCCCCGGGGCCCACCTCTAAATTCACGGAGGAACTCCTGGAGGTAGCTCACGCCTTGGTCATGAGCTCCCCCAACTTTACTATCCTGGGAGACCTCAATCTCCACTTTGAATCTACCTCTGACCCCACCATCAGTAACCTTGTGGCGGACCTAACTGCCCTACAACTGATCCCTCTTATCCAGTCCACTACTCACTCAGCTGGTCACCTACTCGACCCTGTTTTCACTAATATCTTAGAAGCCAGAGCCGATCCACCTAAACCCATGGGTTGGACCGATCACTTCCTCATTAAATTCGTGATATCGACCGATATCCAACATAAAAAGGATACTCCTCCTTCCCGTCTTAAACGGCCCTGGCATAAACTACAAAATCAGGATCTCTTTGTTATCTTAGGTGAACCTACTCTCGCAACCACTAACAACATCAATACGTCCTATGCCTCCTTTCAGGACTGGATCACTAAAGGACTCGACGCCCTCATTCCTGCCAAATGGTCTAGAGGACGTAGCACCCCCTCGAACCCATGGTATGATGATAATCTGAAACTTCTCAGAAAGGAATGCAAGGTAGCAGAACGTAACTGGAGAAAGGACTATACGGAAATGGACAAAGCTCTCTACCTGTCCAAATTAAAATCATATCATAAAGCGATACGCTTGGCTCGCGCATCCTTTTACGCTAAGGAAATCAACAACAGCCCCAACCCTACGAAAACCATTTTCAAACTGGTTCAAAAACTGCAAAATTGTGGCAACCCTGTCTCGTGCATCTCTTCCACGCAGCAGTGTGAGGAACTCGCCACCTTTTTTATCGAAAAGGTAAGAAAAATCTATAACGCCTTCCCACAGAATCCTCCTGACCGCACTAATTCCTCCAACCCATCTCTTAAAGACACCAGACTTACATGCCTGCCTGCAATTTCCCACGGGGAGCTAGCCAAACTCTGTAGTAAGGTGAAATCAGGTGCCCCTTCAGATCCCATGAGACCGGCTCAATTTTTAGAGGCCCTGGACTTCTTTCTTCCATCCTTGGCCACACTCCTCAACCTCTCCTTTTCATCAGCAATTGTTCCTACCTGCTGGAAACCGGCTTGGGTTACCCCCATTATCAAAAAGCCGACCCTGGACCCCACAAAACCGGAGAACTACAGGCCCATCTCTCTGCTTCCCTGGGTGTCCAAACTAACAGAGGCCCATGCCAACACAGTACTTTCTAACCATATGGCCAAAAATAACATCTTGGACCCCTCCCAACACGGGTTCCGGCCAGGGCATAGTACGGAGTCCGCCCTTCTATCCACCACCGAACATCTCCGGAAAGTACTAGATGCAGGTCAAAGTGCTGCGCTGATATTACTAGATCTCAGCGCAGCCTTTTACACGGTCTCCCATAACATCCTGTTGGGCCGCCTGGAAGATATAGGGATCAGTGACCGGGCCCTCGATTGGTTCCGCTCGTTCTTGACGGGCAGATCCTTCCGTGTCTCAGCACCCCCGTTCACCTCCCAATCTCACCCTATCGGCCAAGGAGTCCCGCAGGGTTCGGCTCTCAGTCCATCCCTTTTTAATCTGTATGTACAGCCCCTCGCGGCAGTGGCTAGAGAATGGGACCTCACGCTGGTGTCGTACGCCGACGACACACAGCTGGTTATCACCCTCACTGAGGCCCCCTCAACCTCTGCCAAGAGATTCAGGAATGGACTGGCTGCAGTTGCCCATTGAATGACAGGTAACTGCTTACAACTCAATGCAGAGAAAACCGAGGTCCTGCTCCTTGGCAAGAACATCAGCTGTTGGAACGACCAATGGTGGCCATCATCGCTAGGCCCCACTCCCCCCCCTAAATCCCTGGTAAAAAACCTGGGAGTCTGGCTGGACTCTTCGCTGAGCTACCAAACTCACACCAAAAGAGTAGCAGCTACGTGTGTTGGCCTACTAAGAAGCCTCAATCCCATCCTTGGGTTCTTTGATCCCAAAACACGTCAACTCCTAGTCCAATCCATCATCCTCTCCCGGCTGAACTATGCTAGCGTCCTACTGTTAGGCGCTAACAAAGCAGAGACAACGAGGCTCAAACGTATTCAGAATTCTGCGGCCAGAGCTATAGTTGGCCTTCCAAGGAGATGCTCTGCTAGAGCCACCATACGAAAACTCCACTGGCTCCCAGTGGAGCACGAATCCAATTTAAGGCACTCCCCACTGCCTTTAAAATTCTCAAAACCGAGGGCCCCAAACTCCTCCGCCCGCTCCTAACACCCTACACCCCCCAGCGCAACTTGCGCTCCCTAGGTCAACATCTTGTAGTGGTTCCCCGCACAAAACTCTGCCGTGTCGGGGGTCGCTCCTTCAGAGCCATATTAGCAAAACTCTGGAACTCCCTTCCCCCGAACATCCGCTGCCTTGACAATCTACCAGCTTTCCGTAAGGCAATAAAAACTCACTTGTTCCCACTTTCTTAAACCCTGACCCCCCGAACCCCTCCCCCCCCCCTCTCAGTAGGTTATGCTATGGTTTCTCAGCGCCGGGACGCCCCGTTGCTGGGGCAGCTGTCGCGCTTCAACAAACTCGTAACATAACATAACATAACATAACATGAAAAGGTTTAGTCTGAGAACAGCATTTTGCTAATGTTGGAAGGGGGATGTCTGGTGTCCTGTAACCATCCTTACGGATACTGGAAGTTGATTCCTTAATTTAGCATTGAGAGGTATGAAGCTAGGGCATGCATGATGTTTGCTCGAAGCAGCCCCTTTATTCAAGGACATCAAGAGGCGAATCATTTTCTTGAAGGTGTTAGATGAACTGGCCTTTGAATGCCTTTTTGAACTAAACATACATTCTCAAATGTAATTCTATCCTTCTATTTAATCATGGTAGCTTGCATCTGTCGGCAAAGACATGTTTGCCTCTGCCCATCCCTTTGGTACATGGAAAATGACTTGACCATAAAACACCATGTTGTTAAGCTTTGGGTATTACCCTGCACTCTACTCTTGACTGTGGCGCTGCACCTGTTTTTCAGTGTGAATATACTGTCATCTACTGTAACGTATTCAACCATCTAATGGTTGGGTACAGAAATGTTCCTCGAAATGAGAATTTTTTTTTTAGTTTTGGGAGTCTTCCATAGCTGGAGGTACTACGACTCACTTACATGGAGTGTAAGCCCACAGTGCCCACTACATAGTCCGTACCTTTTAGAATTTCTGCCTGCTGCTTCAGCAGCGCATGACCCAGCCCCAGGGTGGAGGTCGTATTTCGTAGAGCAGATACGGCATAGAAATTGAGCAATGATACAACACAAAACCTTTTCTTCCTTTTTCTGCAGTCCATGATCTTACGCGGTCTGGTTCAGAAAATTACTATTTCATGGCTTCATCGGTTGTATTTACCATTAAGGAGATCACTGCTGGGATAGAGGGTCTGACTAAAAATAAAGCCCCGGGCCCTGACGGAATTCCTCCCGACCTGTTTCTGAGTAACATAGAACTATGGGCCCCTTTAATGACCAGGGTTATAAATACTGCAATCACTTGTGGTCTGCCACCGTCCTGGTCCAAAGCGATTATTGTGCCGATTTTTAAGAAGGGCAATAATGACGATCCTAAGTGCTATCGCCCTATCTCCCTGATTGACGTATCGGCTAAACTCTTGGGTAGGGCGATCCTCAACAGACTGTCCGAGTGGACCGAAGAAAATAACACCTTCTCGGACACTCAATACGGATTTAGGACAGGGAGGTCCACTAGTGATCAATGCCTGAACCTGTATATGCTGACTGCCAAATATACCCTGGCCAGCAATGAATCGATCTACATGGGATTCATGGATTTGGCAGCGGCATTTGATCACGTCAACAGGGAGAAATTGTGGGACATGATGTCAAGTATGGGGATTGAGAGCGGTTTAATTAATATACTAAGGGAACTGCATAGTGACACCACGGCTAAGGTTCGATTTAACAGGGAGGGGGGATTGACCGACTCTTTTCCCTGTATGAGTGGAGTCCGACAAGGCTGCATTCTCGCCCCTTTTTTGTTCTCCCTTTACATTAACAATTTGGAGCAGTTTCTGTTAGGTCTAAAGGCAGATTCTCCAAGGGTGGGGTCGCGTCATATTCCTGTTCCGCTTTACGCAGATGATGCGGTCCTGATTGCACGCACACCCAGGAGCTTACAAATCTTGATTGATGGATTCGTTAAGTTCATGGGTGCCCTAGATCTCTCTGTTAACCTGGGGAAATCGTATGTGCTCCTGGCTGGTAAAAAAACTTCCTCTAAATTCACTTACACAATAGGCAGCCACATAGTAGAAGAGGTGAAAACGTTTCCTTATCTTGGTGTAACTTTTGATGGTGCCTTACAGTTTAATTCCCTGGTGGAGGAGCGTTGTAGTAAAATGATTGCCTCTAACGGGGCAATAGCTAGCTACGGCAGGAGGCTAGGCAGATGGAGCCCGGAACAGGTGATGAATTTGTACAGCTCCGTATCATGCTCCAAAGTAATCTACGGGGCAGAAGTATGGGGCTTTGCGAACACCACAAGAATCCAACGGGAAGAAAACAAATATCTGAAATCCATCCTGAGGGCACCACCAAGTACTGCTGGAATTGTAGCACACAGGGAATTAGGGAGGCCATACCTAGATGACCTGGTAAAACTCAGGCCAATTGTGGCCTGGTTAAAAATATGGGTTAATCCTGACACGTCTCTTAGCAGAGAAATCTTATTGGACTGTTTAGAGAGGGCTAAATGTATGCGTATTCCCTGGCTCAATTACGTAAAGAATGCCCTAGAGGAACTAGGCTTTGGGAATCTCTTCACTAACCCCGCAACAATTGTAGCCCAGCACAAGATGCAAGTAGGCCGAAGGGTTTAAAAAGACAGTGAGGGCCCACAACTTGGTGAAGAGCGTGGAGGGTATGGAGCCTTATTTGTACCTTATGCATAACGCACAGGATAGATTCCTGATGTGCCGTTTCAGACTGAACTTACTCCCATTTATGTTGGCATCACCAGCAGGATTCACAACATCAATTGAGCAGAAGGGACCCTGCGGCTGCGACAACAGGTCTCCGCAGGATTCCCTTCACTTTGTTTTACTCTGTCCTTTTTTTACAATGCCCAGGCGTAGATTTCTTGTAAATGTTTTAAAAAAAGCCAAACAGGAACATGCCAGGGAGGCATTAGTCTTTTTACAAAAAGCATCGGACCCCTTAACTTTGTGTTGTATAATGAATTTTATTAAGATAGCGGTCCATATAAGGCTAACCAGGGGAGATGAATGAAATGTCTTTGATTTTACACTTTTAAAATTTATATTTTTTCTGCCGGTGTTTCATGTTAACACTAATATTTTGTATAAGGATCTTGAAAATGTTTAATGACTTTTTATTCATGTAAATATGTGTGTGCTTTTATGGTGTTTTTTAATCACCGAATAAAGATTCTTTGAATTGAATTGAATACTATTTCATGGCTTTTATTAATATTTAGGTTTTCATGACAAATAGTTATAAAGATTCCCCCACTGAAATTCTGTCCAAATTGACATTGAAATTTAACAAAAAGCAAACTCCATGGGGTGTATGATCTTTGTTTACCCTATAACTATAAATCAAGGCTTTGTGCTTCATGTGTCTTATTTAAATATAAAACTCTGAAATTCAGAAAAGTGCAGTGAGCACATCACTCAAAGGCACAACTTTATGGTTAAAATCTTTTTATTGAGTTTTCAAAAACAGGAAAAACAAACAGACCTCGCTTCCCCAGCAGATGAAACAATGCCGCATTCTTCCTGTATGACACAAACGAAAGCGCACAATAGTGAGAATAACGACACAAAGCAAGTGAAAGGGGAAAAGGGATCCATCCAGCCAATGAAAAGAGGTCGGAAATCGATCCTCAGCTCTGCACCTTGCGCGTCGGAGCCTTCTGTTCCTCGATTGGGGTATCTGCTAGGCGCAGCAGGCGCAGGTAGCATGGGCAGCTCAGTTCTCTGAACTCCCCCGAGAGCAAAGTTAAAAAGGGCCGCCCTCGCCAAGGACAACTTCTCCATACCCAGTATCATCCACAGCCTATGGAGCCAACCTATGTGTGTGTGTGGTGGGGGGGGGGGTGTTGCGTGGTCCTCCAATGAAAGGCACAACTTATTTTAGAGGTAGCTGTACCCCTACCTGAGCAATAAGGTGCAGTACTTAAGGAAGGTGAGTTCTTGGAGCAGAACACTTCAGACTTCAAGACTACGCAGACATATATATTGTTGAAATCCTTGATAGTCTAAATACGCATGCATAATAAGGATCCAATTGGTTGAAAGACAAGTAGACCAGTGCGGAAATCCATCAACTGTGGGTTTATATAGCATAGTTAATCGCCCAATAGGCTATCCAGGAGCTTGATGGGGGGGGGTTCATGATGGTTCAGGTGACTCAGTCGCACCGCCAGGTCTTGAGTGCTCCATGGAAGTTCAGTAGAGTGGTGGAGATCTGTAGTTGCAGAGGGTTTTCGCGGCTAGTTAGGAGAAAGGTATAATTCAACACAAAGGGGTGCTACAAGGGATTTGTTTTTGGATCATTCAGTCTTACTTCTGAGTTGTACCATAGTAACACTCAACTGTATCCACTGGATAACAATATTTCTTTCGATGGATAAATGAATCAGTGGAAGGTCAGAAGAAAAGCAGAGCAGAGGGATTTTATGGTTTGAAAAAATCTTTACTGAAAACAAATTGTGGGAGATAAATGTACAAACTAATTATAGCAACAAATCATGAACAAAGATTGGACACAATTTATCTATAGTTCATGACAAAACACATCAGCTCCTATTTAGTAAACAAAACATAACCCAAAATGATCAGTTAACTGTGGTTATGAATGTGTGTTGAAAAACAACATTAGTGGAGTTGATGGAGTGTCGACGTTTCGGTCTTGGTTGCAGATGTCAAAAAGACCATCATCAGGACGAGGATGTTTCAATTGCTAAAGCAAAAAACTCCCTATTTAAAACAATAAATACATATTAGTACACAAATTAATGTTTTAATTACATCCATAAATGAAACTAAAAACTCTGCAGTGATTAAAATACATTCAATGCCCGTAGGAACAAACACCTTCCAAGTATGTCCCACGCGATGTCTGATTATAGAAAAATCATTTTTCGGTCATTTAAAAAATGTGCTAATTTGTAATGTAGTACCATAAATCTGAGTCTTTTGTCAATCATTGCTAAAGCTAAATCATGTAGACATTGAATACATTCTTTAGATTGGCTTTATGGTTTCAGAGGACATTTATATAATGTTTAAAATATCAACAATTGCTTCTTGTTGTCACTATGACAGATTCAAGTCTTCATCTGTATTTAGAAGAGATTCTAAAAAAACATTTCCATAAAAAGATGCTTACAGTAAATACAGTTTCAATTGGTATGGTTGACTTGTCATCCTGGTAACCTTTTTCAATGTTTCATTAATGTTGTAGTTCCTTAAAATGAGAACCCTTTGATCGCATACATGATGTCAAAAGAAGTAATACCTTGGGGTGTGAAGCGGTGTGTCTCCTTTACTTGACTATCACCGAATTTTCTAATATTGTGTCAATAAAGTTCTGAAAGATGAATAGAATAACTACATTATATTTCTTATCAGGGAATGAATGGGGTATTTAGAGGGTTAGAAAACGGTGCATACCTTAAAGGAACATATTAAACGCGTTGGTCGGTGAACGATATGCGGACACGTCACTATTAGTTGTTTGTAATAGTGACGTGTCCGCATATCGTTCATAATTTGATTCTGGCCATGTGAACCAACACCAGGCTATTATACTATTATTTTTTCAGAGATCACACGGAACACTAATTGTTTTTCCAATTCACCGACCAACGCGTTTAATATGTTCCTTTAAGGTATGCACCGTTTTCTAACCCTCTAAATACCCCATTCATTCCCTGATAAGAAATATAATGTAGTTATTCTATTCATCTTTCAGAACTTTATTGACACAATATTAGAAAATTCGGTGATAGTCAAGTAAAGGAGACACACCGCTTCACACCCCAAGGTATTACTTCTTTTGACATCATGTATGCGATCAAAGGGTTCTCATTTTAAGGAACTACAACATTAATGAAACATTGAAAAAGGTTACCAGGATGACAAGTCAACCATACCAATTGAAACTGTATTTACTGTAAGCATCTTTTTATGGAAATGTTTTTTTAGAATCTCTTCTAAATACAGATGCAGACTTGAATCTGTCATAGTGACAACAAGAAGCAATTGTTGATATTTTAAACATTATATAAATGTCCTCTGAAACCATAAAGCCAATCTAAAGAATGTATTCAATGTCTACATGATTTAGCTTTAGCAATGATTGACAAAAGACTCAGATTTATGGTACTACATTACAAATTAGCACATTTTTTAAATGACCGAAAAATGATTTTTCTATAATCAGACATCGCGTGGGACATACTTGGAAGGTGTTTGTTCCTACGGGCATTGAATGTATTTTAATCACTGCAGAGTTTTTAGTTTCATTTATGGATGTAATTAAAACATTAATTTGTGTACTAATATGTATTTATTGTTTTAAATAGGGAGTTTTTTGCTTTAGCAATTGAAACATCCTCGTCCTGATGATGGTCTTTTTGACATCTGCAACCAAGACCGAAACGTCGACACTCCATCAACTCCACTAATGTTGTTTTTCAACACACATTCATAACCACAGTTAACTGATCATTTTGGGTTATGTTTTGTTTACTAAATAGGAGCTGATGTGTTTTGTCATGAACTATAGATAAATTGTGTCCAATCTTTGTTCATGATTTGTTGCTATAATTAGTTTGTACATTTATCTCCCACAATTTGTTTTCAGTAAAGATTTTTTCAAACCATAAAATCCCTCTGCTCTGCTTTTCTTCTGACCTTCCACTGATTCATTTATCCATCGAAAGAAATATTGTTATCCAGTGGATACAGTTGAGTGTTACTATGGTACAACTCAGAAGTAAGACTGAATGATCCAAAAACAAATCCCTTGTAGCACCCCTTTGTGTTGAATTATACGTTGCCCAAGCCTACAAGGGTTTATTGGGTTTCCCCTGCTTACAACAGTTAGGAGAAAGAGCGTCCTCCGTTGTTGCTTCGATGGATGCTGGGGTTGTGTGCAAATTAAAGGGAGGCGGAGCGTTGATGTTTGGTAGGGTGTGGGAAGCTCAGGCGATGGTTGATGTAGGCTGGTCTTTGGTTGTGCAGTGCTTTGTAGGCGTGAATCATCGGCTTGAATGGACATCTCTTCTGTATGGGGAGCCAGTGGAGTTTTCTGATGTGGGGATGATGTGGGTCCGTCTGGGGAGGTTGAGGACGAGTGGTAGTAGAGTGTAGTATGGTCTGGGGGTCTGTGCAGAAGGAGAGTGGGGATCCCAGCATAGAGTACATTTCCGTAGCCTAATCAGCTTGGCATTGGGGCCTGAATTACGGAACGCCTGGTGTTCAGGGGGATCTATTTGAAGATTTATTTTTAATTGCTTTTTTTGGTACTTACAGCAGTGAGCAAAAGAAGGCTGCAGCCTTAACTATATCAGGCATTAACAGCTACCATATTATACAACCAGAAATTAAAGCAAAATTGAAAGGAATAGTGAAACGGAGAGGGGGTGGTGTATGGCAGATCAAGACCATAAAAATAGTTTTACATTCTTTTCTGACATAGCTGATTAAGTAATCAAGTTGAAATTAATTCAGCAAAAAAAAGAGGCAGGCATCCTCTTTTGTTAGACGCTTACGGTTGTTGACACATGGGGCAATCAGCAGTTATATGCTAATTCAAGGAAATGGGGCAAATGGAGCATTTGAACACATGTATATTTACAGTGATTCTATCACTACTGCCTCTATACTTCCTCGACTGTTTTTTTGGATGTCTACAGGAAAGCCATTGGTCCAGGCTCCGAGGCCCTGGCATCTAAAGGGCAGCTCTTCTCTGGAGGTGGTCCAGGAGGAGAAACCTGCAGACATAAGTACAGTAGTAGCGGTTCCCTATTATCTTTGGGGTGTTAAGTCTGTGGCATTTGTTCCCAGTAGTTTGCCACTTGTTCCTGACAGTAAGTCGCATCCTGTAACCAGGACTTAGCTTTGGGCGCCTGTTTCCCTCCCCAATGCATAGCAACTAGACTTTTTGCTAGCAGTAAAAGCATAGTTGTTAAACGGCGAGTGTCAGACTGGAGGTCTTTCACACACCCCAAAGACACACCAGTGGGATCCTGTGGAACTGAGTGCCCAACTATCTGCCCCAGAGTGAAGAGTGCAGTCAGCCAGTATTTCATCACCAGTGGGCAATCCCAGGCGAGATGTAGAAAAGTGACCTGAGGAGTCTGGCATCTCCTGCAGCATGCCTCTCTTATTAATCCATGTGTTGCAATTGTGTTGCTGTTTAAGAAGGAATTTAAAATGGATAAGTCGCAATCTTTAATTGGGTGAGAGAGCAGCAGTATGTTTACAGCAATATTTCCTCTGCTAATCTGTGATGGGAGCGTTTATATCTCGAACCCACAGTTCACGGGCGGCTAGAGTGTGGATGGGTGCTTTGACCTGCATTTTGTCATACAATCTAGTGATTAGTTTACTTGGTGAGGCTGTAGTCCACATATGTTCAAGTGCATGCAACTGTTGCAGTGGCTCAAGGAATGTGTCCTGTAAAGCCCTTCATGGGGCACGTAGCTGATGATGGAGCCTGGTGTCTAATACCGGGGATCGCAGAGCAACGTCCGAGGCAAAGGGGAGAATAAAATGTCCACCAGGGTAGAAGTCTGCGTAAGTAATTAATTCCTTCTTGCATGCAACTTGTAATGCAGGCAGCATTGGGTTGCATGTTAATGGAAGACGGAGCGTATATATTTTTAGGTCTCGACTACGCTGTGCGCAAGAGCTGCTTTCGAGTGACCTCTTGAAATCGCTCCTGGCTTTTGTTGAAACTCGTGCATGTTCTGCACTGTTTCCAATGAGCCCTTGTGCATGTGCAGCGTTTGCCTCACAGAAGCAAGCAGCGGCGCCATCTATTAGCCTGCCACGGCTCGCTCCCGTAAGGTAAATGCTGTAGATGCACGAGGGCCGCGCTTGTTTTGATTTGTATAAGTCGTGCATTTCCATAGTTGAGTACAAATGCATCCTCAAGACGATTGCAGTCTTCCTCAGTGTGTGGTTCACAGGGTTAGTCGACTCAGCATTATGCAAGCCAGGGCGAAGCCTCGCTTTAGAAGCTGGCTAGTTATTAATTTTTACTCTGGTATGGGAGAAATGTCCCTCGCGACTGCCAGATCCGCATTCCAGATGCTCAAGCCCACCGAGAAAGTGAGATCGGTGGGGCAGAGGGAGCGGTGGTCACACCCACGGGGTACCGCACTCCATTAAACAACGCAAGTGTTAAACTACGTGTTGTTCCTCGGCAGCTGCACCTCTGGCGGAGATCTGCAAGGAGAGGGCTATGTGTTTGGAACTGTGAATGCTCCAGTCTCAAGAATCACTTCCTCAGTGAGGGTCGCACGTGGTTCTGAGATGGGGTATCAATGAATTTCCTTACACGAGACCTCCTACCAAATAGAAGGACTTGGTGGGCGGTAAATTTTAGTTTTTATGTGGCGTTATTTTTAGAGTACTCTCTTCGCTATAGGGTTTACTCTGGACTGTAGAGACGTTTTGATGTATTATCGTCTCTCGGTGAGCTGTGCTGATTTAATATTATCCTTTGTTGGTTTTGAGAGCCTCAGAGTGACTATGCTGTGGTGGGGCACGGTGTGTAGACACTGCCCTTTTCCCACACTTTGCCGCTTACACGCGTACACTCTGTTGTACGTTCATTCACACTTCTCTCCACAGTAGAACATTCTTGAGCTTGCGACTCACTTCTAATGAATTTGCTCAATCTCTGCTGCCTTCCTTGTAAAAGCCATAGTGATCTTCTCTGGGGCCCATTGGTGCTTTACACTTCTCGCCAACATTATCCATTTGACTTTTGGTTGCATGCTAGTCTAACGTTTTTATGTTGACTGTGCCATTACAGGGACACGCTGCTTCCCCCACCTCACAAACGACCGAATAACCAGGCCAGGTTCCCTCTGGGCTCAGCCAGCAGAATTTATTTCCGGGTTGGGGGGAGTTAGGGGGGTGGCAGGCATCATTTAAACGTACTCTGTTCAGCTGTTCCATTTTAATATAGAATGCCTATGCTTTTCTTTGTGAATGTAATCTGGGGAGGGATCGTATGTGGTCTTAGTTGGACTGTTTTCGAGTCCTTTCCATCCTCTGTGGGTTAAAGGTCATGGTGATTATTCTGTGCAGCCTATGAAACATATTCACACCAATAAAATAATTTGTTTATTTCTGAGTTTTTCTACATTTTGGTCTGAAATAGGCTGCCAGAGAAATGCAGAATTTCCCTCACTCTCATGGACACCACATGTCATTAAGGTATCCAGACACTCCTGGCCACTTTACGGAGGCCTTTGAGGAAAAAGGAAGCGGGCCTGAGGCTTTTCAGTACTAGAAGAACAAGCATTGGCATAGCCGATAGGTCTTGCCTTTGGGACCTTATAAGTGTTAAGTTATCCAGCACAATATCCTGGGTGCAACATTAACTGTTGCATGGCTAAGCACTTATAAGGTCCCAAAGGCGAGACCTATTGGCTATGCCAATTCTTGTTGTGTTTGGCTTAGCGACACAGGCCATTTCATGCCCATCTGAGACATTCCCCTGTATCTATTTGCTTTAGTGGAGGCTTGTAATTTTGGTATAGTGCAGTGCTGAGCGGCCAGGGAGAGGCAGCATCTGTCTCCACTGCTGTGTATGTATGTATGTGTGTTCTTATATAGCGCTCGACTTACCCTAGGGCATCTCGGCGCTTGCATTGGGAACCCGTCCTGGCTTTTTCCCTGTGAGATAACCCGTACTGGGCATCCCCAAGGTGAAAGCCAGGCATCCCACCGCGGGGGGGCTTTAGTGGAGTTTAAGCAAGCTATTGCCCAGAGTTGCAGAGTGTGAACCCGTGATTCGAGTAGGCACCGAAGTGAGAATTATCGAGTCCGTGGACACTTGGACTCAGACCCTGCCGCGTCGGGAATTGAACCCTGGTCCCGGGTCTTACCTCTGCTTCAGGGTATGCCTCCTCTAACCAGTGAGCCACACTTTCTGTGTGTGTGTCTGAAACCTTGTAGGATAAAGCCAATAGTGTAAGTATTGAGCCTGCTCGCATAATGCATACAGTGACATGCCTGGTCCATTGAGACCCCCTTGACGAAAGGGGAGTGCAAGTATATCCCAGGCAATTCTTTGTTGCTTGCCAGCCCATGCAAGCTACATCAAATTGCATCGCAGGAGCTGGAAAAAATTAGAAGGAAGTGGCATGGAAACATTGTTAAATGGATACAGAAATATGGGTAAAACAATTATGTTCGAGGCATATGAGCTGCAGATCTTACACTGTGCATTAGATCGCCACCGGGTGTTGGGCTCGGATGATGTCATGTTGTTGTCGTCTTGGAAGAAATATTTGTAGTCACGAGATAGGTGACTCCTCCCTTAGACGATAGTGTGCATGGGCATCGGCTCCATCCTTAGATTGTTTTTTTCCGCCACTGGGTTCGGATGAAACTTTTCCGCTCCGGTTCGAAATGTACTTTTCAAGTACTTTGACGCGTAAAAACGTATTCAAACTTCACCAGACTACTTTCGATATCGACAAACATCGTCTCGACTCCAACTCGATTCCGGTCGTCGTCGCAGACCGTTGGGCTTATCCAGGTCGTGAGGCCTACACCTCTGTGCGTCCTTTCGATCCAAGAAAACCATTCGAGATCGGAGGGCCCTTCGACACGACATGCAGAGATCGGCCTCGGAACCAGAGGATATCTTCGACGAAGAAGTTCCGCTCATTCCCAAAGAAGATTCAGACAATCTCCAAATCGTATCAGAGGCAGACGACTCAGATGACTCCATACCATCGGGTCAGCGCGGGAGTACTACTGCCCTTGTCCCATACCCACCACCCAAATCGAAGGCAAAAGTCAACACTCTGCCTCCGGGTCCCAGTTGCGACCGAAAACACATTTCGAAAGCCCCGCCATCGAACCCGGCTCCGAAGAAATACTCAAGCCTTCCGGTAACTGCTTACAGAGCAAGCCGAATGTGCCGATCCCACCAGCTCCCTCGGCACCAAAACCAAAAGAAGTCTCGGCTCCGAAACCGTCGACTTCTAAAGACAAAACTATGAAGCCAGCGTCTGACGCTTCGAAGCCTACAAGGCCTGATTCCGATGCGCCCAAGCCCTCGAAACAGCCTACGACTCGAAAAATAACACCTTCGGTGCCAAAATCTATGCCAAAAGACACAGTTACAACTCCTAAGGCTAAAGATAAGCAGCAACCACGCCCAGAACCGAAAAAATCGGCACCGGTAAAGGTTCCACAAGGAGAAGAACTTTTCCAACCTGATCCTCTACAAAAGAAGATCTACATTGCCCCAAACACAGGTCATGTATCCACTACACCACACAGGAAGAGGAAATTAGACACAGCACCTACACCTGCAGTGCCTGTCAAGAAGAAGGACTCTGCCACATCTCCTATGCACCCTTCTCCTCCTATACTTCCTTCTCCTTCATCTCCTGTACCTCCTAACAATTCACCTCAAAATTCTCCTGAACACTCTCCTCCTCATTCTTCACCACATACACCTCAAAATGATGATGAGTATCGCATAGGAGGAGGGGTAGACCCAGATGAGCCTTTTCCCTAACCTGTTGATGATCCAGATTGGGAGTATCCAAATACATAAGATGTGCCAGACATTCCTGACCCACAGTCATATCCATCTAAGCCTTCTCCTCCAGAAGACAATATTGGTTTTGGGCACTTACTGAACAGGGCTGCCATTTATCATAGGGTCACTATGCATTCAGATGAGGCATAGGAAGATTTTTAATTAGATGCATTTGAACAATCAAATTCTTCCTATGATCAAAGGGGTCATCAAGCATGCTCCAGAGGTATTTAAAGATCCTGTACGTGCTAGGATCCTAAACCCTAGAGTTGAGAAAAAGTACAGGCCTGTTCCTGGTGATCCCGCCTACATTAAAGGGCAGCTACTCTTAGATTCCCTAGTTGTCTCAAATACTAGGAAAAGAGCAAACTCACAGACATCAGGTGAAGCACCACCCCCTGATAAAGAATCTAAAGTGATAGATGCTTCAGGCAAAAGGATAGCTGCACAAGCTACTAATACATGGCGTATAGCTAACACGCAAGCCCTCCTTGCAAGATATGACAGGGCTCATTATGTTCAGTTAGAAAAATGACTACAACATCTACCTGACCAATATAAGGCACAGGCAAACAGCCTTATACAAGAAGGCAGGTTAATTTCAAATGCCTCAATCAAGTGTTCATTTGATGTAGCAGACACTGCATCGAGAGCTGTAAACACTAGTGTCCTACTTAGACGTCATGCGTGGCTACGCATTTCAGGATTTAAGCAGGAAGTGCAAACTACCATCTTAAATCAGCCATTCAACCAACATCAATTGTTTGGATCAGAGGTAGACACAGCACTTGAGAAAATGAAAAAAGATAAAGATACAGCCAAATCTGAGAGCTTTGCAATCCACACAAGCTAGAGGCTCCTTTTGTCGCTTCTTCTGTAGAGGAAGCTCCAAACAAACTGGAGCAGACAATACAGCTTCCTTCCAAGTATAATACACAGGCATCTTCCAGTAAAGAATATTGTAGAGGAGGCTATAGAGGCAACAACAATAATCGAACCTCTTCCACCACAAAACAGTGACTTCCCTCTGCTCCCCCAACAGCACTCCACTCCTGTGGGGGGTAGACAAACACAGTTCCTACCTGTCTGAAATTCCATCACAACAGACAGGTGGGTAAGACAAATTATCCAGTATGGCTACTGCCTTGAACTTACAGCTACCCTTCCACACATACCACCCAGACAACGTCCAATGTCTGCAGAACATCTTGCGCTGCTCAAACAAGAAGTCCTATCACTTTTTCAAAAAGACACAATAGAAATAGTTCCTTTACAACATCAAGAAGCAGGGTTTTACTCGCTGTATTTTCTAATACCCAAAAAGGACGGAACACTAAGACCAATTCTCTACCTCAGGCTCCTCAATCACTATTTACACTCAGATCATTTTCATATGATCCCTTTACAACAAGTGCTCCCATTGCTGCAACAAGGTGACTTCCTTACAACACTAGATCTAAAAGACGCCTGCTTTCACATTTCTATACATCCTTCTCACAGGAAGTATCTGAGGTTTGTACTGGAAGGACCGCATTATCAATTCAAAGACCTTCCATTCAGGGTAACAACTGCACCAAGAGTGTTCACAAAGGGCCTAGCAGTGGTAGCAGCACATCTCAGAAGACAACACATACATGTCTTCCCTTATCTAGACGATTGGCTCATAAAGGCCAAGTCATTCAATCCGTGTGTCCAACACACAAATCAGACAATTCAAACATTGCATGACTTAGGGTTCACAATCAACTACACCAAGTCGCACCTACAGCCCTCTCCTATCCTTCACTATTTAGGGGCTACAAAAGACACTTCTACATCTATCGTATCCCAGTCCAGGAAGGATACAGAGCATTCAAGCCTTAGTCACAAAGTTCCAACATCAGCACTCTCCCCCAGCCAGAGTGTTCATGAGACTAATCGGCATGATGGCATCTTGCATATTCATTATACCATATGCAAGACTGCAAATGCGTCCGTTAGAGGAATGTCTAGCACAACAGTGGAACCAGGCTCAAGGACAACTAACAGACCTGGTGTTGGTAGACAGCCGCACACATCGCTCTCTGCAGTGGTGGCACACCAAAAACTTGACGAAAGGGCAGCCATTCCTCTAACCTGTTCCACAAATAGTAGTTACAGCAGACGCATCTCTCACAGGATGGGGATCCCATCTCCTACTTCATACAACTCAAGGGCAATGGAACAATCAACAAAAATCATTCCATATCAATCACCTAGAGCTGCTAGCAATATTCTTAGCACTCAAAACATTCCAAGTACAAGTACAAAACAAAGCTGTCTTAATCCGGACGGACAACATGACAGCTATGTACTATATACAAACAAAGGGGGGAAGGGGGGACACACTCTACAGCTGTCCCAGCTTGCACAGAACATTTGGAGATGGGCCATTCCACAAAACCTATATCTGTTAGCAGAACACCTTCCAGGAGTTCACAATCAGATAGCCGATCTGTTAAGTCGACAGACCCAACACATTCATGAATGGGAACTACATCCGCAAGTTCTTTAACCATTCTTTCACAGGTGTGGTCATCCAGACATAGATCTGTTCGCCACACACGAAAACGCAAAATGCCCAACCTTCGCCGCCAGGTTTCCACACCCGCTGTCCAAGGGCAATGCGATATGGATGAACTGGTCAGGCAGATTTGCGTAAGCTTTTCCGCCCATACCACTAATACTAATACCACTAATAGTGCTCAAGCTACGACAACAGTCGCTCAAACTTATTTTAGTAGCACACCAACCGTGGTATACAACTCGGCTAGAACTATCCCTAGTTCCACACCAGGTCTGACACCATCCCTGCTAACGCAGAACCATGGAGACATCAGACATCCAGACCCAAGTCAACTGAGTCTGGCGATCTGGCTTTTGAGGTCTTAGAGTTTGGTTATCTTAACGTACCACCAGACTGTATGAATATCATTAAGGAAGCCAGGAGACCTACTACTAGAGCTTGCTATGCTGCTAAATGGAAAAGATTTGCCATTTACTGCAACAATAACCAAATTGATCCCCTAGATGCTTCCATCCAAAATATCATTTGTTACCTTCTACATTTACAAAGATGTAACTTGGCATATTCATCTATACACCTACATCTGGCAGCAATTGCAGCATATTTACAAAATAGACAACATCTGTCTCTATTTAGAGTGCCTGCTATTAAAGCATTTATGGAAGGATTAAAAAGAACCATTCCTCCCAGGTTACCACCCTCTAAAGTGTGGAACCTAAAAATTGTTCTTACAAGACTCAAGGGACCACCTTTTTGAACCACTACACAAATGTGAACTGCAATTCCTCACATGAAAAACAGCTTTTCTAGTAGCTATTACCTCTCTTAGGAGAGTAAGTGAGATTAAAGCTTTCACTATAGAAGAACCATTTTTACAATTACACCGTAATAAAGTTGTTCTCAGGACAAATCCCAAATTCCTTCCAAAAGTCATTACTCCGTTTCATTTAAACCAATCTGTAGAGTTACCAGTGTTTTTCCAAAATCCAGACTCTGTAGCAGAAAGAGCTCTACACACACTAAATGTTAAAAGAGCTCTCCTCTATTATATAGATCGGACCAAATCCTTTCGCAAAACAAAGCAATTGTTTGTAGCTTTCTCTCACCACATAAAGGCAACCCCATCTCTAAAGCTGGAATTGCAAGGTGGATTGTAAAATGTATACAAATATGCTATCAAAAAGCAAAACGTACATTAACAGTTCCTCCTAGAGCGCACTCCACACGCAAACAAGAAGCCTGCATGGCTTTCTTGGGGAACATTCCCCTAGAAGACATCTGCAAGGCAGCAACATGGTCTACAACACACACCTTCACTAAACAATATTGTGTTGATGTGCAAGCTAAGCAGCAAGCTGCAGTAGGCCAAGCTGTCCTCAAAACACTGTTTCAAACTATTGCAACAGATACAGGTGACCATCGCTAAGAGGAGACACTGCTGTACAATCTATGCACAATGTAAGATCTGCAGCTCATATGCCTCGAACGGAAAATGCTACCTACCAGTATGCATCTGTTCTTGGCATGTAGAGCTGCAGATTCTTACACGTCCACCCGCCTCCCAGGGGCCTGTATCTGTTCCAGTTCTATCTTAATTAGATATACACGTATGGACATCCTTTCTTCTTTCTAAAAACTCCATCATTTCCCATCATGGCGAAAAACAATCTAATGACGGAGCCAATGCCCATGCGCACTATCGTCCAAGGGAGGAGTCCCCTATCTCATGACTACAAAGACTTCTTCCAAGACGACAACCACAGAGGGAGTCTGTTCCATGTTGGGATTTTATCCTAAAGCCAGGCCACTACTTTCCCATAGTTAAATCCCCAGAGTACCTCCCCGTCACAACTGAGCCAAATTACCAAATAGCTCACTGACTGTAGCGCCCATCTCAAAGGGTATTCCGATTGAACTGGCGCCGTATTGTCTGTAAACGGAACAAGCATTGGCATAGCCAATAGGTCTCGCCTTTAAGACCTTATAAAGTATTTTGCCATGCAGCACGCATATATAATTAATATATGAATACTATATATTAATTAAAAATTATGGAGCAGAGTTTGGAACACGAACAGGAAACTTAAATAAACATGTGTACTGAGAAACCCACTACTGCATTTGTGCTTGGACGGGGGCGACTCTTAACATGAAGTGTAGCACTTCAAATCCCTCCTCCATGTGTCGCGTACACCCGAGCCTGTGTTTTAGAAAACAAGAGTACTCCAGAATTGAGAACGGGGGTCGTTAAGATGGTGTACGAAACAGAGGTCTGAGGCCAGAAAAGGTCCTCAGGGTAGCCTAGGCTACTAATGATTTAATGAAAATGTTACTTAGGAGACAGTCCCACAGGACTGTAGAATACGTTAGTATACAAGGTTTTCAAAGATATCTCATTTATTATTGTCATAAATAGAGTATCGTATTATTATTGTCATAAATAGAGTATCATATATGTAAGTGGTAGATCCAGTGCTCACACATAATTGTGAAAGTGCGTGAAGTGATGGGAGTGATAGTGAACATTTAAAAATACATTGCATTGAAAAAACAGTAAAAAATCTTAAATCAATTGAATACAAAACTTAGGTTTTTTGGAAGTGGTTGATGGCGTTTCGATCTCAATTACTAGAGATCATCATAAGGACATAGTAGTATGAGCCACGTGAATTTAAGGAAGGCATGTGTCCATTAATTCTCAGATCATATAGGCGTTTTGGAATTGACAAGCATCAGGTGCTGGCAACCCTCTCAGGTGGATCGGTGGCTCACAAGATTCTCTGTGAGAGATTGTTTCCTCGCAGACACCAGACGATACCGGTGCAACCAGAAGCCAGTACGCGACAAAATAAAGTTCAACGTCATGTTATAGCTGACCAAATTACCTCCTTTCCCCCCTGTGAAGCACGCTAACACATGTTGCAATTTAAGAACCGCCGTACTTCCACTAACTCTGTAAATACGGTATGTCCAACCTCACACTACGTAAACTTTGATGCGCCCAACTCAAATACTGAGACTCTCGTTCGCCACCGATCCACCCGAGAGGGTTACCTGCACCTGAGGCTTGCCAATTCCTAAATGCCTATATAATCTGAGACTTATGGACACATGCCTTCCTTAAATTCACGTTGCTCATACTACTATGTCCTGATGATGATCTCTAGTAATTGAGATTGAAACGACGTCGACCACTTCCCAAAAACCTCATTTTTGTATTCAATTGATGTAAGATTTTTTACTGTTTTTTTCAGTGCAATGTATTTTTTTATTATATATTTTTATTCAGTTCATAGCATACTGAAAAAAAGAAAACGAATGGAAAAAAAAAATTCAAAACAAAGCTATAGATGTCATTGTAACATGATTTCACAGCGAAATCTCCAAATGTTGAGGCATAGGTTGCCATATCTTCAATCCTAATTGTTCTTTCTTCAAAGATTTGATACCGTACAAATTAAATTCAAGATAATACACATAATAAAACTTAGCTCACCACTTTTCGTAGGCTGGTGCCTCAGGTTTTCAGCCACATCGCGGCAATACATAATCTAGCTACCGCCATTGCCATAAAAATAAAATAACTGAGGATAGCAGTTCTGTACACTTTATCTATCTTTACCCACCCCAAAAAGCACCAGTTCCCGACTTATAGAGCAGTGCACCTTAGTTGTTTCTAACCAATATTGCTCGATACATAAAAAAAACTGAGTAAGTGCGTTACAATCGAAAAATATATGGACAATATCTGCTTCCTCCATTTGACACCTAAAACATTTTCCATCATAGATATCGCCCCACTTCATCATTTTAACTGGCGTGTGGTATAAATTAAACAAAGTTTTATAATGTTGGGTGCATAAGTTTGCAGTTAAAATTACTTCACCCGCCATATCAATCGATTCTTGCAAAAATACACCAGAGTTGCCCAGTCGAGTCTGCCATTTTGTATCTTGAGTTACAATATCAACACATTGCTTTGAAAGTAGTATTTCATACAAAATCCCAATCTTTGCCCCTCTTAACAAAACTTTAATGAATTCATTACATAAAATACCCCGTGATCTACAATGTTTATATAGGAAATCACGTAGCTGTAAATATTTAAAGAAATCATTCTTGGTTATTGCATATATTTCCATTAAATCCATAAACTAAACCAATGCTCCATCCTTAAATATATCCCCTAGATGGCGAACCCCTTTATTTCTCCATGTTTTCATCTTTGTATCCTAAAAATATCACCAGGAATATATCCATAGAGTCAAGGGGTGTATAAAAATTAATCCATCTAATAGCCAAGATTTTACAAAGCCATTTCCATCCCTTATAAACTGCGGTCATAATTTTAAATCTGGTAAGTTTAAAATAACTTGGTTCAAAGAATTTAAGCAGAGCTTCGCAAGCCTGGTTTCCTAATATCATCTGATAGATGTTAGGCGATTCAAACTACCGTGTCTCCCCACCTATTACCATATACTGCATATATTGTATAAGACATACTGAATAACAATAAATAAAATTTGGAACTCCCCACCCACCACATACCAGTGGTAACGTCATATATTTTGAAGCCCGTTTGGCTTTTTTCCCACCCAAAATAAACCTATCCACCTATCCGTTATTGATTGTAGCTGTATTAATTGTGTCCGTGTCAACTCCAGGGGAACTGTCCGAAAATAATAGAGCACTTTGGGGAGTATACACATCTTTAACACATTACGACGTCCAACCATTGTCAAAAGTAAACATTCTACCATTTCTAACAGTCTCTTAACAGACCTTAATATATCAGTCCAGTTTACATCAATTATCTCCTGGATGGACATCCTAATTTTAATCCCCAAGTACTTAGCCTCTGGGGTTACTCATGGCTCGCCTGGGCACAGCCCCATCGTACAAATAACTTGGGTTTTGGAGATGTTTAATTTTTTACCCTGTAACCTGTCCAAATGCTTGCGTCAAACGTTCAACCTCACTTAGTGCTTGTACGGGATCCGATGTCGCAACCGCAATATAGTCGGCATAAGCAAGAACGCGTACTTCGTACTCGCCCACCGGCATTAATTGTATGGAATTAGTAGATTCTAGTAGCTGCAATAATGGCTCGATATAGATAGCGAAAAGCAAGGGAGAACATGGGCATCCCTGCCGTGTTCCCCTAGTAATATAAACAAAAGATGATTTGTGTCCCATGGTGCATATTTTAGCCAGAGGGCGCTTGTACATAGTTTGTAATGCCTGCAGAAACTGAGGTCCAAACCCCATCTTACGCATTGTAGCCCATAAAAAAGCCTCTGTGACACGATCGAATGCTTTTTCAGCATTTAAAAAAAATAATGCCAATATTCTTTTGAAGTGCGGTTGCATAGTCTATTAATGATATAACCCTGTGCAAGTGGTTAACCGTGCTTCTACCTGGGAGGAACCCGTGCTGATGATGAGATACGAGCGACGGAAAAACTTGTACTAGCCGAGTCGCCATTATTTTAGAATATAATTTTGCGTCTGCATTAATTAATGATGTAGGCCTATATGACCCAGGGGATCGGGGGGGGGGCTTATCTTTTTTTTTAAACTACTATATTTGCATCATCCCAAGACACCGGAGTATTTCCGCATTGAGCTGTTATATAAGTAGCAAGCATATCCTCCTTTATAATACAAAATAGCTAGTGCAATGTATTTTTAAATGTGAAAAGTAAGAGGTATGAGATGATCCAAGCCATAGACGCCAAAGACTGGAGATATTGTTGCTCTATGACCAAGACATTATCGTTAAATGGGTGACATAGACTTATCCACCCCTGAAACACTGTTCTGATGAGTGAACTATGAAACACTTTGGGAAATGAGGGGGCGTGGGTGATTCTATTACTGACCAAGAATGTTTTTGCCTTGTAAAATAATTGAAAAGTAACTAAAATTAACTGTTCGAGTTAAGTGAGTAGACTCCCTTGTATGGACCCTATTTCAGTGTGGCGGGTTGGTGCATCATGTGACTGTGCGAACCACACCAGTGAAACGTCACCGAGGATGCCTTGAAAAGCTCTGCTGGCAGCTGGTTCTTGCATTGCACCTGACAAAGTTAATTTGAGCCGGTGGTTTCCGGTGCTCGGCACCGGCACCTAATTGTCCAAACCAGCTCTAGTAACAGGCCAACACATGGTGGTGCTGTCTGTCAAATTTTAAGATGCACAACCATCGTGTTTAATAAGTTAACGTACATTAAACATGACTAATATCTGTTGCTCACACCATTATTCTAGCTTTGATAGTTTGAATTGTCACACATGTAGCAGTGCGACGGTTAGTACTTGTGTTGGTTCTGTAATAGCGCTGGCAGGGGCTATGAGTGATGCAGGATGGTGTAATGAGTGATGCAGGCTGCAGTGGCCTTCTGAAAAGAGCGTTCGCACTAACTTTTTTGTTAATACAAATTATGCACTGATTCAGACCTTCTAGGGACCTGGTTGTCCCACATGTAGGTTTTTGACCAGACGCCCCCAGAGCCCTTAACCTCTGTAAATGTGCGTTGCTTCTTAATAACCTGGGCCCAGCTTCTTTAGAGTGCAGTCAGAGGCGCCTTGGGCAGCTTGCAGGGTTAATGAATAGATTAGCTTTTAAATCCTATTACTCTGGACAATCCTGCAGGGGGAGATTGGATTGTGCTGTCGGCTATCTGCAGCACTGGAATAGCCAGGGGTGCAGCTGCAGGTCAGGAGTGAAGTGCATTGGCAGAGCAGTTTGTAGGTCGCAGTGAAGTGTTTACAGGGCAGGTTTCATGGCATGGTGTGGTGCAGTGACAAACTGTCTTTAATAGGGCAGTAGGCGGCGTCGCTGTTCACGACTGATGTGCCTCGAAAGAGCTGTGTCTGACTCTTCTTACGAAAATAGCAAGGTGCTTTGAATCTCATGTTTGAGGTACATGGATGAGAGTTAGTGTGGGTCCCAGTGATGAGGCAGCGGGGCTGTGCAGGAAAGAGAAATGATGTATTGTCAGCATGGTGTCTGTGTAGGGGTAGCAGGGGCTGCTGCTGTGCAGGATCAAGGTGCATTAACAGTGATTTGTCTTGGTCCTTGTGCCAGAATATGAGTTATGCAGTCCGGGTTAAAGTGCACTGTGAACGTTGTGAGTGGTTTACACTTCTGAAATAGTAGGGTGTGCTGTAGGTCCGGATGTGCTGGAGTGAGAACTATTTGTGGGTGTGTATTCTGAAAAAGCAGAGGCTGTTGCAGGTACTAGATATAGTGCTTGACCTAGTGGTGTGTGTGTGTTTCGGTGCAGAGAAAAGAGGGATGCTGCAGCACAAGATATGGTGCAAAGCCAACAAGTCTGGCTATAATGTGCCAACACACATGATGTTTAAATATATGCAATGCATATGGTACATACATTTTCCCTTCTTTCTTTTGCCCATGCTGAGGAACACAATAAAGAAAGTCATGCTTTCTGTATAGAATGCACATTAGAAAATAATTAAATGTGAAAAATAACTTAATGTTTGAGTGTACTTTGCAGGTGTAAAATAGTCCATGTTTTATTCCAATAGAATTCTTCTGGAAGGCTAAATGATACGCCAAGTATCCAATAGCATGACGTGAGAAAGTAATACTCCTGAGTGGAACCAAAGCAAAAATAAATATTGGTAACGGTACATTTGGCAGAAAGCTGTGCTGCCAAACCACACTTAAAAAGACTCAGAACAGATTCTATCACCCCACTGTACCCACTTCCTCCACCAATAACCTCTGCATCTCCCAAGCTTTCCTAATGGACAGATATTGGAGTTGTCTGTATGTATGTTCCTGTTACCAGACGTTGAGTAGAATGGACTGCCCTCCTTCCTTCAGCAGGGGTCAAGAAGCCTCTTCCTTCCATTGTCTGTGTCAGTGCTCTGGTCTGTCCTTTTTTCCTGGCTTCCCTCCCCAAGACTGAAAGGGCAGTCTACGGTTGGGTGGGTGAAGTTTTAATCCCTCACTGTATTGACTGCCCCCTTGATCCCTAGTTGGGTAACTGAATGCCAGGGGCTGGGTTCCTTCCAGACTGCTCCCTTCCTGTCCAGCTCGTGCACTGGTGGTCCTTGGTCAGTGTGGGGTAAGCATTTCTCTTGCAGTGGCACACTTGGTTCATTGGGCTGGAATTAGGTATACTATTGATTTAACCACATGTACTGTCAGCATTGCTTTCCAGCCACGCAGCTTTACCTTCATCATGCAGCAGGGATACATTTTGCTCTAATGTGTTTTTTTACTGTAATTTGTTTTATTTTCCTGCTTGCAGTGTAGTTACCAATGTATGTTCTCTTTTTTACAGGATATTCTCATTCCTGGATGTTGTAACGCTTTGCCGATGTGCTCAGGTGTCTCGGGTAAGTCAACAGGACAGGTTGGAGACAACAAATACCATTTCAGACTGTATTTGTTTTAGTGCGGCGAGGACTGAAGGTGATTGGAACATTGATCATACCAGCCCCGGGAACTTGGGAACTTAGGAACTTTCCCTGAGATGCCTCCAAATCTCCACTAGCTATTTGCCGATTATTCATTAGATGCATTCTTTTGAAATTTGTTTGCATAGATACATTGAGTATTCCATATCCCTGCACCAGATAAGGGTGATGCCAATTTTGGGGTATACTGTGATAATGTTTTCCTGTAAGGGAATGTTAAATGGTTAATGAACGTTAGTAACTGAAATGTAGTACTTGAAAAGTAGCAATCATGGGGTTTCTCACTAATTGGATTTGATCTCTGAAATGTTTTCACATGAGCTACTTTTTGATAATGACAAGAATGTAATGAATAAAGTTGTTGGAATCTGGACTGATTATTTAAAAGTACATGATTAGTTCACAGGAAACGTCTTTAGAATGCAAGCAATTTTTTATTGTGCTTAAGTGATTAGGGCAGAAAAATGAATTCTTATATGGGAGGATCGCAATTATATTGAAATTTCCTTTTTTGGGTTACACATTTTGTGTAATGAAGTCCTGTGTGTATACTTATTCTTGAGAAGTGCTTACATGGTGTATTGTGACGTCTTGTTGTGTATGGCGAATAAAAATTGATGAAGCAAGAGGTAGCGTACCATAGACCCAGAGGATATATTTGCAACTCCCCATATCAGAGATACCTTAGTTCCCTAACGTGCTGTGTCCGATGATCCTTTGTAGAGTGGGGGCTGATATTCAGCATGAGACTTCTATCTAAGGAGCTTTACACACTGCTGCACAGCTAGCAGTTTGGTATGTAGCCTCTGGGGCATCTCACCTGCAGTTTATGATGAGCCCTTATAGGGTGCTTGTGTATCTGAACAAGAGACATGCCGGAGACTGGAGTATATTTGTGAAAGTCGCAGACTTGGAGAAGGCAGCACGTCTTTGATCCGTCTTTGATCCTTAAGCTCACTGCAAGATGTCCTCTCCTGCCCAACTCTGTCAGTGTTGGCGTATACACCGCAGCAGTCAGTCGGATGGCTGTCCCACAGGCCTTGTGAAAGGGTGGCCCGAGAAGGCAGCAGGGAGAGTGCAAAAGAGGAAGGCTGTCAGTTGAAGGGTGGTTCTTCACATGCTACAAAACACCATTCACTTAAAAATGCATGGTTAGCCTTAAACTATTCATACCCAAGATGGTCACCTACTCAGTCTGTTTGTCCTAGTTCACGATGGTGCCAGCCCTTTTTAAAGTGATATCCTGTCCAGCGTGGACCATATAAATAAAGGTGTTTCCTTGACATGGTTGCGTCACAACACATTCATTCCTTTATTTTCAATTAGGTTCCTGGGCTGCTTTGAAATGTTTTTGTCCTTGAGTTTTTTGCTCTATTGTGCAGCAGTATTCTTTATTAGAGTCTCTATTACAACTTTTGCCTGGCTCTTTCTCTGCCTAGATTCAAGGGTTTTTATCCTTGCTTATCAGACCGTGTATGTTTCCTCACCTGCAGTCACGCATCACCAAGATTTATAAGGAGGTATTTTTTTGCCCGTGTGGATTTTACCTCTAACTGGGACCCTCTTAAGGAGATAGTAGACACTTTTATTCTGTATATCAAGGTTCTTCAACTTTTTCACTAACAAGAGCTACTTATGTTCAATGAAAATAATCCAGAGCTACTAGTAATACTAGTATTGTACACATCAGATAAGATTACATTAGTGACCACCCTATCCAAGGTTACCAGCCGTGATCTCCTCAGTACAGGATTGCCTGCACTAATGTAACAAAGGTGTAGCCAATTCAATTTCCGTCTTTATTCGATCTTAATCAATCATGAAAGACACATTTAAACAATACAGTAAATATGTGAAAGCACACACTGACATAAAAATATTGTTAAAAGGAATAACATAGTAGAATTCCGTTAGAGATTAAAAAAAGATGCCAGTACTATTAAAACTATTATATCCTAAAAATATCAAAATTCATGATAAGCTTTTTTTAAATCCATAATAAGGCTAGGCATAGTTGAAGTCTTAAATTTAAAAAAAAATTATTTTACTATAAAGAAAACTAGAGAATACTGTTACACAGGTTACATAGTGCCTTGCAAATTATTCCTTCTAAGTGCCCAAGTCCAGCTTAAGAATTTGGCCATAGCAATAACTATGACTTTAGTGGGATCTGTTTTTAGGATACGCAGAGCCATATGGCAAGATCTTGTTTCGATCATTTTACAGACCGGTTTTAGCCACTTCTGTCGAGGGCCCTTTTATGCAGGGCACACAAACAGGACATGTGATAAAGTCTCATCTTGAGTTACACAAATATGACATTTTTTGTTTTGACTTCCCCACACTTTTTCATCAACGGTTTTAATGGGAGGGTGCCCACTCTAAATTTATGAAATAATTTTCTGTCTTCAGGGCACGTGATAATATCCCAATAGGCCTCCAACCAGTATTTGCTTTTAAAATCAAGGAAGAGGTCAGTAAGGGAAGCACCAGAGACCGAAGACAGAGACTTTTGATAAACCATGTCCCTATATAAGACTTTGAAATCTTGTTTAGATGGAAAAGAATTCCCTTCAGGGTCCCCCCACAAATGAATGAGGCCTGTTTCTAATTACATAGCCTTAATCTTTTGTAGCCACGAGATTTTGTTAGATTAATCAGCTTCTCTAATAAACTTAGCAGCTTTTGCATACGCTGTTAACTCGGAAGTAGTCCAAAGTAGACACCAATAAGTGAGTGGTCTGAAACCCGCAGCGTCCTCAAAAGAAATGCACCCTAGATCTAAAAGTAGGGCCCTAAGAGGGGAAGATTGAGGGAGGCCGGTCAATGACCTTAGAAACTTATTCTGAGCTACGATTAATGGAGCTAAGTTTTCGAAGCCCCATAGTTCCGCCCGTACATTGACACTCTAACCTTTCCTTGGTATAAGGCAAGGGCCAGTCCAACTGGTTTGGTCTGGGATAATCGGAATTCTTTTAAAAGGGCCCCTGCTAATTGGTTGTGCCTTAAGACTAGTAAATCTAGCTGTGGCTTCCAGTTCATACGTTTGCCCATAGTAACGCCGAGTTATGTAAAGAAGTCAGTTTGTTCCAAGGACATATTAATTTCTACACTAGCCATCACTATTTTATACCTATGCAAGACCATGTACTTAGTCTTTTCAACGTTGACCGCTAAATCATGGTCACTGCAAAAAAGATTAAATCGATCATGGGCTCGCTGCAGACCGGATTGCGTCTTGGACAAAATTAAAGTGTTGTCTGCAAATGTTAATAGCGGAACCCTAGATAAAGCAAGAGTAGGAGCGTCCGTGGGATAATCAATATAATAAGAGATGACATTCTTTATGAACAAGGAGAAGAGGGTATGGGCCAAAAAACACCCCTGCTGTACTCTCGTGCTCACAGGAAAACGATCTGCTAACTCACCCTGCTGACCCCATCGTACGTGGGCATATGTTAACTCATGTAATTTTACAATAAAAGATAGGATCTCAGCAGGCAACCCTGCTTCCCTAAGTGTGTCTCGCACAACTTATGGCGGGGGACTAGATCAAATGCAGATTTAAGGTCTACAAATGCAGAATAAAGTGTCCCCCCTGCTAAGACCACAGTATTCCAGTACATCATCATGAATCTAAAAACTTGGTTGATAGTGCTAACGAAACCCTGCTTGATGGGTGGATCGGATTTCATTATCATCTATCCAACTATTTACCCCACTTAGCACTACTCTAGCCACAAATTTTTTTATAGTGTCTATTAGGCTTATGGGCCGATAATTAGTTGGACTTGCACGATCCCCCTTTTTGTAAATGGGGATGAATTGAGCCCCGTGCCACGATTCCGGAATAGGGGTACCTCTGGCCAGACCATTAACAAGAATAAGGATGTAATTCAACCAGTTCTTCCGATCGGACTTAAATACATCCGCCGGAATACAATCCGTTCCTGGCGCCCTGCCTGCTGCTACACAATCAAGAGCTCTCTCAATTTCCGCTATAGTAAAAATTAAAACTAAATCCGTCTCTACACGGGGCAAGTACCCTGTGCTATCTTCAGATGAGGAAAATTGGGTATGATAGTGTGCCACCCAAACTTCTGGAGGAACATTATTAACTGGGGCCGGGCCGGCACTGCCATTGCCCCATTTAATCAAGTGCCAGAACCAACACCAATTTTTCCCATTGCTTGCTTCCAGCAAGTCCCTCCATCTATTCTCATCAAAAGCCTTCTTTGCCCTAAGTTGGGTTGCCTTATATTCTAACCTTAGTTCCCTTACCTCCTGCGTAGAACCCACCCGAATCGCTTGGGACAATCGTCTAAAAGCTAACCTACATGCCCCATCATACCATTTTGCGGTTTTATACACTGGAGTAGTCAATTTGGAATGCCTCTACATGGGTAATACATAACAGCCACAGATGCAATGCCCCCTGGGACCAAAGTAATAATAATAGTAATAAATGTCTTACGGCTGCATGAGTTATCATTCAAATATCAGAAGTAAATAGATTTTGGAAATTATGGTTTCTGAAAATACACACATTTTCATACCAAATACACACTTCTCGGTTTTGGTAGACATATATTACTTCAACTAAACAAAAGCTTCCAATTTAGTAGGCTGGACTGCACACATGAGAGCTGCTCACATGTAACTGGAGATCTACCAGTAGCTCACAAGCTACTCGTTGGAGTAGCCTGGTGTTTATATTATGTGCAGGGTTGCCCTGTTGCTTCTCGTGGAGTTTATCTTTCTTCAGTCAGTCGGGTAGTAAACTTCAGAAACCTTTGCAGACTCCAGCCCTTGGCAAGTAGGAGTTTGTGTTCTCTGTGGAGCTTCAAACCAGTAATCTACGATGCCCCTTGTAGACCAGAAGCTTATCTTCAGTATGATGCTCTGCTGAATATGGGGACTCCTTACAGAGAGAGAGGGCGAGCTTATGTATAGTGTGATGATACCTAAACCTCCAGTGCATCATTAGCACTTATAAAATAGGAGCTTGTGTTCATTATAGTCCCTCTGACCTGAAATGTACTACATGCCCTTACAGAGCCAGAGCTATAGTGCGGCCCTAACCTACAGTACATGATGGGCTCTTAAGAGAATTGCGGCTTGTGTTCTCTAAGGTGTTAGATGATGTCCGTCAGACCCAGATAACCATTTCTTCTCAGTCAGTGAATGTGAGTAACAAGCTATACAGGAAGAAACACATGGAAACCCTCTGGAAGCAAGAGGGACATTGGGAATAGCTTTTAGGGTTTAGATGGAAGCACAGCTACCAGTTTCACTGTTGTGGCCAAATGTTTCTAGCTAATCTCTCCCCCTTTCTTTTGTCTAAAGGCCTGGAACGTCCTTGCTCTCGATGGCAGCAACTGGCAGAGAATTGATTTGTTCGATTTCCAGCGGGACATTGAGGTACAAATCCTAAAGTGCTTCTTGATTGGGAAGTGAGGGCGTGTTCACTGTGCTGCCTGCCACTCTGTTGTGTCTCTTTTGTATTTCTGATAAATTATCACTCCCTATCCTGGCCCTGATCTCTGTGTGTAAGGAAAGTTTGCACTTCTGCTAGTGTGCACTGGTCTTTCCTGTGTGTGACAATGAAGCTTGCTTTGCTGATGCTGGTCGGCGTGTGAAGAACGCTTAAATGGGCGCTACTCTATTGTATCTGTTTTGTGTGTCAGAAAATTGTACTGCTACTGCACATACTTGCACTGTTGTTTCTGATTGCTGTACCTTGCGCATGCATCCCACAGTGAGGTAGACCCTGCTGCATCTGTTAAGTATAGCTGCAAGCCTGTCTGACCCCTTTCGGGAACAGCAGCACAGACTGGGGCTCAGCCGGGGAGGTTGAAGTTGTTTGCTGCAGGTGTTTCATGGTCCAACCTAATGTGACTTTGCAAACTCGGCCAGGGACAACCACTTCAGCACTTGACTATCTGATGGCGACTGCAAAATTGCAAGTTTCTCAGGGAACCAACAGATGAAAGAACTTTAAAGTCCAGCCCAGTACTTGTCTTTTTGAAAAAGAAAACGCTGTTAATTACTCAGCAGTACAAAATGCTACACAATTCAGTTGCAAATACAGGATGACAACCCTGATCAAGGCTCTCTTGTGGATACTACTTCCCATCCCTTCTCTCTGTGCTTTCTCCCACCCAGCCGACCCCATCTGCGATTGCCCCCAGCAAGCTTTGGAAGAAACGGGAATTAGGCTCAGGTGAAGATTTTCACCCCAGCAGTTAACTGTGCCATCTCTTCACTCTTGCCTTTAATCCGAGCGTGCCCATCTGCATGTTTGCAGCAGCTCAGTACGCCCAAAGGTGGAGGTTACTGTAAATGTCTGGGGCCTCAGCAGCGGTCGTGGCGGTGGTCCGGCGCACCTTGTGTCCTCACCGAGCTCGATGGTAGTAGTTGCGCTCTAGAAGTGTCAATAACATTAACATGACACTTGATCCTGCTGTATGGGTTCCCTCGTCAGTCGCACCCTGCATCTGGACGGACGCACATCTAGGCAATACCACCAAAAGGCAGTTGCAAAAAGACCTGGATCAACACATAGTAAAGTAGATGCAGCCTCCAGTAGCTGCTGCCCACAGCAGGCTGTTGCAGCCTTACCCGGGCCAATACACATGACACAGGTCGATATAGCCCACCTTAGGACATCATACAGCAGGCAGTTGTAGCTTTGATCTAGGCTGTTACGCGTGGCAAGGTAAGTGCAACCTGTCTCAAGCTGATGTGTGTAGTCTTTTGCAGTTCTCGCGAGGAACTAGAGAGAGACCTGGATACTCTTCTTCACTCCTGGCTGCACTCTCCGAGGCAGTCTGCTTTCTCTAGGTGTTGTTCAGACTAGAAACATGTTGAGCTTCTCTTGGACAGTCACTCCCCCTGCAAGGCACTGCAGATTCCTTCCTCTTGTCGGCAGTCAGGCTTTTCACAGTCCGTGTCATCCAACAATTCAGGTGATGTCCCCTTAACTCTGGGAAGCTGACTATCAGGCAGACACCAGCCCTGGCCACTCAGCAGCCCTTAGAGTACTCTGCGATGGGCACTCCTTTCCTTGGCCACAAAGAACTTGAAACTGGAATAAAGTGGTTTGTTTGGGCCCCACTTTTATACACATTTACTAGGTGGGGGATTTGGATCCACTGTCTCAAACTTCAGAACTGATTCCGCATGGTTCTCTTTCAGGGGTCCTTCTCAGACTGCTAGCCAGACAAAACCATTGTGTTAAGTGCTGCTTCTCACAGCTGGAAACACTGGGCTGTCTTCTAACTGGAGCGCCCACAACATGGACACAATGATGCTCGAGGGTTCTGCACCGGACTGTAATCAGTCTCTCTGAAGCAGTAATCTGGGACAGGCAGAAGGACAGGCCCAACACCAAAACTGTCTTACCATTCACAACAGAAACAGCAGTCTGATCCCAAACCTTAAAATCAACCATATGGCAATGCTCCAGAACAACTAATCAGCAGCCCCTTGTCCTTTGGAATTTCCAACCGTATCCCTGTCTACATCCTTCTCACTTGTGTCTGGATCTCCACCTCCAACCACTGGAATGCAGGCAATATATTTACACACTCTGGGGAGGCTCTTCTCATCCCGTGGTGCTAAACCAAGGGCATCCAAAATGGATCCTACTGGCTTCAGTATTGTGACTGATACACACCGTCACACTACCATGGTTTCTGTACGCATACTGTGTACTCCCAGGCGCACACACAAGAAATAAGCGAAAGGTTATGAGTTTAGCATAACAGCAGTACTTCACACTCTAGGGGTCAGTAGGCCACGCTCCCACTGGCACGGATTAAAGTCTTTGTAACTATAGAGTCACAAATCATGGTATGCTGCCACCATCGCTTTATGGGCTAAACCCTGGACAGAGAGAGTGGTACTCGGTCTACTAGAATAGCACGCCTTGTGCAGGCTTCCAGGTCACAGGAAAGGTTGTGGACCTCTCCTAGTCCTCGGCAGTGCTTTAAATGGGCTGGCACTGTCTGGTACTGAGTACCAGCACTTTTTAGGTTGAGCCTAGAGTCAGCGTGCATGCACTGCTCTGCGAGGCATGCTGTATGTGAGTATGGACTTAAAGCTCCGCCCACTCTGCGTCCATATTTGTCATTGTATTGTGCCATTGTCCTTCCTAAATGCTAGCTTCTGATTCGTTAATAGGCTTGTTAGTCCCTCCTTAGCACCACCTTGCCTTCATTTATAACCTGAAAAACCAAACGCTATAGTAGGGCTAGAGGGATGTTTAAAGACCAAGCCTAAGTAATATCCCCCGCTAGGACTAAACTTGTAAACAACAAACTTAGGGGTCTAAATCAGAATCCAATAGTGATTCTCTAATGCTGTACCTATGCCAACCAGTGTGCGTAGGAACCAAAAATTATAAGTGGAGATAACAAACCATATCGCCAAAATGTGAGACACCGGTAACCGTGAGTCACCCCTGGTTGAGGATTCCCATCAAAGTCTTGTATGGATCAATATTCTCATCTGGTAATCCTTATCGTGTATTGTGTCTCTTGATCATTGAGATCACTTGCATACCCTGATAGCCGGTTCGGGGTAGCGACCCACAATCACTCGGATATACCACATGATGTGGACATGATGGGACTGTGCAGTGCAAAAATGATATATGTGGTGATTAAAAAGGGGATAGGGAACTTAACAAAAACCTATTTTAATGAACGTTTAGCCCCTTCCTGTTTAAAAACAAGAACAGTTTAGCATAATCATCGCAGTACACACAAATAGCTGCGGAGAGACCAACATGTTTCAGCCTCAGAGGGAGGTTCCCCAGGCTTTTGTCTGGGTCTCTGTTCTTTACTAATGCTACTGCTTTTGAGTGATGAATAAAGTGTGAAAAACTATATGAAAAAACACACAAGTGAAGTATAACAGTAAAGGATATATTGTTCCTTCGTCTGTACGAACTCCTCTTCGGCACCTGGTGTCTTAGTACTATATATGGGGGACAAACGTACAAGTGAATCACATTCAGCTACCCTGGTCTGTACAGAGAAATACACCATTTCAAGAATATTTACAACTTCATTACTCACCCAGTGTGTCCTTGGAGTGGACCTCACCTCTTCCTGGACCTGGCTCAGGATATGTGAGACCCCGCTCTACAAGGACAGAAACCGACTTCGTGATTACAGTGAACAGAGGGATCAAGTGTTGATCTGCTCTGACAATACACCATCTACGAGGTCACAAGGTCTTCTGAACGTAGAGTCAACTGACATATACCAACAGTTCCTACTTCAAACCTCCTATCCGTTATATCGTTAGCTATAAGCTACAAATGTAGCCATGTTTGTTATGACTAGTCTAGAATTGGACGACAAGAAGCAAGCTGGAGAACAGCCTTGCTCTAGACAATGTGGATAGACTTAGGAGCTGCAATCCTACCTGTCCGTCGTTGTCTTGAACTGTGACTGAGTCAGGGGGAGGCAACGGGCTACCATCGTCACTCATATTTCAATGGTCTGTTCTTCAAATTCACAGCCAATCAGAACCTCCGGAGGAGGAGTTATGCCGAAAGGCTAGGATGAATAACGTTGTCATTCACATTATCACTCATCAAACACTGATGTCAGGGATTATGTTCATGGCTAAGGAAGTCAAGTTGTGTCTCCGTATGCACTCAATGTTCGCATGAGCATTACTCTAGCTCGTAGTCTCGTGGAGCTGTCGTGCTGGGATCTACAAAATGATGCGGTGCATGGAGCTTGTGTAGTTTATTGGATCGACCTCCGCTAGGAGTAACGATGTTATTCGCTCACATGTGCTGGGAACTACAAAATGATGCGGTGCATGGAGCTTATGTAGTTTATTGGATCGACCTCCGCTAGGAGTAACGATGTTATTCGCTCACGTGTTGGGAACTACCTAATGACAATGCCCGCTCAGTGTGTGTAGTTCAGATGACGCCAAACCTCTGTGGGGCGTTTTCGTGGGAAAATGTGGAGAACTACCGAATGACGTGATGTAACTTACGTCTGTAGTTCATGTAGAGTACAGTCACCACGTAAATGCTTTTGCACAAACAGTCCTACTCAAATGAAGGACACCCTACTAATATGTTTAAGATAGACTGAACCAAGGTATGTCATCATTCAGTCCTTGTCTATCTGTGCCCAGTTTAAATACCCACTTTTGTTCTTTACGGCACAGAAAATTGGACACATCGCTCACGTGTGGCGGAATGAACGGCTTTTCCAGGACATGCCACTTGAAATCTGTTTCTCCATGCTTGTGTGTTATGAAGTGTTTGGTGAGTTTTGAAATGTCTTTCTTGCACCGAAACGTGCTTTTGTGCTCTTGCATCCTCACGCGCACCTTTCTCGTGGTCATTCCCACATAGCGTTCATTGCATGTGCAGGTGAGGAGGTAGATCAGGTTGGTGCTATTGCAGTTCGAAAACTGTCGCAGTTCCCAGGGTCGATCAGTGCCAATGTCCACACTGGTGATTTTTGATGTCAATGGACAAACAGAACAAACACCACAAGGATGGTGACCCTGCACGGGGGGTAGGTCCCAAAGAGTGCCTAGCTCTCTCCTAGGTGTGCTTTTGGGACGGGTGTGTATCAGACGGTCTCTGAGGTTACTGGCACGTTTAAAGGCAAAAAGCGGGAACTCAATTTTGTCTTTGCCACTGTTTAGAATACGCCAGTGTTTTCTAATGGTTTTTTGAACACTGTTGGACTTGGTATTATAAGTACTCACTAGTGTCAGTCGATTCGAAGGTGGTTTCTCAGGTTTACGTTCAAGTAATGCAGCACGATGGTTGTTCGCTGCTCGTTTACATGAACGCTGAACAAGTTTTCTGGGGTAATGTCTGGAGATCAGCTGCTTAGACAGGTCGCCTGCATGGCGTTCAAAGGTTTCTGGAGTGGAGCAGTTCCGTCGAACTCGAAGAAACTGCCCAAAGGGCAAATTATCCCTCTGGGACTTGGGGTGCTAGCTTTCATACAAGAGAAGAGAATTTCTTGCCATGGGCTTCCGGTATAATTCACTCTGTAAGCCTGTTCCAGTACTATAGATCGAAAGGTCCAAAAAGGGTACCCTATCTTTGCTCAATTCGATGGTAAAGCGGAGGTAGTTGTTCTGTTGTTGAGCCATTGATGGAATTGTAGGACTGATTCCTTGGTCCCTCTCCAAACCAGGAGGATGTCATCTATGTACCTTTTCCACCAAATTATGGATGGAAAGAAGGGATTGTTGGGGTGTAATACCGTAGTTTGTTCAAACTTATGGACGTATAGATTCGCTAGGGACGGGGCAAAGATACTGCCCATACTGGTCCCAGAGATTTGATGGTATATCTGGTCCTCATACATGAAGAAATTCTCTTTCATGGCTATGGTAGCCAGAGCCATGATGAAGGGCACAGGGGTGATGGAGTCAAGTTCCGATTCTTCCAGGATGGATCTGATGGTGTCTAGAGTCGCATCCTGGGGAATGGAGGTATACAGTGACTCTACATCAAGGGAGACCAGGTAGTCAGTCTCATGATCAAAGGCTATATCGGGAATCACTCTCAGAACTGTTGGTATATGTCAGTTGACTCTACGTTCAGAAGACCTTGTGACCTCGTAGATGGTGTATTGTCAGAGCAGATCAACACTTGATCCCTCTGTTCTCTTCCAGGGGATCCTCATCAATAGTCATAAGCATTAGAATATTCCCGCCCATGCGCGGGACCCCGGAAACAATATATTATATGTGCCCCACATATACATATACATATATATATAAATATATATATATAAAAATAAGCAATTGCAGCCAAATAAAACAGTAGAGCTGGAATATGCTGTGAAGAATTTCCACCATACATGTGTATTAGCATTAGAAACATGATAAACAACACCAATGCTTGTTTAGAAACTGTTTTAATGCTTAGAAAACAGCAGAAATTCTTATAAGACACTGTAAGCATATACAGCTCCCAGGCTGCATTGCAAATACCCAGTCTAAAAAGACTGAAAAGCTAACCCTGTGGCTGCATGTACCAAAACTGACGCTGTGCCTTTAAGGCACCTCTGCCCCTAGCTTCCCATCATGCCTCAGGGGTTACAGTTAGGTCAGTTGTTCTTTCCGGCTCCTTCAGGAAGGACCCTGGATACACAGCTCCACAGTTTTTCTGCCTTTTTCAGTCAGAAAAGCTTCTAAAGAACATTTTTTTGATTTACTTTGACTTTTTACATCAGGGTCAAGTAAATAACTGCTTAGCAGTCGAATTTTTGTGAGGTTTTCCTGTCAGGATGCCTTCATTATTCGATGATTGCCCTTCTTGTGGCCACAAGAAGGCAAAAACGGACTCTCATGAGGTCTGTATTTTATGCTTGCCAGAAGATCACGATCCAAAGGACTGTTCTCATTGTCAAAACCTGTCTGACAGAACTTTAAAAGACAGGGAGAGGAACAGGCTCTATGGTTTGGCCCAAAGATCCATGAGGGGAAGATCTACAGAGAGGAAGAGTTCAAAGAGACCCAGAACTCCCTCCAAAGGCAAGTCAGAGCGTCCATCGACCTCAGCGCCGGGCTCGGCGCTGAAAAAACAACATCTGATGGAAAAATCGAAAGATAAAGCTCCGTCGACGTCGGGACCGGCGTCGACGAGGAAATCGTCGTCGAAAAGAAAATCACCGACGACGAAGAAAGCTCCGCCGTCGTCAACTAGGCGACGATCGGCGTCGAGAGAAGCCACGAGATCTCCGTCGACGAGAAGATCGACGTCAAGACGTAAGTCAACTCCGCCGCCGTCAACCAGGCGACGGTCGGCGTCGAGAGACAGAATACACTCGCCGTCGTCTCAACGTCGACAGGCTTCGAAGAGTGTGACACCTCCGCCGAAGTCTCCACGGAGGCGCTCGGCGTCGAGGAACAAGAGCCCCCTCGGACGATCGTCGTCGAGGAAGGGATCATCGTCGAAGGCGTGTCGGCGCTCGACGTCGAGGATGTCCGATCCTCCGCCGTCGCCACATGCCAGGTCGACATCGAGGGCTTCGTCGACGACAGGACGTCGAAGGCCATCTCCGTCGCCGACAGACCAACGTCGGTCGACGGCGAGACCTCCGTCGACGGCAGGGCAACGCCGTTCGACGTCGAGACCTCCGTCGACGGCAGGGCAACGCCGCTCGACGTCGAGACCTCCGTCGACGGCAGGGCACCGCCGTTCGACGTCGAGACCTCCGTCGAAGGCGGGACGACGCCGTTCGACGTCGAGGGAAAAGACACCGTCAGCGGCTCGACATCACAGGTCGACGTCGAGAGAACACGGGTCATCATCGAGGCGTTCGACGTCGAAGATTATCACTCCGTCGACGCCGCAGAGGCGTCCAACGTCAAGGGAAAGACTTCTAAGACGTCCGCCAACACCGGTGAGACGAAAATCCCCTTCAGTGCCTTCGACTATTTTGGTGACCCAATCGGCTTCTCACCATTCCTCCTCAAGGGCCTCTAGCTCATCGAGGTCCACTTCCAGGAGTAGAAGTCCGTTGCCCCAGCGAAAGATAACACTCTCGCCAAGATGGTATGCTCCTTTGCACACGTGGAAGGATTCTGGAGCGACGGAGAGGCTGCACAGATATGTAAGCCCACACCACAGGTCACCCCTTCAGAGACTGATAGAAGAGGCAGACAAACAGAGTCCTGTCAGGCACCAATCACGCTCTCGGGAGAGGAGAGCGGAAAGGTCGCATACCCCCAGGGTCTCCCGATCACCACGGAGAGAGCATCCCAGATCTCAAACGCCGAGAAGGGAGAAACGAACTGAGAGGTCGAGATCTCCACGAAGGGAGCGTCGGAGAGAATCACGTTCTCCTCGAAGGGAAGACCGACCGAGAAGATCGCCAGTGAGGAAGGAAAAATCTCACCACAGGAGAAGGAGAACACCATCAACCTCCTCCTCATCTTCTTCAAGATCTTCTAAAGGGGATTACTCCCCAACGCTGGCAGACAGCCCTCACTCCAGAGCTTCCCCGCTTGACGACGTCAACACATACCTGGACGTTCTTCAAAGGGGCGCTCAAAAACTTCAAATAGAAATGGCTGTTCCAGAAGTTTCCACTACTGTAATTTTTGAGACCCTTCGGCACAAATCATATTCACGGCCTTTGCTCCCATTGGTTCCAGGGATAATGGACCCAATCAAGGAGGTCTTCCTCACGCCAGCGGCAATCAGGGCGGTTCCGGCACGTATCCAGAAAAAGTATAGGCCGGCCGACTCGGATCCAATCTTTGTTAAAGGGAAGCCTGCGGCGGACTCTGTTATCGTAGCCTCAGATAGGAAGAATCACGCAGTCGCACCCTCTTCTTCAGTTCCTCCTGACAAGGACAGCAAGACCCAAGATTCTTGGGGACGCAGAGTGTGCAGCACAGCAGCTTCATCACTGAAAGTCTCTAGTGCCTCAGCACTTCTCGGCAGATATGATAGAGCACTGTGGGACTCCATGGAACGATTCAAAGAGAAATTGCCCAAGGAGGACCAGAAGGACTTTGACGAAACAGTGACAGAGGGCTGTTTGGTGGCAAACCAAATGATCAGTTCATCCGCAGATAATGCACTCCTAGCAGGACATGCTTACTCGCATGGGGTTTGCGCGAGAAGATCTTCTTGGTTGCGGTTGACGGGTCTCAAACCAGATGCCCAGCAACGCATCCTCAATCTGCCCTTCTCAGGATCTTCACTCTTTGGGGAGCATGCCGATCAGGAAATGACCCGCATGAAAACCGAATTGGACACGGTGAAGGCGGTTGGTCTGGAAAAGAAGAAAGAGCCGTTCAAGCGACGCTTCAAGACCAACAAGAACCGGGGAGGCCAACAGAGGGTTCAAACCCCTCAATGGTCTCAGAACAAGCCACAAGGGAAGACACAATACAGAGGAGGAAAATCGGGCAGAGGCAGAGGCGGACATCATCAGTCCTCTGCCACGCCCAGAGGAGGCAAGGCCTGAGCAGTGGCTTCCTCTGGCGCCGTTACCCACTCCAGTGGGAGGAAGTGCTTCGCAACACCTGGAAGAGTGGGTCAGCATCACAAAAGATCAGTGGGTGCTGAATATACTGCGCAATGGATATGCGCTACGTTTCCGGAAGAGACCACAACCGATTCCTCCAAAAAAGACTCGCTCGTACCATCTAAACCTCCTCAAAAGGGAGGTGAGCGTCCTCTTACAGAAAAACGCAATCGAAGAGGTACCCCCATCCCAAAGGGGGAGAGGAGTGTACTCAAGGTATTTTCTAGTCCCCAAAAGAGACCAAGAGGACAAGTTCAGACCGATTCTAGATCTTCGGACCCTCAACAAAGTGGTGGTCAAAGAGAAGTTTCGCATGCTGGCACTTCATCAGATATGTCCTCATCTACAAAGTGGAGATTGGATGTGTTCGGTGGATTTACAGGACGCGTACTTCCACATTCCTATCACACCAGGTCATCGGAAGTACTTGAGGTTTCTGGTAGGGAACAAGCATTACCAGTACAAAGTACTTCCGTTCGGTCTGAAATCCGCACCAAGGGTGTTCACCAAATGCATGGCAGTGGTAGCGGCATGTCTACACAAAAAAGGTCTTTTTGTGTACCCATATCTAGACGACTGGCTCCTGAAGAGCCAGTCCCCTCATCAAGCCACCAAAGACTGTCGTCTGTGTCTTCAACAACTACACAGGCTTGGGCTCCACGTGAACACAGAAAAGTCAGTCCTGCATCCCACGCAAACCATCCACTATCTGGGAGCAGTCCTAGACACAAATTTAGGAAGAGCGTTTCCTTCGCAGGAGAGACTATCTTCCATGGGGCAGAAATGCAGAAAGTTACTTCAGTTTCCTCGTCCAAAGGTGCGAGAAGTAGCGTCTCTACTGGGCTCCATGGCGTCCTGCATCTTCCTAATTCCAAACGCCAGGTTGAGGATGCGTCCTCTTCAAGAGTCTGTGGAAGACCAGTGGGACCAAGCGACTGGAGATTGGGAGGATCGAATCATCTTATCTCAAGCAGCACTGTCCTCAATACAGTGGTGGACTCGCCCTCGGAATGTCTTGCAGGGAGTCCCGTTTCAGCAGCCTCTTCCTTCGATGTCTGTGGTAACGGACGCATCTCTGGAAGGTTGGGGTGCTCACATGGGTCGTCTTCAGATTCAGGGTCGCTGGTCGACCAACCTTCAGACATACCATATCAACATGCTGGAACTTCGAGCAGTTCATCTGGCGCTCAAAGCGTTCCTTCCAGCAATCACAACGGACAAGATCTTGGTTCAGACGGACAACACTACAACAATGTTCTATCTGAACAAGCAGGGAGGAACACGGTCTCGCCCTCTGTCTCAGGAGGCCCAAGCCATATGGCACTGGCTTCTGGCTCGGGGACTGTCGGTGGTAGCAGTACACCTTCCAGGCGAGCTAAACACAAAGGCGGACGCACTCAGCAGGCACTTCGAAGATCAGCCAGACTGGGTGCTAAACGACGAAGTAGTCGAAGATCTCTTCCGTTGCTGGGGCCGTCCAGACATAGATTTATTCGCGGACGACGAAAACGCCAAATGCCACGCCTTCGCGTCCAGGTTCCACCGACCAGGGACGCAAGGGAACGCTCTCCTGCTGGAATGGACAGGAATGTTCGCCTATGCGTTTCCTCCTCTGGCTCTGATTCCGAAGGTGGTGGCCAAGCTCATCAGATCGAGCATGGACATGATCCTAGTTGCTCCGGATTGGCCGCGACAATGGTGGTATCCAGACCTATTACATCTGTCGCTGTGTCCACACAGACGTCTGCCATGCAGACCAGACCTGTTGAGCAAAATGAACGGGAGGATCCTGCATCCCAACCTCCCGTCACTGAACCTGACTGCATGGCTCCTGAGGTCTTGCAATACGGACACTTGAATCTGCCTCCAGAATGTATGAATATTTTAAAAGAGGCAAAGAGGCCTTCCACTAGGGCGTCTTATGCATTCAAGTGGAAGAGATTTTTCATTTGGTGTAGGGACCATGGCTTTGATCCCACCACAGGACAAGAAGAGGTAGTCCTCCCTTACCTCCTTTACTTAGCGACATCAGGGTTGAAATACGCTTCTATCAGGGTTCACCTATCTGCCATAGTAGCGTACAGGAAATCACCTACACAAACATCGTTTTTTCAGGTCCCAGTGGTTAAGGATTTCCTTCAGGGATTGAAGAAGGTCTATCCCCCTGTGAGAAATCCTTCTCCTCCCTGGGAGTTGAACCTGGTTCTCTCCAGGCTGATGTCTGCACCGTTTGAACCTATACACAAGGCCTCCTTGCAGCATCTCACTTGGAAGGCGGCCTTCTTGGTGGCAATAACCTCTGCTCGCAGGGTTAGCGAGATTCAAGCACTCTGCACCAAGGAACCCTACACGGTGTTTCACCACAACAGAGTGGTAATGAGGGCTCACCCTTCTTTCCTTCCAAAAGTGGTATCGGATTTTCATATAAACCAAACGATTACCCTTCCTTCGTTCTTTCCTAACCCATCGACCCCAGCTGAGAGGTCGTTGCACTCGTTAGATCTTAAACGGGTGCTAAAGTTTTACCTAGAAAGAACAAAGGGCACCAGAAAGACAGACCAACTCTTTGTCAATTATGGGTCAATGAGGACCGGGTTTGCAGCAGCCAAGAGGTCCATCTCCAGATGGATTGTCTCATGTATCAAACTAGCATACCAGCTGGCTGGCAAACCTTTGTTACAATCACCCAAAGCTCATTCCACTAGAGGGAAGGCAGCCACAACAGCATTTTTACATGACATTCCCATGTCAGAAATTTGCAAGGCTGCGACATGGAAATCAGTCCATACCTTTACAAGGCATTATTGCCTAGAGTCTGATTCCAGAGCGGATTCTCAAGTAGGGCAAGCCTCCTTGAGAAACCTATTTGGGTAGAATAAGGCCTATTTTTGGGCCTACGAATGTGACTGTTACCTGTTGATTCCTTTGCCCGCAGGGATGAGGTGAGGCTCGCTACTCTATTCTAATGCTTATGACTATTGATGAGGATCCCCTGGAAGAGAAGGATTAGTTACTTACCTGTAATCCTAGTTCTCTTCCAGGGGTATCCTCATCAAAGTCATAAGCAACCCTCCCGCCTCCCCGGGCAAAGGACTTTGTTTATTAAGTAGGAGATGTTTTAACCTGTTATTACCATGGTTTTGTTTTCAGTCTCCGAAAAGAACAACTGACCTAACTGTAACCCCTGAGGCATGATGGGAAGCTAGGGGCAGAGGTGCCTTAAAGGCACAGCGTCAGTTTTGGTACATGCAGCCACAGGGTTAGCTTTTCAGTCTTTTTAGACTGGGTATTTGCAATGCAGCCTGGGAGCTGTATATGCTTACAGTGTCTTATAAGAATTTCTGCTGTTTTCTAAGCATTAAAACAGTTTCTAAACAAGCATTGGTGTTGTTTATCATGTTTCTAATGCTAATACACATGTATGGTGGAAATTCTTCACAGCATATTCCAGCTCTACTGTTTTATTTGGCTGCAATTGCTTATTTTTATATATATATATTTATATATATATGTATATGTATATGTGGGGCACATATAATATATTGTTTCCGGGGTCCCGCGCATGGGCGGGAATATTCTAATGCTTATGACTTTGATGAGGATACCCCTGGAAGAGAACTAGGATTACAGGTAAGTAACTAATCCTTCACTGTAATCACGAAGTCGGTTTCTGTCCTTGTAGAGCGGGGTCTCACATATCCTGAGCCAGGTCCAGGAAGAGGTGAGGTCCACTCCCCGGACACACTGGGTGAGTAATGAAGTTGTAAATATTCTTGAAATTGTGTATTTCTCTGTACAGACCAGGGTAGCTGAATGTGATTCACTTGTACGTTTGTCCCCCATAGATAGTACTAAGACACCAGGTGCCGAAGAGGAGTTCGTACAGACGAAGGAACAATATATCCTTTACTGTTATACTTCACTTGTGTGTTTTTTCATATAGTTTTTCACACTTTATTCATCACTCAAAAGCAGTAGCATTAGTAAAGAACAGAGACCCTGACGAAAGCCTGGGGAACCTCCCTCTGAGGCTGAAACATGTCGGTCTCTCCGCAGCTATTTGTGTGTACTGCGATAATTATGCTAAACTGTTCTTGTTTTTAAACAGGAAGGGGCTAAACGTTCATTAAAATAGGTTTTTGTTAAGTTCCCTATCCCCTTTTTAATCACCACATATATAATTTTTGCACTGCACAGTCCCATCATGTCCACATCATGTGGTATATCCGAGTGATTGTGGGTCGCTACCCCGAACCGGCTATCAGGGTATGCAAGTGATCTCAATGATCAAGAGACACAATACACGATAAGGATTACCAGATGAGAATATTGATCCATACAAGACTTTGATGGGAATCCTCAACCAGGGGGTGACTCACGGTTACCGGTGTCTCACATTTTGGCGATATGGTTTGTTATCTCCACTTATAATTTTTGGTTCCTACGCACACTAGTTGGCATATGTACAGCATTAGAGAATCACTATTGGATTCTGATTTAGACCCCTAAGTTTGTTATTCATTTATAACCTCCCCTAAGGACTGGCTCTTTTACTTCTTTTGTTACACCATACGTCTTATTTAGGCTTTAAGTACTATTTTCTTTAATGAGTTTCACCTACTGCAGGCACGACACACTTTCCTGCAACATTCAGCGCACCATGCGTGCTTTCACTTTCCAAGCAGCCCGGGACAATGGGGCCGCTTCTTTGAATAGGTCTCGCATTTACAAGAGTTTGAGCTATTGGCATTGTAAATGACAATGCCTTTAATGTGTATGTTAATTATCAAAACAAATTAAAGACATTTTCATTAATAGTGCCAATAGCTTAAGCTCTCGCAGATGCAAGACCTTTTGCAATGCAAATGCTTGTTTATTTTAAGAGTGAGAGTACCGGCACTTCTCATAAGAAACATAATACTTTTAATTGGAGAGTGCTGCAGGACTTCTGAGAAACAAGCAGGTACTCTGTCACAGGGTACCTGCCCTTCTATTCTTCCATTTTAAGCACTAGCTCTCTGCACACGATAGATGTGAATGTGATGGCCGAGCCACATTAAAAGTCACCACAGAAGACACGTATACCACGCTGGGGACATTCCTTTCCCAGCACTGCCTGTGAAGTGCTTAGTATGTGAATGTGATCAAGAACATATCTGTCCCAGCACTCCCTGTGAAGTGCTTAGTATGTGAATGTGATCAGATGGCATTGCTGCTGCTGCATGCGTGGTGCCTCTTCCCTGAGAAACGCGTTCTGTTGCCACTACTCCAACTTCACGTTGTAATGGCTTTGTATAGTGTGTGTAAATGGCCCAGCTGCGGCCCTGCGTGTGTTTGTGCAGGGGATACACAGGTACTGTGCTGCCTTTCTGGAGCACGAGAGCAGTGGGTGTGCTGAGTCTCATCTGTTCGTGTAAGGCACTTCCCTGGCCTGCATGTGTGAAGAGGCCTGCGCGGTGCCTGCTGCTGTAGAAGACGCGATCACCACGTGGGTTTCACCCTCCCAGTATTGTTCAGTAGTACGATTCATCAAGGTTTGTATTCTATCCCCTGCCATGGGGCGAGGGCTCCCGAATCTTTAGCCTGCCTTCTCCACAAAGATGACCGTCATGGCCGGACTGGGAACCAAAACCGGCCATGGCAAAGCGCCCCGCTCCACCAAACAAGCATTTGCAATGCAATAGGTCTCGCATTAGGAAAGTTTGAGCTATTGGTATTGTAAATGACACATTTTTTATTTATGTGTTGGTTTTGAAAATAGCAAAATTGATAGCTTTGTCATTTACTATGCCAATAGTTATATCTTTTGCAAATGTGACACCTATAGCATTTGTAATGCAAAATGTTTTGTATTTACGTGACTTAGATGTATTGATATTACAAATAACAATGGCTTTTATTTATTTTTTTATAATTAATACTTAAATAAAAGCTATTGTAATTTTTAATGGCAATACCTTAAACTTTTGTAAATAACTTTTGTGAAGATTATGTTCAGTGTATTTTATTGTGACGAAAATCCAAGAACAGAAGTGAAATATTAACATATTTTTGTGACATTTGTAATAAAGCTTGAAACATTGAGAGAATATATTTGAACCAGTTGTTGTTGAATGGTTGTGCAGCTGAGCCCCCCTCACCAAAAAAAACAAATAAGGCAACAGTCCACCACAATTAATCAACAGTGGGAGAAGCTTAACAGCAGCAACCCAAACAATGGGAACAACTCAAGCCAAAATGAAGGACTGTGGAAAAAGCTAAACAGCTGGGGTGGCTATAGCGACAGATGGGGGATGGAGCAAAGCTTTTTTTGGGCGAAGGCACTCATGTTTGCCCAGAATCTATCATCTATGTTAACAAACTGCTAGCCCAGAAATATAAGCAAATAGTCCATTAATGCTTCTTAATGGGAGCAATGGCATTTTGCAAAAGACACCGTGGGGTTTACCCAGCCCAGAGGAAGGTGGTATTATGTGACTGTAATTCTGCAAAGAACGAGGGCGGTATCGAGTGTGGATAGTGCTGTAGTACATATAAAAAGAGGAGGGGGAAAGCCACCATCTTGAAAAGGGCCCCTACCTGCTAAGGACAGCAGTAGCCTGGACCACTAAGACATATCATGCCGCGTTCAGGCCACCAGGGGGTGTAAGTTGAGGTCCGAGTATCATGGGTGGGTTAAGGCGACCGACACACGCAGATAACAAAACACGGTCACTGGCCATCTTGAGGCATGGGTCTACCCAGTCGCGTGACACCTCTCCAGAGATGGGTACTAGAGCAAATTTGGACCAGTTGAGCCTAGGGCCTGAGGCCACACTGTAGATATCAAGGAGCTTGATGAATCTCGTGAGGGTGTGGTGGGGCTCCTTTATGAAAAGGAGCAGGTTGTCAGAGTACATCGAGACACACAGTTCTCTACAGTTTGAAAGACTGTATGTGAAACTTCCCTAACCGCAGTGGAAGATTGAAGAGGAGGAATGGGAAGTATGTGCTAGTTGCTGGCAGTAAGCTTTCCAGCAGATGTGTGGAGGTTGCCTCTGCCTTGTTATTCCCTTTGATGTTACTGGAGAGGCTGGTGCTACCAAAACGGGAACTGCATGCTATGATGGTAACTTTATACTCCCTCTATCGCTCTTTATTAGTACCTACACATTAGTCACCTTTTGTAGCCCAACTGCTTTTAGTTTAACCGCATTGCCTCACATTTTACAACGCTAGTCAATTCACTCGTGCTCTAAAAAGCACTGGTACAGAGAAGCATGGATTTAAATTTTTGAGTTGCACATCGGATGTAGAAAAGTAAAAGATAGCCTTCCAAAGAAAAGGCAATGTATTTAGCTCTGAGCTGGCAAGTCTGACTATTAAAAGCAGAGTACGCAAGCGTTAATATGCTCTATTTGTTCAAGGTAATACAACTGATGAGAAAATAAAACATAAAAGTCAGCTACTGCACGATTATTGGCTGGAAACCATGCATCTCTCCTCAAGTATCTCTTAAAACTCTTGCTCCCGCACATACCCATAATTTTTTTTTTTTCATTGAGGATTTGCACAATACGGTACATTACAAATTAAAACAAATGTAAAGTGTGCAAATTAGGGAACCTGGAAAATCCCACTGTAAGGAATACAACTTCAAAAAGCTGTCCAGTGTACCTGTGCTAATTGTCAGGAATCCCAACACAATGATAGCATGCTAAAATATACAGTTCAATAACAGACAGAAATCCTACAGTGTAATAGGTCTTGGAGTGATCAGAAAGATAAAACAATATCCATCAACTGTGGTGGCAGCAAGCACTAAGGGGTGTAAAAAATCCCTTGGGAGGCAGGCGCCGCCGCGCTGCCCGCGGCGTCCCGGAAGCTCTTGGCCGGCCGGCCAATCCGCTCGCGGCCGACCGGAAGTCCCGCCTCCCGAGGTCCGCGAGCTGCCGGCGCATGGAGCGCCCTGCCGTCCGAGGTAGCCCGGGTCCCCAGGAGGGGGCCGGGGAGAAGGAGGAGTGTGGCGCCTGTTGCGGGGCTCCTCTGATCTGAGGGAGCCCCGATTTACATGAGGAGACGCACCGCGAGGAGCCCCGCCGGAAGAGCGCAGTTGGTGAGTGGGGCCCAGGGCTGAAGCGAAGTCCGTGCGTGCCTGTGTGTATGCCTGTGGGGGAGGGGAGGGAAGGGGGGGGGGGAGTGCGTGCGCGCACGTGTGTGCGTGTGGGAATGTGTGTGCGCATGCGTGACTGTGTGTGATTGAGAGAGAATGCGAGGTAGGGGATAGTGTGCCTGTATGTGTGCCTGTATGTGTGCCGTATGCCTACGTGTGCATGCGCGCGCCTGTGTGTGTGTGTGTTCGTGCGTGCATGCAGAGGGGTGGGGGCTGCCTGTGTCTGTGTGTGAGCAAGGGCTTTGCACCGCGCATGCGCAGCTATCAGACGCTCGCTCCCGAGGTGAAATCTGACCTCGTCAAAGCGCGCGTCTGGTAGCTGTCCACATTCTTAAATACGGGCCACAATAGGTCTGAAGCAGACACCTTCAATGCTCACGCATTGAGGGTAGGTCTGCTCGACCTAAAAACGGCCCCCACCCTTGCGGCGCACCGGAGGATTGCCCGGTGCCCGCTGTCGAGTACTTCCTAGCACTCGCGCATGCTTACGCGGCACCACCGCACTAATAATTGGGAGGACACCGTGAATGCTTTCCACGTGGCTCCGATTAACTCGCGTCGGCCACCCCTCCTTTATTTATTACATCGGCGCATGACGTCACGCGTCAGCGCTGACGTGCCCCGGTCGGCGCGGGTAGGCTGGAACGCTACCCTGTGCCCCAGGACACTTCACACGCAATGGCCAGTCCGGGCCTGATGGCCGTGCTCTGCCAGAACACAATGCTATTTGTATATTATTTTTTCAGTGCTCTGCTTTTTTTTGTGTAAAAGTTTATTGTGTTTTTATCTAGGAACCTGTACGGCTATAATCAATAATATCCCTATAATGGCATAAGAATCAGATCCATATTTAAGTAAATAGCCTTTGCAGTCCAAGGCACGGCAAAAAGCTACTTCCTTGGATTCCTAGAAAGCACAACGAGTTCTTTCGGCACACCAAACCTCCAGCAACCTGGGAAATCCCCATTTGCTTTGTTTTGATTTGTAAAAGAACTCCTGCGAGCACTGTATGAACGGCCAGTTCTTAGTGATCTCTTTATTAAAGTCTTCTGTCCAAACCTTATGTCAAACTCTGCACCTTTCAGATATAAATATACCAACGTTGCCTTAAGCAAACACACGGTGGTGGTTTTGGAGCAGAGCAGCTATCTACTTGCCCGAGAGCCCAGCTGATGCGAGAGCCCACGGACGCTGCCCCTCCTCTTTGACGCGCTGAGAAAGATGCTGTCTTTTCTCCTGCCGAGAAAATCCAGCTCCGGCGTTTCCAGCCTACCCTTGCGGGTTGCTGGGATATCGAGTCCTGAAGAAAGAGATACCAGACCTTCTACTTTCTATTCCCAAGGTACGGTGCTGACTAAACCCTTAAGAGAATTCTTGAATCAGATTCTTGGCAAAACCAACTTAACTTAAACTGCTACTTACTTACTCCTTCCCACGTATTAGGCTTAGGTCAGGTACACCGGGGTAGGCGTAGTTTAGAAGCACCAGTTGAGCACGTTAGTCAATGTATATATGTATGTATATATTTTATCCACTTTAAAGTATCTTATAGCTAAGAAACCATATCAATGCTTTTACAGTATTTCATAATACTCCTTTTACTGTACGTACTTTACTTTACATTAAGTTTTGCAATTGTGGCAATTCATTTCTCTTGCATGAGAAGGAAGACTGCTCAATAAATAATACCTTTTTTTGAAAACGCACATCTCTCTCTTCTCTGCACTCTGGTGAAACTAAGAACGCACAATTGACTGAGTGAAATAGCTGTCTATTGTTTTCACACGACTCTAGAGATTTACTCTTATTCTGAGGGAGCAAAGTTGTCATGTTATATGGTTGTCGGAAGCTAATCCCTTCTTGTCTATCAAGGGAGGTTAAACTCCTCTTCGTTTATTCGAGAAAGTTTCTAGTGACCTCTGAGCTAGCTGGCAAACCTTAAGTCTAATATAGTCAGTAGAGACCTAGTCGACCTCAGTCCTCCGTCTACACTGCTGAATATATTATTCCAATGCGCAGAGCCTATTGGGAATATAGGAACTACACTACATGGCACCCAACGTTTGGTAAGGCGATAAAACTAACGCAAGACGTTAGAGTAACTCAGTCGTGCTTTTTCACACAGACCCTTTTTCCCGTAAATACTCCAATAGGCGTCTGGAGTGGGTGAAAGGCTAAAATCCGCCGGAACTTAGTAAGAAGAGATTCCTATGTAGAGTTTTGGTTTAGTCAACGTTGAAGGATACAGTGTTCCAAAATATTGTGCACCTAATCTTTGCTTCCTTGAAACTTGATCTGAAACAAAAACCTTTCTGCCAGTAAAAATGGTGGAAAGTGAAGACGATAGGGAGGCAGCTAGAATAGCAGCTTAACTCCTAGAGGAGGACACAAGTCTCCTACAGAATGACCCGAATGCTATACTCATTCCGGTCAACATAAGAAAAACTATAACTCTTAAACTTATAGAAAACGGACTGTCATCATGAGGTGGTACAGTCATATTCGTGATAGAGGCACACTAATATCGGCAGACAGAGGTATTCTATTTATGGATAAACTTTCCAGCAGCGAACGCTGTAACACACGAATTCCACTTTTACAAAATAGAGGAACCTCCGGATGAATACACTCCTTTCGAGGAGATTGAGATCCCACTAAATTACCAAGAGCACCTGCTCTGGTTTAAAGGCGCCCTAAAACATAATGATCACATCACCAGGCTCGGTCCACTAGGTAGACTAGGAGCAACGTGGCCGGTTCTAGCCAGCTACACTCCAGACATTGATAAAATGTCAAGCGAAGAACTCTTAGTTAAAATTAAAGAATTAACAAAGGCATATAGAGAGTTAGTTCAATTGGCAATGGAGGATATAATTTACCTCCAAAAATTGAAAGAAACCGATATAGCAGACCAACCAATTGAACGTGCCAGAATCATAGAAAAATCCTATGAAGAACTAGGTAGAGATAGTTTGGGTGGGAAACCGGTAAAACCCCAACTACCTGAAAATCCTGAAAAGATATTTATTAAAAATAATCTAAACACTCCAAAAAAGAGCTGGGATGGAAATAAACAATCCACCCCCAAAGAAAAGATTCCAGTCCAGAGGAAGGTCTCCTTGGCGGAGAGAAAGATCTCCGAACCGAGAACACAAGTCTCCCCAAAGGGAGCCCTCTGAAAAAAGATACAACCTTAGAAATGGGGATAATTTGAAAAAGCCTGATAGATATCAAGATATTGATACACGTCCCTCTCGATCTTTTCAGACTTCCTCGCAGAAGTGGGAAAGAAGAGGATGGTCAGAACACAGGGAAGAGCACGTCAAGTCCAAAGACAAGGAACCTGCTCAAAGTAGAAAATTACAGTTTCCAAGAAAGAAGGTAGCCAGTATTAAAATAATCAAACATGCCGAGGATACTGAGGACACAGCTGAAAAACGGAGAGTGGGCACAGACAATGCTAGACAGCGCAGCAGAAGTGACAATAGCTCGCAAGATCCTGATGAATCATCTGGAGACAGTGGACACGAATGAATACATTCAGGTGGAAACTGCAGATACCAGAGTTAGCGAACCTCATAAAATATACGAAATAACATTGTGTATAGAGGGAGATAAGACTAGGAAGGTAAGGGGTCTCTTTTGGGATAACCTCTCAAAAGGCTATGATATCCTATTAGCTGAGAAAGACTGGCCACCAGAGTTTGTCAGGGAGTGCCCTCATGGCGAAGAAATGATTATGCCTGCCTTCTCAAATCATATTCCAATTCATAGAAAATATATATATGCAAGAAAATGGGCAGTAGCTCAAGCACCGGCATTATATAAAAATCATGTAGGATGGTATGAGGACTCTCCTCCTCACAAAATCCAGTTAAAATGTCAACCAACTGCACAAAGCCAGTACCCAATTAAGCAAGAAGCTAAAAAAACAAGTCAGGGAGATCTTAGATCAACTTGAATACCAAGGGGTTATCGAAACGTGCACCTCTCAAATGAACAATCCTTTCTTTCCTGTCTCCGAACCAGACGACTCATATCGTCTAGTCTTGGACTACAGACACCTTAATTCATGTTGCAAAACGTTTGCCGTACAAAACTCACACAGTGCAGCACTAATGAATAATATAGTTCGCAAAAAATACAAAACAACATTAGACATCTCTAATGGATTCTTTTGTCAAAACATTGCACCCGAAAGCAGGTATTTAACCGCTTTCTCAATAATGGGGTCACAGAAACATTTCTGTCGACTCCCACAGGGATTCAAGAATAGCCCAGGATTATTCTCAGCAAGGGTAACAGAGTTACTACAAATGTATGATGACAAGGCATTATCTTATGTCGATGACATCTATCTCACAGATGATGACCTGGATACTCACTTGAAAAGAGTAAACACCATAATACTTGGGTTTGCAGCTGAGGGTTACAAATTCAACTTTAAAAAGTCACGAATTGCCCATTTAACAGTCCTATTTTTAGGATATGAAATATCAAGTGAAGGCAAAAGCCTAGCAGACAACTTCTTAGAGAAGTGCGCTGTACTCCAAGCACCAAAAACGCTGAAGAACTTACAATCAATACTAGGTTTCCTGAATTTCGGAAGAACTTACATTCTAAATTATGCAGAGAGGGTTAAACCTCTCTATGAATTAATAAAACCTGATTTTAAACCAATCTATTGGACTCAAAAACACACAGAAATTTTGAGATCATTGCAGACATGTTAGCTAAAACGAAATTACAAACTCGCGACAACACATGCAACCTTGTAATCCGAGTCATCCCAGGAAGATGCGGATTCACGTACCTGACCTCTAATGAGGGAGAAACAGCACCAATAGCTTACAAATCACATTTGTACACAGAAGCTGAAAAAACATTCAGTCTTACTGAGAATATTATAAATGTGGTTCAAACTTCTATAGCAAAAGAAAGAGCCCAAGCCAAAAGAATAGCTGTTTTTTTCGCAGAATCAGCCCTTGAGGCGTTATTAAGCCCAGTTAATCTAAAAACGGTGGCATTAGATCCAAAATGGATACAGTGGGAAAATTCTCTGGCTGCAGAAGATGTGAATTACTATTTTGACCCGAACATGAAAAAACTGAAAGATTTGAAATATGAAGAAGAATATCCTCTGCCAATCGTAATTCTGCCTCTTCAACAGTACTCTTGTATAATCTATACGGACAGATTTACACAACATTACGATGTGGATAATAAATCCTACAATGCTGCCTGCGCGATTGTTAAAGGTCGCTGGCGCTGTGGTAAATTCAGACCAAAAATAACAAAAACTGAATCACTGAGAAACTGTACGGCTCAGAGAGCTGAAATCAGATCTTTATAGATGGCGCTTGAAAATGCTGATCGTGTATTCCCGACACTAATAGTGTGCGATTCGCATTTCTGCGTCAAATCTTACAATAATGACTTGCAGAACTGGGTTCAAAACGATTACAAAGATGACACAGGTGCCACTATAAAGCATAAGATGCTTTGGGAACAGGTAGTTTTTTTACAAAAGGAACTACAAAAGACTCACGTGATACACACACTGAGTCATCAACGTGATGTTCACATTGCAGGGAATTCATTGGCTAATAAAGCCGCAGCGGAAGCAACTCAACCGGCTTCCGTAGCCATAAAAAAGCGTTCAGAAAAAAACACAGAGACGGGAAAACCATGCTGGCGATAAAAACGTCTTCAAAAGGCGACTGTGCAGCACTTCCCGTGAACTATCCATACATAATTGACGCAAACTCCGTTCCTTTTGCTCGAATCCCTGGAGTGGGGGATAGAGTAATTCCAAACACGAACAGGAGAGTCTTATCAATAGCAGACGCACACATGGGTGAAGGTCCGAGGCACAAACAGATCAAGGAATCTCTGAAAGAATTACAATCAGAATACTGGTATGGGGAGGAGCCTGCAACATTACAAATTTGCAAAGAGCTGTCCAAACTGCAACAGAGATCGCAGTAGCGAACCGACCTGAGTATTGCCATGGCCAGTTCTGTAGTTAGCATAAGGCTATCTCTACGTAAATTCCAGCGTCGCATTAATTTCCTTTTAAGACCATATTCACTTAAAAATACAGACACCAGCGCTCGGCTGACGCCAGAACTGTTATAAAAGATTTGCGAGTCTTTATCGGCACATACTCAATTGGCATGCTACATTCTGACCAGGGTCCTGCTTTTAGCTCTCAAGCTTATAAGGAGGCCATGACCAGCATGGGCATTGCATTGCGGTACTCTTGTCCCTTCCATCCTGAGGGAAATGGGATTGTGGAAAGAAAAAAACGAGACCTAAAGCAATCTATAACGGCAAAGGTATTAGGTTCGGGTGATGGGTGGGTCCAACATTTAACAAGTGTCCAACGTAGTCTTAACAATCTGCCAAGAAATTCTCTAAAAGGTTTCAGCCCATACGAACTATTGTTCGGAACTAGAATGTATATTCAGGATTTAGATAGTCAGACTTCAGTGGTAGAAGATAAGAAAAAATGCTTTGACATCAAAGATCGTTTGGCTGTTTTACAGGACTTAAATGAAACAAGAAAAGCCCTGAGCAACATAAAGTTAAAACAGCAGCCAACAGCCACTGAAGATAAACCACCTGTCCCAGCAAGGCCTCTCTGGATTCCAAAGATTGGGGATCTGGTCAGAGAGAAGATCGCGGTGAAGAAGGAATTTGGGCCTACTTACAGAAAAGCAGTACCTGTCTTAGCGGTGAGCGGAACAAGATCAGTTGAACAACCGCCCCGTGCTGGTAAAAAGGAGAACCGAGTTGTATCCATTGACCTGGTAAAACCACAATCATGTGGCCAATAATAAATAGTAGGCCCAGTGGACTCCCAAGAATTAGCAGAATTCCAATACTTGCTACAATCCAAGAGGTTCAAACTGAGAGATTAATCACATTTGATAAACCTGCAGTGAATAAAAAAGGACTATGCAACAATGCCATGGAACTTGTGCCTCTTGAAACCCAAATCGAAACAGTTCGTCAAGAAGCACCAGTCTACAACGATGTAGCCTCAGACTATGCTAATGAAAGAAAAATTGAAAAAACAAAAGAAAATTCGGAAGCAATTCCAACAATTGACAGAACTGCATCTGGCTACTTCATCAATTGCGATAACTTCTGAAGATCCAAGCGAACCAGAAGAAACGCCAGCAACAAAACTTTTTAAAGACAAAGTAACGGAACTCGGTCATCAACTCAAAGAAACCTATCTGATTTCTCCATGGATTGAATTTTGGATTGTGTTTGGTGTACTTTTCCTCCTGCTTTGGCTCATCATGGTACTTTGTTTCGGAAAATTTATTGAGGGAAAATACAGTACAATGGACACAGCAAGTCAGAACATCAACTTGGTCCTAAAGCCACACAAGTCATCTCACATTGAGAAAAGAGAACTATCATCAGTGAATGTCACAGCCATTCCAATACCCGGTAGGGTAGTTTGGGACAAAACAGATTACAAAATCTATGGCCCGGTTTAACTGTTGAAATATCCACATCAATTCAAAGTTTCATTAAGTGACTTTGTAAAACCAAGTACATTCTCTGATGATTGGGACTTTGAAAGCATAAATAATATGATGTCAGATTTAGTAATGTCAGCAAAATTTACAGAATATGATTATTTACAGGGTTCATCGAACTATGAACAAATGTACTGCTATAACCACTTTGCACACCACTATTTGCATAAATCTGCTCAACCTAAAAATGTTTTTAAGTATAATCAATGGGAACATTGTGCAACTCCACCTAAAAGCAGTTCGAAAACATTTTATGAGAAATTCCCATACTTCTCAGGGTTTAACACAAGTGATGCAGTAACATTTTATTATAAACTGTTAGATAAAACAGGGATAAAAACTATGTTTACAAATACTAAATTGATTTATTCGGAAACATTTTATGAAAAAATGATTACATTTGGTTTTGATTTCTGGAAAAACAACATTGAAACAAAAACCATCTGGGGTACAAAAGAATGGCAGGTCCAAGGTTTAGAAGCATTATTTCGAGCCTGCATGATCCCAGAACAAATAATGTTCTTAAATGACACCATTCAACAGACTACTTGTCTTGGCCTAGCTAAGATTAAAGACCTAAACAAACCGTCCATTCCAAAGCCAATACCTGATAATACGACGACAGATATTGAGATAGACGTATCCCATATTTTACACCAAAACAGAACACATCCTGATTGGAAAAAGTGGTTAATCTGGCCAACAGACACAAATAACTGTCAAGATAGATTCCTGAACAAAATACAGGGGTTCAAAATGACCAGACGAGACCCTAGATACTCCCAGAGACAACATCCAGGGATAGTAACAACATACAGTGTATGGAAACTATGCCTTGAATGGCTACAGACATCCACACTGGCAGAAATTAAGCAACACTTGACTTTACTTAAAGATGGTGCTGACTTGCGCGATTGCATAATGGGACCACGCAAACAGCGTCAAAAATGTTTCATAGCGGCCAGTATATATGCTGCGTACAACGAAGCTTGGAAAGTAACTCAAATTGAGGCAGCAGAGAAAATACGAGAAATTGATCATATTAATTTGGAAAAATCACTTTCTGTTGTGGACAATGGGTTAATGACTCTGTCCTCCAGAATATATTCACTGGACAGTATTGTATCATCTGATCATAATAGATCAGGACTTACTAATGTTACAACCCGGTCAGTCCCATTTACGTTCTATTGTACAGCTAGGCTGGACGTTGCAAAATCTGCGTTCAAGCTACGTGCCATGGCGTCTGATAAACACAACGTCATTATTCTCTATCTTTAACCTTACTGATAAACAAATCAGTTTGGCACAAAAAGGAGCAGACTATACGATTCTGAGCATTGAAAAACTTGAGAGATTACCATTGACAATGTCAGAAAGACCTGTCATTGAATGGATAATACACGGAATAATCACAATTCCGATAACAACTTTCCAATTTAAAAATTGCCAAGAGTATATACCAGCATGCCAGTATGAAAGGTTGGGTAAAGGGTACATTAAGTCATCATGGAAATTACCTTACACACACACATGTTATAGTGACAAGAACCAGAATGTATTTCTTAGTGGTAACAATTGTAAACGATCACTAAGCGGTATACTTCTGTGCCAAGGTATTAATTTGCATGGGGCCTGTGAGGGGACTTCAAATAACCTTTCATGCCACCAGCACGGCACACCTGCAACACAGATAGAGCCATTCTTTAGACAACTTTCTAACGGGAGTTACATTCTAATAACGGACCACAGCTGTTGTGGCATGGTGCCAGGGAAAGCATATCTCGTAAGCGTTAGTTCCATGGTCACTTGCTGTATGCAAGTATTGTATCCAAACGGCCCTCCTGATACAGAGGCGACGATTTGGCCTTCTTTGAATATCTCTTCTATACGAATTGATACTTTAAACAGAATGAAGTCTGTTCTTTTACAGACAACCGTGCCTTTAACGTCATCAAAAGAAACGTATGATCTTCAAGTTGCAAGGACAACAGCAGAGATACATACACTTTTATCAACTAATTGCCCCGTGCATTTTGTAGAAATGCTAAGCCAAATTCTAAATATGTCAGATGCCAGTGGCATCGCACATGTATTTAACACAATTTTTTCGGGACTGTTAACACCCTTCGAAGCAGTCCTGGGCATCTTTCCCAATTTTGTCCATTCAGTCTTTGGCGGCCTACCACTACTTTTTGGACTCGTAGCAGGAATTTTATTTTTGACTCTTCTGCTCCGATATCGCAAGCCAAAACGCAGACAAGACTCCAGCAACGATGGAAGAAACTATCCTAGCTGTACGCTATCGGGACCGCATAACTAAAGTCCTTGGATTAGCCCGGCTAAGAGATCTAAATATGACCTGGTTTCTTTCATTCAGACCTATATGGCAAAACTGCATCTTACCTGTGTTCGATGTATGCTGTGCAGAGAAGAATGCGTGTTGGACACCTGTCTTACACTACAATCAGCAGTACCAATGGATATCGATACTTTGCTAAGTCCTGTAACGGCTCATGCATTGTGTTGTCCCCAGCGGTTAACCAATCCTGATGACGGCATTCGTTGAAACTTCACCACTACGATTAGGTGGCAGTGAAGTACGAGATGAGAGCAACATTCCCCAGGTACGACCTTCTGTGAGCATTGCTGATCCTGACATCGATGACAACAATCATTCTCACGACTGCACCATTGCAGCATTTTCAAACTTGGTCGAACTTTCACCTGAAGCTGTAGACTGTTTTTTTGCACATCTGTCTGAAATGATCTTCTCCCCTGAACAGAAAGAATAACTTTTTAAGCAAACCGGCACACCGCGTTCCCCTGAACTCTGAATTCGGCCTTCAGCATTGATAAAGAAAAGCTACTGAAAACATTTGGAACTATTTTCTCCCCTGAAAACGAAATTATTTTTTTTCCAAATTCCAAAATATTTACCCTTTTTTCTGGCACATGTACTCTGCTTAAAGTAGAACTATTCTTAAAGAACAGAGTTTCTATTTTTAGTAATCCTAGAGACAAAATATTACCTCAGCCTTTAGCACATTTACAAGCAATTGTATTATATGTGATGAAATAGTCTTGACTTTCTTTTCTGTATTAAGAGACATTTCATGTGTAATTTTCGCAAATCGTTCAGCTAAATATATATGCATCCTTTTTTTCTCTGAATGATTACACTGCTTGATAAACGTACAGTACCAATAATCTTTCGTGTTTTTCGCATACACCATTTCAAATGCAAAAATGTATTTTGGGGTGGGTTGGAATACACATGCACCGTTAAATGTTTACTATTGCTTAGTTTTAGTAATGATGGACATTAGATCGTGGAGTGGGTATTGTGTTTTTATCTAGGAACCTGAATCAATATTGCTATTTTATGCCCTTGTACGGCTATAATCAATAATATCCCTATAATGGCATAAGAATCAGATCCATATTTAAGTAAATAACCCTTGCAGTACAAGGCACGGCGAAAAGCTACTTCCTAGAAAGCACAACGAGTTTTTTCGACACACCAAACCTCCAGCAACCTGGGAAATCCCCATTTGCTTTGTTTTGATTTGTAATAGAACTCCTGCTAGCACTGTAAGAACGGCCAGTTCTTAGTGACATCTTTATTGACGTCTTATGTCCAAACCTTACGTCAAACTCGGCACCTTTCAGTTATAAATATACCAACGTTGCCTTAAGCAAACACACAGTGGTGGTTTTGGAGCAGAGCAGCTATCTACTTGTCCGAGAGCCCAGCTGATGCGAGAGCCCACAGACGCTGCCCATCCTCTTTGACGCGCTGAGAAAGACGCTGCCTTTTCTCCTGCTGAGAAAATCCAGCTCAGGCGTTTCCAGCCTACCCTTGCGGGTTGCTGGGATATCGAGTCCTGAGGAAAGAGATACCAGACCTCCTACATTCTATTCCCAAGGTACGGTGCTGACTAAACCCTTGAAGAGAATTCTTGAATCAGATTCTTGGCAAAACCAACTTAACTTAAACTGCTACTTACTCCTTCCCACGTATTAGGCTTAGGTCAGGTACACCAGGGTAGGCGTAGTTTAGAAGCACCAGTTGAGCACGTTAGTCAATGTATATATGTATGTATATATTTTACCCCTTGTAAAGGATCTTATGGCTGAGAAACCATATCAATGCTTTTACAGTATTTCATAACTGTAAATGTAAAAAATGTAAATTGATACTTGTATAGCGCACTACTCACCCGCAAGGGTCTCAAGGCGCTTGTACGAATACCGCTGTGGAACCCGTCCTAGCTTTCCCTGTGAGGCGTCCACTCCTGGGCACCCCCAGGGTGAAGGCCAGGCATCCTTAGCGTTGTGGGGGCCGTTGTGGAGATTAAGCAACTATTGCCCAGAGTTGCAGAGTGGGTCTCTCTGATTAGAATAGGCACCGAGGCGAGAATTATCAGGTCCGTGGAATTTTTGAGCCCAAGACCCGCCAAGGCGGGGAATTGAACCCTGGTCCCGGACTAGACCTCTGCATCAGGGTCTGTCGCTCTAACCATTGAGCCTCACTTCTCCACTCCATAATTCTCCTTTTACTGAACGTACTTTAATTTACACTAAGTATTGCAATTGTGGCAATTCATTTCTCTTGCATGAGAAGGAAGACTGCTCAATTAATATTACCTTTTATTGAAAACGCCCGTGTCTCTCTTCTCTGCACTCTGGTGAAACTAAGAACGCATAATTGACTGAGTGAAATAGCGGTCTATTGTTTTCACACTACTCTAGAGATTTACTCTTATTCTGAGGGAGCAAAGTTGTCATGTTATATGGTTGTCGGAAGCTAATCCCTTCTTGTCTATCCAGGGAGGTTAAACTCCTCTTCGTTTATTCGAGAAAGTTTCTAGTGACCTCTGAGCTAGCTGGCAAACCTCAAGTCTAATATAGTCAGTAGAGACCTAGTCGACCTCAGTCCTACGTCTACACTGCTGAATATATTATTCCAATGCGCAGAGCCTATTGGGAATATAGGAACTACACTACAAGTTGAAGTGCCTCTGAAATCACGGAGTTTCTTATTGTGCTGCGGCGCCCTCTAGTGTACTCTACGCACAATGCAGGTTCCCCGTTGGCGAGTGGCACCCATTGCAGTACCGTGCTGGCCGTGTTTAGTGTTGGGAATAATAAAGTCCTCTGCGTGAAATATCTCAGAAGCAGCGACGGAACACAGAATGTGACAGCGGAGCCCCCGAGTATCCCGTATTTCAAAGATATTTATTGACCTTGGCTTGGGTCCAGTGGAGCCCCCTCCTGCGCCGCAGGTGCTGCGGGTCGAGCGATACGACCTGGAAAGCGGTTTTCGCCTCAATAACTACTGATTGGAGTATTTCATACATTCAACAGTTTTCTTATAGGTTTGCGTCTTGGAAGGCCGTTATCCCGAAGGTAATTAATGGAGCTGAGGGTTGGAAGCGGTCGACGGGGAACTCATACATGTAACACATATGTTTAACGCTTTGAATAAGTGCATGGTGGTTTCGTACCAGCAGTAATAAGAAGAGCACGTTACGAGGAGCCGTGGAATATCATGTTTGTTGATCCCCCTGGGAGCCAGAGTAGCTGAATAATTGGTATGACCCAGTCAAGTCACAAGGCGCATATAGGGGAAAGGCTAGGCGGCGGCACATATTGGCCAGCAGGATGCCCACTCGTGTTCGAAAGTTCTTGGGGGGTTGAGGAACAACAACTTAGTGTATTTCGTCGACACCCAGACTACTGATAAATCCCTGGTCTAGTACTTTTATTTGGCGCTAATTAACACGCGCTGGCCTTCCACGCTGCACCCCGCTGACCTCCCATGCTGCACCCTGCTGACCTCCCACGCTGCACCCTGCTGACCTCCCACGCTGCACCCTGCTGACCTCCCATGCTGCACCCTGCTGACCTCCCATGCTGCACCCTGCTGACCTCCCACTCTGCACCCTGCTGACCTCCCACGCTGCACCCTGCTGACCTCCCACGCTGCACCCTGCTGACCTCCCACGCTGCACCCTGCTGACCTCCCACGCTGCACCCTGCTGACCTCCCACGCTGCACCCTGCTGACCTCCCACGCTGCACCCTGCTGACCTCCCACGCTGCACCCCGCTGACATCCCACGCTGCACCCCGCTGGCCTCCCACGCTGCACCCCGCTGGCCTCCCACGCTGCACCCCGCTGGCCTCCCACGCTGCACCCCGCTGGCCTCCCACGCTGCACCCCGCTGGCCTCCCACGCTGCACCCCGCTGGCCTCCCACGCTGCACCCCGCTGGCCTCCCACGCTGCACCCCGCTGGCCTCCCACGTTGCACCCCGCTGGCCTCCCACGCTGCACCCCGCTGACCTCTGAAAGTTCTATTACACTTAGTCGTTGGGGAGGGGTAGTGTCTAGAACATTGGAACCACGACAGGCCTCGACCTAACAACTTGTGATTCCGCGCAAATTGCTTGATATCCCCTGCCTAAAAAGGGGGGGCATGTGTAACATAGTCTAGTACATTGGAACCACGACAGGCCTCGACCCAACAACTTGTGATTCCGCGCAAATTGCTTGATATCCCCTGCCTAAAAAGGGGGGGCATGTGTAACGTAGTCTTGTTCTGGTTTAAAGACCTCCAATGCCATTAGACCAGGTTCTGGTTACGAAAACTGCAAAAAAAGCAAGCTATTTAACATTTTCTTTCCTTAACTGTCAAGATATGAAAAAGGGGTACTAAATCGTCATAGACTGGCACATTCACGCAGTTAGCACGAATGAATGAAAACATGGCTGTGCTGATTAACATCTCACCAATATGCCATTTTCATTTACATCACCATCGATGCTAAAAACATGGACGTGCTTAAATGTGGGCACTACAAGTCGGAGTTACACAGCTCTTAAGTTGTACCTCATTACATTCTTGCTAGATTTAGATGTCATGGAATTGGGTCCTTGCCCATTAAGGGTGCTGTGATTCACATGAACTGTTTTAAAAGGATAGAAGTGGAGAAGTGTGGCTCAGGGGTTAGAGGCGGCAGACCCGGAAGCTGAGATCGGTCCTGGACCAGGGTTCAATTCCCTGCCTCGGCGGGTCTTGGGCTAAAAATTCCACAGACTCGATAATTCTCGCTCCGGTGCCTTCTCGACTCACGGATTCACACTCTGCGACTCTGGGCAATAGCTTGCTTAATCTCCACAATGGCCCCTCGCGGCGGGATGCCTGGCTTTCACCTTGTGGATACCCTGCCGGGGTTATCTCACAGGGGAATACCAGGACGGGTTCCCTAAGCAAGCGCCGGGAAACCCACTGCGGGTAGCTGTGCGCTATATAAGCTCAAATACATTTACAATACACATTTACTCTTGTATGCAGGTTGCAAGTGCAGCTGCTGCATTAGGCCGAACATACGGTCACACATATTTTAAATGTAGCAGAATCCTGACTGACGAGCAGTAGATTGGACAGGAATACCTAGGAAAAAGTAAATTGCTAAACATTTGATTGAACAAAAGTTGTTTGCAGACAGGACTCTGAGAATAAAGGGTAGAGAAATAAAGACCCTGCAAAGCATCGACGATTGATAGAAGCAGGCTTTGGAAGTAGCAGCCATTTGATTGAATATTTGGCTACGAGCCAAAGCTCAGCAGGGCGGCCACATTGCATCCTTGTTCTGTTGGGTGTAGAGGATCGACACGTGCCAGAAATGAGTATCCCATTTGTTAGTTTAGTTTTGGGTCAACATCATTGCCATCTTGGAAGAAATACAATTAAAAAAAGATAATCTCTGCATCAATACGTAGGTATATTAGAGCAAGTGATAATCTCTTTCTGAAAAGGAATGCTGAAATATTAATTTCTTTATGGATTTTAAACATGAAACGATTATTCCTAATAGTAGTAAGAACATCTGCAGCACCATCGGAAATCCCTTACCTTGCAGTCCCAAATGTGCCTCACATACAAGCAGTGGATGGACTTAAAGTACATGGTCCACATAATTAATTATTTCTTAAAATGTTTATTTATTCGTTTTTATTTATAATTGTACAGAAATGCACTCCATAAATAACGTTCAAAACAGTTCTATCTTAATTGAGTGACATTAGGGTCTTAAATACTGCAAACTCTGTGCCCTAGATATACCATGGTATGTGTATGTTCCCCACGGTGTGGTCGATTATCCAATCATCATTCCCTCCATTACCTGGCACCTTGTTAGCAAAACTAGGGTTGGGTACAACTTGCGGAGTTTCACTCCGGTATTCTGCAGAGTTACGTGAAAACCGGAGGAAATTAGCATATTGTACTGCTCGCTCTGTTTTTTAACACCGGGAAGCTTGTTTCGCGCAGAAAAATCAGCACGAACTGCACCAATCGGCTCGCCACGGGGCGCTGCTTTTTTGAGTGGTTTTGCAGCTGCTTGAATAGATGTTCGAGGCATATGGGCTGCAGATGGTACATTATGAATAGATCGCCATCTGGTGTTGGGCTCGGATGTTTGCACTTGTTTTTCTCTTGGAGAAGTCTTTTGTCGTCACGAGACTGGTGACTCCTCCTTTGGGTGCTAGTGCGCATGGGCATCGGCTCCATCCTTAGATTGTTTTTTTCCGCCATCTGGTTCGGATGAGGATCTAAGCGCTCCGGATCGACTTCGAGAAAAAGTGATATTTCGGCGCGTATTCCCTTTCCAATTCGACGGTTTTGTTATCGAACACGATTTCATTTCCATTCCGACGCGTTTCGACTCCAACAATAAACATTTTCTTCTACGTCGACGAGACCGGGAGGCCTTTCTTGACGTAGTCCAGCCCAGAGTCCATGGAAAGGACTCCATTTAAGAGATGTCCAACGTGTGGTGCTAAGTTCCCACACAAGGACCTACACGAGGTGTGCAATCTCTGCCTATTGCCTGAACACGAATCCAGGGACTGCGAAGCCTGCGCAGCATTCTCCTCCAAGTCGACGATTAGAAACCGTCGAGCACGAAGACGCGAGGTTTCAAGAATGCAGTCGGAGGCAATCCCGGAGCTGTTCGAGGACCAGCACCTCAAAGAAGAAGAAGGGGAACATGAAGACGTGTGGTACCGACCCCGCCTTCTAGCCCGGTCAGACCACCGAAGAAGGTTTCCGACGCCCCGCCTTCGGGCCCGGCAACGAAACCGAAGCAGAAACTCTCGGCCTCCCACCATGTCGGATCCGAGAAACGGTCGACATCGACACCAAAGCTCCATACAAAGGAAAGCTCGGCATCGAAACATTCCATGTCGAAACCGAAACATGCTTCGACGTCGAAGACTTACTCAACACCGAAAAAATCGGAATCGACCAAATTCTTGGTGCCGAAAACACAGAACATTGACGGTCCGATGCAAAGGCACCTTTCGGAACCAAAAACTTCGGTACCGACTTAGGAGCAGCAGACAGATCCAAAACAAAAGACTTTGTTTATCGATCCGCAAACTGGCAAAGAGGTGACAAAATCACCGAAAAAGAGGAAGAATGAACTAGATGACAAAGCTCTTCCTCCTAAAAAGAGAACAATGGGGACAAATACAACTCCTCCCCTTTCTCCTCAGCCTAGAGACACACCCTCTTCTCCTATTCCTCACACTAGGCCAGCTATTCCTCCACCTTCTACACCAGGACCATCTACACCTCAAACAGATGTAGACAGTGATACAGGGGTGGGAGAACCTCATGGAGATGACGACACTATCCCAGATGAGGAAGACCCCTGCGAACATTATGATGCAGTGTCAGAAGATAACGACCCAGAATTATACCCCTCAACACCTTCACCACCTGATGATAATACAGGTTTTGTGCAGTTGATTAATAGGGCAGCTAAATACCATAAGGTAGATTTAAATACAGAACCTCAAATAGAGGATTTCCTTTTAGAAACCCTACCTGCTGCACAAAGAACATCAGGCACACTACCTATGCTAAAGGGTCTTCTAAATCACACAGCAGACATATTCAAAGACCCTGTGAGGGCTAGGGTATTAAACCCAAGAATTGATAAAAAATATAAGGCAGCCCCAAAGGACCCAATATTTATCAAAGGACAAGTACCTCTGGACTCGCTTGTAGTTGCAAACGCTCGTAAAAGAGCAAATTCATTATCTACAGGAGAAGCTCCTCCTCCCGATAAGGAGTCCAAGCTAATAGATGCATCAGGCAAAAGGGTAGCATCCCAAGCAGCAAACAGCTGGCGCATAGCTAATACACAAGCGCTACTTGCACGCTATGATAGAGCGCATTATGATGAGTTAGAAGAACTCATCACACATCTCCTTAAGGAACATCAAAAAAGGGCAGACCAGCTTATACAGGAAGGGAAGATAATAACCAACACTTCCATTAAGTGCGCATTAGACGCAGCAGACACTGCAGCAAGATCCATCAACACCAGTATCATGTTAAGAAGACATGCATGGCTTAGGGTCTCCGGGTTCAAACAAGAAGTACAAACATCTTTATTGAACCAACCTTTTGATCAAAAAACACTTTTCGGCTCAGGTACAGATGAGACTTTAGAAAAGATGAAAAAAGACACAAACGGCTAAATCAATGGGAGCATTACAACAGCCAACTCAAAGGGGTTCCTTTCGTAGGTCCACCTATAGAGGGGGGTCAAAAAATACAGGCACAAGCCAATAATCTACCTCTTTTACGCCAACATCACCCAGAGGTAATTCAAGAGGCAGTTACAGAGGTAACAACAACAAGGGTAGAGGTCGCGGAAATAATAAAAACCGCAACTCCCCAACCCCAAAACAGTGACTTAATACAACTCCCCCCAGACCATATAACACCGGTCGGGGGACGTTTATCATAGTTCCTACCTGTCTGGGAAAACATCACATCAGACAGGTGGGTGAGACAGATTATCCAACATGGTTATTGCCTGGAACTCAAAGCTACCCCACCAAACATCCCCCCCAGACAGCGTCCAATGAGTCAAGATCATCTAACATTGTTAAAACAAGAAGTACTATCACTGCTACAAAAGCATGCCATAGAGAAGGTTCCAAAACATCAGCAAGGGACAGGAGTATACTCTCTATACTTCCTAAACCCCAAAAAAGACTGGTCTCTAAGACCAATCTTAGACCTCAGACCTCTCAATGCATACATAAATTCGGAACATTTCCACATGGTCACGCTCCAACAAGTACTTCCTTTACTAAAGAAAGGGGACTTTCTTTCTACACTGGATCTAAAAGACGCTTACTTTCACATCCCAATTCACAAAGCCCACAGAAAATACCTCAGTTTGTAGTAGGACAACACTATCAGTTCAAAGTCCTTCCGTTTGGGGTCACAACAGCACCAAGGGTGTTCACAAAATGCCTAGTAGTAGTTGCAGCACACCTAAGAAGAGAAGAAATACATGTCTTCCCTTACTTGGACGATTGGCTAATAAAAGCCAAGTCACAGGAAGAATGTCTTCAAAACACACAAAAGACCATTCAATTGCTGCACCAGCTAGGGTTTACGGTGAACTACACAAAATCCCACCTATAACCAAACAAGATTCAACAATACCTAGGGGCTACTATAGACACAGAAAAAGCCAAAGTATACCCCAATCCAATCCGGATCCAAACAATGATCACTTTGATCCAAAAATTTCAACCACAACACTCACTAACAGCTCGAGTTTTCATGCAGCTGTTAGGGATGATGTCCTCCTGCATACTGCTTATACCATATGCCAGACTACAAATGCCTCCACTGCAAGAGTGTCTAGTGACACAGTGGAATCCGGCTCAAGGTCAGATTACAGATCTGGTGTTGGTAGACGACCGCACACATCTCTCTCTGAAGTGGTGGAACACAACAAACATTTCCAAGGGACGGTTGTTCCTAGAACCGATTCCACAAGTGATACTAACAGCGGATGCATCGCTCCCTGGATGGGGAGCGCATATGGAGAAATATACAGTACAGGGAAATAGAGTGTACAGCAAAAAAGACTGCACATCAATTATCTGGAACTACTAGCAGTGTTTCTAGCATTAAAAGCTTTCCAATTGCAAATCCTCAACAAAGCAGTCCTGATCAGAACAGACAACATGACTGCAATGTATTATATTCAAAAACAGGGGGGGGGGACACACTCTCTCCAACTATCCAGACTAGCACAGGACATTTGGAGATGGGCCATTCCTCAAAAGATCTATCTGTTAGCCGAACACCTACCAGGAGTTCAAAATCAGATAGCAGACATCCTAAGCAGAGAGTCAGAACAAATACACGAATGGGAACTGCACAACCAAATACTGCAGCCATTCTTCCAAAGATGAGGACAACCAGAGATAGATCTCTTTGCCACTCATCAGAACGCAAAATGCCAAAACTTCGCATCCAGGTACCCACACCACCATCTCACCTGTCCCAGGGCAATGCGCTATGGATAAATTGGTCCAACAAATTGCTTACGCTTTTCCCCCTGTCCGGCTAATTCCATTAGTGGTTCGGAAACTGCAACAACATTCAATGACAATGATACTAGTAGGACCCACGTGGGCAAGACAGCCGTGGTTCACCACGCTACTGCAACTCTCACAGGTGCCACATCAAAAGCTGAGATTACCCATGCACCTTACACAGAACCATGGAGAAATAATGCACCCAGATCCCAAACAATTGAACCTAGCGATCTGGCTCCTGAGGTCATTGAATTTGGATACTTAGATTTACCTCCAAACTGTATGGAAATCATTAAGCAAGCACGACGTCCTACCACCAGAGCATGCTATGCAGCAAAGTGGAAAAGGTTTGCTGTATACTGTAACAGTAACAACATCAACCCTCTGGACGCATCCACTAAACAGATTATTTGCTATTTACTACACTTGCAGCAATGTAACCTTGCCTACACCTCTATTAGAGTACATCTTGCAGCTATAACGGCATACCTACAAAACAGACATCTTTCCCTGTTTAAAGTACCAGCAATAAAAGCTTTCATGGAAGGCCTCAAAAGTCTGGAATCTCAACATAGTACTTACCAGACTAATGGGACCACCTTTCGAACCTATGCATAGGTGTGAAATACAATTCCTCACATGGAATGTGGCCTTTCTTATAGCTATTACTTCACTCAGAAGAGTAAGTGAATTGCAAGCATTTACAATACAAGAACCATTTCTGCAGTTACACCAAAATAAAGTGGTTCTTAGAACAAACCCAAAATTCTTGCCTAAATTAATTTCAGCATTCCACATCAATCAGCCAGTGGAACTACCAGTCTTCTTTCCAAAACCACAGACGGTAGCAGAAAGGGCCTTACATACATTAGATGTCAGAAGGCGATATTGTACTACATAGAAAGAACACAAACTTTCAGAAAGACAAAACAACTATTTGTAGCGTTTTCTCCTACACATAAGGGCAATCCTATCTCTAAAGCAGGCATTGCCAGGTGGATTGTAAAATGTATGCAAATATGCTACTTAAAAGCAAAGAGGACATTAACTGTTCCTCCTAGAGCTCACTCTACACGTGAACTAGGAGCATCTATGGCATTCTTATGAAACATTCCCCTAGATGACATATACAAAGCAGCTACCTGGGTTACACTGCATACCTTCACAAAACACTTCTGTGTAGATGTGCAGGCAACACAACAGGCTAGAGTGGGACAAGCTGTACTAAAGACTTTATTTCAGACTGTTTCAACAGACACTGGTGACCACCGCTAGGGAGATAACTGCTGTATAGTCTATTCATAATGTACCATCTGCAGCCCATATGCCTCGAACGGAATATGCTACTTACAAGTATGCATCTGTTATTGGCATAGAGGGCTACAGAGTGGTACATGCCCTCCCAGCCTCCCCTGAAACCTGTGTCTGTTCCAACACTATCTTATTTAGATACACTTACATGGGCATTTCTATCTGTATTCTATCATACTACTCCATCTAACCCTACTATGGCAAAACAATCTAAGGATGGAGCCGCTGCCTATGCGCACCAGCACCCAAAGGAGGAGTCACCAGTCTCGTGACGACAAAAGACTTCTCCAAGAGAAAAACAAGTGCAAACATCCGAGCCCAACACCAGATGGCGATGTATTCATAATGTACCACTCTGCAGCCCTCTATGCCAAGAACAGATGCATACTTGTAAGTAGCATATTCCTTTCTACTCGAACAGCAGCTTTCTCACCGCAAACAGTTGTAACCGCCCGCTTTGGGAACATCAGATTGGGTGCCGTCCGAGCGCTTAAAAATGGCCAGGAGATGGCTATTCTCACCCGACAACGTACCATTGGCGAGCAGCATGTGAGAAATAAACTGCATAAAATGAAGTGGCAAAACTCCACTAACTCCCCCAACGGAGCGAAATGTTTCACCCACCCCTAAACAAAACACAGGCTTCTACTGTGCCAATAGGAACAGCAAACCAAACCTTTAACCCTCTTGCCCTGTACAATCCTGCCAGCTTATGCAGGTCCTGTCCCTAGTACAGCAACACTCGGTCATGCTGGTTCTTCGCTCCACTGCCCAGTTCAAAGACATTCACCAACTTTGTCTCCCCTGCAGTCCTCCTAAGCACTGAGCCCCAACTGGACTCTAATATCACATGATTTCACCAGCTGCTCTTGTAATGCGGTGTACATTCGCGCTACTGCCCGGCATCTTCCCCCATGTGCTAGTAGGAAGTGCAGCATCACATTTGGCTGTAGCTCCACCTGGCCTAGAGCGTCATCCATCGCACTTGCCAATGCTCCATAAGTCAGAAATAAGCCTTGGCTTATCTCATAGGTATCCAGCAGGTGAGCAAGTGTGCTCATCCTGCCTTGTGAGTACAGGTCCCCCACCCTCAGAATGCCAGCTGCGGTCTACGGTTGCATGTAAAACATGTCTACAATATTTCTCATCCCCGGTAGCCCCCAGAACCGGAGCAGTGGGGAGTGTGGCACAGGTCTCCCTCTAGCTTGTATAAACTACCCCAGCAGGCTTAGACCACTGCATAGATTCTGGGCAGTTGTGTCCCTATGGGCCTACCTTTAATGAGCTACACCGCGAAACTGATATGCCCCAACTTTCATTCGAGCTCAGTCCATTCTGGGCTAGTCAGAGGATGGAGACAGCAAAGCTGCCACACATTTATGAAGCGGCATAATAAGATTCATAGCTGGGTGCCCTCAACACTCCCTCCAAGAGTGGGAGTTGTCTTGTGTAGTGCTACTTTTTTCCTTCCTCACCCCCAGATCAAGTCCAACAGCATCTTGTGCAAATCCAAGAAGGTGCATGGCAACAGGAGTGGGACAGCAGAGAACACATGCAGCAGCCTAGACAGGATAAGCATTTTTGCAATAGCTACGTGGTCCGCTGGTGACCAAATGGAAGGGAGTGCCTGGCAGTCGCCAGGATCTTGCCCAGATTAAAATTCATCAGGTCTGTATTATTGTGGTACACATTAACCTGGAGATACTTAAAGTTTCAGGCGCCTGTGTCAGTCTCGCATCATGGCGTACTGTCTCGTAGTGCTCTAACTGCTTTCCAGGGGAGAAGATGCAAGACTTAGTCCAGTACACCCGAAGACCCAATTGTATTCCAAACTCTTCTAGAACTGCTATCAGACTAGACAACGCCTCCTCAGGCTTGCTAAATATACTAGTGCATCATCCGCATATAGTCATATCAAGTGTTGTTCGCCACCTTGGTGGATGCCCCATTCAAAGGCTTTCTGCAGCTGTATGCAGGCCAGCAGCTCTGTGGCAGAGCAAATAGTATTGGAGAAAATGGGCACCCCTGCTGGCTCCTGCATGCTATAGAGCACTCACTTAATAGAACCTGTTCCACCCGCACTCTACCTAATGGTCTCTTGTATACTAATTTTACCCATCTCCGGTACACTGGGCCAATGCCTATATGTTCCAGCACTTTTTCCAAGTAGGGCCAACTGAGCGTGTTAAAGGCATTCTCATTGTCCAGTGACACTGCAGCCTCTTTCCCACGCTCTGATCCTGCCACTCTATCATGATGAAACGTCTCTGCACATTGAAGGAAGTGCTGCATGTTGGGATTAACCCTTTCTGATCTGTGTGAATGAGCTACGTTAAGCATGGCAGCAGCCAATTGGCTAACATGCTACTCAATATTTTATAGTTTTAGTTGAGGAGGGAAAGGCAATGGTAGGAGCAAACATCTAACGTGTCTTCCATTTCTTCAGGAGTACCACTATTAGAGCTTCTCTCACTGACCAGGGGAATTTGCTCCTTTCAAAGTTCACTGTGTATACCTATAGAAGCTTTTCTAATGATGAGGTCTTGTATGCCAGTTTAATGCCCAGTCACAGTTCCCGCAGAGGTTTCAGCCCTACTCACAACAGATTTCGAACTCAAAATTCAGCACATCCAAGAGACCAACCTCGGTGTCCTCATTTTCCAGCCAGTGTATTGCCATCGTTCGGACAGAGGAAAGGCACAGAATACCACCGGAAAACAATGAAGCAGCGCAGGCTCCTGTCTCCTCAGTCCCACTTCAATTAGGCAACCCTTTTTCCAAATTCTTTGATCACTGGAAGCTCATCTCTGACAGATGGGTGTTAGATGTAAATCAGCACGGTCACACCCTGGAATTTGTTCAAAAGTTTCCAAATCTACCACTGCGCAAGGCATCACATAGCCCTCTTTCCATTCTAAAGAAAAATATTTGATTTCCTATCTCCAAGTAGGCAATAGAAGATGTGCCGTTCAATCCGCGCAACCAAGGTTTCTACTCCACTTCTTTCTCATCAAGAAGTCAGGAAAGTGGAGACAGGTAATGGATCTGAGGCTCTTCAACAAGTTCATCAAAAAGCAACCCTCCAGTATGCTATCTCTTCCGGAGATTTTTCATCTGGTGGACTCAAGAGACTACTCTCCTCCTTAGATCTACTGGATGCATATTTCCGTATTCCAATACATCGGAAACACCAACGGTTCTTAGGTTTGAGGTGACAGGGTGCCTTTACCAGTTCAAGGTGCTCCCCTTCCGGTTGAAGTAGGCTTCCAGAGCGTTTACCAAGTGCCTGGCACAGGTGATTGCCTGCCTTTCTCAGACGTTCAGGTCACCTAATGTTGCAGTACTTGGACCACTGGTTGGTAAAGGGTCCCACTTTCTGTTCATCAAGGAAGTCAACAGTGGCTTGTCTGCGGCGTTTTCAATCTTTATGCCTCAAGCTCAACGTAGAGAAATCCTTACTTGTTCCGTCCAAATCAGCGGTGTTCCTAGGGGCAATCCTGGACACAAAGCTGTCAAAGGCTTTTCCCACGGAAGAATGGATTTCCTGCTTAGCAGCACTCATGCTAACCCTGTCATCAAGAAAGTTCACTTCTGTAAATACATACAAATCCATGTCGGAGATGATGTCTTTTTGCATTCTATTAATTCCGAATTGTTGTCTGTGGATGCAGCCTCATCAAGAACCGATTGATGCTCAGTGGGCTCAAGGCTGCGGATCCTTCGAGGACACAATTTCATTCACTCCAAAAATGAGGTTTTCAATATCCTTGTGGACGATCAGACAAAATGTCTCATAGGGTCTCTTTCCTTCCTGTGATACTCCAGGTGGTGATAACGGATGCTTCCCTGGAAGGATGGGGAGCTCACCTACAGTTCATGGGAAATAGTCCAGTCAGGAAGCTTTGTCACATAAACCTTCTAGAGCTAAAGGTGGTATTTCTGGGCCTCCAGTCCTTTCTTCCCAGGATTAGAGACTCTACTGTGCTGGTGAGAACAGACCACACTACCACTATTTTTATCTCACCAAGCAACAAGGGATGAGGTCACAGGTTGTCACCTCAGGCACAACAAATGGTTGTTGGCCAACAACATCTCGTTAAAAAAAGAGCATTTCCCAGTAGTTCAGAACATATGGGTGCTTTCCGACAGCAGGACAGACAAGCAATGCCACGATTGAGTTCTCAACCATGTACAATTACGGAAGAGTGTTCAGTCTTTGAGGTGTTCCATCCTGGAGCTTTTCACCACTTCTCTTAACAAGAAGTGCAAGTTTTTGCCAGCTGATTCCCTCAACCAGGGTATTGAGGGGAACACCTTCCACTTTGCGGTGACTGGGACGTTCACATATTTATTTCCCCTGTTTCCACTCATTCTAAAGGTCATTCAAAAAAAATGAGAGCCTTGCCGTCTCATTCTCGGAGCCCCAGTGTGGCTAAGACAGTATTGATTCACCAAGCTGCTTCACCTATAAGAGTGCTCACACATTCAGTTCCAGTGAAGGAGGATCTCCTATCAATGAATCTGGGACAAGTGGTCCACCCACAGATTCAAACACTCAACTTATCGGCCTGGCTCCTCACCGCGCTGAATTTGGAGTTCTAGAACTATCAGAAGAATATGCTTCCATTCTCAATAAGGATCGCACTCCTTCTACAAGCAAGTGCTATTCTGCAAAGTGGAAAAGAGTTTGGTTATGGTGTACTTCTCAATCCTACCATACTTGCTCGACTACACCTGAACAGATTCTCCCCTATCTGCTCCATCTAACCTAATCAGGTCTCACTCATGCGTCCATTAGGGTGCATTTAGCTGCAAATTCTAGATGCAGACCATGTTCTGGACAATTGTCTTTATGGTCCAATAGGTTGGTGAAGGAGTTTATGAAGGGCCTATTTCGTGCCTACCCTCCTGTCAAGCCCTCCTCCTGTGCGTTGGCAGCTGAACATAGTCTTATCACAATTTATGAGATCTCCGTTCAAACCCATCCACAAATCTGAATTGAAATTCCTCTCATTTGAAAGTGGCTTTTCTGTTTGTCATCATGTCTGCCAAAAGAATAGGTGAAATTCAGGCTTGCACAATTAAAGAGCCTTACCTACAGTTTCAGGACAGCAGTTGTCCTGTGCACTAATCCTTCATTCATCCCGAAAGTGCTTACACTTTTCATATCAATGGGCCCATAATTTTGCCTTCTTTCATCTCTGATCCATCCTCGCCTGCAGAGAGAACCTTACATTCTCTGGACATAAAATGCTGTTTGAAGTTTTAACTGCAAGTATGAAACGTTTCCCGAAGTCAAATCAATTACTAATTTGCTTCTCTTCTCCAATAAAGGGCCAAGCCCAATCACAGGCTAGTATTGCTCGCTGGGTCTCACCGAGAAAAGCCTTCTGCCATGAAAAGGCCGGATGTCCACATTGCTGCGAAAGTCAAGGCTCACTCAACTCGGAAGTTCTCATCGTCTTTAGCCCGGTTTGTGGAAGTGTGACTGCCTGACATCTGCAGGGTGGTGACTTGGGTGACAGCCCACACCTTCACAAAGCACGTTTGCCTGGTTTACTGTAGTAAGGCAGACGTGACAATTGGACAGGCCAGCCTGCGACGCCTGTTTGCATAAGGTATGCAGACTTTAATTGCAGATCACATCTGCTATGCTATTGTTTGCTCTATGGCTTTATGAATATTAATATTTTTATTTATTGCTGCTATGATGTTTCTTCAATGCCTTTTTACAGTATCAGTGTGTTGGGTTTTGCTCTCATTTAAGTTTTTTCATGGTGGGATGGCTCACTTTTTCTACTGCTACTGTTAATTTGGTACTACTAACTGGTCTTGATTCAAGCATGTGAATCTATAAAAGAAAAAATACTGGATAAATAATAATTTACTTATATGTACACTGTTGTTCTCCAGTATTGATATTTTTTATAGCTCGACATGCAACCCTCCCTCCTCCCTCTAAAGGCTCATCATTTCAGACGTCTTCTGCGTATATACATCATGCTTGAAATCTGAGAACAACTGGGTTTGAGCTCTGATTGGTTGAAGTTTGGGTGTACTAAAACAATTGGAATAGGCTATCATATGCATTGTTTTTATAATAGATTAAAATGCTAAGGCTTTAGCATTGCTTTTAGTACTGTTACTGTGGGACTCCCACCACAACAGGAAAGATTCAAGCATGTGAATCTATAAAATACATCAATACTGGAGAACCATAGCGTACAGGTAAGTAAATAGTTTTGTTTAATAAAATGCACTGGCTTGTGTTGCTGCTCAGTGGAAGACCCTTCACTTAGGTCGACTGGTCACCTTTCAGTAGCTTATTGCTATATTTGAGTGTTGTAGTAGTTCTAATGAGGCGAGCCATTTACTAAAACTGTATTCACATGGGTAAAAATAACACTAATGAAGTAATCCAGCGAGAAAATATGCTGCATGGCACTGTATAATTTAGTCCACTGCCATATAATTCAGTCTTCTCCTTCGTTATAATTCCAGTGGTCCTGTCTACATTGTATAAATAATAAGTTTTCAAAGAAGATTACCATTTTTGCTGTATTCCTCCATTTTTCATCAGTATTTGTGTTAATAGACCAACTGATGTTTTGAACCTAACTGAATCAGCTAAGCATCCTCTAACAGCTTGCTCACCTAATATGTAAACCTCTTCTTTACCACATCTGTTCACACTTGTGCAAAAAAATAATGATTTTAAAGTTGTTTGCGTCGCTTGATTCTATGTTAGGATATCCCAAAATATGATTTTTTTTACTGCTAATGCGCAACCCCTACTAATATTGTACTGACATACTCTATGTGGCAGTTCCAGCGTTATTTCCTTATTGTTCTTTGTATTTACAGGGTGCAACCCTTATACTGCCTCCGTGTACCTTTCCCAAGGATCGTATATCACACTTCTGTCAAGCACTGTGATTGACATGAACGTTGCTGCCTGGTCTTTGCTTAACATCTCAGTAATTAAATAAAGCTACCATAGAATTTTATGGAATCCTATTTACCTCAAAAAGGGTATAGACAATCCCCCTGTAAAAATAAAAATCATTGGATCCCCAGTTGCTTAGGCCAATGTAAGAAATTCCTCTAGTGCTGAAGGCTCTGGGAAAAGTAGCTGCTTTGCAACTGTAGGCAGTTCACGTTAATACATGCTCTTTAAGTAGACCTAGACACCCTCTACCCCCTCTGTTGAGAAAAGAAAAATCTGGATCCCAAAGTCAAAGCAGTTGCAGGCCAGCCTCAGAAATTCCTTTTATGCTCAGGTTCTGGAAAAGAAGCAGATGCTGTTCTCCATGTGCTGGAGTGGGGTGGGAACCTGCAGTCTGATTTTAGACCATATTTGGGCATGAAATATACACTTGCAAATGTAAAGATTTGAAGATCATGGATGAGTATAAAAGCCTGTCATGCTTTTGATGCGTCGTTTTTTAAGCGGCATTTGATACTTTGATTATCATCTTCTCCTTTGAAGCGTGTTGTGGAAGCACAGCTCGGCATGATACATTGAAGTGGGTTGCAGCTCCTTTGCACAATAGAATTCATTGTGTGAAGTTACAGACTTTTGCCTGTGATCATTCTCCACTCATGTGTAGACTTCCACAGATCTTTGTTTATCAGCCTCTATTGTTGAATTGCTGCTCAGTATTCTCCGCCTGAAATTCTATAATTATGCGGAATATCTTTCAACTGTCGACTGCATTTTTAGAGCGATTCCGTTCTTAATGGCAAACTATTGGTTGGCAATAAATAAAGCAAGACAGTTACTTACTGGTCCTCTTTCTCCTAATACATTATTCTTAGTAAAAGTGAGTTTTAAGTATAGCACTGGTCGTGATCCCAGTAAGGAAATTATAAGTCTGTCTGTGTCATTATAACACTTTAATAGATGGAGCATTATGCTAGCGCCTCAATCTCATTTATCAATTTATGTGTTTAATTCTTCCAACTGATAAGTCATTTGTGCAGGAAGATCATTGTGACCAAGTTGCAGGAGCTATTATAGGAGTGAAATAAGATTATTTTACCTTCCTGGTGGTTGTTAAAGAAAGGTTGTGTAAGCTGTACGGGAGGACTTCTGATATATGAGGGGTCAGTAACCTGCTGTGTCCTGCTTGCATTATCTTATGTTGAGATGCTTATACATGAGTAAAGTTTGAATTGCTGGTGATCGTGTACAAGGTATAATAGGCATATGGCCTATCTGTTTGAAATGGAATGTTCGAGGCATGTGGGCTGCTGAATTCATATCTGTGCATAGATCGCCGCCTAGTGTTGGGTCCGGATGATTGCACATTGTTGTCCTGGAAGAGTCTTCGAAGTATCACGAGATAGGTGGCTCCTCCCCTGGACTACAGTGCGCATGGGCATCGCCTCCATCCCCAGATTGTTTTTTTCCGCCATTGGGTTCGGATGTGTTTCGGTTCCCTCTGTCGGAATCGATAGTTGATTAACTTTTCTAACTCGAGACCAAAAGGTCTTTAGGCTTGGCGTCGGTATCGTTTTCGTTCGGGTTTTGTCTGTTTCTCAGCTCCGAACTCTTGCTACCCATCCGCGTGCTCTCGGCGCGGACGGGCCTACTCGACGCTCCAGACATGGAACGAACTCCGTTCAAAAGGTGCCCGGTGTGCACCTCCAAGTATTCACACCTCGATGTGCACCCTGTGTGCAACAAATGTTTGTCACCGGACCATGATGAGGCCAGGTGTATGGCCTGCTCGAAGTTCCGGTGTAAGAAGACTCTGAAGATTCGTCGGGCCGCTAGACTCCAGGCCCAGTTATCGGCGCCCCCGGCGCCCCCGCCGGACAACATCTTCGAGGAATTTGTTGAAGACGACGATGTCCTACAGGTTTCGGACTCTAGCCCTGCGTCCGAGGGGGATGCCTACGACGCGGGAGACGAGGAGTTTGACGAAGCCGGCGACGAGGTAGGGGACGACGATGGGGCCATTGCCACCGTGGGGGATAGCTCGGAGGAAGAGCATCCCCAAACTGACTCAGGGGTCAACCCCCTTCATGCGGCCCAGGTCGAGGGATCGCCTTCGGGCCTTACCCAAGACCTCGTTACTCGTCCAGCAGCCCCGCCTCCGGGCCCGGCCACGGACATTTCTGATGCGCCACTCCCGTTAACGAAAACGAAAGTGAAGCCATCGGGATCCACACCTCCGGTTTCAAAACCGAAAGTTAAAGCTGCACTGGTGGGACAGAAGGCTCTGGAGGCGTCGATGTCTAAAAAATTCAAAATGGCCGACTTGAAGAGCCGCGCCAAGATGGCCGACCCGGGGACCTCGGGGTCGACGCCAAAGGCGAAGTCGACCGACGCGGGCGCGTCGGCGCCGAAGATGGTCGAGGTCTATGACCCGAAGAAAGCTTCGAAGAAGCGTCAAGGCGATTCCAGAGCTCTGGCTACGCCGGCTCCGACCGTCGGGGCCAAGGATGGTGATTTGTCGGCTCCGAAGACGGTGCCTCTCGCCGACCCGACTCCCGAAACGGGGAAGTCGCTCGAGCCGGTCAAGCCCTCTCCAGCCTTAACGAAGAAGGTCGCGGAATCCCTGCAAAGGATTCGGAAAGACGCTGTGGTTCCCCGAACCAGAGGATGTGGTGTCGAAGCCCACACTGAAGCCGACAAAGGCGCAAACGCCTATCCGCTTCACCCTGCCGCCGAAGTCAACGCCAAAGGCTTTCGCTCCGAGGCATGGGGCAGGCGTGCCCTCGAAGGAGGTGTCGACGCCCAAAGCGTCATTGGTGGTGTCGAAGCCTCGGCTCCAGCCACTTGCAGAAGAAGAGCGTCGAGAGGTCATCATCGACGCCAATACCGGGAAACTGTCCCTCCTCAAAAGGAAAATCACCACGGAGCCGGTGTTGGAACATTTTTGTATTCCTCTCAAAAACAAGGACTCTGCGGGTGCTTCGGCCCCTATAGCGCCGGCATCTCCACAAGGCCTAGAACGTTCACCAATGCGTTCCAACGCGGGGGATGGTGACGAAGAGGAGGTCGAGTACACCTATCCGGCGTACTCGGATCCGGAGGAGGAACATGAACCTTGGTCTGCCGGAGGCGACCCAGAGGACCCGCAGTCGGGTCAGGAACCGCAGCTCTTTGCGGCAAAAACCTCACCGACGGAGGACTCTGCAGCCTTCAACGCTTTGATCGAAAGAGCTGCAGCTAACCATGATGTCGAGCTACATTCAGATCCTGTGGATGTGGATTTTTTGTTTGACGCTTTCTCAGTGGCTGAAAAGTCAGTCAAGACATTGCCAATGCTCAAGGGAGTGCTAAAGCACGCGCCGGAGGTCTTCAAAGAGCCCACTCGGGCACAGGTTGTCAATCCACGCATTGACAAGAAATATAAGGCAGCGCCCTCGGATCCAACATACATCAAGGGACACTTGCCACTGGACTCTTTGGTTGTATCCAACGCTCGCAAGAGGGCGAATTCACAGACCACTGGTGACGCTCCTCCCCCAGACAAAGAGTCAAAAATATTTGAGGCCTCAGGGAAACGGATTGCTGCACAGGCAGCTAATATTTGGCGCATCTCAAACACGCAGGCCCTACTTGCACGCTACGATAGGGCTCATTACGACACCCTAGAAACACTGCTGCAGCACTTGCCTGACCAGTACAAGGAGGCAGGGGAAATGTTAATTCAGGAGGGAAAGCTCATCACAAACGCTTCCATCAAATGTGCGTTGGATGTGGCTGATACAGCCTCCAGGGCGATCAACACTAGTGTGTTGCTAAGAAGACATGCATGGCTTAGGATATCAGGTTTTAAACCGGATATACAGACAACCATCCTGAACCAAACAGTTAATCCTGACCACTTGTTTGGCCCCGAGGTGCATGCGACGCTTGAAAAAATGAAGAAAGACACAGACACTGCTAAGTCTATGGGGGCCCTCCAGTCTCAGCAGTTTCGGGGTGGTTCCTTTCGCCGCTCCAATACCAGAGGCACCTCAAGGGGTCAGGCATCGCAATCCACACAGTACTATAAGAGCAATACCCAAACCTCATACACCAACAAGGGTAGAGGTGGCTACAGAGGCAACAACATCAAGGGCAGGGGACGTGGAAACAACAGCTCCAGGTCCACCACCACCAAAAAGCAGTGACGTCTTGTCACTGCCCCCCGACCACACAACACCGGTCGGGGGGAGACTCCAGCAGTTCCTGCCCGCGTGGAAATCCATCACCACGGACAGGTGGGTCAAATCTCTTATCCAGTACGGTTACTGTCTGGAACTTACTTCCACTCCACCAAACATTCCTCCAAGAAACCGTCCTATGTCCGGCGAGCACTTGCACTTGTTGCAGCAGGAAGTTCAAGTCATGCTGCAAAAAGGGGCAATAGAGCTCGTTCCACTACAAGAAAGGGGAACAGGAGTTTACTCTCTGTACTTTCTAATCCCCAAGAAGGACGGATCCCTCAGGCCCATCCTGGACCTCAGGCCCCTCAACTGGTATATTCTCTCGGAGCACTTCCATATGCTCACGTTGCAGCAGGTACTCCCTCTGCTTCAACAGGGGGACTTCCTGGCTACGTTGGATCTAAAAGATGCATACTTTCATATCCCCCTGCATCCTTCCCACAGGAAGTATCTCAGATTCACGATTCAAGACCAGCACTACCAGTTCAGGGTTCTGCCGTTCGGGGTCACCACAGCGCCAAGAGTCTTTACAAAGTGCCTGGCGACTGTGGCGGCGCATCTGCGACGCCAGAACGTCCACTTCTATCCCTATCTCGACGACTGGCTCATTCAGGCAAAGACAGAACAGCAGTGCGCGAACCATGTGTCCCGCACAATTCACCTCCTGCACGATCTGGGATTCTCGCTGAACTGTCCAAAATCCCATCTCCAACCCGCCCATATACGGCAGTACCTGGGCGCGACAATAGACACTCTGGCAGCCACTGCGCAGCCAAATTCAGTGAGAATCGCCAGTATCCAGACGCTGATCCAACAATTCAGACCTCAGCACTCGCTTCCAGCGAAGGTGTTCATGCAGTTGATAGGCATGATGGCCTCCTGCATCTCCATCGTCCCGCACGCGAGACTACATATGCGTCCGCTTCAGGAGTGCCTGGCACGTCAGTGGACTCAGGCTCATGGGCAACTGACAGACCTAGTGTTGGTGAGCGGTCGGGCGTACAACTCTCTGCATTGGTGGAATCCACAAAACCTTTGCAAGGGCCGACCGTTCCAGGAGCCTGTGCCACAGATTATCCTGACAACGGACGCTTCTCTCCAGGGATGGGGAGCGCATGTACTCCACTACACAGTGCAGGGACTATGGACACTACAGCAAAGGAAGATGCACATCAACGTTTTGGAACTGATGGCAATCTTCATGGCCTTGAAGGCATTCAAAGTACATCTGTGCAACAAGGTCGTGTTGATCCGGACGGACAACATGACGGCCATGTACTACATTCAAAAGCAGGGGGGCACCCACTCTCCGCAGCTGTCTCATCTGGCTCAGAGCATGTGGAAGTGGCCCATTCAGAGGAACATCTTCCTCATGGCAGAGCATCTCCCGGGCAAGGACAATCAGATGGCGGACCTGCTCAGCAGGCACAGCCACCAAATGCACGAGTGGGAGATGCATCCATCAGTACTCCAACCGTACTTCCAAAGGTGGGGTCATCCAGAGATAGACCTGTTCGCCACAAAGGAGAACGCAAAATGCCAAAGCTTCGCCGCCAGGTTCCCACACCCGCAATCGCAGGGCAATGCGATGTGGATGAACTGGTCAGGCAGATTTGCGTACGCTTTTCCCCCAGCACCTCTGATACCGCTGGTGGCACGCAAACTTAGGCAGCACTCGATGACTCTCATCCTGGTTGCTCCAACGTGGGCTCGCCAACCATGGTACACCACGTTTCTGGAACTCTCCGTGGTGCCGCATCAAAGGCTTCATCTCACTCCCAGCCTTCTGACGCAGAGCCATGGCTACATTCAGCACCCAGATCCGCAACAGCTCAACCTGGCGATCTGGCTCCTGAAGTCCTAGAGTTTGGCTACCTCAATCTTCCTCCCGATTGCATGAACATCATTCGGGAGGCAAGGAAGCCCACTACTAGAGCTTGTTATGCGGCTAAATGGAAGAGGTTTGTCATTTACTGTGTAAACCACGGTATTGACCCGCTAGATGCTTCCATTCAAAACATAATTTGCTACCTGTTCCACCTGTATCAATGCAATTTGGCGTACTCTTCCATCCGCATTCACCTGTCTGCTATGGCAGCATACCTCCAGAATAGGCAACACCTGACACTTTTTAAGGTCCCTGCTAGCAAGGCTTTTCTGGAAGGACTCAAGAGAGTCGTTCCACCAAGGACCCCACCAGCTCCAGAATGGAACCTCAATGTGGTTCTTACAAGACTGATGGGTCCTCCCTTCGAGCCACTGCACTCTTGTGAGCTTCAGTTTCTGACTTGGAAGGTTGCTTTCTTAGTAGCAATTACATCGCTACGGAGGGTTAGCGAGTTGCAGGCGCTCACCATCCAAGAACCTTTCTTCCAAGTACATGCTAACAGGGTTGTACTCCGCACTAACCCTAAATTCTTACCCAAGGTTGTATCTCAATTCCATATGAACCAGACAATTGATTTGCCAGTGTTTTTCCAAAACCCAGAGACGCTGGCGGGGCAGATGCTCCACACCCTTGACGTTAAAAGAGCCTTGATGTACTACGTGGACAGGACAAAAGATTTTCGCAAAACCAAGCAGCTTTTCGTTGCTTTTGCCTCACACCACAAGGGAAACGCTATCTCCAAAGCTGGGATCGCTAGGTGGATCGTGAAATGCATTCAAATCTGTTACGCTAAAGCTAAACGCACTCTCACTATCCCACCAAGAGCCCACTCCACCAGGAAGTTGGGGGCCTCTATGGCTTTCCTAGGTAACATTCCCTTAGAAGATATTTGTAGAGCAGCCACATGGTCTACCACACATACTTTCACTAAACATTACTGTGTAGACGTGCACTCCAAACAGCAGGCAGCTGTTGGTCAGGCTGTTCTCAAAACACTTTTTCAGACTGCTGCAGCTGGCACGGGCGGCCGCCGCTAATGGAGGGACTGCTATGTATTCTATGCACAGATATGAATTCAGCAGCCCACATGCCTCGAACTGCAAATGCTACTTACCAGTATGCATCTGTTCTTGGCATGTAGGGCTGCTGACATTCATATCGCCCACCCTCCTCCCCGGCGCCTGTAGCAGCTGCAGTATTCATATATATATATGCTCATAGCATGGTCATCACTCACATACTTCACTCCATCTCTGCCAATGGCTAAAAACAATCTGGGGATGGAGGCGATGCCCATGCGCACTGTAGTCCAGGGGAGGAGCCACCTATCTCGTGATACTTCGAAGACTCTTCCAGGACAACAATGTGCAATCATCCGGACCCAACACTAGGCGGCGATCTATGCACAGATATGAATGTCAGCAGCCCTACATGCCAAGAACAGATGCATACTGGTAAGTAGCATTTGCAATATACTTCTGTCAGACCTCAGCGATGCTCCAATCTAGTAATACAAGTCTGCTGACAGTCTCTTATTTGACAAGAAGCCAGGAGGCCCAGTCTTTATTATGCTAGCCCTGAGGGCTTGGAATGGTTTTTCTGAAGGTATCGGAACGCTGCATGAACGTTCGCCTTCTAAAGATTTGTTGTCGAGTCATGTACCAGTAGTCCTGTTCTGGGCATTTTGCTTGTCCACTTGTGTGCCTTGAGTGGTTTGAAGTAACATATCAGAGATGATGATGATGATGATGAAGTAGTATGAATTATTATATTTGCAGATCATTAGAAAGGTGAATTTTAATGCCACATTCCTAAACTGTCTGTAGAATAGAGGAGTTTAGTGTCATGAGTTTTCCCCAGGTTGAGGTTACTATTGTTTACTGAGCAATATCTTGGTGGACACTATAGTTTACCAATACTGTCCAAGGTCTTTGACTGCTGTTGCTTTGTAAATGGCTGGCAAAGGCTACATACATTGGTTATCCTAGAGTAGTATGTGTGAGAAAGTGCCATCTTTCTTGCATGGGTATGCCCCCACTTTTTGCTGAATTGCTGATGTGCTTTGACTGAGTGTGCCCTGGGCTCCTGCCAACCAGGTGCCCAGGGCCTCTGTTCCTTCCTTAAAACTGTGTTGAAACTAAAACCCAATTGGCATCTCTGGCCACCTGTCAGCCCCTAGTAAATGGTGCCCTAGGTACCCAGGGCATGGTGACCAGAGAAGACCCCTAAGGGCTGCAGCACTTTTTGTGCCACCCTTGGGGGCCCTGTACCCTGACACCCACACACTGCCTTTGCAAGCGGAGTGTCTAAGTACAGAACCAAACAAAGAGTTGACATGGCTCACATCCCTGTGTGCCATGCCCACAAGCTCACTGCCCTGGCATTTGTCAGTCACCCCTCTAGCTGGGTGCCCTATGCCAGTGGTGTGGGCACAGGTGCATGAGCCCTATGCCCCTACAGTACCCAGGGCCATTCCTGAGCACTGTAAGTGGAGTGTTGCCATTAAGAGTATATGGTGCTGGGAGGTTGTCATTATGAACTCCACAGCACCATGATGGCTTCACTGAAGACTGAGATGTTTGATATCAAACTTCTCAGCACATTAAACCTGCACTGATGTCAGTGTGGGGTTTAACGTAAAATGCACTACAGAGGGTTTCTTAGAGATGCCCCCTGAAACCTAACCAACTTCCAGTGTCCTGACTGTGTGGCTACCGAGGCTTCCACCACCAGACATGTTTCTGGACCCCTGGGTCGAGAGCCTGCCGCTCTTGGGGGGCCTTGAACAATGCACATGCTGGGACGAGGTGTCAAGCCTCTTCCCCCAGGATGGGCAGGTAAAGCTTCAAAGGCATACCGCCTTTGTTAGCTTCTCCAGCCAACTTGCTGTACTCAGCAACTGGCCCCCACCGGTTCTGACCCCCACTGTGGCGGGAAGAACGGCGGGAAACCCAAATGAGGAAAGGGGATATGCCAACCCCACCCCTCAGGTGGGAGAGGAGAGGTGAAGCATGACTCCGGGCTCCGGCCATCTTGAAGATGGGGAGCCCTGCCCAATCACAGCTAGGCTCCTGCCCCCCTCCCACAGGAAGGAGCTGGCTAGGGGGTGTACCCACCCCAAGACAGGGACTTATTGGTCCCTGCCCTTGCCCTACCTGTAACACCCCTAAATTTAGTATTTAGGGGCACCCTGACCCTTCCTCCCTCAGATCCCGATTGAAACAAGAAGAAGAACAAGAAACAAGAAGACCTGCCGTGCAGCTGCTAACAACACCAACTGACTTGGCCCCAGAACCCCACAGGCCTGTTAATCCTTGAACCTGCTCCTGCGAAACTCCGGCGTCTCCTGCGGACAGCAACCTCGAAAACCCCGGAGGACCTGCCTGCCTTGAACCTTCCAAAAGACTGGGACTCCCTCAAGCAGTGGTTCTGCTCAAACAGCAATACCCCTGGTGCCAGCCATGAACCGCAAATCCAGCCCACTCTGCACCCGCCAAGCCCAGCCTGTGCCTGAGTGAACCAAGACCACGAGGACGTCCCCCCAGCGACTGTGACCCGAAGTCCAGTGCCCAAAGACCCTCCTCGACGAACCAGATGACGCCTACAGCCTCAGAATCAGGGACCCCTCCAACCGCGACCAGCTGAGGGTAAGATTTCCCGACACCAAAAGACACCCCTGCACTCGGCGCCCTGCAGCTCCCTGTGCCTTCCTTTGGGGTACCTACCTCTTCTCCAAGATCCTAACTTACCTCTCAAAGTGGTGGTTGCACCTGAAGAATCTCTGTCCCCGAGCCTGCAGCCTTTGTTCACTTTTCAACTTTCCCGTTGGGTAACATCGAGCGCCCGACAGCTCAAAAGCACCCTGCACCCAGCCGCCCGAGTGCCGCTGGAAGTGCAACTACTACCCTAATCTACTTCCCTACTTGCCCTGAGTGTGTGACCAGGAGCTCAGCTCCCACCGCCGTGTGGCCTGCTTGCTTGCAGCCACCAACCAAAGGCCCCCTACCCTCCATTGGATTGCATTGGGCCTACTCTCTCTCTCCACCCGGCTGCCCCTGTGCCGCTGAGGGTGTAACAACTGTACCTTTACGACCCTGGGAGACCCCCGAGTATGCCCTGAACCACCTTAACTCCACCAGTCGAGTACTTACCTAAAAGTCGATAACTCACTTTCCTTCCATAGGTTAACATTGACTGGTTTCACTTGAAATTTCTTCTAAGTGTGGAGTTTTGAAACTTTAAAATAGTCATCTAAAATCAGCCGAATAACGAATTCCGAATTACTCACCTGTGATCAGTAGAGAAGCCAGTACTGTACCTTTTAGCCCAATACTGAACCGAAAAAGTAATCATAACTGTACTTACCAGTAAACTGAATTTTCTTCGATAGGAAACCATTGACTGTGTTTTCTGTGAAATTTCTTCTAAATGTCGATTTTTGCAAACTACAAATACTCTTTAAAAATCGTACCAAATACCAAAACTTAACCCGTTAACCGCGGCGGTAATTCCGCCGCGGTGCGGCCGTTTCCGTGCACGGGCGGGGCCGCGTCGTCCATTGGCTGACGGCCGCACTGGGAAGGTAGTGCTGCCGTCGGCCAATGGCCGACGGCAGTAAGGAAAGGGTTAATTACTTACCTGTCTTAGTTAGAGGTCCTAGTGCTGAACTTAGGAGTCCAGTACTGGATTACAAAAGTAACGAGAACCTACTTTACCTGTGACTTCAATTTCCTCCCATAGGATAACATTGCTTGGTTTTCACTGAAAAGTTTCCAAGTGCCAACTTTAAAATACAGTTATATTCTTTAAAAATCACTACTGTAACCAAAACGATTTTACCTAACTGTTTACAGCTTATGTCCCAGGACTGAATCCAGGATCCATTCCTGTGGTTAGAAAAGTAATCCATAAAGTAATCGACTGCATTTATATAGAAAAACTCATTGAGCTCAATGTTAAATTGTGTTTGAAATTGCGTTGCCTATTGCAACCACTGTAGCTATTGTACTTACAAAGTCTAGCGCCTTTTTGCAAAGTAATTAGCTAAAGTCACTCGTATTGAGAAAAGTATATTTTGATACCTGTTGGTTCTAAAATAAAACAACGATATCTTTTGATATAAAACAATTGGCCTAGAGTTCAGTTCTTGAGTGTGTATGACCATTTGCTGACTGGAAATTCCAGGGAAATTTAAACTTTATTGTTTAGTTAATTGAAACCATAACAATTTGATGAATGTCACACACAAGTATAAAATGTACAAATTTTTCACTAAAAAAATGTTACAATGTTAAAAAAAGTTCGAAGCATTAATTGTTCATATTGTTTTTATACGTTTCTCAAATGCCTGCAAGAACTTCACCAGCTTACAGTGTATTCTTGGAGCAGTAGTAGCCAGGCTTCCATTTGCTGACTGAGTTTGTACAACAAATGCTTTACACTGTCCTCTGATACTGCCTTACTGCTCGACCAAGCTACCACTTTATAGACTATGGTTATATCTAACTTTAACCTCTGCCATACCTCTGGAGACTAGGGACTCTATACACACTGAGTCTTACTTTGGTCCAGTATATATAGAGCCACTTTCTTACAGTATGGGAGAGCTGTCAAAGTGTACCTGAGTTAATGGTGTATGTTTGTTGACTCTGCTACTGTAGGGAACAGTAATCACACTCCGTTATGGTCAGTGTACACTCAGACCTATACTTGACAATCAGAATAGATCTGTAATAACAGCAGAGCATTACGAGTACATTAAAACTAAGTATCTTCAAGGCAAGCCAGAAAGGCTTTTCAACCTTTGGGGCAGAGATCTATTCCCAACAGTTCAATAACCATGTTTTACATTTATCTATGGAACTTAAAAATTATTTTCAGTAAGGGGTCCTCTTCCAAGGAAGCAAAGTCAGCCATAGTTTTCTGATACAGTGAGGCTTTGCCCTTTGGAACTTCTGCCCAGTTCCCAAGCTTGCTAAGGGGATTGAAGGAGAGAGCTCAGAATATTGAGTCACTGCTGTGGTGTACCCAGAACACCAAAAGCTACCATCCATACTGGAACTGGGTGCCAACCCCAAAAGGAGTGTTTAGCTGCTAACAGAGATGTTTCAAAGTTGGTCTTTCCTTAAACCTTGAGCTTTTTGACCCAGAGTACGTGAACCACAAACAGATGATGGATGGAATGCTGAACATTGTTAAACATTCAACCCCAGTCACAGATCTGGGTTAAATCCATCGTTTTTTTTGCTCACTGTGCCTCTCCAGTTTGGACCCAACCATATGCAAATCATTCTTGACCCTGCTCCCCACGGGAACAGTCCAGCTCAGATTGCCAGACCAGGTCCTCCCTGGACTGGAAAACAAGCATATGTGTAAACATCTCAGTTTCCACCACAAGATTCTCCTTGATATTCACAAAATACACTTCAGCTTTTCCCTTCTTAAGGTCATCCAGCTCCTCATCCACTAGAAATGTTACAGAAGGTTTGGTTGTTTGCTAAGGTCTAGGTGCCAGTTTTTTGAAGATCAGGAACAGAGCCTGGTTCCTGGCACATTGTATTACCCAACTTTACAGACACTGACAACAGTCAAGAGCAGTGGTTCCACTGAAACTAGGGACACTGGTGGAAATCCAAAGTTGTGCTATTTTCATATTTGTGGAACAATATTGCTGGGGTTCTCAAACTATGTACTTCATTCAAATTAGTGCAGTTTCCAGGCTGGACCACAGCCCTTCACATATCTTTGGGCTGGGAATATGGGACTCGTCTATTGTTCATTTTTGGCAGAATTCCTTTTAATACTTTATTCAGCATTTCAGTGTAATACATTTCATCAACAGTGGCAATAAAGTAGTGTATCACATTCTAAATATATGAGTATCCACATCACATCTCGAATTATTAGGCTTTACAAAAGCATAGCATAGTAGTCATTACCCACAGTCTATCCAGAGGAGAGACAGTTGGGTCTGAGCATATTGACATATCGAAGCCTGGTGATCATACAAATTAAATTTTAACTGCCATCATCCCACCTCACCCACTGATTTTTGAGCCTCTGTATTATTACAGCAACCTGCATATAAACATTCCGGACCCCAGTCACGCCCCTACCCACAGCCGATTTCTGTGTCTCCAGATAACCCCATAGACGGCCTCATATAGCCTTGGGCCTACTCTGCACTGGTTGTAACATTATGAAGCAGTCAGGCAATTTGTTGAGGTAAGTACTCTCATATACTGGCTTTAGTGGTGGGCAGTGGTCCCTATAGCCACAGCCAGACCATAGCAACTCTTCGCTTTGCCACTAGTTACAATAGTGCTGCAAATCTTAGAACTGGATTTGGGATGCACGCTACATAGGATAGCAGTGCACTCATGGGGGCCAAGTGCAGATTGGTCCCATTGATATGCTTTAGTATTTTGTTCACCTCATGCCACCTCATATGGAGGTGACCAGCCACTGCTAGGCCAGATGAGTAGACTCCACCGGACAAGTGGCATGATGGTGGAACTCCACATTTAAAGAAGTGTCAAATCTTTGCATAATTGCTTGTGAATAGTGTAGGCAGCTGGGTTTCTGTTGCAATTAACCCCCCTCCCCACACATTTTTGCCAGACTACTGATGCACTTTGACTTTATATGCCCTGAGTCCCTGCCAATCAAGTTCCCAGGACCTGTTTTTTCCCCAAAATGGTACTTTGCACCCCAAATTTTCACCTCTCTGGCCACATATTAGTCCCTTGTAAAAGGTACCATGGGTACCAAGGGCCCTGTAGCCAGGGAAGGCCTCTAAGGGCTGCAGCACTTATTGTGCCACCCTTCAAGTGCGTGATTTGATGCAGAACAAAGTGAAGAGTCAACATGGCACACATCGCTGTGTGCCATGCCTACAACCCACTGCCCTGGCATAGGTCAGCCACCCCTCTAGCTGGGTGCACTATACCAGTAGCGAGGGTACAGGTGGTGGTGGTGGTAGTACTTTATTCGATAAAATTTCATCATAAAAGTATACAATCTTATACAGTTTTAAAATAATAAAAGAGAGGACCCACCAATCCTAACATGCATACAATCTACACATAAAATACCGAAATGCTTAAAAAATAAATATTCAATAAAAACAGATACAAACCCACATAAGGTAATCATACCACGAATCCATATAGCAATCAGTTGGTTAAGGGGGTTGATTTTACCCTCCGCATGCGGGTCTGCCAGGCACTGCCCAAAAATTTAGCCACCCCGCAGACCGTGACAAGAGAGGACGTATCAGTACTGAGGACCCGCAAGGCCATTTTATGGCACCTGAGGCCCAGCCCCTTACATATTGGTTTCAGCCATAACTTCCTTGCACCCCTGTAGGCAGGGCAGGCAAAGCGGAGGTGAGACACAGACTACGTTGGTGATGCACACCCAGGGCAGGATTTTGATACTCTGTCTAGATTGTTCCATCCCAAGGTGAATTCGTTAACCGGAAGGGTCCCAAACCTTAGTTTTAGATAAAGTGCTCTGTCTAGCGGTTTTTGTATGAAATCTAGGAATGGTTCAAGTTTCCTTACAAGTTTAAACTCTAGAAACCGCTCTGTAAGAGGACCCCCTGCGCCTCTGCATGTGGCCACCTCCTGAACCCAGTCCCAATAAAGTTTCTTAATCACTATCTTGGGGGGGTGATTGGCTAGCCCATGATTCACTCAAACCCAATTTTAAAACCAGCTGTTTCAGATTGCTCAACCACTTAATCTGATTCCCCGAATTGAGCAGAAGTAGTTCGTCTAGAACTGCTGCATAGTTAGAGAGCTCCGGGGTTCTCCTAAGTCGTACTCAGAACAGTAGCGGGTGCAGACGAACTACATCTTTTAAGGGACGCCTGCCCATATCTTGCCGTAATGGGTTTAGCGGGGTAGAAACAGGTAGGGACACCAGATCTCTAAGAAACTTATATTCAGATGTAACTAGATCAGTTATATTCTCGAACCCCCACAACTCGGATCTGTATAGTGCCGAGGGTAATGCTTGGCCTTCATACACAGAGAGAGCCGGGGCTACAGGTTTACTCATCGACTCCTTCTGTTCCCTCAGGATAGCCCCTGACACTCGTTTATGGTTTAACCCTTTCGATGCTGATGACGAGCTCAGCTCGTCATCACCCACGGGTGTCGTGTGCTGATGACGAGCTGAGCTCGTCATGAATAAATGGCATCAGTGATTTTCCAGCACACAGCGGGAAAACGCCTAGCAGCCAAGAGGTTAAAAGCATTTTGGCCATTTAAAAGCATTTTGGCCAAGTGATCTTTCCAATTCATCCGACTATTAACCCTAACCCCCAAATAGTCGAATGAATCTACCAGCTCCAGTGGGGCACCATTAAGCAAGATATTGTTCCTGAATCTCCTGGAGGGTGAGATGGCCATAAGCTTTGTCTTAGAGGTGTTGATGGTAAGTCCTCTATCCTTACAAAACGAGCTAAACCGATCCAGAAGCTTTCGAAGGCCAGTGGGGGTTTTAGAGATCAGGAGGGTATCGTCCGCAAAGAGTAGGGTAGGTGTTTTTTCCCCCGCCAGAGATGGGGCGTCAGCCAGTTCCACCCTCAGATGGTCCACCACACCGTTCACAAAGAGGGAGAACAGGGTCGGCGCCATTACACATCTCTGGGGAACTCCTCTCCTCACAGACACCCTCTCTGTCAGTTGCCCCTGGTTACCCCATCTGATCCAGGCATAGTTTCCCTCGTGGAGTTTTTCAATAAATTCCAAGAGGGGCATAGGGAAGCCCATCTTCTCTAGGATATCCCATAGCCTAAAGCGAGGGACTAGATCAAAAGCAGTTTTAAGATGTATAAACGCCAAGTATAGGCTGCCCTTACTAATGATCACGGCCTTCCAATAGATCGCAAAAAAACGGAAGACTTGATCCATTGTTCCTACTTTTTGTCTGAATCCTGCTTGGAAATGGGAAAGGTTATTCTCCTCTTCCGTCCATAACTCCACCCTGGAGATGATTACCCTGCCGATGTTTAATAGCCGTTGTTACCTCAGTAACCGAAAAATGGTCCTCAAGCACCATGGGCATACGGCCCTCACCATCACCAAGCTAAGGGGGGGAGGGGGGGGCGAAGAATCACATCTGCTCCACCATACAGAACAAAGAAGTGGGAGTGCCATTGTTGTTCTGTTAGATGATTACTAATGGGAGCCGTACCCCACCGCCTGGCTTTGTTAATCAAATCCCAGAACAGGGAAGAATTCTTCATATGGGCTGCAGATTTAAGGTCCTGCCAATGTTGTTCTTCCCATTCGCGTTTGGCTATCACTAATGCCCTGGCATAGTCCTTCCTAGCCGCTCTAACTAGTGAATAGTCCTTTTTAAGCAGGGCAGCTGATAGTTCCTTCCTTTTTCCCCTGCACTGGACAGAGTACCAGGGATTACTAGATTTTGCCTGATTTTGGTTCGGTCTCCCACTGTTGCCCTGGATGATGAAATATTGACCCACTTTCTCTATTGTATTCTTATAAACTAGAGAGAAGGACGGGCCCTGAACACTGCCATTTACCAATTCGAATTCCTCTAGGTGTGCAGTCAACTCTGCTATATGCGCCTTAAGCATACTGAGGTTCCCTTCCTGGGATTGGTCCTTGTCACATTTCAGCCTACTGTTAGTTATAGGGGACAACCTCCTTGGTTGTCATCATGGGTTCTTTGTTTCCATTTCCGTTTATTATACCCCACCTTAACTTCATACATAAAGGGTTGTGGTCGCTGTCCTGAGAAGGTATTACCTCCATATCAATTGGATCTCGCCACAAATTGATATCAAGTAAGATATAATCGAAACGGGCTGTTAAGCCTGTTAAAGGTGTTAGCCCCGTCCCGATCAGAGCTTGTCCTGCCATTTAACGCTCTTAGATTGTGTTCCATGGTCAGGGAATTTATCTGACTTGCCCTCGGGACCATTTTCTTATTGGGGCTAGAGACTGGGCCGGTATGGACCATCTAGAGTCCTCATCCTCTATGCCCAGGGGATCATCCCTACTAAGGGGTTCAAAAGTACAATTAAAGTCACCACCCACTATGGTTTTAGAGAGCGGGGGGCATTTAGTTAAATCCTGCTCAAGAGTCACTATTGTACTTGACATTTGGTCCCCTGGGGACCCTCTTGAATAAACATTGAATAGGTCTATCCTGCTCCCCTTATTATGCACTGAGAATGAAAGGTGTAAAATGTCCTCACTCACTGCTTCGTGGGTTGTGATATCCAAATTCAATGCTATCTTTATCCAAATATGAAGTCCCCCGGCGGGTCTACCCTTCCCAGAGCTTATTGCGGGTGAAAAAAAGGTTGAGTAACCCGATTTATACACTGGGAGCAAACTCCATGTCTCTTGGAACATGCAAATATCCTATTTATCGATAAACGTGTTCCACTCTGGTGAGACCATCTTTTTTTGTAGCCCAGCCACATTCCAAGACAGCAGATGTAGCACCCTATGGGTCACAGAGGGCGAAGCTAATTTAACTCCCATTTTCCCACCCTGCCCACAAGAGTTTAGCTCAATAACATCTACTGTAAGCCTTGTTGGCTTCGATGATGAGCTACTATCGCCGTTGCCCCCCCAATTGCTTTATTGATATAATACTGCCACCACCTGGGTGGATCAAAGGGCCCTGCCCCTCTTGGCGTCATTCAACCTGCTCCAATGCACTAAACCTATTCCTTTGTTGGAAGTGTGAAAAAAGGGTAGGCGACAGATGGTTGACCTCCCTCGGGATTAATCCCTGATGAATGTTTAGTGACAAAATATTCTGTCCTTCCTCATGTCGAATCCCTCTGTGCTATCCGGGTCGCGGATGAGTTATAGGGTAGAAATATGCAAGATGCAGAGGAAAGATTTGAGTGCTTGACCAAGATGGCGACCTGCTTCAGATATAGTCTACCGCATGTGTACTCCTAAAATTGATCACTACACAGTTCCCTGTGATGTTTTTTGGCCCAGACCCGATCCAGTCAACCCTTCTAACACAGAGTATTTCACCTGGAACATTAGGAGGGAGTGGCCTGTTTGAATTAAGCCATTGTATACATTTGTTTTTTAGGTTAGAGTGATCCTCACTTTTACCATGGCTTAAAGGGGGGATCCCCACAAGAACCACAACATATGGTAAAGACTCAACCGGAAGATTAAGGGGTGGGCAGGGCTGGTGAGGTCCCCTCTTCCGGACTTTTACCACTAGAGCGAGGATGGAGGTTCGAGGACCCTAGCCCTTTTCCTGTGGGAACTTTCATCACTTGGGTTTTTCCAGCCATCACTGTTCCAGCCCTGTGCGGGGGTGAAGCAACCGGTGGAGGATTTACTATTACCGTAGCCACATCTACAGGTACAGCTGCATGAGCCTTGTACCCCTACATTGACTAGACCAATTCTTAGAAATTGTAAGTGCAGTAATGCCATTAAGAGTATATGGCGCTGGGAGTATGTCATTACGAACTCCACAGCACCATAATGGCTTTACTGAAAACTGGGAAGTTTGGTATCAAACTTCTCAGCACATTAAACCCACACTGATGCCAGTGTGGGATTTAATTAAAAATGCACTCAGAGGGCATCTTAGAGATGCTCTCTGAAAAATGACTAGCCTGTGGTTCAGTCCCTGACTGGTGCAGACCAACCTGCCACCACAAGACCCATTTCTCGCCCTTGGGGTCGGAGCCTACTCTCCCTGAGCACAGAAATAAAGTCTTTCCTGGTCAGAGGTGTTCACACCTCCCCCAGGCCAGGAAGAGCCATCTGTGACAGGGGAGCTTCAGAGGCTTTGGCGACTTTGTAATGTGACCCCCAGACTCTCCAGCTATCAGTAGCAGGCCCCCTTCCTGTCTCCCCTCCTTTTTGGCGGGAAGACAGGTGGGAAAAATAAGCACAGCCCAGAAGGTGTGCCCACCTCTGCCAACCCCCCTCAGATGGGGGAGGGGAGGTGAAGCCCACTCTCACTGCCAGCCATTTTGCAGACACTCTTCAATCACCATTAGGAATTGTGCCCACTCCCCCACGTGGAGTGAGCACACCATGGGTGTAGCCACCCTAAGGTCAGTAGCCAAGACCCCTAAAACACCCCCTCAATACAGTATTTAGGGGGCATCCCTGAACCAAGAAGACAGATTCCAGCAACCTACGAAGAAGGACGAAAGAAGACGCCCAGCAGAGGAGACTGCAGAGAAAGACTGACTTGGCCCCACCCCTACTGCCCTGTCTGTAGTTTCCAGAGATCCTGCGTCAAAAATCACCTTGTTCTGCAGCCGGCAACCTCCAGAACCCTGGTAGGACTGACTGCCTTCAACAAAGACTGGATCTCCTGTGAACGGCAGCTCTGTTAAAAAGAAACTCCCAAAACTGACTCTGAGCCTTCTGAGGACAAAGAAACCTGACGCCTGGAACCACCACTGCACCCGTCAGCTATGGCCCGACTTTGTTTGGCCCACAGGTCCCACAGACGCGCTCCAGAGTCTGAGTCCACCGTGGGTTGACCCCTCCAGGACACACCGACGTAGCCTGCTGCCTCTGCATGGAGACACCCACCCCCCCTCTCCCCCCCAACCACAAGTGGCTCTGTAAAGTGAAATCTTACCTCAAAAAGACACATCTGCATCCAGCTGCCCTGTACCCTTGAGAAGAAAACCCGAGGTGCACCTTCGTCCCTGCGCCCTCCAACTTACCTGCCCAGCTGTTGGTTTCTCCCAGAAGTCTTCCGGAACGAGCCTGCTGCCAAAATGCCAAACCGGCAACTCCCATTGAATTCCACAGGGCACCCGACGCCACAACAGCGCCCTGCTCCCAGCCGCCTCTGCGGGTGTACTTTGGGTGCTAACTCTGATCCCCCTTGCCCTGAGTCTAACACCAGCAGCTGTGCTCCCACAACCTTATGACCTGCTCGTGAGCAGCCACCAACCGAGGCCCCCTACCCCCCCTTTGGATAGCATTGGGCTTCAGCAATCTGCACCTGGCTGCCCTTGTGTCCCTGAGGGTGCTTTGAGAGTGCATCCTTGACCATGGGAGAACCCTAGTTCTAACCCCAGAATACCAACTCCCACAAACTTGAACTTGCCTGCAAACCGATAACTTCATTACCTTCCATAGGATTGCATTGACTTTTTTCCTTAAATTCTTTTAAGTGTACAGTTGGTTTGTATAAAACACTGAAAAACTGCAAATGTACAAAAACTTATTTACGGACCTTTTTCTCTAGGAAATATCCCAGTGTGGTATCTAGGCATATCGCACAGAGTGGAAAAAGTAACTTCAAAAGTAATCGTAAAAGTAACGTACAAAGTAATCTGTAAAGTAAATTAAAAGTAATTTTGAAACATTGACTTGACTGTAATTCAATCAACTGCATTTGAACCTGCATTCAATTGTAAAACATTGCATAAGATTTTGTAGAGCATTTATTTCACTTACCTGCACCAGGCTTGGCTTGGTTCTAGAAATAAAATAACGTAATAATTGTTTTGATACAAACAAATTGGTCTTAGTTAAGTCTTTGAGTGTGTTATCTCGTTCTGCCTTGGTGTGTACAACAAATGCTTAACACTACCCTCTGTTAAAACCTTTCTGCTCGCCCACACTACCACAAATGGAGAGTAAGGTGCCATCTACTTTTACCTCTCCCTACCTTTGGGGTACCAATGGGCTCTGTGCACACAATACCTCATTTTGGTATAATATATGCAGGGCCAAAAGTATACATGATTAAGAAACTTAAAATGGAGGCTCTTCTGTATATAGTTGTGATATCAGTTTCACTTGGTAGAAATAATAAATCCCGCTATAGGATGCCCAAATCAGTTTCCCACGAATGCCTAGCTAGTAGCTGTGAGATATAAGTTGCATCTGAGCACATCATATAAAGTTTGAAAACCCATCTCCTGATAGAGCTCAAATTAATGAGTGAATTCTGGAAGTGCAAAGGAAACCTGTTGGAAAAGCTTTCTTAGCCACCTCTCAAGTTGAAAGTATATGAATACACCACAGGGGACTAATATTAGCCCTGGTCTTCTAGTTGTCTAAAGTCAAGAATTGACCCTCTGGACACAGGTGGCCAAGTTGGATGCTGTCTCTCTTAAGAAGCAAGGACATAACCCCTGATCCAAGTGTATGAGTCAGCAAAGAAGTATGGGTCAGAGGCATTACCGGGGAATATAACCACTTTACACTGGCCCTACTAGCCAGTGTCTATCACACCCACTGTGCGAGTTACATAGTGTGAATACAGAGGATGGCTGTGAGGATTGTGGTGTATTATTTGATGTGGTTGTACAATTACTGGGTAATAAACTCACCAAAACTGTCTTGGGTCCAGTCAGGCTCGTTTGGTAAACCTGTTGCTCAACCCTGGGTAGCTGTGGCTTTGAGTATAAAGGCTTGAACAAAGGAACTGGTGTAAAGCATTTAGATGCACCAAACAGAATAAGAAAGTCACCCACCACAAAGCAATTCAAATACCAATTAAAAAAAATATATATATTTTTTTAATGGATTTATAGACGCCAAGATGAACAGAATCCATCAGAGGGTTTGGAAATACAGATTTTTAAGTGAAACTTAGATCTCAGCTCTTTAGTCCAACACACAAATGAGCATTAGGAACACTAAAGTTTTGAACATTTGGAAACATGTTAAAGAGTTGTGTTTGACAACTTAAGCCTGGACTGGGCAACCAATTCCAACAGGGAGAAGGTCAGGAGTGCCCATAAAGAGTATTTGGACAGTTACCTGGTAACCAAAGCAGTCTCTGGTCCAGTTCCACATTTTATACAAGGACCGCTATAGACCTCAGTGGATTGGTTCTGATGCTACTAGATGCTCTGGGTGCTGTGGAGTAGACAAGGGAGGGGGGGGGGGGGGCTTCCTGGGGTTATTCCTCAGTCTATGGGTAAGGTGGGGCAACTTGATCCACGGAGGTCTGCATCTCTCGAAGTGCTCTTTGAGTCATCAGAGCTGCTTGCCTGTGGTCACAGCAGGACCAGCGGTACCCTATGGGGAGGGCTAGTGTCCTTTGTTGGTGACCAACCTGCACTCTGACGAGACTTCCTGGTCCAGCAGACTTGGTACAACTTTTGAGCCTCGAAGTGTGGTCTCCTTGGCTGCACGTCAGAAATAGTAGCGAGTTAGTGAAAATCGTGTACTTGTGCATAGATCGCCATCTGGTGTTGGGCTCGGATGTTTGCACTTTGTTTTTGTCTTTTAAGAAGTTCTTTAGGTCTCGGCTAAAAGACGCGCGTAAGCGCGTCTCCGCCGAGATCTTATGTCAGGGACGATGCTTCCCAGGAGACAGGGTCTGTCGCGCGCTTTGCCTCTCTGGAGGCGATTTCCGCTGGCCACGCGCTCGCGAACGCGCTCAGCTGCTGTCTCCTGGGAAGCAGATACACCACACGCGCATGCGCAGAAACAGCGACAGACACACACGAGCGCTCATGCACGCACGCACCCACACATACAGCGAACCCAGCGTCGCATGCATACACACACACACGTGCACCGAGCATCCCCCCCCACCCCTCCGTCGTCGCACCCCTCCCCTCCGCCGTCGCACCCCGCCCCCCACCCCTCCGCCGTCGCGCACACACACACGCAGACATACAGGCATTCTCTCCCCCCCCCCCCCCCGCTCCGCTCACCGGTCAAAGGCCCTCCGGACACGCAGACATACAGGCATTCTCTCTCCCCCCCCCCCCCCCCCCCCCGCCGCTCCGCTCACCGGTCAAAGGCCCTCCGACCGCGGGGCTCTCCCTCGGTGCTCCTCCAGGCACTCCGTGGGCGCGGGCTTCACAAAACGGAAGTCCCGCCCCACGATAGGTTTCGTTTTCTCAGTCCCGCCCCACGTTAGGCAAATGAAACAAGTGCATGCTCTCTCCCTGCAAATCAAAGAAGTGCAGGCTCGCTCACTGCGAATGAAAGAAGTGCACATACTCAGTGCCTGACAGTGCCTCAGAGTTTAAAGCGCTGATTGTACACCACTGAGCACGTGCACAGGAAAGCTGTCTTCTTCCACAACAAGGAGTACATGCATCACACCTCGTCCTTTATCAATAATAAATTCACCGCCGTGCAGCTGCGCACTGCATGTTTCCAGGATCGGCTTGCAGTGTAGTGCAGTGCGGCCTCGTGTGCACCAGTATGAGCTCAGGCCACTATTAAGCCAATAATTCAACACCTCGCGTTCCACATTGCCATAACCCACGCGCCACTGCAGTTAACCAGCGCCAGCACAGAGACCAGTGCAGCGGGCGATGTGAAACCACACAGCTGGACCGCCAGGCCGCACACTCAGTACTCACTGCCAGCACCCTCCTCACTTCCGCCCGTGCCCCCTCCGCCGCCCTGCTCCAGGGCACCCCAGTACTTCTCAGCGCGGAATACCCTGGTGAATGCACGCCACTGCCGCCAGTATTGCGCGGCTCAGTGACGTAGCGAGGATTCCACGGACCCCGGTGCTACCGCGCCTGCTGCGCCATTCCCAGCAGCGCCCCTGCTCTCACATAGAACTCAGTGTCTGGAAGCGATCACGAGCAGTGGGATGGACAGGCTCGCCCAGGCTGGCAGTGTCCATACCCGTGGTGCCCAGCTCCAGAATGCAGTGTCTGGAAGCCCTCACACGCCGTGACAGGCGGGCACTCTCTGCCAGTATCCCCTTGCCAACTGTCTGCTGAGCCCGATTAGCACTCTTTAATTAATCTGCGAGGCTGCAGGGAGGCGCTGACCTGTTCACACTCACAGTGACCCTGCCCCACCCGCGTCCTGCCCTCCCTCTCCAGGAATGGGGACTCCCTCTGGGGAAGCCCGCTCTGTGCCAGGCCCAGCCGCCAGACACACGGAGGTGGAGAACGGCTGCTGCCCAGACACGCAGGGAGTGACCACGGACACGGCTGCCAGCACCACACTGCGCACAGCGCGCCCTCCAATCACGCGGCGGCCGGTCAGGATGCGACCCTGCGGGCACCGGAGGGCACCCCGCGGCGCAGTCTGTGGGAGTCCCGCTCGGGCACTCCCTGCTACCAGCGCCCCCTGCCAGCTTCGAGCGGATCTTTAATGGTATTTAGAACTACATGCATACACCATCTTCAATAAAGTCATTGCACATTTTCAGTAACACCTAAAAATGCATTTAACATAGTGAAAAGAGGCACTGGGCGTCCACACAGAAAGCCAACACTCCCCACAGGGCTTTCATGAACTGCTGCCCCCTCCCGCCAGCAGCCCAACTCAGATTGAATCATTCCCGCCGGCAGGTTTACTCCGTCGGAGGCTCACGCTGTGTGCTCACTCACTGCCATGCTCACTCACCACTGGGCTCACTCCATATCAAGCTCTCTGATTGGACTCGCTCACCAACAGCCTCACTCCGCGCTGTCTTCAGTCACTGCAGAGTAGTGAGTGCAGAGTAGTGAGTGCAGAGTGCAGAGTAGTGAGTGCAGAGTGCAGAGTAGTGAGTGCAGAGTAGTGAGTGCAGAGTAGTGAGTGCAGAGTAGTGAGTGCAGAGTAGTGAGTGCAGAGTAGTGAGTGCAGAGTAGTGAGTGCAGAGTAGTGAGTGCAGAGTGCAGAGTAGTGAGTGCAGAGTGCAGAGTAGTGAGTGCAGAGTAGTGAGTGCAGAGTAGTGAGTAGTGAGTGCAGAGTGCAGAGTAGTGAGTGCAGAGTAGTGAGTGCAGAGTAGTGAGTGCAGAGTAGTGAGTGCAGAGTAGTGAGTGTGCAGAGTAGTGAGTGTGCAGAGTAGTGAGTGTGCAGAGTAGTGAGTGTGCAGAGTAGTGAGTGTGCAGAGTAGTGAGTGTGCAGAGTAGTGAGTGTGCAGAGCAGTGAGTGCAGGTGCAGAGTGGTGTGTATTGGCAATGTAAATGACAATGCCATTTATTTATGATTTAAAAAAAAAAAAGAAATGTCATGAGCAATGCCAATTGCTCTACCTTTAATGATGCCGAGACCATTGCATTGCAAATGCTTGTTATAGTCATGAGATGGGTTACTCCTCCATGGGATCATAGTGTGCAGCTGGTTTCCCTTCTCTGGTCCTGCTGCCATTGGATTTGCAGTGACAACCCCTTACCAGTGGTCACAGTGGTTTTCTCACGATTTGCGTAGCAATCCACTACTAGAAAGTGGACATTTGTATGCTCTAAAACTTTGTCCATTGGTGCTTGGCTCCAGTCCACACTTGAGGTTGGGGAAGCACATCTGGGCATTTCGCAGCGACCGCTATAAAACACTGGGCATTCAGTTGTAACAACAGACCTCTGCCATTTGAGGGCATGGCTGCAGAGATTGCAGAAGGTGGTTTTGGCACTTGGCCTCCGGAGCCTGATTGTGGCCCCACTAAATATTAAGATCTGCATTCCACGGCCTCCTGGCAGATAGGACCGAAATTTAGGGGAGACATCTGTGGTTCGAAGGGACACCCTATTAACCACCCCCAACTTCAAAGGCACACTCCTGTATAACTAATGGTGCCATCCTGCAGCAAAAGCTGAGATACACTTGTGGAAATGTGGGGCTTTAGAAGCCGAGAATTGTGTGGTGCACATTGCCTGAGGACTCTGTTCTGCACAAGGAGGATCACTGCTGTTTAAAGGGACCGCATGCCCTTTCTGAATAGTGGCTGGCCAGGGCTGACTATCTGCTGCAATTTGGCACCCTGAAGTGTGCACTCCAAGGGCTTGGTGAGCTTGTCCCCTATTCTTTCTGAGGTCTCGGGGACATCAGTGCTCTCCAACTAGGGACCCACACAGTTTACTTGCGACACCTGATGCACGGTGTCCTCTCAAGTGCCCACATCGTCTGCTGGATTCTAACTGATAGCGCGGTGTGGAACTAAGAATTGTGCCTGGAGGCAGGATTGCCTTGTAAGGTGCCCCCAAAGTCTGGCCCAAATCTTAGACGTGTGGCCCCCGCATAGTTGGGCCCTTGGCACGAATAAGCGTCTAGTTGGTGGTGAGCGGATTCACCGGTTGCTGGACCCAGAGTAGCCTGCTTCGTCGATCGTACCACATCGCTGTCTTTCAACATGCTGACTGTGTGCTCATTGCGCGCGGTGTCCAATTAAACAGGTTGCGACCATCTAAGGTGGGGGTTGTTACCGTAGTTGTGCCTCATTCTATCTCTTGAAGCCCTGCTGAACTTGAGCCTGTGTGTGTGACTGGATCTATGTGGTGCGACCAATATCGAGGTGCACTGGACGTTATCCCTCATTTACTCCAGTATTGGAACTTTCATAGATTCACATGCCTGAATCATTCCCCGTCGTCGAGACGGGAGTCTCCAGTAAATAAAAAAAGCAGTGCTTAGTAGTATACCAAACTGAAACGAGGCCTATGCCCATTTCCCTTTTGCAACCCATAGCCTTTGTTATGTAAAAAAGGCCCAAACATTTCCCTGAACCAATCAGAGCTCCTCACCCTCCAGAACACTCCTGAGAGAACCTTCTGCCCCTCAGATTTTTCTACCGCACGTTGTGCTAGGGAGTCTCCTTTGAGCTCTGCTCAAACTCTTTACTTCTACAGTATTTTGACTTAGATTTGAGGTTTTTCATCTACCATGTCTGAGAAAGAGAAGAAATGATTATTTAGAGCCTGTTCCACCTGCTCTAAGAAGAGGCTTTATACAGATGACCCTCTATTGCCTCTATCTAGACCATAAGGCAGCAGATTGTAAGGTATGTCGTACCTTTTCGAATAAGACCTTGAGAGATCGTGAGGGAAGGCTACTGATCTGGCTTCAGAAGGTTAAGGCCAGGAAAGAGATCCTCTCAAGTGAGAGTGAAGAGGAATCTGTGGCGTCTAAGGGATCTCAGAAGAGAGGTAGATCTCCTCAGACACATTCCTCAGGGGAAAGACCTGAGAAGGCCCCAAAAAAGACCACTCCAGGGTCTTCAGGGCGCAGTCCCTCAGAATCCCCTTCAGTCTCAGCTAAGAGAAAAAGGGTTCTGCTGGTGAGGTTAAACTAGTGAAATCCGCCTCTGATCCACCACAATCACCTCAGAAAATCAAGATTACCATCAAACGATCTTCTTCTACGCCTTCTGAGGAGAAGGGTACTGTTTCAGCACCGTCGGCGGGACTGTCGACAAAAAAGGGATCATCGACGACGACAAAAACACCTCAGTCGTCGACGAAGAAAGATAATGTGAAAGCTGGTGAGAAAACACCGTCGACGATTTCACCGTCGACGGCGATACCGTCGACTGTTTCACCGTCGATGAGAGCGTCGACTATCGCGTCGACGGCGGCAGCGTCGACGAGGACTGTGTCCGCGATGGCAGTGTCGACGGCAGCGTCTACGAGGACAGCGTCGACGGGGACTACAACGTTGACGGTGGCGTTGACGACGATGACTACGTCGACGATGGGAATCTCGTCGACGGGCTCGTCGACGAGGGAAAAGACACCAGAAAAAAGGTTGGTGCCTCGGAAAAAACCAGAACACCAGAGGTTACATCTCCGAGCAAGGTCTCCCCATTGTTGCCGTTTCACCTGCTGGAAGAGGACAACACCCGTCGACAATGACAACTTCCATCGTCCGGCTCTGTCAGATGCTCCCCTGGGTGGAAAGATTGCTCACTATCTTCACAATTGGTGGAAAATAACAACGGACCAATGGGTCCTCAAAATAGTTCAATTCGGTCATACCCTAGAATTTCTTCAAGCACCCCCTTGTACGCCACCGATGCACCAGAGAGCCAACAATCTGCATCAACTCCGGCAGGAGATTCGGACAATGCTCCGAAAGGGAGCAATAGAACCGGTACCGAAAGCTCAGGAAAACAAGGGGTTTTACTCCCGGTTCTTTCTTATAAAGAAAAACAAGCTCCAGTGGCGCCCCATTCTGGATCTCAGATCCTTAAACACCTATCTCAAGAAACAATCTTTCAGGATGGTGTCTCTGCAGGACATCCTTCCGTTATTAAACCCAGGAGATCATATTACCACATTGGACCTACAAGACTCGCATTTCCACGTGCCGATACATCCTGCACACAGGCAGTACCTTCGGTTCTGGGTAGCCGGAAGACATTACCAATTCAAGGTACTGCCATTCGGCTTGAAGTCAGCGCCAAGAGTTTTCACGAAATGCCTGGCTCCAGTGGCGGCTGTGTTGAGAAAGCAAAAACATCAAATATTTCCTTACCTCGACGACTGGTTAGTCAAGGCACCATCAAAGGTACAGGCCAGAGCGTCAACACAGGCCTGCATAGACTTATTTGCAAATCTAGGATTGACTCTCCATGAGGGAAAGTCGAACCTCCACCCAGCAAAAGTGATCACATTTCTGGGGGCAAAATTGGACACGGAATGCAGCAAGGCGTTTCCCTCCGAGGACAACTGAGGATTGTGTCCCTCTTCCAAGACTTTGTAAAAAGAAAGTCTCTTTCAGTCCGCAGGTATCCTTGCTGGGCACGATGTCATCTTGTATTCCCCTGGTACCTTGCTGCAGACTAAGGATGAGACCACAGCAAGAGCAGATCGATCTCCAATGGCGTCAAGCGGAGGGATCCTTCGACGATACAATAGGGGTGACACCAGTGATGGTACAGGCAGCAAAGTGGTGGACACAAAAAGCAAATGTGTCTCAAGGACTGACGTTTCTGGCAAGGGCGGCTCCTCTAGTGGTAACAACGGATGCGTCGTTGGAAGGATGGGGAGCTTTCCTTCAGGACCTTCAAGTCAGCGGTCGTTGGAAGGCGCAGGAGCAGCAATTACACATAAATCTGCTGGAGCTCGGAGCGATTCGCTTGGCATTGCTGGCTTTTCTACCAAGGATAAGAGGTTCGCCGGTGTTGGTAAGAACAGACAGCACTACGGCGATGCATTATGTGAACAAGCAAGGGGGAACGAGATCTCTCTCCCTGTCTCAGGAAGCCCAGGAGATATGGGAATGGGCTCTTCAGGAAGGAATATCATTGGCAGCAGAACACCTCCCGGGGGATCAAAACATCAAGGCGGATACTCTCATCAGGCTCAAATCGTCCTACCACGAATGGGAGCTAGACCAGGGGATCCTGAACAGCGTCTTTCGAAGATGGGGGAACACCGATAGTGGACCTCTTCGCTACTAAGGAAAACAGAAAATGCCAGTACTTCGCAAGCTGGCTTCCCCAGAAGGGATCTTGGGGGAATGCGTTTTCCATGGCATGGTCCGGCATCTTTGCCTACGGTTTTCCTCCAATTCCTCTTCTCCCCTGCGTACTGGTGAAGATCAAGAAAGAGCCGTGCAGACTGAACCTCGTAGCCCCGTGGTGGCCCAGACAACACTGGTTCACGGAACTGCTGCTGCTGTCGGAGGACCGTCCAATTCGGTTGCGTCCAATTCCATCGCTTCTGACAATGTCCAAGGGGCAGGTGTTCCATCCGGACCCGAAATCCTTGCGATTAGCAGCCTTTCTCCTGAACACTGTGAGTTTAGCCATCTGAACATCTCACACGAATGTAAGGAGATCCTGTCCAAGGCCAGAGCGGAGAGTACCAACAAGACCTACAGGATGAAATGGAAGAGGTTTTGTCTGTGGTGTAAGAGGCATAATGTGCACCCTCTTACTGCTGCACCTCATCAAATTATTCCTTACATTCTGCTATTAGCAAAGTCAGGATTAGCACACGCCTCCATCAAGGTGCATTTGGCTGCGTTATCCCGCTACAGGAGGTCATCGTCAGGCCCATCCTTATGGTCATCAAGGATTATCAAACAGTTTATGAAGGGGATATTTAGGGTCTTTCCTTCAGTAAAGCTTCCACCACCATTATGGAATCTGATTATTGTACTCTCTCAATTGATGAAACCACCATTTGAACTGATACACAGGGCAGACCTGAAGTTCTTGTCCTGGAAAGTGGCTCTTCTCATTGCATTGACATCAGCGAGAAGAGTAGGTGAACTTCAAGCGCTCACAATTCAGGAGCCTTTCTTACAATTTCAGGAAGATAGAATGATTCTCAGGACAAGCCCGAAGTTCATTCCGAAGGTGCCAACTGATTTTCATTTTGAACAAACCATTGGTGTTGAAACGCTTCTTTCCTCATCCGTCAACAGCAGCAGAACGAGTATTGCACTCGCTGGACGTTCAGAGATGTATGAAATTTTACTTGAAAGAAACTAAGGCATTTCGCAAGTCTTCTCAGTTGTTTGTCGCTTTCAGCGCACCCAGAAAAGGTTTCCCGCTTTCTAAGAGGGGAATTGCCAGATGGATTTCCTATGCGATTGTCTACTGTCATCAAGCTGCTGGAAAGCCTTTGAATGCACGAGTTCGTGCCCATTCCACAAGGGCGGTGGCCACATCCACTGCGCTGTTTGGAGGAGTGCCAATCCAGGATATCTGCAGAGCAGCGACCTGGGCATCTAAGCACACCTTCACCAGGCACTACTGCTTGGAGGCAGCTGCAGAATCTGATGCAGCGGTGGGAGAGGCGGTACTGCAGAATATCATCCAGTAACGGTCAGCCTTTTTTACATCCCTCCATCCATACTTTCTCTTGTTTACAAAGTCACATTTTATAGAAGTATATATGTATATTTATATGAGATTATGCTTCATTTTCAAATGGTATTGCATGATTATGAAATGTATCAGAAATGTGCTTTGTTTTTTCACAGCTCGCTATTCTGATTCAGGCATGTGAATCTATGAAGGTTCCAATACTGGAGTAAGAAAACAAGTTACTTACCTGTAACTTTAGTTCTCCAGTATTGGAATCTTTCATAGATTCAGATTTGGTGTGACCATGTATTGTCCTCTGTCATGTCTGCTCGCATCCTGTGGGTGAACTTCTCGAGTTGCTACCAAACCCCTTTCGCTCACTGCCTCCTAACTGACCTTGTTGCATACCGCCACCTGCTTTCTGGGACCCTGGCTAGGAGTGACTTCAGCCCAGTGCTGCCTAGTGCCCGGGGGGGAGGAGGGGGTTGTCTCCATTCTGTGGGTGTTGGATAATTGGTGTGAGTTGGAGGGCAGAGGGAGGCTTGCGACCAGGGGGTCTGCAGAGTGTAACCAATTGACCTGCTGGGTATCAGTTCGAAACGCAATAGGGGGCTGATACCAAGAAGCCTAAAGTCTCTAAGACCAAGGACATTTTGCCAGCCTTTCTGCCCTCTGTGAGCACATCTCTTAGGAAGTCTACTTCATCCTCCTCAGCTCAGTGCCACATACTCCATTAAAAACACCATTGAGAAAAAAAGACCCAGTTGACGGACCCATTGACGACAACCCCATCGACGAGGACAGCAAGATCGTCGACAGTCAGTCCCTCGCTGATAGTATTATCAATGCTGACGATGACGGGATCACAACACATGCCTCATCTACGGCCTCGTCGGCAGTTGCTCCGATGACGAAGACACCGTCGTTGAACTTGACGACAACCTAGTCGATACCGGTTTTCAAATCGCCAACGATGAAACACTCGTCAGCGACATTAACGTTTAAAAGGAAGACACCGTTGACTATCTCGTTGATGGAGAATCCGGAATGAGGTCATCTGAGTTGGCATCCTGGAGTAAAATTTCTCCACTTCCACCTTCTCATGTATTGTAATTGCAGGAATCTGAGGTCCTTTTGAGCCTGCTTATGGTTCATCTCAGCTCAAAGTAAAATGCCAGGATACAGATAATGAAGAAGAATATTAAGAAAAGTCGTAGTATTTAGAGGCATATTTCTCCTTTGAAGATAGCCCACCTCCAAAATCACATAGATATGAATCCTTTCAGGAGAGTTAAGATTTTGAGGAGGAAAGGGATAATCTTCCGCCACCACGGGAAGATACCATTTCAGTGCTAGCTTAATTGATCTCGGTCCGAAGACACTATAGGTGACTATTACAAATGATTCCTGGAAGCAAATGCTCCAGCACCTACCACCCGAGTAAGCAGCAGGGTGCACCTTCGTCTGAGGTTTCACAGCCGCCACAGGTTACACAGAAGACACTACCTCAAAGAGTGATAGCCATCTGGGATGACTATATAGAGAGTGATGTGGAGGACAAGCCTGATGAGGGAGAGCTGACTCAAGAGGAGGTGCCTGTGGGCGATGAATGGGACGACTATGTTGCGCCTTCCTCTCCTTCTCCCGCACCTTCCGCAGCAAACTCTCTGCCGGAAGACATTTTTAGGGTTTCACGAACTGCTGGAGCGGGCCTTGAAGAGGTTTGACTTAGTTTGCCTGTTTCAACGAAAGAGGTGTTTCCTTTATGATTTTAAGGATTCCGCTATCAATCCGGCCAATTCCATAGTGAACCACATTTGGGAAGAAGGGATAAAACTTCTGAAGAGCCTGAGGTCCGTACCTGCAGCAATTTTGAAAATGGAGAAAAAATATAAGGCTTCCGAATAACCTCCAGCATGTCTAATCAGCCATCCAAGACCTGAATCGATGGTCATACAAGCAGCCCAGAGACGCTCCAGAAATCCAATGGCTACATGCTCTGCTCGTCCTAATAAGGATAGTAGAAGACTGGATAATACGGGAAAGCGTTTCGCTGTAATGGTGGCCACGTCCGATAAAGCATCAAATACGTTGGCCAAATTAGGTCGGTACAGCCGACAAATGTGGTCCAATTTGGCGCCATTTTTAGACCAACTTCCGGTCGATTAAAATAGGAAGAGGCGAGGCAGATTTTACAAGAAGGGGCTAGAGCTGCCTCTGAGATCATAGATATAGTCGTGCACATCTCATCAGTGGCTTTCAGACAGATGGCAGTGGCAATCACTTTACGCAGACAATGCTGACTTAAAGCTACATATTTCAGTTGGAGATCCAAACCAAGATTGTCGTTATTCCCTTTGATGGTGAGAATCTATTTGGGAAGCATATAGAAGATGTGGTTCAAGGGATTAAGGCTGACACGAACGCGGCATGCTCCCAAGGAACACTGCAACAGCAGCGGTATCAGTCCTTTTGAGGTAGAGGTGGAAAAGGCCAATACCAGCAGAAGTCGACTTTTCAATCCTATAGTTATCAACCCTACCAACAGGGGTATCGCCAATATGCAAATCAGCAGCAATACTGATCACATAATGTGCCCTATCCACAACAGACAACCAGAAAAAGACCTGCGGCACAAGGAAAGGCACAGGACAGTGGTAGACAACAGTGACACTTTCAGAGCACCACCCCCCATCTGGCTACCATGCAAACCTCATCAAATCCACTACCTCCATCAATATTACCAACAATGGTTAGCAATAACATCGGACAAATGGGTGTTTGACATCATTCAATTCAATTTTCAATTCCAGAAGCTTTATTCGAATTGTAAACACGAATTCCTAAAAGCATACAAATAAAATTCAGATTTAAAATGAACAGTTCCGATGCTGGTTCAGTGACTACATTTACAATAGATAATTGAAAAAGGTACAAAATTTGTTAAAAACATTAAAATCAAAGAATTTCATGATATAGTACAGTGGCCTAGTGAGAAAATTCATTTTGAGTTTTAAACATTCTGCATATTCGGCAAAAACAGGTACAAATCTAAATTTACATCGTGTTTCTATACCTCACGGTAGCTCTCAGAAAAGAAGATAAGATTACAATGGTGCGCTCATTTTCTAGAGATCTTAATTTATCATATGCCCCTCTAAAAGACCTCAAGCCCCATGATACAAGTTGGGGTTTCAGCAATTTTTTCCTCGGATGGCTATAAAAGGTGCAAAAGAGAATACAGTGAATGTTAGACTGAAAAGAAACATCGTCACAAGGACAGGTTCTTTTTTCTTTTGACCAGTCATTACACTGTGGAAAGGTTATCAGTCTAAAGAAAGTCTCTAAGCGAAAACAAGTCAGGAGCATACGGTTGAAAGGGGGTTGTTCGATCAGAAGATACAACTGGGCCCCCTTATTAACAGTAATCAGATCGTGGTCCATGACGTGTCTTCTTAGATCTTTCTTCCCGCCGTCTTGTTCTCTCTAAATGTTGTAAGAGGAGTTTTTTAAGGGCAGTTCTAGACATGTTCGCCATACTATCTGGGTTGGAAAAATATTCAGGATACCCAATTTCTTGCAGAAGGTCTTTAACATAGGTAAACCATTGGATGTTAGTGGCTCCATCAGATGCCAAACAATCCTTTATTATATCTCTATTCAGGGAGGTCTCTGGATTAACCCATACATTATGCCATAGCCAGACTGGGGATGATTTAATAGTGTCTGTAACATATGGCAAGGCTACTTCCATATGTGTCACATATGTTGCCGTACTCTTTGGGGTGGCCAATCGGTAGCGTAGGAATCGATTTTCAACTCGTTGGATGGTTTCCACGGACTCAATATCCCATAGTCCGGCCCCATATGTCCCAGTAGAGATACATTTGGCCTTAAAATTCTGGAGCAATTCTCTTACTGGTCTTCCACCTAGCTTTTTTGCAAAATTCACCAGAGCTCCAGTAGCTCTGGTAAACGCAAGACCCCTGGCAGTTACTGCAGGTTTCCATGAACCCTTTTTTCTCAAAATGTACGCCAAGGTAGCAGAATCTGTCGGTAAGCTCTACCTGTCTACCGTCTAGAACAATTGAACAGGATGTTCTTCGGTTCTTGGGTCCGCATGACATAGTGTATGTTTTAGAAACGTTCACGCGGAGGCCTCTACTTTTCATGAAATCTGAACATTTCGACACCGCCTTTTGTAAACCAACCCTGGTCTGGGACATAATTGCCGCGCCATCCGCATACAGGAGTATGGGAATGGGTGTCCCATTTACTGTGGGATAATCGTGGGACACATCAGTCAGGGTGGATCCAACCTTGTTTATATATAAAGTAAAAAGCAGGGGTGCTAAAATGCACCCCTGTCTTACTCCTCTGCGGATTCTGAACATGTCAGAACACTCACCCATCCTGCCAAATCTAACATGTGCACCAGCCCCATTATACAGTTCTTTAATGAAAGTGAGGATTTGATTGTCCAGACCAATGTCAGATAGTGTTTGCCAAAGCATTCCATGGTCGACACTATCAAAAGCAGAGCTTAAGTCCACGTATGTTATAAAGAGATTTCTTTTTTTGGCATGGATATACTTAGCTGTTATTATTGCTAGATTGAGTCCCTGCTCAACGGTCCCTTTACCTGCCCTGAACCCATATTGCAGGTTGGAAACCACCTCCTGTTCTTCCAACCAGTCCTGCATTCGGTTTAGAATGATCCTGCCTGTGACCTTCATTAGGCCATCGAGAAGCGAGATTGGCCGGTAGCAGGCAGGATCATTCCTATCCCCTTTTTATAAATCTGAACTACTATGGCCTCCGACCAGGGACATTAGGGACACACCTTAGAGTTCATTAAAAAACCTCCTCTACCACCGCCCATCCCCAAGAAACATCATCATCTGACATTGCTAAAGGAGATCGTTGAACTTCTTTTGAAGGGAGCGATTGAGGAGGTCCCTCAACAATATTGAGGAAAAGGATTCTACTCAAATTTTTTTCCAAATAAAGAAAAAACAAAGTACCAAATGGAGGCAGGTAATGGATATAAGGGGTTTGAATAAATATATAAAGAATCAGCTCTTCAGAATGTTATTGCTACAAGAAATTCTCCTAATGTTAAACAGGGGAGACTTTATGACATCTTAAGATCTCTTGGATGCATACTTTCACATCCCTATTCAAGTCAAACATAGACGTTACCAAAGGTTCGAGGTGGCGGGGGTGCCACTATCAGTTCAAGGTATTGCCCTTTGGTCTCCGTTCAGCACCAAGGTTGTTCACAAAATGTATGGCACCAGTAGCGGCGTTTCTGAGACCACAAGGACACCAGGTCTATCGTTATCTAGAAGACTGGCTAGTAAAAAGACCTACATATCATTCAGCTCAAAACTCATTAAGGGCTTGTCGTCAGCTATTCAAAACCCTAGATCTAAGAGTCAATGTTGAAAAATCCTCCCTGGTTCCTTCTCAAACTCTACAATTTCTAAGGGCAGTGCTGAACACAAGAGAGGCAAAGGCATACAAATCAGAGGAATGCATTCATAAGATCCTACAGTTGGCGTTTCAAATAAAAAGAAAAGTGTGTTTCAGTGAGAATGTACAAGTTTATGCCGGGGATGCTTTCATCCTGCACTCCACTAATTCCAAATTGTCGGCTTGACATGCAGCCACTTCAAGAGCAAATCGATCTGCAATGGCTACAGGCTCAAGGATCATTTGAGGATCTTGTTTTTATCACTCCACAAATAATAATAATAATAATAATAATAGTAATCCACATTTGTAAAGCGCACAATCACCCGTAATGGTCTCTAGAAGCTGGGGGCCGTCGGGAAGATTAAGCAAGCTATTGCCCAGAGTCATATGGTGCTGGACTAATCTGCTGCCTATGCCGGGGATCGAACCGTGATCCCCAGATTCCGGACTCAGTATCCCTAGCCGCAGCGCCACACCTCTCCCTTATGTGGAAAGGTCTGTCATGGTGGGGGGGGGGGGGGGGGGGTTAAGAACAAATCTTTCAACAGGACTACTTTTCGAGCCTCAACCTCCCAGTTTCATAATAACGGACGCATCCCTGCCGGGGTGGGGAGCGCACTTACAGGACCTGGAAATTTAAGGTCGCTGGAACTCTCAGGAAGCGCTGATGCACATCATCTTGCTGGAACTAAAAGCTGTGTTTTTGGTTTACAAGCATTTCTCCCCAGAATCCACAATTCCCCAGTTCTAGTGAGAACGGACAACACTACCACTGTTTTACATGCTCAGGCAGGGAGAAACAAAGTCACAAACATTATCCACTCAAGCTCAAGAAATTTGGCAGTGGCTTCTAAAACACAATATCACTCTACAGATTCAACATGTTCCAGGAATCCACAACACATGGAAGACTCCCTAAGCAGATCCTCAAACCTCTGCCACAAATGGGAGTTGGATTGCCATCGGATTTTACAGATATTCGATCAATGGGGAACTCCAGGTCTAGACCTATTTGCAACACGAGAATACAAGAAATGCAAAAAGTTTGCGAGCAGATTTCCTCAGACGGGTTTGTGGGGGAATGCTCTTAAACCTCGATTGACAGGAATGTTTGCTTACGCATTTCCACCGTTCTCTTTAATTCCAAAAGTAAAACGCAAGATGAAATCGGAACCTTGTCATCTGATTCTCATAGCACTGGCATGGCAGAGAAAGTTCTCGTTCATGGATTCTGTGATTGTCAGTATCCCCAAACATCCGATTTCCGCCTGTACACGATCTGATATCCATGAGCAAGGGTCTAGTGGTGCATCCACAGATATGCTATCTGAATTTGTCAGCTTGGAACCTCATGACCAGGAATTTCAATCCCTGAATATTCCTCTAGACTGACAAGATATTCTCAGTCACTCAAGAACAATCACCACCAACAAAACGTATGCTGCAAGTGGTGTTTGGATCACTCTTTGCACCCTCTTTAGTCAACGTCCGAGCACATACTGCTGTATTTGCCAAAACCGGTTTAGTCCATTCATCTCTTACAGTGCATCTAGCTGCAATATTGAGGTATCGGAGAAAACCGGGACAGGTTTCTCTGAGGTCTACCAGAGTAATGAAGGAGTTTATGAAAGGACTTTCAGAGTATTTCCACCATTAAAGCGTCCAACCATTCCCTGGCAACTCAACACGGTTCTCGCACAGCTGATGAAAGCACCTTTCGAACCTATTCATAAGACTGACCTAAAGTTCGTGTCCTGGAAAATGGCACTATTACTAGCCCTGATATCGGCCAGGAAAGTTAGTGAAATTTATGCTTTCTAAATCTCTGAACCCTTCATGCAATTCAAGAAGGATATGGTGGTACTGAGAACGAATCCAACATTCATTCCAAAAGTCCTGAGTGCTTTTCATCCGAATGAATCTTTGGATATTGTACCTACACACTTTCAGAAGCCAACGTATCTAGCGGAAAGATCTCTTCACACGCTAGATGTCAGACGTTGCTTTAGAGTTTACATTGATAGGACAAAGACATTTCGGAAATCAAATCAACAGCTTATTGCTTTTGCTCCTCCCAGAAAGGGGTACGCTTTGTCTAGAAACAGTATACCTTGGTGGATCTCTTCAGCAATTGCCTTTTGTGACGAGAAGGCAGGAAGACCACTGACAGCTTAAGTGTCAGCCTATTTGACAAGAAGATTGCTACTTCTGCTGCACTGTTCGCGGGAGTGTCGCTCCCGGATATCTGTAGGGCGGCAACATGGTCAAATGTCCACCATACCTTTACCAGACACTACTGTTTGGATGCAGCATGGAAAGGAGATTCTTCGATAGGACAGGCTGTGCTCCATCTACTTTTTTATTAAGGTACTTTTTTCAGAATCTTACGTCTGTATGTACATAAATATGTGTTATAATTCCATGTGTATATAGTTATATATCTATAATTAGTCTTTGCTGTTTTAACTTTTGTGAGAGACAAGCTACTGTCTTTTTGCTTCAACTTATAAGTTGTAAAGTGTTTTTTGGTTCGGAAGGAGCAAAGGAGTTTGCCCTTAAAACGTTTTTCTCGAATTTATGTACTGCTTTCTATTCTGATTCAAGCATGTGAATCTATGAAACATTCAATGCTGGAGAAAAAACAAGTTACTTACCTGTACACTGTGGTTCTCCAGTATTGATATCTTTCATAGATTCACATGTGGCCCGCCCACCTCCCTGCTTTAAGGCAAACCACTATTACCTCATGATGGGAAACTTATACTTCACTTGTGCTTGAAATCTGAGGTATGGTGGCTCTACATGGGATTGTGGTCTCAGGGCTGGCAACTCATTGGCTATTAGTTGGACCTTATAAGGAGGGCAATAGGTTAGCAAACTGGGTTCACTTTGCATTGGTTTTACATGAATTTTCTTTCGTACTGCTATATTTTAAATATCGCACCATGACGACAGGGAAGATTCAAGCAGCTGAATCTATGAAAGATATCAATACTGGAGAACCACAGTGTACAGGTAAGTAACTTGTTTTTTTGCCTAGTATAAATCAAGACTGCTCTGGCAGAACTATATACCGGGAAACTTTCTGCTGCATACTTTTTTCCCCAAATGTCTATCGGGCCACCATACACTCAACTCCGCCCCCACAAGCAAGGACAACCCCATGTAGATAAATGTACATTTTCTCAGGCCCTGTATTGCATCTAGCTGTGTATAGGTCAGCATAATAAGTTGCAAATTCCTACAGTAGCCTCTCTTTGTAACTCTTTCCCACTTCCCTTATAAGGAGCTCCGCTAAAGTTCTGCTAGGTCTTTTTCTCTTACCAAAACTATTCTGCCAATGCGTATTTGCCGGTGAATTTTCGCTATCTACCAGCTCCTTATACTCAAGCAGGAGCCTTTTAATCCACCTAAGCCTGTCAGACTGTTTTTTTTTATGTGTTGATGTTACAGAAGGGCTAGATTTGCCTTATGCCACTGGTGACGTATATCTTGTAACACCCAGGAGTGTTTTTGCAGTTGATATTACACGTATGTATGCCATTATTGTCTCCCACACAGAAGCATATTGTGCAACAGATCCCAAATTGTTGTAGAAAAAATCAACAGTCTGTCTGCATTTACTTGCAAAAAAACCAAGCTTTTGCAATGCAATAGGTCTTGCATTTACGCGAGTTTGAGCTATTGGCATTGTAAAAGACAATGCCTTTTATTTGTTTTCGTTTTAAAACAAAAATTGCATTTTCATTTACTATGCCAATAGCTTAAACTCACGTAAATGCAAGACCCATTGCATTGAAAATGCTTGTTTTATGTAGTGGCTCAGAGTGCGGGGACACACCAGTTGGTGTAACCAGGCGCTTTATAAATGATTTTATTATTATTTACGGATGGAAACGGGGTCTTGCTGCGTTTTCTGTCTCTCTCCAAGTGCATTTGAATGAGAACTCCCTTCATTTACTGCTACGGTATCTTGGCCAAGCACACCCAGCAGAATCTCGGTAGGGTAAGTAACTTAACAAGCATTTACAATGCAATGGTCTCGGCATTATTAAAGGTAGAGCTATTGGCATTGCTCATGACTTTTTAATCATAAATAAATGGCATTGTCGTTTACATTGCCAATAGCTTAATCGTTAAATAAATGGCATTGTCATTTACAAAGCACAACTCTCACAGCCCACACAGCTCTAACAGCCCACACGGCTCTCACAGCCCACACGGCTCTCACAGCCCACACGGCTCTCACAGCCCACACGGCTCTCACAGCCCACACGGCTCTCACAGCCCACACGGCTCTCACAGCCCACACGGCTCTCACAGCCCACACGGCTCTCACAGCCCACACGGCTCTCACAGCCCACACGGCTCTCACAGCCCACACGGCTCTCACAGCCCACACGGCTCTCACAGCCCACACGGCTCTCACAGCCCACACGGCTCTCACAGCCCACACAGCTCTCACAGCCCATACAGCCCACACAGCTCTCACAGCCCACACAGCTCTCACAGCCCACACAGCTCTCACAGCCCACACAGCTCAGCAACTGTGAACGAGGCAGAGATCTCCAATTCAATGTGTGAAAAGCCACCTAACCGTTCAGATTACATAGAAACCCAGGACACTGCAAATTCCTCCCTGACTAAAGTGGATCAGAGCCATCACAAACACACCCACACAAGTAAAATCTGAACTCAAAGGCATTAAAACCTAAAAAACAGTGACTGTGTTCTGCAAACACTCACCCTGTGATTTGGGGTTTCCCAGCACCTTAAGGACCTCTGCATTTGTGGCATTCTGGCCCAAGGCCTGCATGACGGCACCACACTGGCTGTACTGTATCCGGCCATCGCCGCTGCGGTCAAAGAGGAAGAAAGCGTCCTTGTACTCTGCAGAGGAAAGCAAGCGGAAAGTCAACACGCCTCATGAGACCGCAGTTACAATGCGAGAACGAAAGGAGTATAGGGAGTGGGTCGTTAGGCGCAGAAAGAAACTAGGCAGCAAAGCGCTGAAAAAAAATATGGAAAACATTAGGAGAAATGTTGTATCAAGTGTCATCTCACTAAGATATTTAAGTGATTGTCCATCATGATTAGTCCCTCACCAAATCCAGTCTTCTGCGGCAAACAGACAGCCCAAGACTGTGAATCAAATAAGTTGCTGTGAAGGACTCGTATGCAGCCAACAGTTAGGAACCTTACCTGAACATGTGTTTTCCAAACCTCAATCTGGCCCACCCAGTGTTCTCTGTCCTATAGTTAAATAACTTAAGTCAAAGGCAAGTGTCTATCCTAAATAGTTAAGTGGTGGGGGTGGAGGCATGCACGCCAGTTTCCCTCTTCCGAGTCGTGAGTAGTTAAGAGGAAGTGTCCCCAAGTATTACAGAATCTGCACACAGCTCTCACAGCCCACACAGCTCTCACAGCCCACACATTTCACAGCTCACACAGCTCTCACAGCCCTCACAGCCCACACAGCTCTCACAGCTCACACAGCTCTCACAGCCCACACAGCTCTCAACGTACAACAGTCGTAAATGTAAAGAAACTGGCATAGAACCCAATTGCTGTATTTCACGCCTCAGAAGCAACACAGGTTCCAAGAACTCATGCTCAGTTTTCGGGAGATTTAAGAAAGCGTGGAACACTCACTACAAAAGCAACCAGGCCCATTGTCGAGCGCACCATCCACACAGCTGTCAACTGACCCTATGTCATGAGTGACACTGAGCTAGTTCTCGTATTCCAAACAGAACTAAGCATGCAGGGAGTTGCAGGCTCCTACTTACAACCTTAAGATTTAAAGTACCAGCATGCTCAGTGGTGTTAGTAAAAAGTCTGGGCTCTCTGAAAATCACCCTTGTGACAGGGGATGTGAGAGCTACGCATTCAGAGCCCAGACCTCCTATGTGAAAGAACTGCCTTTTCTATATTACTTTGCCTGGTCTCCTTATGAGAACGGCCTGATCGCCATATCATATATGCCGGCAAGAAAGTGCTATGCACAGGGTCTAGTCCGCTTATAGCCGTGGTCTGGTAGCCCTAAACGCAAGGTCAGAGACACAGGGCTGCAGCGCTGAAAGCCGCCCCAAGTCTCTTCCACTCGCAACCCCCGCCCCCTTCCAAAGTGGTGATCACGGATCGATAATGGAAATGCTCACAAACCTGCAAAGTCGAAGATGGTGCCCTCCAAGTGAGTGCTGACGGCCGGATCGGACATCTTTCTCACCCTCTCTCGGTCCCAAGACAGAAACAAGGTTGCTGGCAGTCACCCACATGGCCTGCAGGACTGGGGGTAGCACTCACCTTGGGCATGTGCGGGGTATCGAAGAGCCGTAGCTTGCGGAAAGTCTTGTGCGGGGTTGTCCCTGGGCAGTCTGGGATAGGGGAGCTGGAGCCCTCGCGCTGCTCCCGTCGGTATCCGTTCCAGGGAGACCGGATCGGAGAGGTGGCGGGCCCTTCAGCCCGCAGCGGGGAAGGAGATGAACCGCGCATGAAGCAGATCGGGGAGCCGTCCATGAAGTACCGGCCGGGAGACTTGACGGGTGTAGAGATGGCGGTCAGGAAGTAGCCGTGGGGGGATTTGACGGGCGACGAGGATCCGCTGAAAATTATAACCGCTCCATATGGAAGTTAAAAACAAGTCGAAAAGCTCCAGACAACAGCGGACGTCATGGCACGGCGCGTTTTGTACGTTCAAACAGACTCTGGAATAAAACAGTCCTGGACAAGCTGTTTACTGTTCACGGGCGTGTATGGTTAGCATGCTATGCAAGCATAACGGAAGCGACTCGGGTACAATACGTAAAACTGCCGACCTCCATACACACTTTTAACAATATTACAGCCAGCTGTCGGAATGGCAAATATTTATTCTGGGAAACCACAAATAATACGCGGCGATTGCAGAAAAGGACTGAGACACAAGGAGCTATTCAGTGATGTGTGGCATACACGCTATGCCTTATTTCCAGGGCTCAAATCCTAAACAAGTGAGTACGAGGTTAAATACATCACAAGCATGCAGCACGAAGGTCAAAAGCGCCACAGCTTTACCCAAAGATTACAACAAAAACAAGGGCAACCAGATAGTAAACAGGAGCATTAAGGGATAGTTACTTCATGTCCTGTTCTCCAGGCAAAATGGCGGCCGCAAAGCTCCGCAAATTTCGGATTCGGGGGTGTGGCTTTAAAGTGGAAAGAACAGCACAAACACGCCCCCGAATCCGAAAGAGACGGAGCTTCTTTAGAGGGGCGCCTCTCTCCTCCAATGGCTGGCCTCCGTTTAGGAAGCCAGCCAATGGAGGAGAGACGAGGAGAGAGGCGGGTTCAAGCCCCCTTACTGAAAGTCATAAAATCTCCGACTTCCGGCTGGCAAGCCAGCCGTCGGTCCGAGACCTCAAAATTGATGGTTGTGGCGACATCACTACAGTAAATATTATAATGGGAGGATAACACTGCCTTTCAGTTACACTGATTCGATTTCGCTCACTAGAGTACCATGTTTTTGACAATATTACAAATTAACATTAAAGTTTCAGCCCTTGTTATATAACCTCTGGACTTTGAAGACCCATTCAATTATTTATGTAGTTGCCACTTGCGTCCTTCCAACACAATACTTCAAGTTCATAACGAAACCCAAAAACCACCCCATTCAGGAACTATATAAACCTCCTGCTGAAAATAAGAAGGGGCGCCGGACAGACAGCCATCAGAAGAGTCAGTGCTTCAAACCGGCAGGCCCTGGGTGCCTGTGCTGACTGCATGTGCTGGGGAGTCTTTCTGCAGCTGTTTACTTTCAATGAGAGAGCACAGGCACTTATCAATGTGAATGAGGTGTTCCAAGACACTCGGCAAGTCCCTCCATCTCCTCAGATTCGAACGTTGTCACCGTTACAGCTGTGGACGTCTCATGGAGCACACTGTGCACCAAGGTGTCTTCTCATTATATATACTGTCCCCTGTTTAAGGGCATGTAAACATAAAGATGTTGTTCATTCCAGTATCTGACGGTTTAGAGCTGGCCTTTCTTAAATAATGCATTGCGGTAGGCTACAGTGTTTGTATTTCAATAACGGTTGAGGCTCCTGACAAGGCTTCAAAGCGCGTTAGCAGACCACTAGCGCGCAGCACACGCGTGCCCGCTATAGTAGTAATCGCACCGGCTTGGCAGTGCGCTGTTTTCATTCGCAGAGGGCAACGCATAAGAGAAACGCAGACAACGCTCAAGATGTGAAACAGCGCTCTGGTAGACAGTCCGTGATCCAAATGTGTTACATCAAATGTACGCACCCCCTGCACTGACAGCTGTCCGTGTAGTGTAGTCGTTACTACAACTCCCCTTTGCAGATTCACTCCAACCAAGAGCACAGAGATGGCAATTGCATGAGTACCCAAGAATATCTGAACCAAATGTACACAAAGAAATTGCTCAGCTCAGGGTATATTTCAGACAACATAAACTTGCATTCACAACGGAAGTTAAGAGCCCCTAATGTCACCAAAGTGACTTGCAGAAAAGTAACTCCTGCAATAAACAAAACCAAATAATCTGGCACTGGCCAAGGCATTCCGGGAAAGCCGGCAGATACGATGCTGGCATTCATTTTGACTATGAAAAACAAGCGCGCCTGCAAAAGTGAAAGCGACCGCGTTAATTTGTAACATGATTCACAACAGATGGCACCCTGCACGCCGCTGCTCGACAGCTGGAGGCCGTGGGAGTGAACATTTACAAAAAAGGTGGGACATGCACCCGCCTTTGGCCAATTGCATGCTTTCATTTTTCAAAGCCACATGGAAAGGCCAATAGAATGTGTGGAAAATAGAAAGCCACATGCACAAGTTTAGCGAACGTCTGGAGTGATTCCAAGAGGCGCCCTCCTAGAGTGGTGCATGCGCCTGGCTCAAACTACAAATGGAACACCAGATATTTAAATGGTCCGCCAGCAGGCAGGATAATGGCCTGACCTGCCTGGTATATCCAGTAAGAGGTAGACTCTGTGTGTCCGGTAAAGGGTCAACAGCAAAATTAAAGTTGCCCTCTTTTAACACTTTGGATTCCTCCTAATTCTGAGTGATTCTACATTAGGGGCATATATGTTAAAGATAGTAAATCTACTGCTCTATTTGATCTCCTGACCTCATCCACTGTCCATGTAAAATCAAAAAAGAGGAGATCCGAGCACCCGGCTATTTAATTGTTTCTCTCTCCGTCTAATCGCAGAATGTGGTCTCTGAAATCTGCTCAGGAGCTTTCTGTTGAAGCCTTTGGTACAGGGCCCTGTGTCCATAAAGCACTGCAAGAATATTTTTCTCTGCTAAAGACTTTTACCTGTGGCGTTTCCCCAAATGTAATCTGCTCGGCAATACCTAATGTTCGTAAATTGTTGCACAGTAAATGCGCTTCTAAATCTTTGCTCTTTGTGCAGTATGCAGCCACCAACTTTTCGAGCCACACACTGTTCTCCTCATTTGGCTTCAGTAAATGGAGCTTCATTCAATTGACTACTGCTCTTTCGTAATTTTGAAAGATTAGCTAAACCCTTGAAGAATAGTAGGACTATAGTTTAGGTATCATCTGCATATGATGTTTTCGCAAATCCACCGCTTTGCACATCTGCTTCAGTAAATGGAGCTTCATTCAATTGACTACTGCTCTTTCGTAATTTTGAAAGATTAGCTAAACCCTTGAAGAATAGTAGGACTATAGTTTAGGTATCATCTGCATATGATGTTTTCGCAAATCCACCGCTTTGCACATCTGCTTCAGTAAATGGAGCTTCATTCAATTGACTACTGCTCTTTCGTAATTTTGAAAGATTAGCTAAACCCTTGAAGAACAGGAGGACCATAGTTTAGGTATCATCTGCATATGATGTTTTCGCAAATCCACCGCTTTGCACATCTGCCATAGGGGTTGAATAAATATTTTATAAGGTAGGACTCAATGTAATCCCCTGTGAGACCACACACCTCAACTTTGCTTTAGATTTAAATGGATTATGGATCATTGAATGTGAGTAATTAGACAGAAAAGACTTAATTCACTGCAATACCAGATCAGTGACCCCCAACAAATTGAGTATTTAATGGAGTGTATGGTCAGAGATTTGTCTAAGGTTGTGCTGGTCTAGTAGCACCAGAGCCACCGTACGTCCTCTGTTCAACTTCTAATATATTATATGTCACTACTAACAAAGCCACTTCAGTCCCAGGAAGCTGACTGCATCCTTCCGAAGTTACATCTGTTTATCCTGAATGTTAAAGAGAATGTCCAAATGATCAGTCTAAAGGAGAAGATAGCGGGCTGTGAAAGTGCCATGTTTAAAATTAGCCTTAGCTGTAACTTTACAATGTCTGGTCTTTTAATTTATAGACCCCCTGGGCCCTCAGGTCTGTTTAGAGAAGATCTATTGAGCAAAATTGGACAATTGGCTAGTAAGGCGGCAAACTTTACCATATTGGGGGATCTCAACCTTCACCTTGAGAATGGGGGGGGGGGGGGAGGTTGAGATCGCCAGTTTTTTGGCGGACTTCGAAGCCTTCCAGTTGTCGCAACATGTTCTTGAGGGCACATGTGGCTGGTCACTAGCTAGACCCCATTTTTTTCCAATTTCTGTTTAAAAACATTCCCCCCGGTTCCTCAGGCTTGAACGGATTATTCATTGGTTATATTCTCTCTGCAGCTGCAGAGTAGAGTAGATATGTTCCGTCCAGCTTTAGTGAATAAACGGCCTTGGCATAAGTTGAATTGTGATGTGTTAGCTACCTGGCTAGTGGAGCATAGACCCTAACTTCCTGCAGATATTGAGGGGGCGAATTTGTGTTTTCAAGATTAGCTGATGACCCGGTTCGATAGCTGTATTCCGGCCAAACTGGGTGGAAAAGGACGCGGGCCGTCCAACCCATGGTTCAGTGACTCGCTATCTCGGGCAAAGTAGGTTGCAAGCAGCTAGAGCGTGCTTGGGCCGTTCCTATGAGGCCTCTGTTAAATTAGAATATCGTGCGGCGGTTAAGGAATATCATAAGCTCATTCGGAGAGCTCGGGCAGAGTTTGTAGCCAATAAGATTCTAGCAAGTTCCAACCCCGCAAAGACCTTTTTTCCCCTTCTCAAAAATATGAAGAGCCTCTAGTGCCTCTCCTATAGCCTCCAATCGCCTATGTGAGGTATTAGCTCAGCACTTTGTGAACAAAGTTCAGCAGATTTATCGTGGCCTCCCTAAGGCGGCAATTCCTATTGAGAAAGTGGTGCCTGGAGGGTTGGACATTATGGAGGGCAATTGTTTATCATCCCTTTCTTTGTTGACGCCATCGGAATTTGAGATTTTGTGTCATAAAATCAAGTCAGGATCCCCAGCTGACCCCATGTCATCTGCCCACTTTCGCCCGTTTCCATTCATCGATCGCTCCGTGGGTCTAGAATTGGCCAATTTGTCTTTGAGGTTAGCCTCTGTTCCCAGGGCGTGGAAACGCGCTAAAGTCATTCCTGTGATAAAAAAACCTTCTCTTGATCCGGAAGATCCTGGCAATTATCGCCCTATTTCCAAGCTGCCTTTTTTGGCTAAACTGGTGGTAGCGCTTGTGAACTCTATTCTATCCAAATTTATTGAAAAGCATAACATCTTGGATTCATCCCAAGGAGGATCTGTTGGCCATCTCAGATTGGATGATGGCAAACTGTTTACCGTTAAATGCCAGCAAATCTGAGATTTTACTGTTTGGGAAGGATCAGGAGCTATGGTCTGAGCAGTGGTGGCCAGACCCCCTCAAACCCACCCCGTTGCCCAAGGAGGCTGTGAAGAACCTGGGGTTGTGGTTTGATAAAGGATTAACGTTTGAGAAGCAGACAAAAACTGTTGCCGCTGCCTGTTTTGGGCTTTTGGGAGGGTTGAGACCCTTGCTTAGTTTTTTCCCCTTCTAGAGTGTGTCAGACAATTGTGTAGGCGTCCTTTCTCTCCAGGCTTTATTATGGTAACTCGCTATACTTAGGCGCCAACAAAGCCAGTATTAAATGACTACAGAGGGTACAGAATGCACCGGCGCGTCTCTTGGTGGCCTTACCTAGATCTTGCTCGGTGGCGCATGTGCTTCCCAAGCTTCATTGGCTGCCCATTGAAAAGCGCGTCCAGTTTAAGGTATTGTGCATTTCTCATAAAATTTTGATGCATCAAGCCCCTTCTGGGCTATCTTACCAGTTGATGCCCTATGTGCCTAGGCACGCATTGAGATCTGCCAACCTTGCGCTTGTTTGTGTTCCTCGAGTTCGGAGAGCGAGGGCAGGGGGCCGCTCGTTTCGCCTTCTAGCGGCTAAAACTCTGGAACTCTCTCCCGGTCACATCAGAGGCATTTACAATTTCTTGGTGTTCCGTAAAACCATAAAAACTTGGTTGTTCCCATTAACTGATGTTTAATCACTGGGTTTGTCTCTCTTGCTTCTGCTTTTGGTGTCTGGTTGCGCTGGGACGCCTCGTTGCTGAGGCAGCCATGCGCATTACAAGTCTTAAATAAATAAGAAATTATGATGTTGGTGATAACTGGGTCAGATACAGAAAAATACCTTCTAACCTGTGACCCCCTCAATGTGTATGCTCATGGTTTAGATGTATTATCCCATTGTGTTAAGATCATCCATTAAAGCTTTGGTCTCGAAAATATCATATCTCTTGGCAGGGAATAAAAACCTCAAGTATAATGAAATGCATGTTTTTGTGTTTCCTTAGAAGCAGGTATGTACAGACATACAAACAACAACAAAAATCAACAGTTGTAAAAGCTTTGCATTTGCCAATGTATTTTTTAAATCTATTAGTGCTGTAATTTGAAAGCCAAGATGGAGATTGTTTTCATTAAATCATTTTTATTTTATCAACACTTAAAAAAACTCAAAGCAAAGTAAGTGAGAAGAAGCCAGAGAAAATTATGAAAACTCAACATAACCACCAATAATATACTCAAGCCCAATAGCATAACATCATTATAATGCAAAACTGAAAACAGGATGTAGACAACTATTTTAAGAGAATGCACCGCTAAAAAAGGTGTGGGGCAAGGACATAAAAGCATAACCATAATTGGACAACTTGCAGATACTTTCATAGCCCTTAGGTAGCAGAAGGGTGGTAAGGCAGACCTCTGACGGAGACCGAGAGTAGGAATAACAGCCTGAACAAGTTGATATTGAGTGGTGGTAATATAGAAGTGCAATCAATTAACACATTATCAGACAGTCTGGTCTTAAAGACTTTTACATTTTTAAAAAAAAATCTTTATTTAAAACTTGCTCATCACAGAAGAACTTACATCATCGCATATCAAATCATAGCGTACATACATGACATTTGAATGACAAAGAGCGGGGCTCCAAGCTTTTACTGCCCTTCGGTAATATCTAACCTCGCCACCGCCCCCCCCTCGCCCTTAAGCAGGACTGTCCCATACATACAAGGTCTCATCCGAACCCCCTGTAAGTCTGCCTGGTCCCAAAATCTTTTTCCACTTCTTCGAACAGCACTTGCTCTGGAGACAGTTTTTTTTCTGCTCTCATACACCAGGCTAGGTCAGTTTCCCAGTCCTGGAGTCTGGGGGGGTTAATGGAACCCCAGGCCCTTGCTATATTCCTTTTAGCCACCCCAGCTGCCAGTGTCAGCCATAAAAGTGGATATTTAGGATACACCTCCTCTCTGGAGACCATCAATAAAAGCCACTTTGCATCCATGGGGATCTCTAGATTCAGCACCCTGCCATTGCTCGCGTGACCTCGATCCAGTATTTTTGGATCTCTGGGCACCCCTCGAGAATATGAAAGAAGGTGCCCTCAACCCCACATCCCCTCAGCATAAAGACGTGGCTGACCGCCAGATTTTAGCTAACCTGGTTCTGGAATAGTATGGAGGACCAGGAGCTGAAGCAGGCGGAACCTAGACTTGATCGCCTCCTTCCTCTGGCGCGGTATGGTCTCCTGCCAGTCCTTCTCCTCCAGACCCAGGAGGCCCCCCGCCCATGCCCGTAACGGGTCTGGCAAGTTATTAACCAGTTTAATAAATCGTGGAGATTGCCTTATCTGGGATGTGCTCACAAAGCAAACTATCCTCTAAGGGAGAAGCCTCAAGCAGATTTTTCCCTCGTATATGCAGCGCCGTTCCATGCCCCAGCAGGAGATAGTTATACCTTTCCGCGTAACTCAAATTCTTGGCTCAGAAGATTGAATGTAATGTAGGCCTGATCACGCCAGTTGTCCCACAGATGTTCTATCCCCACCCTGTATATCCCCGCAGTCCTCCCACCTTTGAGATAGTCACTATACCAAAAGGGTGTCATATTTGTGAGTCACCCTATCCATCCTAGATACCATGTGCCCCCCTCCATGCCCTGATTACTACTTGTGTGTGCTGCGGCAGCCCCTTTTCTCATTTCCTTTGGTCTCTACATCTCCTCTGAGTGCCTTGTAGCTCCCAGGTCCCATAACCTGTCTGTCCATTCTGTGCTGGCCCCGTCTATCCGCTTAGACCCATTAATTTATTACCGGCAATTGAGTCGCCCAATAATATTTGGTTATGTCTGGTATCGCCAAGTTGCCTTCATAGATCCCCCGCTGTAGCTTTGTAGGCGCTATGCGTGGCGCTCCTCTCTGCCACAGCAACATGTGCACCTCTCCCTCAACGTGTTGGAAGAAATCCCTGGGAACTGGATACAGTGTTTTCTGGAGCACATATATTAAACCACAGTAGCGTCATTATTTGCTGTCCTCCCTTTCCGGGACAATGGAAGAGCACCCCAGTTCTTGACTTCTTGTTCAGGCGCTCCAGCCGTAGCTGGATAATGTTATCGAAGAATTCTTGGGGGTCTCTAGTTATATGAATCCCAAGATATTTGAAACTGTACTTGCATACTGGTACCTGACATGCCCTGGAGGGTCTCGCATCACTTTCTGTAAGTGGGCAGACCAAGGATTTTGAGCAATTAAGATTATAAACATGTATAGCTACCAAAAATCTCAAATATGTGTGTACCCTCCCTATAGAGGAGATCAGATTAGTCAAATACAGCACTATGTCGTCCTTATACAGTGATATACGTTCCTGCCATTCACCCATGCCGCTCACACCCCTTATCCATGGGTCTTGTCTGATCCAAACGACAAGAGGCTCAAGGGATAGAGCAAAAATCAAGGGGTATAAGGGAGGAGTTAAGACTTTTAAAGCATGAAGCCTCGTTTCTCAGGGAAGGATTCAGCCGTAGCTTCAGATTCTTCCTTTACATACTGCATCTCCACTTTGGCCATGGGAACCCTCTCTTTTAATGCAATCTATTCATTGTTTACTTCAGAGCCCTCTCCCGTTTCAGGAAGCCAGAGATAGGATTTTCCTTACCCAAGTCATGTCCACCTAAGATTGAGGATGAAAATGAAAGTAATTGGCATGGGGAATCTTGAATTAGACTTTCTTTGTAGGAATCTTCTTACTTTGCAGTTTGCCCATTTCTTACACCCCATTACATGTTTTCCACCTTTTTCTCTCTCCTTTATCTTCTGGTTATCCGATTGTAAATCAGTCGAGATAGAGACTAAGCCTGCTGGGTGTACTCAACACGGTGAGCACATGGCAGTCACTCTTCAGTGGTTGAGGTGGGGAAGAAACTGGAAATCTCTTCCCTCAATGTGAGAGCATCTTGTGAAATCTCCAAGGTGTACAGTCACTCTCCTAGTCCATAGGATCTGATGACGGTCTGACCAATTTCTGACCATTATCCTATTTTGGAACATGACCTCTCGCTATTTTATTATTTCAGATACTTATTTCCTTGTCCCTTACCCAAAATCTTCCCCAGTGCAAGATTAATTATGCTTTACTAGTATCTTGTGTGACTGTTAAAACTCGCTAGAGAAGTACAGTGTCAAAGCTTTGTACTTGCTTATATTATGGACCGAACAAGTTTTGGGGTGCTACATGTGACTAACATCAAAATTACCATTTGTGTTTGAGCTTAGATTTCAGGGGCTTCAGTGTCTTTAGTGTTCGAGTGTGTTTCTAATATAACCACATTTTCTCAATTTTGCCTATTCAGCTGCTATTTAAATCTCATTTTCTTTGCTTCTTTGGAGTGTCTCTTTAAAAATGGCTCCCTGTCTTTTACAGGCACAACCTATCCTATAGTGTTCTAGAATGTAATATAGAATACATGATATGACTTCATGCAGAATTCATAAACAACCTATTCTTTGATTCTAGTGATTTTTTTTTTAACTGTTTTGCAGATTGCGTTCACACATTACATTTGGCGGTTTGCTTCCCTGGGCTGTTGGGGTATTGCTGGGAAATCAATGCATGTGTGCTTGTTGGAATGAATTTGAAATGGTGTCTGGTGGTAACAACTTTGGCATCTTTACTAGACTCTGTTCTTCTCTGCACAGGGCCGCGTGGTGGAGAACATCTCGAAGCGCTGCGGTGGCTTTCTAAGGAAGCTGAGCCTGCGCGGCTGCCTTGGGGTCGGAGACAATGCACTGAGGTAGATCTGCACTCTCAGATATATGGCACACATGGGTATCAAGTGACTTGGGACTAGGTCTATATTGTTAAGAGACAGAGTACTACAAAGATGGTTTTGTGTAAGAATGATGTTTTCTCCGCTAAGCCTTGAAACTTCCTCTAGTTAGGACTGAAAAATATTCACCTGTACTCTGGTTAGAGTACACAAATGATTATGGCCCCAGAACATTTCCTGATTTCTGAAACATTCTAGGCTGCCGGCTAAAATGTACTGCGGGCCACTATAATGGATTGCTGTCTCTCCTATTATGATAGTCACAACTAGGGTTTAGAGAAAGGGGTCAAGCTCTGTTTTTGAAGAGATCCGAGGTGTGCGAGAGGCCTGTAGATAAAAGCTGTTATTTATGTGCTTCAGTTGTGCAGTCATGTTGTACTGTCACAGTCTTTCACTTTTAGTTGTAATGAGTTTAGTTCTTTCAGTTTCTCAGTGCATGAATATTTTGATCAGTTTGTTGTAAAAAAATGAATTCCATGTAACCCGCATCAGTGTTACTCTGTTTCGGTTAATCAAAATAAGTTACAATGTTTTGAGTTTTATTTGGTCCTTCCTGATTGGCTGGTTGCTTATTACTAAGTGCACAAGTGGGATTCCTGCTCTTGAGCACTGGATGTAGTTGAGGATTGCAGGGGATTTTGGTACCTCCCACTTGAGAAGTAGAAATGTCTCTGGATGTCCTTGAGCATGAGAGTTTTTAGTTCACATTTGCCACTTTTTGAAAGAAACCTTGTCCATGTCCTGGTTCTGTGTTTTTAACACAAGAAGTGAAATCTGGGTCTTTGTGTGTAGTGAGATGCAGAGAGTGGGTAAATGTTCTGTGGTTCTGCTTTGAACAGCCTACTCTTGATTTTTTTCCTCTCTTTAAGGACCTTCGCACAGAACTGCAGGAATATTGAGCTGTTGAACCTGAATGGCTGCACCAAAATCACAGATGCGTAAGTTACCCTACTCCTTTCAGAGCTGGTAATGAATTGTAGGTGGTGGGAAGATTATATGCAGTAAACATTTGGACATGTGGGAGGCACTCATACCAAGGTTTCCCTGAGTTTGGAGGTGTGCCGTTTACCATGGACTCCAGAGCCTCTGTAGTCTGTGTGAAGTCATGGTTCTGCAATACCATGATGTCCTGGGGAGTCAGCCTCATCTATACCAAGACTCTGTCCCAAACTATCTGAGACGCATAGTATGTACCACATTTGTGGTTTAGCGGCCCAAGATCTCTAAATATCTATGTGGCTTATTTTTCTGAGTAAATCTTCCTATGTGCCACAGGCTTTTAAATCCACTTATAATCGCTTGGAATGTTTCACTGTTTGGAGACATGAAATATCTGCCTGATACAAGGGCTCTCTTTGTTTTTTGCTATGATTTATCTGTACGCAGAAGACTACAGAACTCTCAAGTTTACCAGCTCTATTTGGAGCAAGGATTCCAAAAACAACACAGTGAGAGGAAAGAGAATCCACTAGATCACTGAACGTCTGATTTTGTCTTCACAAGAGATCAGATGAAAGATGTCCTAAAGAGTACTTTCTTGCCTGAACTGGCAGTGGTTGGAATCTACTCATGCTGGGGATGAAGACATTGGAGAGGCTGGAACCTGAAGCCCGTAGATCATTAGATGGTTTGGTGATTGATAAAGGTGCATGTTTGGTGATCCAAGGGTTCCTGGGTGTGTTGTGTGGCGATTTAGATTTTGAATGCATTTTCCCGATTCATGCCCTTATATAGGTACAATTCACTTTGCCCTTAAATAGACAGAGAAATCCACTCCTTATTTAGGCGTAGCCCATGCAGCCCAAATACAGGCATGGCTACTTCCATCCGTTCATCTACATCACAACGATTTCTTGGAAAACCAGACTCTTAAGCTGAAGGGACTTCCCCAAGCCTGGATATTGATTTCTCCAAGAAACTCATTATTATGCATCAACTATTCCTTTGGGGTTCATCCATGATGTTCATATGCCCGACTTTACGGCAGAGCTGGCATTCCTAAACACCGTCACGGTATTAATATACCTTTACTTGCTATGGCAAAGCACGGTGTGGTTCGGTGCAGTTCGACTACCTACTTGCACGACGCAGCTCGCTATAGAAAGTGCCGAAAGAAGCCAACTCTCCAGCTGACGCACTGATCAGAAGCTGTCCTCCTCTGCCGAGAAATCCAGCTCCTGTGTTTGACTCCCCTTCCGGGGTGTTAGGAAATCGAGTCCGTGAAAGAGATACCAACCTCTCTCATTCTAAGGTATGGAGCTGATTAAAACCTAGAGAAACCTTTGGCAATTCTTGGCAAAAACTAAACCTATGCTGAAGACCACACCTACTACTTCCCTCGTACTAGACCTAGGTTAGGTACATTGGGGTAGGAGTATTTTAAAAGCACCAGTTGAGTATTTTAGCCTGTTATTTATGTATGTATTTTTATGTCATAGCACCAGACAATGCTATTACAGTATTATTTTATACTACTGTTTACGCTGTACACATTATACTTTGCATTCTGTCTAACAATTGTAGCAGTTCACCTCTCTTGCATGAGAAAGAAGACTGTTCAATAAACCCCTTTTATTGAAACACCCGTCTCTCTATTTTTTCTGCAACTCTGTAGAAACGAAGCATGAACGATTGACTGGGGTAAAATAGTTATCTGTTGTTTCCACGATTCTGAAGATATGTTTTATTCTTGGGAAACAAAATTGTCATGTTTATACGGTTGTCAGAAACTAATCCCTTCTTGTGTATTCGAGAAAGTTTCTAGTGACCTCTAAGCTAGCTGGCACTCACAATTAAGTTTAGTATATTCGAAAGAGACATACTGACCTCAGTCCTATGTCATCTCTATAGGGTATATTATTCCAATGTGCAAAGCCTATTGGGAATATAGGAACCACACTACAGGTGGATTGTATGGTGGGACCAGGTTTTGAATCAAGTGGGACTTTTGTTCCAGTAGACTATGCAAATGTTGTAATGACTGTGAAATGTGACCGTTGAAGAGCATGAAGCCAGCGGAGTGTTAGAAAGCAAGTTCCATTGTGGTGTTGTCAGAGTTTAAGGTAAAATTTATACGCACAAATTTGAAGTCTTTGTAGCTTGTATGAAGTTTTATGGGAGCTTCCGGTTTGCCGCTATCCTCCTATTAGGATTCTTCTGAATTCCATACAAGCACCAGCAGTACTTAAAGGTTAAAACTGCCCAAACAACTGTCTAGATTAAGATATTTGCTGGTCGAAGGCAACCTGCCTTGTCCATGAAGCAAGCATTGGTGTAGCCAATGTGTCTTGCCTTTTGGACTTTATAAGTATTAAGCCATGCAGCACATTATCCTGGGTACAAAGCCAGTAGGTCTTGGCAACCCGAGAGCTATTGGCGTTGTCTGTGTCAATGTCTTTTGCCCTTTCCAAATATGTCAAAGTTATATTAAACAGCGCACGTCTTGAGCCTCAGCACAAGTTGGGCCAAATTCAAAGACTACAGCATCATAAGGGGGGAAGCCTGTTCTTCGAGGCATGGTAGACAATTTTAAGTGCATTTCATCAAACACACCACATGGATGAATTGTTCTAAATAACAGCATGAAAAGGGCAAACAGTAACTAACATCTGTTGTCGGAAGAAAATACAGAAATACAGGGGCGGCTGAGCGAGTTAAAAAATGTCCCTCCCAATCAGCAACTGTGATTAATTGGCCTCTCCAATTATCTTTTGGCACTGTGCTAAACTAAAGACTTGACAGCAATGGAGGGGCTTATGGGAAGCCATAGTGAGCTGGAGGGGGCAAATAATCGATACACGCTTGGAGCCACTTCGAGCCCAGACTCTGGCAAAGTGCGTCAGTTCGTCAATTCCATCCTGGGTTTGGCTTCTTGTTAACAAGATCGGTTTCTGTAATCTGTAGTACATAAGGGACCAGGAGATGCCACAAAGCTAGTGATTCACGCTCAGCATTTCGTCTTTTAGAACCCCAACCAGAAGAATTTACTTATACCAAATGAACACATTGTTTTCATACTTTAGAAATCGTATATGCATTCTGGCCTGGGCTAGTGGTACTTCTGTAGAGTTTCAGTTAATGCACAGAGGGAGGGAAAACGCTGTTGGCATTACTAACCACTAAACCACTTGCTATTCTTGCCACCTTCCTGTTGCCATGGTTGGAAGACAAAGAACAATGACGTTTTGCAGCATGAGATGGCCGCTATTGTCATGGACGTTGCCACTTTATAAAGTAGCCAGTTCAGTTCAGTTCATGAAGCTTTATTCGGTTCATAAAGAATAATGACCATAAAAGCACAACAACATGCAACAGAATAAAAATACAGGCAATGATAAAAAAATCATACTTTTCCTAAAAGTCATGGATTTACAAATAAAACATATGTCGGGGCAGTCCAAATTGTACAACAAACACATTGCATCCTCCACATTAAAAACACCATACTTAAAAAATATTGGTTTTAAAAAGGATATCCTAACGTTCTTGAACAGGGTGCAAATGAGCATAAAGTGCATTGTGCTTTGTTTCGAATGCCCATCGCAGGTGCAGGGGCCAACCGGATGCTTTTTTGGATGTGGGAAGGCCACCAGTACATGAGCAGTTCCAACTCTGTCTAGTCAGTACAAATCTATGCACTGGTCTAGTTACCACGCTCAGGTAATTCTGGAATCCCTCAGTAACAATATATTTATTATAAGCATTAACAGTAACAAGAGAGTTACTCACAGCAGAGCGTTTGTGGGCTCTGTAAGACTTAAGAGTTTTTCATGTCCTGTTTGGCGAGACCTCTAGGGGGACAGTGATCTTGCAACAAATTAATACAAAAGATACTTTTGTAAAAATCTATAACATATTTAAGCCATGGTATCTGCAAACAATTGTCTAATCCAAGGCAGTCCCTAATTACAAGTTGATTGAACTCAGTCTCTTCCTTGAGCCAAATGGCTCGGTAAAGCAACAGAGGCCTAAGTAAAGCAAGTTCGCTCAGGTAAGAGACCCCAACCTCTTTGTGAATCAACTCTGTTGGGGCAGATTTAGGGAGGCACAATAATTTCTGAAGGAAGTTATTTTCTTCTATCTGCAAACGTTCAATATTGCAGTAACCCCAGAGCCCCGCCCCATAAAGGGCAATGGATACACTACGTGCCTTGTAGATTTCCATCATATCCTTGATTCGCCTATCCCCCAGCTTAGACGCGAATTTAAAAATGCCATAAGAACTTTTGCTCATTTTAGTTCGAACATTCGTTAGTTCTTGCCCCCAGCTGCCATCACTAGTGAAAGTTACCCCCAGGTAGCAGAAACTATTCACATGCTGTACTTTATCCCCATCTATAAAAAAGGAATGGCTTTTACCCGCATTTGTTCCACAGGTCATTGTATGGGTTTTATTCTTATTGATCAGCAGTCTCCTGCTCCCAATAAATTCGGTGAACTTGTCCATCAGACGCTGCAGACCAACAGGTGTCCGTGACAGGAGCACCGCGTCGTCTACATACAGCAGAACTGGGACACTGTCCCCGGCAACCTGGGGAGCATCAGCCTTGACAGTATTCAGGGCGGCTTCAACCCCATTAACAACAAGCATTTGCAATGCAATAGGTCTCGCATTAGGAAAGTTTGAGCTATTGGTATTATAAATGACAAATTTTTTATTTGTGTTGGTTTTAAAAATGCAGAAATTAATAGCTTTGTCATTTACAATGCCAATAGTTATAAATTTTGCAAATGTGACACCTATAGCATTTGTAATGCAATATGTGTTGTATTTACGTGACTTACATGTATTGATATAACAAACAACAATGGTTTTTATTTTTTTTAAATAATTAATACTTGATTAAAAGTTATTGTAATTTATGGCAATAGCTTAAACTTTTGTAAATAACTTATGAAGATTATGTTCAGTGTTTTTTATTGTGACGAAAATGCAAGAACAGAAGTGAAATATTAACATCTTTTTGTGACATTTGTAATAAAGCTTGAAACATTGAGAGAACATATTTGAACCAGTTGTTGTTGAATGGTTGCACAGATTGATTCTGTGGTATTGCTGAGTGATGCTGTGGTGTTGCGATAGAGTGAGGGCGATGGGTAGAGTGGGGGCGATGGGTAGAGTGGGGGCGATGGGTAGAGTGGGGGCGATGGGTAGCTGGGTAGAGTGAGGGCGAGAGGGTGTGAGGGTGAGAGGGTTGTGATGGTGAAGGTGTGAGGGTGAGTGAAGTTGCAGGATCCCCTCTGGTCACTTGTTTAGGGCCCCACAGCCACAGAACCCATCACACAGGCTGATCTCAAAGTGCCCCAGAAATGTTAGAAGGACCAGGGCTGACAAACTCCACCATAGTCCTGCCAATCCTTAATGGTGTACGACGAGCAAGACATTAGGAAGGGGATAGTGAACTAGAGAGTGCAAGACACCTGGTATTACTGAAGAGCAGTCGAAGAGCCGCTGCACTGAACTGTTCCAACGGTGGTTTAGTAACCCTAGAAGGCATCGCCGAAATCTGTGTGCACCATACAAGTCAGACATGGAAAGCAAGGCAGGGCTGTCTCAACACTTCATCCTTCTGAGGCTTAAGATCTGAGTACTATTTAGTTGGGTCGATAAGCACCGCACAGGTGCAGTAGCACGAAGAGATAAACTCGTTGCAAGAAGTGATGACTACAACAGCCAAGCTACACAAAACAAATCATTGAAACCACAGCATTGCCACAGGACATCTGCATTATAGCGCCAGCTATACACATCGAACTGCTCTTGCGCTATAGACCCGTCATCTTTCACTGGAGCGAGGACTGGTGTGCACACTGTAGAAGCCAAGAGAGGGAGCGAAGAGCAGCTGGAGGGTGGGAGGGAAAGAAGACGGAAGAGCAACAAGCTCTCGGCATTCCGTGGCGGGGGGCAGGGAATCAAAGGACAGCACGGACAGTAAACAAGCAGTGGTAAAGGAGTCACGGCCTGCGTCCGTGAATAAGTGCTGCGTGCTCAGTTGATTCCTCGAGGCCTCTACCAAAGCACTGGTAGAGCACACAGAGTGTGCACACTATCTAGTTTTGATGACTTGGCCTGGGTGAAATTTAAATTAACCAATCGTAATTGGCATCATTGCAGAAGTTTGGTGTTATTCTGGTGACGTGAAATTTCCAGTTTCCAGAATTACGCTATTGAACTGAGTTGTGCTGCCATTCACAGCAAAATCATGGTGCAGTAACACCGTGAACAACCAGAACGCAAGTAGCTGTTGCTCGCTGCACTTGGGTTTTTTACACTCTTTTTTTTGGTTAAAATACGTTGTCATGTTAAAAATCGACGCGAGGGTGCATTTTGCAATAAAATATTATGCAAAATAACAGATTTGCATTGCTCGTAATCATGCATGATTTTGTGTAATTTTCCCATTTGTGTATTTAAATTAAAGCAACATTTTGCAAACTGCTAGTGATGACAGAAATAAACGAGAAGCATCAGCAAACTTACAAGACCATATGTAATGTAACTGAACCTAGCTCTCTGGTACCTTCGGGTAAAGTTTGCGCTATATAAAGTCGCATTAAAATAAATAAAAAACAATCCCCAGATGGCTATAAGTGCCGAGAAGGAGCAGCAAGCTTACAAGAGCATATGTGATGTAACTTATCCTTTTGTAAAGCGCTCTGACACCTTCGGGAAAAGTTTGCACTATAAAAAGTAGCATTAAAATAAATAAAATAAAACACAATCCCCAGATGGCTATAAGTGCTGAGAAGCAGCAGCGAGCTTACACGAGCTTTACAACAGCAACAAGATTTAGAAACAGAACAGCATGTGTGCTTTAAAAGTTAAAAAGTGGTGCAGCGTGCGGACTTTAAAAGTTAACCAGCAAGTAACATCACAAAATGCAGCAAAAAGGAGTGAGGAGACACGGTAGACAAAGGATGGTGAAGAGGGCATAGGTAAACATCGGAGAGAAAAGACTAGAAGGGAGAAGTATAGAGAAAAGATGGAAAGATTATCTGTTTGCATAGCTGAGATGTAAAACATTACAGGCAGAAAAAAATAAAGCACATTTGAACATTCCCGCCGCAATTTATTTTAGCACTAAGGCATTGACATGGTCAACGTAAATTCCCCTTCACGTACTTCGCTTAAAATCAAACCCCATACATGTCCACTGTGGCCGTCATTTTACTATATATAAAATACCGCAAGTCACCGCCTTCCGTCACTCTGCCGGCCTGCGACCAGGAAGTCAGGCAGGCCGGCGCGACAACAGGAAACAGGAAGTAGGAGGGCGGGAGCCTACCCCGCCTCCCACGGAAGAGCCGCGATTGGACGGAGCCGCCGTGTTTGGAGCACCGGAGCAGGCAGGAGCCTACCCTGCGCCCCGGTGCCGAAGGAGGGAAGAAGAGTCCTGCTGCCGGGTCCTGCAGCTGAGGAGAGCCGCCGCACGAAGGAAGCCGGTGAGTGGGTTGCTGAGCGGGGGAGGGGGGAGGCGGGGGAGGGGGGAGGCGGGGGAAAGCATGTGCGCGCGCGAGTGCGGGCGGGCTTTGTGTGCGTGCGTGTGACTGTGGGGGAGGGGGGTGTGTGTATGTGTGTGTGAGCGAGTGTCTGTGTGCCTGCGTGTGTATGCGCTCGCCTGTGTGTGCATGCATGCAGAGGGGTGGGGGCTGCCTGCCTGCGTCTGTGCAAGGGCTGTGAGTTACTCTGCGCATGCGCGGGGACTCTGCGCATGCGCGGATCTGACGCGCGCTCCCGCGGTGAAAACTGCGAGAGCTCGTAACAGATTGGTGTACCCTTTTTCAGCATTCTCACTAACGGGCCACAATAGGTCTGAAGCAGACACCTCAATGCTCACGCATTGAGGGTTAGGTCTGCTCGACCTAAAAAGGGTGAACAACATTGGCGCAAGGACACACCCTTGCCTAATTCCCAGTTTCACATTAAAATTACTAGTGCACTCCCCACTAACACCATACCGGACACATGTTTGTAACTTGCTATATAGTCTGGCAAGGAAAAAAATAATTTCTTTAGGGGCACCCATATCTAGCAAAACTGACCACAGAAGTGAATGATTAACTAAATCAAAAGCACTGCTTAGGTCAGCAAAGCAAAGATAATTCTCTTCCAGGGGATCCTCATCAATAGTCATAAGAATTAGAATATTCCCGCCCATGCGCGGGACCCTTGAAACACTATATTATATGTGCCCCACATATATATACACATATATATATAATAATATATATAAAAAAAACAAGCAATAGCAGCCAAATCACATTAGAGCTGAAATATGCTGTGAAGAATTTCCACCATACATGTATATAAGCATTAGAAACATGAGAAACAACACCAAAGATTGTTTAGACATTGTTTTAATGCTCAGAAAGCAGTAGAAATTCTCATAACTCACTGGAAGCATAAGAAGCTCCCAGGCTGCATTGCAAACACACAGTCTAAAAAGACTGAAAAGCTAACCTGTAGCTGAATAGCAAAAAACTGACACTGTGCCTTTAAGGCACTCATGACCCCCTGTATCCCATCATGCCCCAGGGGTGACAGTTAGGCCAGTTGTTCTTTCCGGCTCCTTCAGTGAAGGACCCTGGTTACACAGCCCCACTATTTTTCTGGTTTTTGACAGAAAAATACTTCTTTTTGTCAACTTTTGCTTCGACGTCTTACATCTAGTCAAGTAAGATACTGCTTGTTTTCAGCAGTTTGGTGAGCATTTTCCTCTGAGAATGCCTTCACTCTTTGATAAATGCCCTTCTTGTGGCAACAAGAAGGCCAAATCAGACAGCCACGACGTCTGTATCCTTTGCCTGCCTGAAGAACATGATCCAGGCACCTGTCCACATTTTGAGAACCGGTCAGGAAGAACTCTCAAGGACAGGGAAAGAATTCAAATTTATGGCCTGGCTCACAGAGCTTCAAGAGGGAGATCTCCAGTGAAGAAGGGCTCCAAGAAGACTCATACATCTTCAAAAAAGAAGTCTTCATACCCTTCAACTTCAGCGTCGAGCTCAGCGCTGAGAAAAGATCCACAGGTGGAGTTTTCCTCTTCGAAAACTACCGTCGACGGCGGGCTCGCCGTCGAGAAGAAGACCAGGTACGTCGACGACGTCGAAAGAACCAGCTCCGTTGTCAAAATCCCCTCTGCCGTCGTCAACCGGGCGACGATCGGCGTCGAGGAAGGCTACTCTGCCGCCGTCAACAGGGCGACGGTCGGCGTCGAGATCCATTACCCCTCCGCCGTCGTCAACCAGGCGACGACCGGCGTCGAGGGAGGTCTCTTCGCCGTCGTCAACCGGGCGACGACCGGCGTCGAGAAGTGTGACCCCTCCGCTGTCGTCCAAGAAGCGGCGATCGGCGTCGAGGACCAAGACCCCTCCGCCGTCGACAGTGGCTCGTCGATCGGCGTCGAGGACGCAGTCTCCGTCAGTGCAGCATCAGCGCTCGGCGTCGAGGGTGCCCAATACCCCTCCGCCGTCGTCGCACAGGCATTCGACGTCGAGGTAGCGATCTCCGTCGACGGCTGGCCATCGCCGTTCAACGTCGAGGCAGAAGGCTCCATCGACGACAGGACGAGGCCGTTCGACGTCGAGAGAAGCTTTCGTCGGCGACAGGACCTCGTCGGTCGACGTCGAGGCAGAGGTCTCCGTCGACGGCCAGACGCCGCCGTTCGACGTCGAAGCAGAGGGCTCCGTCGACGGCTACTCATCGCCGCTCGACGTCGAGAGACTACAGAACCTCTCATGGGCATTCGGGGTCGAGATTGTTTGATCCTCCGACTCCTCGAAGGCGTTCGCCGGCGAGGAAAAAACGCTCGACGTCGAGACACTCAGATACGATCATGGTGACAGAATCTGCTTCTCACCATTTATCTTATCGGTCCTCTGGCTCCTCAACTGAGCATTCAAGGTCCAGAAACCCTATACACAGAACTCCTGAGCGTCGTCCAGATCCTTCGTCAGGGCGCATCAGGCTGTCACCTAGATGGTACAGATCCTTGGACCATTGGCGAGATGCTGGGCCTACCAAGCGTATGCAGGAATATGCCAGCCCAGACCACAGGTCTCCTCTCCAAGACCTGGTGGAGGAGATGGACAAGCGTAGCCCTCCCAGGCGCACATCCCCTGTGACACTACCCACCAAAGCGCCAAGAAGATCCCATTCTCCTACAAGGGAACATAGAATGGAAGGTCGGAAAAGGTCTCGATCTCCTCGGGGCAGATCTCCCGTGAGATCGCCAGCCAGATCTCCCAGGGCATCCCGATCTCCTAGAAAGGAACATCGGACGAGAGAACGGATCAGATCTCGCTCCCCTAGACGGGAGGAGCATTCAAGGAGGTCGCTGGAGCAAAGACTCAGTGCTCACCGTAGACATAAACGTACTCAGTCTACTTCTTCAACCTCTTCTACCAGATCGTCCAAGAGGGACTACTCCCCGACTTTGACGGACAGTCCAACGTCCAGGTCCTCCCCAGAGGATGATATTGGCACGTATCTGGATGTTCTGCAAAGAGGTGCGCTTAAACTGAACATCGAAATGTCTGTCCCTCAAGTAACGATGACAGTCATTTTTGAAACCTTACACAAGAAGGCCATCTCCAGACCTCTGTTGCCTTTAGTTCCGGGGATTATGGACCCTGTCAAGGAGGTTTTCCTAACCCCAGCAGCAATCAGAGCAGTCCCGGCTCGCATTCAGAAGAAGTACAAACCGGCGGCTTCTGACCCGGTGTTTGTGAAATCTGACCCTCCAGCAGACTCTGTCATTGTGTAGGCGGCGAGGAAGACACATGCGGTTGCTGGTTCCTCTTCAGTGCCGCCGGATAAGGACAGCAAAACCCAAGACTCCTGGGGTCGAAAGGTTTGCAACTCTGCTGCTTCCACTCTTAAGGTAGCCAGTGCAGCTGCGCTCCTGGGTCGGTATGACAGAGCCTTATGGGACTCGATGGAAAGATTCAAAGCCAAGCTACCGAAAGAGGACCAGCAAGACTTTGAAGAAACTGTTACGGAGGGGTTTCTGGTGGCGAACCAGATGATAAGCACGGCCGCGGATGGGGCGGTGCTTTCGGCTCATTCCTATTCCCATGGAGTTTGTGCCAGAAGATCGGCCTGGTTGCGCCTTACAGGTCTGAAACAGGATGCTCAGCATCGGATTCTAAATCTTCCCTTTTCGGGTTCCGCTCTCTTCGGTGAACATGCGGACGAAGAGATGACCCGAATGAAGACTGAGCTGGACACGGTAAAGGCGGTGGGCTTGGAGAAGAAAAAGGAATTCAAGCGCAGAGGGTTCAAACCCCTCAGTGGTCTCAAAACAAAACTCAAGGGAAACCCCAGTTTCGTGGCAAGCCCAGCAGAGGAAGAGGTCACCAACAGTCCTCCAGCACCTCGCGAGGAGGAAAGGCCTGAACAGTGGCTTCCTCTGACGCCGTTGCCCACTCCAGTGGGAGGAAGTGCTTCACAACACCTGGCAGAGTGGGTCAGCATCACAAGAGATCAGTGGGTGCTGAATATACTGCGCAATGGATACAGGATACGTTTCCGTGCTCTACCAAAGAGCGTCCCTCCGAAGAGCTCTTGCCCTCACCAACTAAGCTTGCTCCGACGAGAGGTAAAAATCCTGCTGCAAAAAAGAGCGATAGAGGATGTTCCTCTCGCTCTAAGAGGAAAAGGAGTTTACTCCAGATATTTCCTTGTCCCCAAAAAAGATCAGGAGGACAAGTTCAGACCAATACTCGACCTACGACTCCTAAACAAGGTTATCGTCAAGGAAAAGTTCCGCATGTTAGCGCTTCACCAGATATGTCCTCATCTGCAAGCCGGAGATTGGATGTGTTCGGTGGATCTGCAAGATGCGTACTTTCACATCCCGATTGCGCTACAACATCGCGAGTACCTAAGGTTTGTTGTGGGAAACAAACACTACCAGTACAAGGTGTTACCCTTCGGTCTCAAGTCCGCACCACGAGTCTTCACCAAATGCATGGCAGTGGTGGCAGCTTTTCTTCACAAGAAGGGTCTCTTCATTTACCCATACCTGGACGACTGGCTCCTAAAGGGTCCATCTCCGGTACGAGTGACGCAAGATCTGCAACTGTGCCTGCACCAACTTCACAGGCTCGGCCTCCATGTGAACCTGGAGAAGTCAGTCCAGCGGCCTACGCAATCCATCCACTACCTAGGCTCCGTTCTGGACACAAGCGTGGGAAAAGCGTTTCCTTCGGAGGAGAGACTTTCTTCCATGAAACAGAAATGTGGGATTCTACTAGAGTCTCGGCCTCCAACAGCACGGCAAGTAGCATCTCTACTGGGTTCCATGGCGTCCTGCATCTTTCTCATCCCAAACGCCAGGCTGAGAATGCGTCCTCTGCAACAGGCTCTGGAGGATCAGTGGGACCAAGCAACAGGACGTTGGGAGGATCGAATCAATCTTTCCCAGGCGACAAAAGAGTCCATCAGATGGTGGACTCGGAGAAGCAATGTGATGGTGGGAGTGCTGTTTCACCAACCCATTCCGTCCCAATCTATAGTGACAGATGCCTCCCTGCAAGGCTGGGGAGCACACATGGGTCCGCTTCAGATTCAAGGCCAGTGGTCTGCGCAGGAGCAGACATACCACATCAACATGCTGGAACTCAGAGCGGTATTCCTGGCTCTTAAAGCTTTCCTGCCAGCGATCACATCCGGCTCAGTCCTGGTTCAGACAGACAATACGACGACCATGTTCTATCTGAACAAGCAAGGAGGCACAAGATCTCGCCCACTGTCTCGAGAGGCTCAGGCAATATGGCATTGGCTTCTCGCTCGAGGTCTCACAGAAGTGGCGGTGCACCTTCCGGGCGAGTTGAACGTCAAGGCAGTCGCACTCAGCAGGCACTTCGAAGATCAGCCAGACTGGGTGCTAAGCGACGAAGTAGTAGAAGAGCTTTTTCGTATCTGGGGACGTCCATCCATAGACTTGTTTGCAGACGACGAAAACACCAAATGCCACTCCTTCGCGTCCAGGTTCCACAGGCCAGGGACGCAGGGGAACGCTCTTCTGTTGGATTGGGCAGGGATGTTCGCATACGCGTTTCCTCCCCTGGCACTGATCCCGAGAGTGGTTTCCAAGCTCCTCAGGACGAACATGGTAATGATCCTGATTGCTCCAGACTGGCCTTGGCAGTGGTGGTATCCGGACCTTCTACATCTGTCTGTGTGTCCACACAAACGACCCCCTTGCAGGCCGGACCTGTTGAGCAAAATGAACGGGAGGATAATGCATCCCAACCTCCCATCATTGAACCTAACAGCATGGCTCCTGAGGTCCTGCAATACGGGCATTTGAACCTGCCTCCTGAATGCATGAACATTTTAAAGGAGGCTAAGAGGCCGTCCACGAGAGCATCCTATGCCTTCAAGTGGAAAAGGTTTTACTTGTGGTGTAGAGATCATCATTTGGATCCGACTATGGGGCAGGAGGATGTCATCTTACCATACCTCCTTTCCCTCGCAACAGCTGGTTTAAAGTACGCTTCAATTAGAGTGCATTTGTCAGCTATTGTGGCTTACAGAAAGTCACCTGATCAGGTGTCTTTCTTTCAGGTTCCAGTGGTCAAGGATTTCCTCCAGGGATTGAAGAAAGTGTATCCCCCTGTGCGAAATCCTTCTCCTCCGTGGGAATTGAACCTAGTTCTGTCAAGGTTAATGTCTCCACCTTTCGAGCCCATCTACAAGGCTTCCTTACAACATCTCTCTTGGAAGGCAGCTTTTTTGGTGGCAATTACGCGCAGAGTCAGTGAGATACAAGCGCTCTGTGCAAAGGAACCTTATACTGTATTCCACCATAACAGAGTAGTCCTAAGGGCTCACCCATCCTTCTTGCCTAAGGTCATCTCTGATTTTCATCTAAATCAGTCTATTTCCCTCCCTTCCTTTTTTCCAAACCCTACGACCCCGGCCGAGCGGTCACTTCACTCCTTAGATCTTAAAAGAGTGCTTAAGTTTTATTTGGAAAAGACTAAAGGGATTAGGAAAACGGACCAACTGTTTGTGAACTATGGCTCAATGAGAACTGGCTTTCCAGTAGCAAAGAGGTCCATTTCCAGGTGGATTGTCTCTTGCATTAAGTTGTCCTATCAACTAGCAGGCAAACCTTTGTTGATGTCTCCAAAAGCGCATTCCACTAGAGGGAAGGCGGCTACAGTGGCTTTCTTGCATGACGTTCCCATGTCGGAGATATGCAAGGCCGCAACCTGGAAATCAGTGCATACCTTTACGAGGCATTACTGTCTCGAATCTGATTCCAGGACCGATACTCAAGTAGGGCAAGCCTCCTTGAGGAATCTGTTTGGGTAGTCTATAGTCTACTCAAGCTTCTTGATGAGATTTCTGTCTTATCATTCCTTTGCCCGCAGGGATGAGGAGAGGCTCGCTATTCTATTCTAATGCTTATGACTATTGATGAGGATCCCCTGGAAGAGAAGGATTAGTTACTTACCTGTAATCCTAGTTCTCTTCCAGGGGTATCCTCATCAAAGTCATAAGCAACCCTCCCGCCTCCCCGGGCAAAGGATACTCTTTCATAAGGAGATATTGTTAACCTATTTGTTATTGGGTTTGTTTTTCAGTCTCCGAAAAGAACAACTGACCTAACTGTCACCCCTGGGGCATGATGGGATACAGGGGGTCATGAGTGCCTTAAAGGCACAGTGTCAGTTTTTTGCTATTCAGCTACAGGTTAGCTTTTCAGTCTTTTTAGACTGTGTGTTTGCAATGCAGCCTGGGAGCTTCTTATGCTTCCAGTGAGTTATGAGAATTTCTACTGCTTTCTGAGCATTAAAACAATTTCTAAACAATCTTTGGTGTTGTTTCTCATGTTTCTAATGCTTATTATATACATGTATGGTGGAAATTCTTCACAGCATATTTCAGCTCTAATGTGATTTGGCTGCTATTGCTTGTTTTTATATATATATATTATTATATATATATGTGTATATATATGTGGGGCACATATAATATAGTGTTTCCGGGGTCCTGCGCATGGGCGGGAATATTCTAATGCTTATGACTTTGATGAGGATACCCCTGGAAGAGAACTAGGATTACAGGTAAGTAACTAATCCATATTACCGGGTTTAGCTCTAGTGTACTTGCCAATCAATAATTCTAGATTCAGGCACTGATCTAGGGTCCCTCTTCCCGTCCTGAATCCATATTGGGAATTGGCAAGAATCCCGTTCTCATCCGCCCACTCTTCTAGTCTGGAAAGCAGTACTCTGCTCATGATTTTTACTGATGAATCGCGCAGGCTGATCGGCCGATAGTTATAGGCTAGTGCTTTGTCCCCCTTTTTATAAATAGGGACAATAAGAGTCACCCCAGGTTGGTGTAATCATGGTAGTTACCGCTGCATTGAGTGCCAAGGTAAGTATTGGTCCCCAAAGCTGTGGTTGAGCCCTGTATACATCTATCGGGACTCCATCTGGCCCCTGAGGCTTCCCCCCCTTACTAGTTTTAATACTAATCTCCACCTCCCCCAGGGAGATATCAAGAGGCACCACGGGCCATAGCATATGCTCATTGGACGACAGAGTGTTATCTTGAAAGATCATGGAGAAATGGTTCACCCAGTCCTCACTGCCCACATTAGATGAAAGATGGGGGATTTTGTCGTCTTGAAGGAAAGGGGAGTTAACAGTGGACCAAAACAGGCGGCTATCTGCAGTTTCTGCTGCCTGGCTAAGGAGATCCCAGGCTTCCTGCCGTAACTCCTTCTTTCTTTTGGATAGCGCCTTTCTATAATCAATTCTCAGAAGTCTGACTCTATCCTTATCCCTGGGGTTGTGGGCTAGAGCATGTTTAAGTTGCGAGAGAAGGGACGTACAGGCATGGTCAAACCATCCAATCCCTTTCTCTCCTCTACCCGATGTATTCCCCGTGAAAATGTTGTTAATGACATTAATAATGTTAAGAAAATGGGTCATAACATGAACAGACGTGCAGCCTGGGGACAGAATAATGTCAATTTCCGTCAGGCATTTATTTATGATTATGGGTTCCACTAAAGCGGATTTTTCCCCTTTCCATCTCAGCCTAGTCCCGTTGGTCCTATGTGGCTCTGTATTGGCCAGCACTCTAGTGAGCAGTTCAATTCTACACTTCCACGTAGTAATATGCATGGTAACACAATTGTGGTCACTCAAAGAGGATGTATCCCTTACTTTAATTAACCACATCGCTGCTGTGCATTTTCCCCTCTTGTGCTGATTTATGAAGAACTCCACTGTTCATGACGAGCTCAGCTCGTCATCAGCACAGCTCCACTGTGCCTCATGACGAGCTGAGCTCGTCATGAGCATGGAAGGGGTTAAACAGTGAGGTACCAAACTAGACAAAACCATGATGTGGTCGATAGTGGAGCCCGTGCTTCACGCTCAGCATTTCGTCTTTTAGAACCCCAACCAGAAGAATTTACTTATATCAAATGAACACATTGTTTTCATACTTTAGAAATCTTATATGCATTCTGGCCTGGGCTACTGGTACTTCTGTAGAGTTTCAGTTAATGCACACAGGGAGGGCAAACGCTGTTGGCATTACTAACCACTAAACCACTTGCTATTCTTGCCACCTTCCTGTTGCCATTGTTGGAAGACAATGAACAATGACGTTTTGCAGCATGAGATGGCCGCTATTGGCATGGACGTTGCCACTTTATGAAGTAGCCAAAATAGCATCCATCTTGAAATAATTTTAACTTGTCCCACCCGACATTACCACTAAACGTGCATACTTAGATTAGATCATTAAAAAACTTGACTGGAGGAGTATGTTTGCATTGTCAGCATTCCCTCCATCATTTGTTTGATGTAACACTTTTCGCCCTAAGTGGAATGGGTATGCCCAGACGTGGGTCCCTTGCTCACTATGCCACTTCATTCAAACTAGCCTGGCTGAAGAAGGGTGACATAGCCTGAAACCGGTCCCAGGATGCTTGTTTCCGGTCCAGGGAGGACCTGGCCTGGCAGTTCGGTATGGACTGTTCCCATGGGGCACTGGGTCAAGACTGATTTGCATATGGCTGGGTCCAAACTAGGGTGGCGTAGTGGGCAAAAGAACAATGGATTTAACCCAGATCTTTTGACTGGGGGAGGATGTAGGAAGGTACCTCCTGACTATGGTTGCCCCCAACTTTTTGCCCTGTGTTTTAGCTGGTTTTGGACATAGTCGACCTGGGACCCTGCCAATCAGGACCCCAGGCCTGCTGCTCTCTTTAAAATGGATTCCATGTACCCTAGGTGCATTTCCAATTGGTACTGGGCCACCCTATCAGACCCTGTAACTCAGGGCATAGGTGTACCCAGGGCTGCCAGGGGCTGCAGCATGTATTATGCCACCCCTGGCTGGCCTCCTAAATTTGACACAACTGGCTGCATGACAGCTGGGGCAAAGTCGTGTAATCACCCTTTGCTGTAGGTGTAGTATACCTATACCTAACCCTAAAATGGACACACAGATTCCTATCAGTCACTCCTATGGCAGGCCTTGACAATCCTGAAGGCAGAGTGCTTGGAATCGTGTGAGATGGTGCTCTGGCATGAGCTGAGCCTGTCTGCAGCTTGCGGAACCAAGTCCTAATAGCTGTTCCATGATATCGCATACCATATACTCTTAAGTGCATTATAATCCTTGCGGTTAAATGCTAACTTTGGTATTGCTTTATCAAAACATGTCGAGTAAGGTGTCATACGAATTGGAATACTAACCCCTCGCCAATTCTGGCGACGGGGTTAGCATTCCACCCTTCTAGAGGGACACGACATGTATGTAACTGTGAACCCCGGTTAAAGTTAACTGAAGCCTCAGCTCCACAAAATGGATGCTGCCACCACAGACACGAGTCTGACCTCCTGCTGCTGGGAGTCCTTCCAGCGAGGGAGGCCTGGACAAAGGGTTTCCTGTCCGGGGCGGTGCTAGCACCGTCCCAGACATGGTTTTGTGTATCCTGGGTAGGCAGGGCTTTTCAGGAAGGTGACTGCTGAGTGGCACCCCGGTGCTCACTACGCATAGGCCGGTCAGAACCAGTTCCAGGGGCACACCAGCCCCTGGCCTGGGGAAAGTCCGGCATGGCAGAGGGGTGTAACCACCCCCCTCCTAGTCCCACCTATAGGCAGGACCTAGTCACCGGGTCAGCCCCCTTTTTTAGTATAAAGATGGGAGCGGGCCCCCTATTCAATTTAGATCATCTTTGGAATCAAGACACGACTTTCTGCGAAAGGACTTCAAGATTTCCTTCTTCAAGATTCTCCCTTGTGGCTAAGGAGTAGTCACCCTGCATCAAGCGGGCACCATCCTAAGAACACTGCGGTCTGCTGCAAGTCCTTCATCACGAATCCGACGACCCAGCTCGACGAGACCCGGCTTCCCTGGCACCTCTGACCTCTACTCACCTCTACAGCAAAGCTGAGAACCGTGAGTGCGACGAGACCTCGAGGGACCGACGATCGCCAAGACTGCACGACTTCTTTGCAACAAGCCCACCGAGTCTTCCACTGGTGAGTGCTTTGGGGTCCGAGAAGCCCCAACCCTGAGCAGCTCCAGCACCGAAGATCAGCCCTCCAGCATCTCCACGATCTGCGTGGGGCCCTTCTGCTTTTGCGTGCTCACCGCGCTGTGTGGCTACTAGCCGGCTGGCTTGTGGCCTTCTTCACGACGCCCGACGACATCACTGCTGCTGGTCTGGTTTTTCCAGACTGGCCCTTGCTTCCTTCTTTAAGAGAGGCACCCCGGACCCTCCTGGTCCACTCCAGACGCCATTTTAGGTCCACCGCGTGGGCTTGAATTTGCCAAGGCTTTGTTGCCCAATCCTGGGTCCAGCGACGCCGACAGCTTCTATCTTCGTGGGACAGCTCGATCCTCCTTCCTGGTCGTCGACAACGCCTCCTGGTCCGTGAGATCTTCGAGCACAGCGTCACCCACTCGCCTTGTCGAGGTGGCTACCATCCGGTGCCCTCCTGGTGCCCACTGACTACTGGCTAGTAGTCTCGAACTTGGTCCCCTCTGCTTTCAGGTGTCATCTTCCATCGATCCAGGCTTGGATCCACCGAACTTTCTTCACTGGTCGCCTGCCAGCAACTTCTTTCTTCCAGGCTCCTGGTCCGTCAACGAGGATTCCCGACGTCCTTTGAGTCCTATGCAGCTGCAGCCCCTGGGCTAGGTAACTTCGGCATTTCGGTGCCCCAGCATAGCCTCAGTATCCAAGGGTCAGAATCTACTTTCGTTTTCTTCCTACCAGGTCAGGTTCGCCCGAGAACACTAACTTTGCAAATTCTAGCTACCATAGACTTTGTCCCGCATCTCGCGTGAGAGTGCACACACTGCACCCGAGTCCCCTGGGTCTCCTAGAAGTAATCTAACGATTCTATAGTCAAGTCCTAGCGATTCCAAAGCCTATTAGTACTGTACTTACCTGCTAGTAATTTCGCATTCCACTTTTCAAGTATATGGTTTTCCGTGCCCCTCGGGCATTTGTATATACTGTGCTAACTTAAGTATTTTTGTAAGAGTTTTGGTTTGTGCTTAGTACCCTGTCCTCATAAAGAGTACAGGGCTGTTGTGATTCTTAATAAATAACTGTTTATTTTCATAACACTTGTGTGGTGTCCTTTCACTTGGTGTTCAAGGGGTATATGTGGTATAACAGCTGGTTTAACACGCCCTCTCGAGTCTTTAGCCTTAGACTGCTCGTATCCACGCTACTAGGATAGCTGGTCTATAAGGTTGACTTACAACCAATCATCAATAAGGGTTGCTGGACTGATACATAGTGTTCACTAGAATAGTGAGCACTGCATATCAGGCCACCTTCTCACATTGGTGGCAGCGGTGGGATTTGAGCTTGCTGTTGTTTTACCACACGTATCCTAAGAATATCTTGTTGAAAGATCACATAAGTACTGTTAGTACATATAACTAAGCTTAGAATACTCTGAGTTCTACTGAACCAGCTGTTGCAGCTCCTCAAGGCTTAGCACACCTTGGCTGCAACTCTTAGCAAGGGATCAGTAGGTAAACACATAGTGTAGGTAGGTGCATCACTTACACCACACTAGAACCAGCATGTCAGACAAAGGAGGAAACTCTGAGTATCCCCTTGTGTCAGTGGACCCTCCACAGGTCCTTACTTCAAAATATGCTGCTCTTAGCTTCCATGAGATGAGACAAGTGTGTACCCTCAGGAAGCTAAAACAGGGGTCTAACCCCACAACCTCCTTTCTGATTGGTCTCTTAGAGGCTTATGATGCCAGTAGGGCTGGTAACCCAGACCCTTCTAATCCAGATGGGAGTTTGCCCTCCTTACAGGGACCCTTTGATAGCCAGGACCATCCCCTCCAGGAAGCAGATGATGCTGAGGATGAGGACCAGTTGTCAGGGGATGAGGCAGATAAGGGACAGGTAGAAGTCAATAGACTAACCAGGTCCAACTTAAGCAGACATGAGCTTGGTACTAGGGGACTCCTGGGCCCACTCTCAGGTCAGCTTAACATTGGGAATGGACGAGTTAGGTCTCTATCAAGAGGCTCTAACAGATCCCTTCGAACAAATGGCTCTCTCAACTCTTCTCACAGAGGGATGACTTCCCCTAAGAGGAGAGTGTATGAAGCTGAAGAAAGGGCAATCAAACTGAGGATTGAAAGGGAAGAACTTGCCCTGGCCAAAGAGAGACTTGCCCTTGCTAGAGAGCAAGAATTATGTGGGCTACAGCCCACTGGTGGCAGCAATAAACCTAGCAATAGGGAAAGGAGTTTTGATACAAAGCACCTGAATAAGATAGTGCCCCCCTTTAAAGAAGGGGATGACATCCACAAATAGATTACTGCTTTGGAGAGAGCCTGCACTGTGCAGGGTGTTCCCCAAAGTCAGTGGGCAGCTATCTTGTGGCTCTCCTTTGATGGTAAAGGTAGAGATAAGCTCCTCACCACAAGGGTGGAGGATGCTAACAATTACCAAATCTTGAAGAATACACTGGTTGATGGGTTTGGTTTAACCACTGAACAATACAGGATGCTGTTCAGAGACACCCAGAAAACTCAGTCTCAAGATTGGACTGACTTTGTTGATTCTGCCACTAAGGCTTTTGAAGGCTGGCTACTGGGTAGTAAGGTTACTGATTTTAAAGGATTGTATAATCTAATTATGAGGGAGCAAATCTTAAATAATTGTCAGAACCAGTTATTACATCAGCACCTGGTAGACTCTGATCTGACCTCTCCACAGGAATTGGGTAAGAGGGCAGACAAATGGGTCAGAACCAGGGTCAGGCCTAAAAACCAGGGTGGTGACCAGAAAAAGGAATCAACCAAGCCTCAAGAGAAGGGTGGGGATAAATCCACAGAGAAGACTTCCCAAGGGCCCCAAAACTCCAACAAGGGTGGTGGGTCCCAGAACACTCCTTCAGAACAGAAGAAACCTTATTGCCATACCTGTAAACAGGTGGGTCATTACAAAAGTGATGCCAGTTGCCCTAAACATGGTAATAAGGGAAATATACCCCCAGGTAATACTCCTAAACCTCCTGTTACCACTAGTGGTAATCCCCCAGGTGGTGGGAGTGGCCCCAAGAATGTGGTGGGCATTACTTTGGGCAATCAGGAGGACTATGGCCTAGCCAGGTTCCCTGACCACACTCTTGTCTGTGAGACTGGCATGGGGTTTGCCAACTTCACTACTGGACCCCACATTTTGGGAAAGTATAGACAAGAAGTTTTATTGAATGGTCAGGAAGTTGAGGCATTCAGAGACACAGGGGCCAGCCTCACCATGGTGAGTGACCATCTGGTCCCCTCTGCTCAACTGACCCCTGGTTTTACTTATCAGGTGACAGACATTCATGGAGTGAAGAGAAGGCATCCCATGGCAGTAGTCAAGCTCAGCTGGGGTAATGTCACAGGGCCCATGAGAGTGGCAGTGACAGATAACCTACCTGTAGATTGCTTACTGGGGAATGACCTGGAACTCTCAGCATGGGCTGAGGTGGAGCAAGAAACTCACTCCAGAATGATAGGCCTATCCAGACAGGTTAGTGGGGCAGTAATAGCTACAGCCCCAGTCCAAGCACCATTCCTCCCTGAAAAGGTTGGAAGGGCAGTGGTAGCCACTGCCCAGGCTCAGACAGACTTTCCAGAGCAGGATAGGAGGGCTGTGACGGTCACAGCCCAAACACAAACTGAGTGCCCTCCTGAAAAGGTTGGCAAGGTTGAAATGGTCTCAGCCTCTACTCAAACAGATTGTGAGGTTGTGAAGCCTGAAACGATGGATCACTCCACTCAAACAGAGAGCATTGAGGAGGAAGAAGAGTCTTCCCCCTCCCAGACACTAGGTGAGAGCCAGCCTCCTCAGGGAACTGACTCTACCCCTGTTGAAGGAACTGCCCCAGAGGTAGTCAGGCCTAGCCTGGCGGAGCCCCTGATAGCAGTGGACCCTTCCCAGGTGGAACCCAGTCTGGAGCAGGTAACCTGCACCTCTCTACCCTGCCTCAGTCAGCCCCCCAGGGCTGAAGAGATCAGGGAGGCCAGTGGTGGACCCAAAAGGGCCCCCTGTCCAAAAGAACCCCTTAATCAGCAGATTAGGATCACTGAAGCTGGTAAACCTAGCCAAGTGAAAATAGAACAGACTCCTGAGGGATCCCCCTTAAAAGTAGTTAGGGAACTCCCACAGCTGGACACTGTTGGGCACAGCCAAACATGGGGCCTAAAAACCCCAGACCTGACCTGTCCCTCCAGTAAGCCAAACAGAGGGACTCAGCCTCCAGCTTTAGGTAGCCAGAGGCTGACCCTGAGAGCTCAGTGCATCTCAGCTAAAGAAAGGAAGGCACACATGGTGGATGGTGATTGGAGGAAGTTGAGCCCAAAGGTAGAGGAGCCTCACTTCAGTACTCCATCCCAGCATCAGCCTTCTTCTTTCCCAAGACACACCAGAGACAGAGATTCCCTATGGTGGAGACCCTCAGATACCCTTAGGGTGAGGGGTTGCCTAGTGGACCATGACACAGGGGGAAACCAAGCCAGAGCTGGTCCTTCCTTATATGGCCACTTAGGTAATAGAGGCTTACCTGGACAAGGATAGCCTTATCTCCTTCCGTTTTGGGGGGGGGGGGGGGGGGTGGGGGTTGTGTAGGAAGGTACCTCCTGACTATGGTTGCCCCCAACTTTTTGCCCTGTGTTTTAGCTGGTTTTGGACATAGTCGACCTGGGACCCTGCCAATCAGGACCCCAGGCCTGCTGCTCTCTTTAAAATGGATTCCATGTACCCTAGGTGCATTTCCAATTGGTACTGGGCCACCCTATCAGACCCTGTAACTCAGGGAATAGGTGTACCCAGGGCTGCCAGGGGCTGCAGCATGTATGATGCCACCCCTGGCTGGCCTCCTAAATTTGACACAACTGGCTGCATGACAGCTGGGGCAAAGTCGTGTAATCACCCTTTGCTGTAGGTGTAGTATACCTATACCTAACCCTAAAATGGACACACAGATTCCTATCAGTCACTCCTATGGCAGGCCTTGACAATCCTGAAGGCAGAGTGCTTGGAATCGTGTGAGATGGTGCTCTGGCATGAGCTGAGCCTGTCTGCAGCTTGCGGAACCAAGTCCTAATAGCTGTTCCATGATATCGCATACCATATACTCTTAAGTGCATTATAATCCTCGCGGTTAAATGCTAACTTTGGTATTGCTTTATCAAAACATGTCGAGTAAGGTGTCATACGAATTGGAATACTAACCCCTCGCCAATTCTGGCGACGGGGTTAGCATTCCACCCTTCTAGAGGGACACGACATGTATGTAACTGTGAACCCCGGTTAAAGTTAACTGAAGCCTCAGCTCCACAAAATGGATGCTGCCACCACAGACACGAGTCTGACCTCCTGCTGCTGGGAGTCCTTCCAGCGAGGGAGGCCTGGACAAAGGGTTTCCTGTCCGGGGCGGTGCTAGCACCGTCCCAGACATGGTTTTGTGTATCCTGGGTAGGCAGGGCTTTTCAGGAAGGTGACTGCTTAGTGGCACCCCGGTGCTCACTACGCATAGGCCGGTCAGAACCAGTTCCAGGGGCACACCAGCCCCTGGCCTGGGGAAAGTCCGGCATGGCAGAGGGGTGTAACCACCCCCCTCCTAGTCCCACCCATAGGCAGGACCTAGTCACCGGGTCAGCCCCCTTTTTTAGTATAAAGATGGGAGCGGGCCCCCTGTTCAATTTAGATCATCTTTGGAATCAAGACACGACTTTCTGCGAAAGGACTTCAAGATTTCCTTCTTCAAGATTCTCCCTTGTGGCTAAGGAGTAGTCACCCTGCATCAAGCGGGCACCATCCTAAGAACACTGCGGTCTGCTGCAAGTCCTTCATCACGAATCCGACGACCCAGCTCGACGAGACCCGGCTTCCCTGGCACCTCTGACCTCTACTCACCTCTACAGCAAAGCTGAGAACCGTGAGTGCGACGAGACCTCGAGGGACCGACGATCGCCAAGACTGCACGACTTCTTTGCAACAAGCCCACCGAGTCTTCCACTGGTGAGTGCTTTGGGGTCCGAGAAGCCCCAACCCTGAGCAGCTCCAGCACCGAAGATCAGCCCTCCAGCATCTCCACGATCTGCGTGGGGCCCTTCTGCTTTTGCGTGCTCACCGCGCTGTGTGGCTACTAGCCGGCTGGCTTGTGGCCTTCTTCACGACGCCCGACGACATCACTGCTGCTGGTCTGGTTTTTCCAGACTGGCCCTTGCTTCCTTCTTTAAGAGAGGCACCCCGGACCCTCCTGGTCCACTCCAGACGCCATTTTAGGTCCACCGCGTGGGCTTGAATTTGCCAAGGCTTTGTTGCCAAATCCTGGGTCCAGCGACGCCGACAGCTTCTATCTTCGTGGGACAGCTCGATCCTCCTTCCTGGTCGTCGACAACGCCTCCTGGTCCGTGAGATCTTCGAGCACAGCGTCACCCACTCGCCTTGTCGAGGTGGCTACCATCCGGTGCCCTCCTGGTGCCCACTGACTACTGGCTAGTAGTCTCGAACTTGGTCCCCTCTGCTTTCAGGTGTCATCTTCCATCGATCCAGGCTTGGATCCACCGAACTTTCTTCACTGGTCGCCTGCCAGCAACTTCTTTCTTCCAGGCTCCTGGTCCGTCAACGAGGATTCCCGACGTCCTTTGAGTCCTATGCAGCTGCAGCCCCTGGGCTAGGTAACTTCGGCATTTCGGTGCCCCAGCATAGCCTCAGTATCCAAGGGTCAGAATCTACTTTCGTTTTCTTCCTACCAGGTCGGGTTCGCCCGAGAACACTAACTTTGCAAATTCTAGCTACCATAGACTTTGTCCCGCATCTCGCATGAGAGTGCACACACTGCACCCGAGTCCCCTGGGTCTCCTAGAAGTAATCTAACGATTCTATAGTCAAGTCCTAGCGATTCCAAAGCCTATTAGTACTGTACTTACCTGCTAGTAATTTCGCCTTCCACTTTTCAAGTATATGGTTTTCCGTGCCCCTCGGGCATTTGTATATACTGTGCTAACTTAAGTATTTTTGTAAGAGTTTTGGTTTGTGCTTAGTACCCTGTCCTCATAAAGAGTACAGGGCTGTTGTGATTCTTAATAAATAACTGTTTATTTTCATAACACTTGTGTGGTGTCCTTTCACTTGGTGTTCAAGGGGTATATGTGGTATAACAGCTGGCTTAACACGCCCTCTCGAGTCTTTAGCCTTAGACTGCTCGTATCCACGCTACTAGGATAGCTGGTCTATAAGGTTGACTTACAACCAATCATCAATAAGGGTTGCTGGACTGATACATAGTGTTCACTAGAATAGTGAGCACTGCATATCAGGCCACCTTCTCACAGAGGATGTTTGCATTGTCTGCATTCTGTCCATCATTTGTTTGCTGTAACACTTTATAAGGTAGCCAAAATAGCATCCATCTTGAAATAAAGGCGTTTTCAAATAATTTTAACTTGTCCCACCCGACATTACCACTAAACGTGCATACTTAGATTAGATCATTTAAAAAACTTCACACAAGAACAGATTATCACATTTGAATGTTATATTTTAATAATCTTTATTATTTTCATTGTTACAATTGTCCCGTCATTGCTGTACTCCCTTTTTTTATTTCTTGAATATACGCTGGTGGTAACTGCAGACCAGTACTAGCTGGCCTTGTTCTTCTCTGTTTGCAAACACAGTAGTCTCATCATGAAGTGTAGATCTGATAGAGACGTCTAACCGCAGATTCCTTAACTTAGAATATCCCCAGGCGTCTTACTGGATCCGGAAAACTTTCAGCAGCAGCACCTCTGCGCCAGGGGGTGGTGCCGCCCGGCTCTGCCCTGACTTCGTCCACGGACATGACGTCAGTGGAGCCATATATGCCCCTCCCGACGCGCTGACATCAGTTTTCTTCTTTTCCACGTCCAAGCGCGGATCCTGGAAAACCGGCAGTTCCTTGGGCTGGTTTTTGGGCCTACTCTACACCTTTGGTGTCGGGTGGAACAGTGTGCAGTGCCTTCCGGCTTCAAGGCTTGTGAAGCCTGTGCGCGTCAGATGTCTGGCACTGACCCGCACCTCATTTGTATGGGGTGCCTCAGCGTGCACCATGACTCTAAGGACTGTGACGCCTGTCAACGGATGAAGCCAAAGTCTTTGAGGGAGCGTCGCATAAAATTGCTGGCCGCACGGATGTCCGGTCCGGCTCCCTCCCGTTGCTGCTTCTCTTCTTGGGATCGGGCTAGTTCCCAGGTCGCTCCCACGACCGCCGTGCGACGACAGGGAAGCGTAAGCACAGGCGTCGCTAACTGAGTTCTTCTTCTGCTGCCCGTGCCGCTGCCGCCCATTCCTCTTGCACTGAGCTGGATGAAGCGAACGGCAGCCTCACCGTCCGTATCCACCCTCTCCGGGTGTTGGGGCCACGCGGGCCCAAATGGAGGCCTATTGTATGGGACTACAGGCTTGTTTTGAGTCGCCGCCTCTCCCTGGTGCGCCTTCGGTTCCCACAGAGGTAGCAGGCACTCATTCCGGGTCCTCGTCTGTGGACGTTTCCCCGGTACTGGCTGTGTGTGTCGACTCCGAAGCCAGAGCCAACGCGATGCCACCAAGCCAGGTGCCCAGAGCCCATCCCACCCCATCAGTCAGCGCATAACCCTGTGCAGCTTCCTGCGCCGACGTCGGAGGCGGCGCCCGGGTCGATGCCGGGGTCGATGCCGGGTACTGCCCCAGGCTCGACGCTGGCTCCGGCATCTCGTGCTGTGGGATTGGCGTCGGTCGGCGTTCAGGTCGAGTCCTCTGTGGAGGTCGTCGAGGTCCAGGCGACTCCGATTCGACGGGTCCGCCTCCCTTGGTGATTGCTCCCCCTGACTCCTCGGGCGGCAATAGGTCGCCACCACGATGTCCGTCGACGCTGCTTCCGTTTACGCCTCCTCATATGGAACCTGATGCTTCCCTGTACTCCCCTGATGAAGGGGCCAGGGTGCAAGTACCCTGTTTCGCCTTGCCTTCGGGTCAGTCTCCGGCTCCTCCACTCCTCATGTCCAGCCTTCAACCGTCTCCTACTGATAGTTTATCACCTACATGGATGGCAAATGAGTCTAGTGCTGCCTTTGCATGCGCTATTCATGGGGCGGCTCTGTGCTTCACTTTCAGCCTCCTATGGTGAAATGAAATGAAAAGATAATGTATATAGCGCGATGGCTACCCTGGGGCGTCCCAGCGCTGCAGAGGTTGGGCTAAGGCAGAGTACGCTAGATCTTATATCGGTTTATTAAACAGCCAGGTTTTAAGGAGCTTTCAGAAGGTCAGTAGTTTAGGCTCTGATCTGATAGTGAGGGGGAGCGTGTTCCAGATCTTGGCTAGGTTGTAGGAGAGTGAACGGCCTCCACACCTCGCTTTCTTGATTCGAGGCACTGTGGTGAGATGGGATGTCCTGGATCTGAGGTGTTGATTGGGATGATATTTATCTCAAAACACATTGCCCATGACACCATGGATTACACAATTTTTCTTACAGGAGTCCCTTTTATTGTATATATTCAAATATATTTTTTCTTTTTTCTTTTTATATTCTTTTATCACATTCCAATTTTTCCTTTCACCTTACATATGATACATTACCAATATTTACAACATTTTTAGCACACTGTACATTTATATTCATAAGATTGTTGTCTCTTTTTGTACATTTGAAAGAACACAACTATTTTCTATACAGTGTCCTACTTAACTTAGAAGTGTCAAGATCTAACGTCCTCTTGATCTTATCCACATTCATAAATGGTGGTCCTAACTCATGTGATCAAAAGCAGTGTGTTTTATAATTTAACTCTTGGTATTTATAGTGGAAGACGTGTCTTTTTCCACCAACTGCTAGTAGCTATGTCTAACTTTCATTTATATTTTATGACCATTATGTGTCGCTGACTCGTTTCGACCTTGTCGTTGTGGGACCTGCACTCTTGTTTATATCGAGGTCTTCTTCAGGGCTGTGTTTACATTGCTGTAGGACAAGCTTCTCAATCCGCCTTGTTGGTGATGGTGGGTACTCTTTTATTGTCACCCTCGGTTCCTCTTTACTGCTTGCATCGAGGGGATCAGAGGGTAGCCACCGTCGTTCGTGGAGGACACGTTGGCTAGTTGTCCCTTTTGAATTTCTTGTTTCGTCTTTTCGCTGCTTAATCTTGGTTCACTTTACATCTCTTCGCCTTCTCGTTCTCAGCGTCCTCGTCACCGGTAAACTTTTGGGTTTGGCGTCTTGATTCCGCGTGTGACGTATACCTTTTCCTTTTTCCACGTGAGCGTCCTAGATAAATGTACTTTTGATTCAAGCCCCTGTTCTCCTAAAGGAATCATCCCCATTTATATGGAACCAACGATTGGGAAGATAAGTATTTACAAGGGGACGGTTGATAGCGGGGCCTGTTCCCCAATAGGAACGATGGGCAATACACATGGCCTTGAATTCAAACCTCGATTTTACAGGGAGCCAGTGGAGGTCTTTCAGTCAGGCTTTGACTGAGACTCGTCAGGGGATATCGAGAAGAGTCCTGACGGCACAGTTTTGGACAATTTGGAGTCTGTTAAGCGTGGACTGTGGGCCCGAGGTATAGGGCATTTCCGCAGTCAAGGCGAGATAGGATCAGCCCTTGGACCATGATCCGTCTTGAGTGGAGAGGGAGAAGGGGGAGGATCTTACGTAGAAGCCTCAGGAGCCCGAAGCATGTGGCGGAAAGCTTGGTTGCCTGGTAATTAAAATTGAGTGTTCTGTCCATCCATATGCCATACGATTTGTTCTTTGGGTACGGGGACAGCCTAGGCAAAGGGGCCAGATGGAGTCGATAGATTTGGTGATGGTATTTCCCAGGAGCATAATCTCTGTCTTCTCCCCGTTTAGTTTTAAGCTGGAGGCCGTCATCCAAGCGGCGACTGCTTCCAAACATTTGTGTAGGCTGTGGTGGGAATTGAGTTGGGGATCCAGTGCTACCACTAGCTGTATGTCGTCCGCATAGGTGATAATTTTCACTCCAAAGGGGCGGACGACATCAGCCAGTGGGCTAAGGTAAACGTTAAAAAGGGTGGGGCTCAGGGAGGAGCCCTGGGGCTCCCCACAATTCAGGGGTTTGCTGGGGGAGGTGAAATCTTTCTCGAATATCTGAAATGAGCGATCTGTGAGAAAGGATCTCAGCCAAGTGATTGCCATTCCCGAGATGCCTATCCTACTGAGACAGTGGAGAAGAAAGTTGTGATTTACAGTGTCGAAGGCGGCAACAAGGTCGAGGAGAACGATGGCCGATGACCCACCGTTATCCAGGATCCTTCTTGCCTCCTCCGTCACTGCGACCATGGCTGTTTCTGTTCCGTGGAGGGGCCGAAAGCCTGTCTGTGAGGAATCAAGTATGGCGTTCGATTCCAGAAAGTGTGTCACGACTGAGTTGACATACTTTTCTAGTAGTTTGCTGAGCCAGGGTAGCAGAGAAATAGGTCTATAGTTGGAGGGGTTGTTTTGATCAAGGCTTGGCTTCTTTAATAGGGCCTTGACCATTGCTCGCTTCCATGGGGGCGGGACGATGCCAACGTGGAGAGAGGAGTTAAGCAGGTCCAGAATAGTGGGTGAGTGGGTGCCTTTGCCTTCTAATCCTTTTTTGGATCTGCTCCATTTGGAGCCTATTGAAGTTGAACCGTTGCCGCCCTTCGAGGATTCTCTACTTGACGTCCTCCGTGGCACTTGGTCATGGCCATCTTCTGGTGACCCCGTTGAGCGGGCCATTGCTCATAGGCACTGACCTGCTCTGGGTGATCCTCTCTGTATGTCTCTTCACCCAACTTCTCAGAGCCTTGTTGTTTAGGCAGCTTTTAATTTGCAGTCAGCACCATCTTTACCATTGTTACCTCTCACCAGGCAATCTAGGTGGCTGGATGATTGTGGTCGCCGGCTTTTTGCCTCTGCTAGCGCAGGCGTCTGGGCTTTGAATACATCCTGTATGTTCGCCCGCGCATCCTCTGCTCTTTGAGACTCAGTTGCCCACCTTCTCCCTTCTATTCCAGAATGGCCATGGACGGAATTGATCCGCCTTCTTCTGCATGGCAGAAGCATGGCACAATTTTCCATTAGGTCTTCTCTGTATGCCACTGACTCTATGGGATGGCTCCTGGCTCGCGCTGTGGCTTTACGCCGCCATGCTTGGCTACGCGACAGTCGCTTCCCGGATTATGTTCGGGATGCCCTTGGGGATCTTTCATTTAATGGGGTAGATCGGTTTGACCGTCTCCCGTCTTTTATCAGGGCTGAAATAAATCTCGTTGCCATATTCTCTGCATTATTTTCCGGTGCCCAAACTAATGCACAGGTTGGTTTCAGTGTCCGGTTACTGTTCATGGATGGTTAGCCCTTTATATGTTCGTTGGCGACAGCCCTTTGGCTGCTTTTTCTCTTTTCAGTCCTCCGAATGCTTAGCCCAAGAGGACACCCCTACTGGGGATTTGCCTTACCCTATGTGGGGTATTCATAGCATTTGGTTCTTCCATTGCCTTGGTATACTCCTATGGAGTCTCCGAACACACGTTCTGTTGGGAGTCACTAGTCTCTTCCTACAGAGTTCCTAGTATGACTTGCTTTATTGCACGTTGGGTTTGTCTGTCTGCATTGCATTGTAATTTGGCGTAGGTTCCGTGCTGTGTGGTGTCTATCCCGCATGTCTAGTGAAATACCGGGTTGTAGCGATTCTTTCACTACGCGGCATCCTATTTGCTGCTATGCAGCGTACTTATTGTTGTTCTTATTAGTGTGACTGGGACATACAACCCCATCTGGTTTGTCCTTCAAGCGAGTGGTTTAGCAGGTGTTCTCTGTTATACGTGGTCATAGCCTCTTTCTGGCCGCTTGTGCTCCAGCGATGTCCATATTCCCTGCTTTTTCAGTATGAGTGTTTCCACTCTTTCATTAGCTTCATACTGTGTACCCTCTAAGGGCCTGTTTTCCTTCGAAATCACTCATTGGTGTTCGGGACCTTTCCATTTGTCCTCACTTTTGCCACAGCAGTAACTTGTTCTTCTCCTACTCTGTCTCGCAGAGGGCGGTTGTTCCGCTTGGGCTGGGAGCATGGGCTAATTGCTGCTCTGGACATTGTACTACTCAATTTCCAAATGTCTGCGAGTATGTTCAGCATACTCTAGACTCTTGTTGGGTCACGTTTTCATTGTTTCAACGTTTTTTTCCTGCTATGGATCTGCTCTGTGTGCTTACCCAGCGGATTCGTGCCGGCTCCTTCATTCAGACAGTGTCCATGGTCCCTGCCCCGGTCTACTTGTTCCACCAGCTCTCCGAGAGCCTGGCTGGCTGGTGCCCTTTTTGAGCCATTGCTTTCTCGCCTTCTTACTATTATGTGCCGCAGGCTACTACATGACCCTATAGGAAGTCTTTGCTTCCTTCGTATGTCTCAATTGTCCACGTGGCATGCTTAGGTCCCTTCCGGTCTTCGCTCTTGGTTGTTAACACACAACTACTTGTCTTCTGCCCTTCACATATTATGACTACATCACCTAGTTCTGGCATGTCTCCTGATTTCCTGCTGACAGCATCTTGTGGGCATAGACTGGCTTCTGCCACTCGTGTCTTGCTGGTGCCGGTCTCAACAGGGCTCCTTTTCGCTGTTGTGCATATTGGACCACTGTACTATGTCTCTGTCATACCAGCTGCCATCTCTCAAAACTTGGCTGCAGTCGGCATACTGCGTCAGGTGGTTTTCTCAGTCTTTCGGTTCGGCTACACTTTTTGCGAGATCATGTCACCCCTTTTACTCCATCATATCTGGTAAATGGTTTCTTTTCCATGCTGGCACTTGCTGGGTAAGGGTTACCCTTGCCTCTGCTGTTCCACTTGCCTTTGCAGGTACAGGTTCAACAGTGTTTTTTAACACTATTTTTTTGGTCGACAGGTAATTGCTTGCTTCTGTCGCCAGTTCAAATCCTGTGGATCTTTCACATTCTGGGTTGGTTTATCTTCTTTTTGAAGTTCTGAACTCCCACTTTGCTGTGGGCATCTAGCTTTGTGCTTCTTTCTCTCAACCCAGTACACATAAAGGGGTTTTTCTGTGCTGTTCTTAACGGCTTCTACTGCCTTTGCGTCCCATTGCTTTCTGCTCTCCTTAGAGCTTCATGGTCTGGAGGTTACCTGCGCTACCTTTAAAATCCTCATTATAATTTGTCTCTAAGGTTAACGTTGCTGTTTAGTCCCCTTACGGACGACTAAGTTCATTCACAGACTTGATGGGGTTCAGTCGCAGACCCGCCTCCTCTATGGGTCTGGCTTTGGTATCTATTCTTAGTTAAGGAATTTGCGGCTAGATGTCTCTATCAGATGAACGAGTTACTTACCTTCGGTAGTGATGTATCTGCTAGAGACATACCTAGCCTCAGATTCCTTAACGCCCGCCCGACCTCTCGGTTGTGCAAGGACCTTGTCTGTTTGAGGCTTTCCATACTTGCCTCCTTTAGGGTGGCATGCCCCTTCCTGGGTGCTCTGCTCTCGCTCTATACAGACTGATTAGTTCTGTTTCTGTTCCTCTTCCTGCCATTCTCTAAATTTTTGCGGTATGTTAATACATCATATGTTCCTTCCAGCCCTAGGCCTGGATTGTACTGTGTAAAATCATAGCCTCTGCAGGCTTTTCCTTCAGGACTATTGACTATGTCCAATTATGGATCATTAATGGAGATTGCAACGTCTCCTCCTGGGGACGTCTTGTGGTGCACTCTTCTTACTCTAGTGTTCTAGACTTGTTCTCCTTCACAGTTTTACTTTCCAGAAGTGGACTTTGTATCCTCTGCCAGGCTGTTTTTTCACATCCTTGTCTTCCTTTAACATTGATTCAGTCTACACTCTTGCGGGTGGCTCTTCAGAGCATTGCTCTCTCTGACTTGTCAATTTTTTCATTATTTTTGCACACTGTTCCCATATTCTGACAGTTTTTTGGTGATGGCTTCACGTTCTGACGCGGAAAAGTTTCTCCGATGAAAACTGACTTCAGCGCACCGGGAGGGGCATATATGGCTCCACTGACGTCATGTCTGTGGACGACGTCAGGGCGGAGCTGGGAGGCGCGGCCCCCGCGCGCAGGGGTGCTGCTGTGGAAAGTTTTCCGGATGCAGTCTGACGCCTGGGGATATTCAAAGTTAAGGAATCTGCGGCTAGACTATGTCTCTACCAGATACATCGTTACCGAAGGTAAGTAACTTGTTCAACAGAACCAGTGTGAGAGCATCTTCACTGGGTAGTGTAAAGCAGAGTGCAGAGATGACCGTCATCATAGAATGCTACAGCAAAGGAGGGGGTGTAGAGGTCCTGGCATTGGGTGTAAACACACCCTCTGAAGTGTAGAGCAGATTCTCGTTGTGGAATTTTGAGAAGTAGAAAAATAGAGCAAGTGTGCAGTGTAAACCATACCCTGACTTTGAAGTGTGCATTAAAGCGCCAGGTGTGTGACGTGGAACACAGACCTACTAATTACATAGTTTAACTCCTTCGCTGCTCATGACGAGCTCAGCTCGTCATGAGGCACACTGGAGCTGTGCTTATGACGAGCTGAGCTTGTCATGATCCATGGAATATAGCAACTTCCAGCACAGGAGGGGAAAAGCCATAGCAGCCAAGGTGTTAAACTTGTTTTACTCTCCGATACCGATTTGCTTGCACAAGCAAATAATCTGCAATATGAATTATGTAGAGTACATTATCTCCACACCAGGACCCTTAAAACGCTTAAAATTCTATTTGTACCGATCCGAATCCTATTGTTATACTCTATTTACAAACATAGTAAATACATCAGATGCCCCTCTTCATCTCTCGTTCAAGATGCCTGCAGCATTTCTGAAATTCATTTGGCGGAAATATCCATATACCACAATACGGCTGTAACAATACTCTGGACAGTAGAAAAAACAAAAGCGTGCTGCATCGGCTTCTCTCATTCGATAAGAGATCTTGATTGGATGCATTAAGAAACTATAGTTGCTGTTCCGTACACACAGGATAGGTTGGCTATCTGGCAAGTAAGCTGCTCTGACTGAGAACCCCACTGGTGTTACGTGCACTATTTCTGCAGCACGTTAGCATCCCCAGAGGTGCTATTTCAGTTTTAACCAAATATCTTAAACCTAAAAATAACTAAATCTGAAGTGGGAGCATTCCAAACTCCATAAACTAACAAGCGGCCCCTGTGCTGATAAAAGAAAGGCACACTGCCGCCATGCTAAAAGATAAAGCTTGGTGGATGTGGAGTGGGCGCTGTGTTGACAAAAAAAAAAAGGCGCATGGCCTCCTGAAGCGTCAGGCATGATGACGCCTGATCCAGGGTAATGCTTCGCCTGTGCATGGCCGCCATGCCAGTAACCAGAACCCTATGTGGCTGTAGTAAAGACAGTGCTGCGCTGGGTTCAGGAACAGTTAACCGCAGTGGAGCTCGGAGCGAGTGAAAGAAAGAGTTCCACAAAAACAACACATAAAAATGAAAGTTTAAAGATACCGGTAGTTAGTTACTACTCCGTGGAAGGATTCAAATGATAACAAGGATGGACAAAGAAGAATTCACCCCTAGAAAGCAACCATTTTGGATGGACAATCAAAGTGATGAATAAAAAGGCAATGGACGGACTGTAAACCCATAGCGTGAATACAGCAAGTCTCGAATAGACTGTACATACGCTGCCAAGGCTGGACCTAAAAAGACTCCGCTTGCTCGGAAAGCTCTTCCCGAGCAGCTTAAAGATTAAATGAAATAAAGTACTCCCTTTGGTGCAGAGCACCAGAGGGTACTTGGTACACTTCCCCAGTGTCAGCCAGTGGGCGACAGACACACTGGGTAGGTTGTGCGGGTTTCATCCATTTACCAACACCTCCATTGAAGGGGTTAATCAGGTGTCACACATGCCTAGACAGTTTTAACAAGTGTGAAAATGTCTAAATAATGATGTAGTACTATTACAGAATGTGCCTCATTACGCTGCACAATTTGCCTTTTCTTGCTGCACTATTTACTCAAGACTGATTCATAACTTGGCCCTCCCCTACTGCATAATTTCAGTGGCCCTGGGTATAGTTAAAGTAACATTTTCAGGATGGTTGATAGATTGTTGAACCAATCTATGTGGGCCAGAGTAACTTGAATGGAGGATAACTTAGTTGTGAAACCTTTAGACAGTATTGGATTATAATTGTGCATATCATGGCACCTATAGTAGTGGCATGTTGTTGGTGTATTGTGAGGTGTGCCTGAAACTTAATATGGATGTTCTGGTGAGGTGACAAATTCTTAGCTAACTATATGGATGGGAGTAGTGGCGTTCTGTCAGGGGCTGTAACTAATCAGTTCTGTTGTGGTGATTCAAATGTCTTGCGCAAAGATCTGCTGGATGCAGGTTTTCTTCTGATTGAAAAGTATAAGTAGAGGTGATACAAATCTTCGTTGCAAACACATTGATTACACAACAACCATTAACTTAGGATCTAGTACAATAATACTAAGTAAGCAAATTTTCCTGGTGTTGGTTGCCCCCTTTTTGATAACAGTCCATCTGATGAAACAAGACCCAACATTTATGACCAACCACATCAGCCCTCCAAATGTGAAGCAGCTCTGTACCGCCTCATTTTTCTCTGGTGTGTCAAATTTTAGCATGAAGAAACGCTGGCAACTGAGGGTGGTAATGAAAAGCTACATACATGGAGTGTAAGGACATAGGTTCACTGTAACTCAACGATGGGGAAAGGGCAACACATGAGTTACCAAAAGGCAACTCCAAAGCTTCGCAGCAGTGTAAGGAAGCCTCCCACCAGCCTATCCGTAAGATGTGCTTTTAGGTACCCATGATGCACATCTATGTAAAATGTTCCTTTCAATCGTAGATTGTGAAGCTTGTAAGGTCCTTCATATAAGGGCTGACACTGCATCCTAAAACCATATAAAGTATTCTAACACCCTCTGGAGTGTTCTTCTCACTCTAAAAAACCTCAATAAATAAATCAGAATACATATATAAAACCAGATTATGCTATCGGATTATCCCATCCAGCAGTTGCATGAGCATGCTTTGCCCTGGAAGTTTGTACCACAGTTTACAAACGTGCTGATAAGTCTGTCACCCACTATATTTCGAAGGCCCTGGTCATTCTCTGTCCAAGGCCTTAGATGCCCTCCTGGCTTTACCTGTCATGTGGGAAACTTTCTGATAGTCAGGAGAATAGTGCGGGACATTTCCTGAAGTGAGACAGTAGGGGATCATTGCAATGGCTGAATAAAATACATGAAACATCCCGGCACACAGAAGAAATGTTCCTATAGCTAGCAATGTATGTATTTGTCTTGATCATTGAGTGATGGGTGGACAGCAGTAGTGGTGCAATATGACAGTAAGAGCAGAACAGAATAAGAGGTCAGGAGAGAGCCAGAAGAGGGAAGCAGAATTACAGGAGGAAAGAAAAGACACACATGGGGATGGCGCCAGAGAACCAGAGGTAGCAGGCGAAAGTGTGCATCTGAAAGTTAGGACAAATGCATCCAGAAACAAATATAAGGTGGCCAAGAGGCACCACAGGTAGTAAATTGGAGAGCACAACAGAAGGTAGAGAAATTTGGGATTGGAGGAAGTGAAAATATGGGCGCACTATCATGCGTTTTTTTCCCCAGAGCTATTCCTTGTCCGGTGAGTGCTTGTTACTGGCACCCGAGAAGAAGAAAAAGGTTGACTTGAGAAAACTGGGCAATGGGAAGGCAAGGTAATAAAGGGAAGCACAACTCCTGTGCCAGTGTTCCCATCACCCTGAGACGGGCTGCATTCCCAACTTGCAAAGCACACGCAAACTCTCAAACTCATAAATTCCACTCCCTGCTCTGAATGCTAAAACATGTCTATGTTGGCTTAAAACTTCATTCGCACATTTACCTTTCCCATAAGACCATAGAGTATGGGGCAGACATACACCCATTGAATAGAAAGTTAACTGCTAGTGCTGGACTGCAGCACCTGTTGTTTCTTCCACTACAGAGGCACTGAAAACATGGCTTCAGGCCTACCTTGAGTAGCCTAACGGCAACCGCACATATTTTGAAATCTGCTAATTTTACATTGCTCATAGATTTGAATATGCACTTGAAAGACCCCAAGTGTGTCTTGGAAGTGCTCTTTTTGAGGATCTGTAATTCAGCCCTTACTCTTGTGGGTTGCCCATCTCTTGGACCCAATTTTGTGCAAACATGAAGGATCTGACTACAGAGTCTCAAATACCACTTCTCTTGTCAGATCATTTAACTGTTCATTCTCTATCTTGATACCGGCTAGCCCTTTAATAGAACTGAATAATACAAATATAAAATCCAGAAACTGGTCTAAACTGGATGTCTCTGCATTAAATGTTCCACTCCTGAGCTCAAAGCCTGTGTTAACACATAGTGTCAACCTAGATCAGGGACTCGTAGACAGATGCATCTCTAATTCTATGGATGTTGTTCTACCAACCTCAGTGCTTCATTCAGTTCGATCCCATCTGCCGGCTCCATGGTTTGATGAATCGCTTTGGCTAGAGAAAAGTGCTGTAAGGGCCTTGAAAGACTTTGGAGAAAGTCCTATGCTGAGAGGTCAAAAAGGATTTACAGATTAGCGATAAAAGAAACAGCCACAGACTCTCTAGAACAGCATGAGCCACATTCTATTCTGATAAAATGATCAATGCTCAGAACTGTTATAAGATGCTCTTTAAGATGGTAAGAACTTTCTGATCTTTGCAAAGAATCTCAAGTTCTTTTGCTTTCTCAGATTCAGTGTTAGGAACTTGCAGATTAAAAAAAAATATATATGTCTTTTATCAAAAAAGTGGCAGACCTCCATCTTCATTTGTTGAAGGACAACTCACCACAGAAAGGTGTGGGTGTGGTAAATCACTCCCTGAATTGCATATAACTAGAGTATACTGACCGTGTGAAGAGGTCTGATGCTTCTCCTATTTTGTCATCTTGGCCACCTTTGGGCTTCTCTACTTTTTCAACTGTCCTACAGTCCATCAGATTGGGCTCTCCACTGGACCCCCTAAGCTTGGTCTATTGATTCCAGTTTTACTGCAGATGGTGCTGAATCTCCTGATCGCCTCTTTACAGGAGCATCTTGTCCCACCCAATTGGTCGAATTTTCGACCAGTTTCTCTGCTGCCTGGTTTCTCTGACTTTCTGGCGAAACATGGCGAAACATGTGAATGCATTGCTCACAACCCATTCACAACCCATTCAGTCAGATTTCAGAGCCGAACTCCATACTGAAACCGCTCTCCTGTGAGTTACTGAACATCTTGGACAACTCCTGGATTTTATTAGATCTTAACGCAGCCTTGGATACTGTGTCCCACTCCACTGGGTCTTGAGGGAACAGCCTTAGCTTGGATAACTTCTTTCCTAAAAGCTGGTACGTTTCGAGTCGTTTTGACCAGTGTTAAATCCAAAATGTGTGCTTTAACCTCTGGAGTCCTTCAGGGCTCAGTGCCAAGTCATCTGCTTATTAACGTCTTCGTACGCCCATTGGCAGACCTAGTGGAGAGCTGTGGCTTGATTCTTTTTTTCCTACGCTGATGACACCCAAATTATCTTCTCTTTGTCATCTGCACAGAGTCATGAACCATCTTATCTTAAGCTGGGCTTAAGTCGAGTGGCGACTTGAATGAGTGCTGACTCTCTCAAGCTCAACGGTAATAAGTTCGAGTTCATGACCCAGGGTACAAACTCCCAACTTTAGGGCCCGAACATTGGCCGGACTCCCTAGAATCTCTTCCTAATCTGCCCACCAAGGTTAAGAATTTGGGATTTCTTTTGGAAGAGAATTTCTCAATGATAGCTCAGGTGTCTAAGGTCACCTCCACCTGTTTTGCTGTACTTAATGGCTGAAGATTTGGACGATCCCCTAATTTACATTAGCTCTCCAGCAATTGCCCAGCTTGTACATGGTTTAATTAGACTTGAAAGGAGTGTGAAAATGCTCAGAGCAGAGATAATGGCCTGTGAGTGGGGTGGTGTTTTCTTCTCCTGGCAGGAAGACCAGTTTGGATGGGCTCAGGAACTTAACTTCAAGGAACTGCCCTGAGTAAATTCTAGGTGACACTTGGAAAACCCCAGCTTTTATCTTCATAGAAATGCTGGTTTCAAACTCAGTGGGTGAATAGTTACCTCAAGAACCAGCTTTGATTGACCACAGAGGAGAGGACTGCATTTTACCCTGGCCACTCCTCTGGATGGGCAAGTAGGGATTTGCTTATCTTCGATTTTGACAGTGAGGTGCACTGTGGGATTGTTTGCTGTAGGCCAAACAGGAACTGCTGAGAATGTGGGAGAGTTACCACCTGGAACTTTTACCCCATTGGTTAGGTAGTGTCCAGGTGTCATCCCCGCCCTACACTTCCTGCAGAAGATGAGGATGACTGGGCCTCCTACCTGTGACCTGAGAGGAGCCATGAAGGATGGGACCTACTCCCTATTGTACCTAGGACAAGAACTAGACCTTATGAGTCAGTTGTGGGACCTCCTGTGTGGCTTCAATGATACAAGAGGGTCTTTCCCTAAGGTACCCAGCTGACCAGTGGCAAGCGAACTTGGCCTGGACTTGGCTGTTTGCATCTGTCTGACATCCTGAGAGCTTCTAAGCGCCCTCCACTGAGGTCCAATGAGCCCTATAAGTGTACCTCTGTGGTTAATTAGGCATCAGAAGTACATTTGGAAGCTTTTGACAACTTTTCTTCCACAGCTTCAGGGAGACACGCTGAAGAAATTAGCCACCCAGCAGTTTCACAGCATTGAATTTTATCACTGTCAAGGCTCCCAGGAGCACCGAAAAAAGGTCGAAGTCTCATTCTGCATTGGGACTCAAAACATTTTCAGTGAGAAATCTCCAGCGAGACCAACCTGCTTCAAGTGTCTGCCCCTTGGTTCCGTGGCTGTGGCTGCAATTTCAGAGGCAGCCTGCTGAAGGACGATTTTTCTTCTGAAAAAGTGATAATGTCCTTTTCTACGTTGGGACGTAATGTTTTTGAACTTTTTGACTCCCAGACATTTAAAGGTGCCAAACCACTTCTTGTATCTGACCAGGGCTCTATTATAGTTGGACTTTTTGTTATTTTGGTGATATTTTGCTCACAACCATTTTCTCCTTATTTACACAACTCTGATTGGTTCATGTCACTTTACCTGGGATTGAGCTCAGATTTATTATATTTCATTCATATGACATCTATCAGGTGGTGGGGCCTATCATTTGAGTTGGACACTTGCCCACCCATATAATGATCCACTTTCCTACACATGGGTTGAAGAGATGATTTACCTGCCATCAAGAAGATCAAGAAGATCACCAGTTTCAGAGGGGCCACTATTCCATAGGTTGCAGCTCATCTGCGCAGAGCAGGGGTTCCTGTCTTCCCCTATCTCGACGATTGGCTGTTGAAGGTGGGCTCGCCCCAGGCTAACCGTGGACCTCCTGCATTTGCTGGGGTTCACTATCGACGTACCTAAGTCACACCTGACTCCCTCTCAGTCTCTCCCTTTCATCAGAGCTGTTCCGGCAACAGTACAGTTTCAGGCCTATCCTCCCGGGCAGCGAGTCCGAGATATTCGGGCTACGATACCAATGTTTCAGCCTCCATCCGGTATCTGGGAGAATGACCCTGAGGCTGCTAGGCCTCATGGCCTCCTGCATCCTGCTTCTGGATCATGTCCGATGGTATATGCGGGCTCTGCAGTGGGACCTGAAGTTTCAGTGGGCTCAGCATCAGGGGAATCTTTCCAACTACGTCCAGATCTCGGAGGGCACTGCGCGACAACTGCAGTTGTGGTTAACGAACCAGGATTGGGTCAGAGGAAGATCCCGCTTCTTTCCCTAACCAAACCTTACGGGTGGTGACGGATTCATCACTCCTGGGAAGAGGCGACCACCTGGGAGAGGCAGTCTGGTCTCCGGTGGAGTCCGGGGCTCCATATCAACCTGTTGGAGCTCCAAGCACTTTGGTTGGCACTGACGGCATTCTTTCCCTCTCTCAAGGGGCAGGCAGCGCAGGTGTTCATGGACAACACCACCACCATATGGTACTGCAACAAACAGGGCGGGGTGGGGTCATGGGCCCTTTGTCAAGATGCTCCTCGCCTTTGGACATGGTTGAAACATCAGGGTGGTTCAACACCTGGCAGGTTCTCTAAAGTCCAGGGCCGACTAACTCAGCCACCGGTGCCTGGTAGATCACAAATGGTGTCTTCAGTCAGAGGTGGTGCAAGGTCTCTTTCAGCAGTGGGGAGAGCTGTGGTCAGATTTGTTAGCCAATGAAGAGAACGTTCAATGCCAGTAGTTCTGCACGTTGGTGTTTCCAAGACTGCACTCGCTCGAGGATGCTTTTCGTCACAAGTGGAGCTGTGGCCTCATGTATGCCTTTCCGCCTGTACCACTTCAACCCGAGTGCTGAAGAAAATCAAGCGCGACTGGGCCCAAGTAGTTCTTGTGGCACCGGACAGGGCACAAATAGTCTGGTACCCCTGAGCATGGCTATAGATCCTCCTATCAGGCTGCCCCTACAGGAGGATCTTTTTCCGCAGCAGCAGGGGACGGCCCTCCACCCGAACCTGTCCAGCCTCCACCTCCTTGCGTGGAGATTGAGCAGCCACAGTTGACCTCTTTTGACCTTCCTCCCAAAGTCTGTAATGTCCTCTTTGCATGCAGGCGTCCCTCCACTAAGATGGCATACGCCTGTCGATGTAACAAGTTTGTATCATGGTGCACAGCAAAGGTTGTGGATTCCCTTTCTGTCCCTTCTCTCTTTGGCCCAGCAGTGCTCTGCTCTGGGCACTGTTAAAGGCTACCTGGCAGCCATTTCTGCTCTTTTTCAGCTACCAGATCCGACCTCTTTGTTCTAGTACCCTATTGTAAATAGGTTCTTTAGAGGCATTATTCATCTCTTTCCTCCATCTCCTTTCATAATGCCACAGTGGGACTTGAACCTTGTTTGACTTACCTTATGCGCATTCCCTTCGAGCCTCTTTACAACTGTCCTCTTCGGCTTTTCACTCTGAAGACTGCCTTTCTTTTTGCCATCCCTTCTGCTCACAGAGGAAGCGAGCTTCAGCTTCTTACCTCATTTCTTCTCGGTGAATCCAGACAAAGTGGTGCTTCGAACGAGGCCCGCGTTCCTACCTAAAGTTATCACGCCCTTTCAAATCGGACAGACTATTTCTCTGCCCACCTTATTCCCGCCTCCGCACCCTTCCAAGGAGGAGGAGAGACTCCATCGCCTGGACCCTAAATGTGCGCTGTCTTTCTACCTTGACCGCACTAAAGATTTCCGGGTGGACGATCATCTCTTAGTTGGCTATGTGGGTGCCTAGAAAGGTCAGGCAGTGCAAAAGCGTACCATCTCGTGATGGGCCGACCCTTGTATAAAGATTTGTTATGCTTTGGCTAAAAAGGAAGCTCTTGTGTGGCTGTGAGCTCATTCCACTAGAGCTACAGCAGCAACTACTGCTTTGTCACCTGGAGTGCCACTCATTGACATCTGCCCGGCGACCACGTGGGCTTCTATGCACACGTTCACCAGACATTACTGCCTGCATTGTCAAGTCCGAATGGACGGCTACTTTTCTTGTTCTGTCCTCCAGGACTTTCTGGTGTGAACTTTGTTCACAGTCCCTCCTCTGGGGTTGGTATTACTGTGGTATCTATTCTAAGGTAAGGAATCTATATAACTAATAGTCTCTTTCAGATGAACAAGTTACTTAGCTTTGGTAACAATGTATCTGTAAGACGTATATTAGTTATAGATTCTTCACTGCCCCACCCATCCTCCACGTTCTGCGAACTGACTTCTATGGATAGGGACTCCCTTGCAGGACACTAAAGTTGCGCACCAGTGGGCAGTGTCTTTCATGGCTCTGTGCTTCTGACGTGGGCAGCCATGTCAGAACCGACATCAGCGCGCAGGGGCAGCGTCTAAGTAGGCATGCAACATCACTCCAGCGACCACAACACCGACGACGGACGTGGAGTGGACTGACCACAACGCTGATGATGGACGTGGAGTGGGCCGACACGCAGGGGTACTGCTGGAGAAAAATTCTCCAGATCCAGTCTGACGCGGGGGTAATTCGAAGGTAAGGAATCTACAACTAATATGTATCTCTTACATTGTTTCCAAAAGTAAGTAACTTGTTCTTCAATGTATTTGGTGAGTGCAGAGCTTTTGGTGGCTCTAATTTGCTGACTGTAGCATCTGGGAGCAGATTTGCAGGTGCTCTTGTTTTTTTTTCTCAGTTTCTCTCCATTTGCGTTCAAGTTGTTTTCCTGGGGCGTTTGGTGAGCCTGAGCTCTTGGTCTTGTGGTCTGGTTCTTGTGGATTTGTTGGTTTGAGAAAAAAACATGTTAACTGCGAAGGCAATGATCCAGGTGCAGAAGTTTGAGATCGGGAGGAGGTGGTTGTTTCGAAACCGGAGGTGTTGGAATTCAGAAGACCAGGGTGCTTCTGAGGTCTTTTTTCAGTCCTGTTGTGAAGATTTACTGATGTGTCTGAGGTGGTGTGGGATATAGGTATTCTGAAGTTGATGAGGTTGTGGTCGAACCAGATGATCGGTGTGGACCTGTCTACTGTGATGTTGCTGAAGCTGATGAACATGGTGTCTTGTAGGTATTAGGAAGCATGTGTGGGATCTTCCGCTAACTTAGTGTGCCCGAGGTTAGACAGATCCTCAAGGAGGTTGGTTGTGTTGGTATCGGTGAGGTCCTCCAGGTGGTTGGTAAGTTTGCAGAGTAGGATGAAGGTGCTTGATTTGGGGATCAGGGGAGTGATGAAGTCAACAACGGTGCTGCAGAAGTTGGTGTGTGGTACAGGAGGGAGGTAGACGAGGGAGCTGCTAGGTTTAGTTGGCGGTGATGAAGAGTTTATAGGTCAAGTGTGCTATGTTGCTGGTGATGGAGCATTGATTGATTGGATGGTCCGGAGTTGTACCCTTTCTCACGTGTATATATACTCAATCTAAATCTGAATGAGGTACCTGAGAAGTGGTTATCCTAAAAATGATGCAGCACTTTAGCAAGATTAGGATAGCCCTGTGTTGGTGGGATCAGAAGACACCTTCCCAGACAAAGCCTAATATTTAACTCCTTACGATGCTTAACCAGGACAGACTGCTTTGATAGTGCTGGCTTTCTATTTGAAATAATTAATAGCTTTGGTGAATACCCCAAGTTGAAGAAACGTGTAGTATAGCTCAAATTGGAAGTTGATGGATATTGGGATTTTAACTGGACCTTAGTATTATCTAGAGCAAGACAGTTCTTCTCCTTTGTCTTTAAATTTGTGTTCGGCTGAAACATTGCTTGTTTTGAGACCAGGCAACAAAATGTATTTTAGGAACAGTGGAAACTGCTTCTTGTCTTATGTGGTCTGCCAATTCCCTGACACAAGATGGCAAATGTACATAGTGAAATTATTGGATATTTCTTGGAAAATCCTTATGTCTTTGCTCCTGCCCTTTGATAATTCACAAGCATTACATTTTATTGCTCATTTTCAAGTATATTTAGAAAACTATTTGACAGATTTCTGAAAACTGAGCATTGTACTTTTTATGGTCTATATTTTAACAGTTCAGGAAAAAGAACTTTCAGTGAGAGATTATTAGTAATGGTTAAAAGATATAGAGAGGCATGGATAGAGGGACCCTATGGTCCTCTAAGCATATGACTCCAAACTGGTTGGAAGCTGTGGGTTTTCTCGTAGATACGTTAATAAGGAATGATTGGGGGAGTATAGGAGGATTTTTGCTGTCATGAAATGGTGGTGCGAAGAGCCTGTGGAAGAGCCTAAAATGTTTTTGTGAGCAAGACGATTCCTTTGCCCTTAACCCTTTTAAATTACTGCAACTCCTACTGTTATGGATGTGCCTGCAGTGTGGAGCCCTCAGCAAATTGATTGATGGTGAATTTTGAACGTGCAAATTTCCTCCTAACAAATTTTCAGTGCAGGCAGGCTTTTCTCTCCAGACTGTAAAACATGATTCTCTACTGCAGTCTTTTAATCTTGAGCATGGCTGCATGTCTCCTGAATTCCTCCTGTATGACTTTTGAAGGAACCAGGTTGTGTGTCATTAAGTCAAAGAGGTTCTGTGTCTGGATAATTCCATCAATCATACAGCAAGCCAGGAAGAGGCATGTTGCTTTATGTTCTCAACTTAGCTGGAGTGGGCTTCAGGTCTCTTTATTTGGTCTCGGCGTACAGGAGTCCATCTCAGGTTTACTTTTTCACTCTTCCCGTTACTAAGCATTCTTTGAAACCTTAACATATCTTAGGGGACCCTTACATCCATGGAAACGTAATCTAGTTTTCTCCTAATTGGTCGGTTGTCCCTAAGAATTATTGCATAAATATTCGTGGAAATCCGCTATTTAAGTACTTAAACCCATAGAATGAGCAAGGTTCATACATTTTTGCGAGAAACAATACACTGTGCTCAACAAAAATTAAATAATTTTAAGGACACATTATTAGTTACTTTCCCAGTTGAGCATTTTCATTTAAATCCCATATCTTCTCACCTTGTTTTAAAATACATTTTCTTCGGCAGAGAGACATTTCCTTCCCTTCAATGTTTAGTCAACCACTGTTACCTATGCATGGCTAAAGATATAAGAAAATTGACACAGTTTGATAGTTATATGCCTGTTTGAACAGTACACCGGAAGATGGCTTTTTCATGAGTTACTACTATCTGTTACCAAAATTTGGAACTGGCCCCCTTTTGGAAACCAAGAAGACATTTCACATGAAAAAAGATGCTAAACCAGCAGTGTCAAGAAGTGTTGCTATTAATGAAACCTGCAGCGCTGCCACTTGGAGATCAATCACATACTATTGTCTTGATTTGAGCTCCAAGTCTGGTCAGACCTTCCTGTGTAATCTCTTTGGCTAATGCCTACTATCCTTGCTTATATTTTACCATTCCATTGCATTTCCTTCACCTTCTTTATTTGGGAGCTGAGATTGCAATTCTATTCCTTGCTCATGACAATCAACCTGTAGATAATGGTGAGGGAAAAGCTTCTTGAAATACTTTTTCACTAACACAGAAATCTTCTTTGAAGTTATAAATATGCTGTATACTTCCTGGGGAAAACCGGATAATGATTTGTATCCTGATACCCTGTCAAAATGCTGCGTCGTGATGTAGTGGACGTGCTGGCTTCATAACCCTAGATTTTTTATTTAATTTTTTTTGTTATATAGCACTGCTTTTCGGACTACTGTATTTTTCCAAGTGGGATACTTTAAAAGAAAAAAAAGTAAGAAATGTTGATATTTAAAAAAATGTGTAGTCTTTGGTTTTCTTAGGAAACACAATATGAATGGTATAGAAGTGAACCATATATGTATATAATTGATGCTTTTCAAAGGTTTATCTTGTTTTCATGGTGCTACATGCAACATGGTTATTCTTGAATCTAAAAACTGGATCCTTGCCCTATTTAACAAATTGCCTTTGGTGTAGTAGAGATTGTCTGGGAGCAAGGAAAGCGCAGTGACCTTTGGGCTGTACTTACCAAAGATAAAGCCTTAATTTTTCACATATGCAGTTCTCTAATCCACACGTTAGTACCTGCTTCCTAACATATCACATGCTTTTTTCCAGAACCTGTGCGAGTCTCAGCAAGTTCTGCTCCAAGCTGAGACAGCTGGACCTGGCGTCCTGCACTTCTGTGTCCAACATGTCTTTGAAAGCGCTGAGGTACGATTTGCTGCTCTTCTTTAGCCACATTGTCCCAAAAATTACTGAGTAAGGCTTTCTATCAACTCAGTACCCCAAATAAATGTGAAAGTACTGAGGTAAGGCCTATTTCACATCTGTACCCAAGACTTACCTGGCAGTACTGAATAAAAGCCTGCAGTAACACTAGCTAAAATGTATCTGAATAAATCTGAAATTATATACTAAGGCTTGCTTATTTCGTCCAGTAATGGCTAAGGGTCATCCTTGCATGATCTGCTGGTAAGCTACCCTTTCTCACTACTAGACTGCATAGGGATGCTGCTTATGTGGGATTAGATAAAGTCTGCCTCCTGACAGAAATCCTTGGGACTTATTATTACTTATCAGTAATATGTAGCTCTCAATTCTGTAATTGCTATATGTTGCTGTAAGGTGACACAAAACTCAATCAGAAGTTTACTTTTCTGATAGATACATCTGCCAGTGGATTCCTCACCTTGTGAATATCCCCTTGCGTCGGCAACATTCGGAAATTCTTTTGTAGCTTCGGGCTGACATGGACGACGTCATAGAGGCACGGCATCGCACGCGACTCCGCTGACGTCACCGACACTACAATAGACCCACGCCGGAGTGATGACATCAGTTCCCTATTTCCGGGTCATCGACGCTAAGGGTTTCGGGGAATCTCAGTAGCTATCTAGTGACTTTGTTGCCTTTATCTTTGCTTTTCTGCTTCTTTGTTTCAACACTATGTCGACAAAGAAAACCGGTTTCAAGCCCTGCAGGGAATGCGGGAAAATGATGTCCATCACGGACCCGCACGAGGACTGCATATGGTGTTTAAGTTCTGACCATGATGTGGATGGATTTTAGTCTTGTCGGAAGATGAACCCGAAGGCCCTGCGGGAAAGAGAGACCAAACTTCTGGTGGCGAAGCTGAAGGGTGACAAGGGAAGAAAATCTTCGAGATCTCGTTGGAGAAGGGCTAGGCCGAGGTCGAAGTCAAGATCCAGATCTCGAGAGGAGTCGACTTCGAAGTCCGCTTCAGACCATGCTTCGAAGTCGAGGAGGAGACATAAGAAGAAGTGACATGAGTCCCGACTTCATTCCGGTAAGGAGTCAGACTTGAGGTCGAGGTCACCGAAGAAGGTACGTTTCAAGGTGGTAACGCTGGATGTCTCGGATCAGGAAGGTGAGGCTTCGCCTTCGGAGTCGCAAGTTCAGTCGCCGACTCTGGCTTCAAATCTGTCTCCGGCGCCGTCCGCGGCCTGAGAGGAGGAAGAAGTTCCTGTGGATTAGGATTCTGCGCCTGTTGAAGAGCCTAATCCGAACCCTGCTCAAGACCAGCCTGAGGGTCTTCAGCCACCTTTTCCAGACCCAGGCCAGGACCCATCAGCGTTTTTAAACGCTATGTATGGTGTCTTTTCAAGGGCGTGGTACCCCTCTGGCGCACCTTAGGGTCCCATGGGTCCTCTGGCCTTCAATTTAGGAGTCGCTCACTCCTATGCTAAGGCTCCTTTCATGCCGGCTTCGACGCCGCCATGGCAATACCCGGCTCCGCCGAGGTCGTCGACGCCGGTACCGGCGTCGCCTACTCCAGGTCGACCTCGAGGGCAACCCACTGGACCATCGGATTCGATACCGGCGCCGGTTCCGGCTCAGTCGGAGTCGTTGGTGGATCAGGCGGCGAGGCGTGTTAAGGAGAGGTCCAGGAGGGAGGCACAGCGCCTTATGGAGGAGCGGAGATATATGGAGTCACATCCTGATATGGAGGAAGGTGAGCTGGAGGATGACTGTTTTGAGGATCTAGCTGATGCTAGTGGCCTGGATTTTTCTCCAGAGTGGGAGTTACCATCCTGTTATGATGCGCCTTCAAAGGACGTCCAGCCTTATCATGTGGTGATGAGGAAGGCAGCGGAACTTCTGCAATTGACTTTGCCAACAGTGGAAATTAAGTCCAATCTTCTTACAGAAGTTTTACATTCGCCCAGCTCTGTGGTGAAACCATTGCTTCCGTTTAATGAGGCCTTAACGGAGCCTATTATGGAGGTATTGAAAAAGCCACTAACAGCACCGGCGGTTTCCAAGAGTGTGGCGAGAAGGTACAGGGTTGCGCCTGAAGACCCTGCTTTTCTGACGTCTCATCCTTCTTCTGAGTCTGGTCATACAAGCAGCCTGTTCCAAAATGACTGTGAGTGCGTTTCCTCAAGTGCCTGGTGATAAGGATGATAAAGGATGATCAGCCCTCACCATCGTACTTAACAAGATCCGTACATCAGTAGATGAGGGCCAGACATCTCTCCTGGTCCTGCTAGATCTAACGGCGGCTTTCGACACCCTCTCCCCCTCGGTACTTACATCTCGGCTGAGGGAGGTGGGGGTGAAGAATGCAGCTCTTGATCTCTTGACCTCCTTTCTTACAGGGAGGGAACAAAGAGTCAAACTTGGGGAGTTTCTATCTCCATCCCGTCCGGTGCTATGTGGGGTTCCTCAAGGGTCGGCCCTCAGCCCGACCCTTTTTAATATCTATGTTACCCCACTGGCCAAACTTATAAGATCTTTCGGGATGGAGGTAGTCTCGTATGCAGACGACACTCAAATCCTCGTTTCTCTACCCCATTCAGATGAACCAATCGCCTCCAAATTTAGATCTTGTATGGAGGCGGTCGGCAGGTGGATGGTTCTGAACTCTCTGAAACTGAATGGGGAGAAAACTGAGGTGATGGTGTTTGGGGGAAAAGAAAACATCTGGTCAGCCAACTGGTGGCCTGACTCCCTGGGTACCTGTCCCTCCCCCACCTCCTCTGCTAAAAATCTCGGGGTGATAATAGATCCTGCCCTTGACCTAGGCAACCAGGTGAGCAGAACTGTCTCCACTTGCTGGGGCCTGATTCATACTCTCCGTAGGGTTAGGAAATTTCTTTCCCTCCAGGCAAGAAAACAAATAGCTGTCGCTCTCATCGGCTCACGTTTGGACTATTGCAATGCGCTGTATGCAGGACTCAATAAAGGACAGCTGCAGCGCTTGCAGGTGGTCCAAAATGCCGTAGCCAGATTTGTTCTGGATATCCCCAGACGCTCTTCAGCCACGGCAGCCAGAAAAACTCTGCACTGGCTGCCGGTGGAACTGCGTATTCGGTTTAAGGTCCTGTGTATGACCTACAGAGCCATTGCTAAAAAGAGCGACACTGGAATTGGATCCATTATCTCCCACTATGTTCCCCGTAGAAACCTGCGTTCCACCGGGAAGCTGCTTCTTGCAACTCCCCGTGTACGGAAAGCCAGGTGGGGCGGCAGAGCCTTTTCCACTCTGGCTCCTAAGTGGTGGAATGAACTTCCTTTGGATCTGAGATCCCTTCCATCCCTACAGATTTTCCGCACTGCCTTAAAGACCTCTCTCTTCAAGCAAGCTTATGTCTAAGATCTTTGTCTCCCCTCTTGGTCCTTCCTGACCTTTTGCTAGGCGCCTTGATACCTTCGGGTTATTGTTCTGCGCATTACAAATTATTTTTCAATTCAATTCAATTCAAGAAACAAGATCAGGTGGCTAAAAAGACCTTCTCCTCTGCGAGTATGGCGTTGAAGTCAACTAATGCCACTTGCCTTATGGGGAGGTTTGTACATGCCCTTATGGATACAATGCGTTCTTTGGCTCCTAAGATCCCTGATGATAGCAGGAAGGATTTTAGGTTTAAAGCATTTTTATTGAGACAAAAAAACATGGGGGAAGGGGATAGGAGGTTAGGGTTACATACAATACAGTAAAAGAAAAAGGTGCAACTCAGGAGCGTTGGCGAAGAGCAGTTCGTTGGTCCAGAGGAAAAGCACAGCAAATGAGAAGCGAAAAATGCAATCTGTGTAACCCCTGTGCGCATATCCAACACCCCAAATCTGAGCAATGAAAGCCATGAACAACTCACAAAGCACCACCCAACCCCCCCGTCCCCCATGCCCCCAATAAAGGAAAAAAGGAAGAAAACAATACCCCAACTCCCCCGTCCAATGGCCCGCACTAGGATTATCCGCCCCAAAAAGCCCGCACCCCCCACCCCAGGATCCCGCCCCCCACCTAATCTAGTCCGCCGGGATCACCGGTGGCGTCAGCCTAAGAAGTCTGAGGTACCTCGGGCAGGTGAGCTCCCGGAATTCGGTGGACAGCAGCGCTAGGAAGGGTTGGCACAGCTCTTCAAATTGGTCTATCTCCCCCGCCACCGTAAGCGACAACTTCTCCATTCCCAACACATGCCAGAGCCTATGCAACCAACCCGTAATGGAGGGGACAGTGGTGGTGCGCCAGTGGATAAGGATGTTCTGGACCGCAGACCCCAGCGCAATTGCGATCTGCCTACCCCTGCGGGACTTCAATGGGTACATTAGGTCATCGGGAAGGCCCAGCAAGACATACGCCGGAAAGCGCGGCAGCTCTATCTCAAAGTGCTTATCCACCTCGTCCAAAACCTCCTCCCAGTAAGCGGTCAGCATGGGGCAATCCCAAAGAATGTGTGAGAGGGTACCCTCCTGCCCGCAGCCCCGCCAGCACCCCTTGTCAGTGTGTCTATGCATCTCATACAGTCTCTCCGGGGTGTAGTACCAATAAGTGGACACCTTAGTAAAGGTCTCCGTAAGGCCTGTATGATATGCAGAGTGCCGCGCCCGATATGCAATTTTGTCCCATTCCTTGTGGCTGAGTGTCCTACCCAATTCCCTGTGCCAGCGCTCCCTCCCTGGGTTATAATAGTGAAACGGCGGGGGTTGTAGGTACTTGTACAAATCGGTAATCAGCTTAGCATCGGAGGTCCGGGTCACCAACCACCTCTCATACGGTGTAATTTGACGAGCAGCGGTGTCACGCACCTGGGGTTGGAGGGCCCAATGCCGAACCTGCATATAGCGCAATCTGTCCAGCTCCGTCAGGCCGAATTCCTGCCGAAGTTGCTGAAAAGGAATCACGCCCTCCGGTCCGTAGATCTGGAAGAGCACCCTGCAACTCGCACTCACCCAATGGGAAAAAGCTCCCGGCTCCATCCCTGGGGAGAAGTCCGGGTTACCCACTATGGGTGTGAACGGCGAAGGGAAGGTGGTAAGGCCCCGAACCTCGCAGACTGCATCCCACACCCTCAGGGGGACCCGCGTAACAAAGGAGGCGTAAAGGTTGGGGGGGGCGATGCGCGCGGCGCAAGAATGGAACCTCTTGTAAGGTGCGGCCCGCCACCGCCTGGTCTTGAAAAAGCCAGTGTTTGTCGGACTCCCACCTGCTCCACTCCACCAGGTATCTCAGCTGCGCCGCCTGAAAGTACTTACGGAGGTCTGGGATACCAAGACCCCCCGCCTCCGGGGCAAGCGTGGAGAGGACCCTCTTCATCCGCGGCTTGCGGCCCTGCCAGACAAAGCGGGAGATGTCAGCCTGCGTTTGTCGTATCCAGCCCACCGGGGGCCGGAGAGGCAGGGCACGAAAAAGATACAGTATCTGGGGCAACACCGTCATCTTAACCGCCGCGATTCGTCCCAGCCAGGACAGTAGGCCCTTGCTCCAGCGGCCAAGCTCCTCCTTGATCTTCCTGCTGAGGGAGGTGTAATTGGCCGTAACCATCTCCGGTAATGTGGGCGCCAGCAGAATCCCCAGGTATGGCACCGTGGACGAGGACCACTGCATGGGGAAGAGTCGCTGAAGGTCCCTTCTAGTATCCGCAGCCAGGGACACATCTAACGCCACCGACTTGCTCATATTCATTTTGAAGCCGGCCACATGTGCAAAGGTGTCCAGCTCCCGGATGCAAGCAGGTAACGACCTCCTAGGGTCGTCCAGGGTCAACAGGACATCGTCCGCATAGAGGCTAACCGTGTGGACATACTGGCCCATCTTGACCCCAATAGCATCCGGGTTGTTGCGAATCCTCTGAGCAAACGGCTCCATGTAGAGGGCAAACAGAAGCGGCGAGAGGGGGCAGCCCTGCCTCGTGCCGCGTTCGATAGCAAAGCCACTGGAGCTACACCCATTGACCCGCACCGACGCTGAAGGATGTTTATAACAATTGAATACCATGGTGCGGAACTTATCACCGATTCCCAGTTTCCTGAGAACCAGCTCGAGATACGGCCAATGAACTCTGTCGAAGGCCTTCTCCGCATCAACTGACAGCAGCATCCGCTCCCCCGGGATCCGCGAGGCCTTCTCCAGAACATGCGTCACCTGCTTGGTATTGTCAACAGTCTGTCTGCCGGGTACAAAGCCAGCCTGGTCCGCCTCCACCAGTCCGGGGAGGTGCGGGCCCAGCCTGACGCTAGAATCCCCGTATACAACTTGAGGTCGACATTTAAAAGCGAAATGGGCCGATACGAACTGCATAAGGCCCGGTCTTTCCCAGGTTTCGGGATTACCGAGACTGTTGCTCTCAGGAGATCCGGTGGGATGGCTCCCGGTTCGGAGAAGGAATTAAATAGCCGAGCAAGGACAGGGGCCACAGCCGTGCAAAAGGTCTTGTAAAACAGAGACGTGTACCCATCTGGGCCCGGGGCCTTACCATGCTTCAGCCGCGCTATAGCGGAAATCACCTCCTCAACATGGATATCCCGCTCCAGATGGTCCGCCTGAGCGGGATCCAGCACCGGAAGGGCCACTGACTCCAAATAGTCTTCTGCGTCCCGCGGCGAGGAGGGCTCCTCAGCATACAGCGCCTCGTAGAAGCCGCGAAAGGATTCCGCTACTTCTGCGTCCCCGGAAACGACCACCCCGTCCGTACCCACCAGTTCCTTCACGACGCTACGCTGTTGCGCGACCCGGAGCCGGTGTGCCAGAAGCTTACCACATTTGTCCCCCCCTGTGTAGAAGGCATGCTTCAAGCGCAAGGCGGCATACTCCGCCCTATCAAGATCCAGTGCCGACAGGAGTTTCCTCGCTGCCTTCAACTGCCTCCACACCCTTGGAGCCCCCGTGCGGCGGTGGACCTGCTCAAGCTCCCAGACCTGAACGGTCAGCTCGTCCCTTTTCCGTTGCCGCTCCCTATTTTCGGCTGAGGAGATGGAAATAAATTCCCCCCGGAGGACTGCCTTCAGTGCCGCCCACTGTGTCGCTTGGGAAGTGTCGGTGTTGCTATTGTGAGTCAAATAATCCTGTATGACCTCCCCAATGCGTTTCACTACAGACTTTTTATGTAAAAGGGTATCTCGAAGGCGCCACACCCCCCGAGAGTGAGAGGCCGCCGGCCACTTGAAAACGCCAGCGACTGGTGCATGGTCAGACAGGGTCAGGACCCCAATGTCCGCCGCTGTGGCGGCAGCGCGCATCGGTCCACTCACCAGGAGATAGTCCAGCCGTGAGTAGGTTCGGTGTGCATGTGAAAAGTAAGAGTAGTCCTTATCAGTGGGGTGCATGGAGCGCCAAAGGTCGTGTAAGTCCATTTCCGCAATCCGGGCCTTCACAGCCTGGGATAGTTCCCCCGTCTGCGGAGAGCGCTGCGCCGACCTGTCCATCACAGAATCGAAGACAATATTAAGGTCTCCCCCCAAGATGACATGGCGGTCGGGAGAGGCAGTGACGTCCACCAACACGGAGTCCAAGAAACGTTCTTGGTGGTCATTTGGGCTATAAACGGAGCCAACCGTGAACGCTATGCCCCCTAAGCGCATGCGATATGCAAGAAGCCTCCCCTTCTGTTCAGCATACTTATACAAAACCTCCCCCCTAAAGGAGCTCGCTAGAAGAATGGCTACCCCCGCAGTCTTGTTCGCTGCCGAGGAGAAGAACTGGGTGGGGAACTTAGCAGAGCGCAGCCTATGGCAATCCCGGGACAATAAGTGGGTCTCCTGCAAGAGGCATATGTCCGCCTGCGTCCCCTCCAGCAAAGATAAGATCGCTCTGCGCTTCACACTGTTATTCAGACCCTTAACATTAAGGGTCACTACCTTTAGGAACGACATTCCTCCGGGGGATCAGGGACGCTGTGCGATGGGCAAGGGATCAGCGGGTGGGGCGCGCGGGACAGCTGCGCGGGACAAGCCAAAACAGACCAAGCATGGGCACGGACAACATCGGACGGGACTTCCCCAACACCAGAACAACCCTTACACCCACCCAAAACACAACCATGGCAACTAGCCAAATGCAAACTTAAACACCCCATTGTCTCAGTCAAGCCCCAAAACGGGCAAGTCCGTAGAAAAAAGCAAAGTGGACGTTCAGCCACTCACCTCCATCCGCTCCCTCCCGACCCCCCCGCCCCAAACCAAGCATCAAAGAAGCTGAGAGCATCTCCCCCCGGAGTGAGTGTTAGGCCGTCATGGCCACGCCGGTGGAGCCGGCCGAGTCCCTGGCTGCCGCAGTCAAAGCGTCGGCCATGTCCGCCCTGATAGTAGGGGAATCAGGATGCCCTGCGCTAGCCGCCGATTGTCTCCTCGCCGACCTCCGCCGGCTCCGTCTCTCTGAGCGCCTCCATGACGGTGTAGCTCCTTCCTCCTCCGCCGCCGTAAGCCCCAGGACCCCACAAATGTCCTGCAAGGAGCGTAGCTGATGCAGCACCCCATTCCACCGGAAGATCAGGCGGAAGGGATGTCCCCAAGAGTATGGCGTCTCGTGTTCGCGCAGAAAGTCAGCGGCAATCCTGAAGGACCTGCGTTTCTGCAGCGTGATGGCGGAGAGGTCCTGATAAAGCGCTACAGGCCGCTCCCGGAAAGTCAGGGGTTGTTTCTTGCGGGCCTCAGTCATGATGCGTTCCTTCAGCGGGAAGTCGGGCAGGAAAGCTAAAATGCCCGGTGGGGGCGCCGATGACAGGCGCTGTCGGCCAACCCTGTGTGCCCTATCAATGCGAATAGGGAAGTCCAGAGCTTCCCCCAGGATCTCCCGGAACAGGTCCTGCAGATAGCCCACCAAGTCGGTCCCTTCGTCCGTGGACGGCACACCACGCACTCGGATGTTATTCCTCCGTGACCTGTTCTCAAGGTCCTCAGAGTGGGCCTGGAGCTCAACACACTGCTCCCGGAGGCGGAGAACGTCCTGTTGAAGATGGACTATCTCTTCATCCCGGCGCTGGGCCGCCGTCTCCACCGTCTCAACTCGCTCGCAGAGGCCCTCCACCTCCCTACGCACTTCACGGACCTCACTGGCCACTTCCCGTTTCAGCGTCTGGAAGTCCTCTTTGAGGGAGCTAAACAGTTCTTCCATAAAGGACCTCGTGACCGGTGGCTCCCCCCCGGACGCATCCGCTGAGGCCCGGGAAGACCCCGGCGACGGCTGTGTTCTGTCCCGCAGTTGCTGGGCCCTGCCAAGCATGTCCGGCAGGGTGCGGTCCCCCTTCCTCGAACCGCCTCTTCCAGTCATCGCAATCGCTGCAATCGATGAGTGGGCACAGGTCCAGCCGCCTCAGGAATGCCCAGCCGCTGGCAAGCACTCGATGTGGGGATCTCCCTGCAAGCAGAGTCGCTGCGTCACAAGCGACAAAATGGCGGATCAGTCCGGGCACCGCCAGCCGCGGGCGCCCAGCCGAGACGGCAATTGAGAGCTATAGCAGGGGGTCCCCCACCAGCACGTCCCACAGAGAGTGAGCCCGGCAGCGGTGGCAGGCACAGGCATCCGCCAGCAAAGGGCTCCGGTGGAGGCCAACAACACCGATCCCTCGGGGACAAGATGGCGGCAGGGCGGGGCAGGGCAGAACGGCCAAGCCCGGCGACACCACCGGGGCCCCTTAGAAACACAGCAATCTGAGAAGTTCCACAGCCAATTTCACGCTGTCACACAAAAGGGCCCAATTGGTCCGACCCCAGCATTGAGTCCGCTGTACTTCGCCCACGGGATCGGGGCCCACACAGTGCGGGGTGTCGCCGACACAAGTCTGGGCCCAAAGCACACGTCTAAAGTCCTCCGTGCCGCCAGGTCCCAGCCCGCAAGGCTCCTTTATCCTCCGTCGAGTGACGGGTCAGGCTCCCTCCAGATAGTCAGCTTTCAGCACCAGGCCCAGCCGAAGCGCCTGGACAGCACTCTGGTTCGCTCCGCCTCCCAGGCTCTCCGTCGCTCCTCGATCTTTGATCGGACTTTTGAGGTACTTTCCCCGAGGCGATTAGGGCCAAAGCGACATCAACGTGCGTGCCAGGTGCTCCGCCACACTTCTCTCACACGCTGAGCATCAGCGGGGGGAGAAAAGCGTAAGAAAAGGGCTCGAGCTCAGTCGGGCCGGAGGAGCTGCGGGAGGAAGCGTCCGCTCACCCCGCCATCTTGGCCACGCCCCCCCAGCAGGAAGGATTTTGAGGAGGTGTTATCAGACGCCCAGGCAGCGGCACGTCAAGTGATACAAAGTGGATTGGACACTGCAGACTCGGTGGCACGTATCATGGGCACTGCGGTTGCCACAAGGAGATCGGCTTAGCTGAAAACTTCAGACTTTTCAGCAGATGTTCAAGCTGCTTTGCTGGATCTGCCGTTCGATGGATCTGGTCTCTTTGGCAAAAAGGCTGATACAGCCTTAGAAAGATTTAAGGACAGTAGGGCTACTGCCAAATCTTTAGGGCTTCAAATCAGAGGTTCTACAGCCAAGAGGTTCAGAGGTTTTGGACGCTCTTCCTTTCGCAACTATCGGCAAGGTCAGCAGCAGCAGCAGCAGCAGAATCCCTTGTACAGCACATATAGGGGAAAACAAAGGGCTTGACCTCGAGGTCGTCAAGCCTCTTCCTCCTCTACCTCCTCCAACCCCTCAGCCTCAGAAAAGCAGCCCTAGATCCGCCATTCAGGATCATGTGAGTCCGGTGGGGGGTCGGCTTACCTACTTTCTACGGGATTGGGAATCTGTTACATCAGATCTTTGGGTTCTCAATCTCGTAGAAAATGGGTATGCCCTTCCCTTTCGGGAATTCCCTCCCAATTACCCTCCTTGCCAAGGTTTTTGCATGGAGGAACATCTGTTACTTCTACAGGAGGAAGTGCAGACACTGTTAAGAAAGGGTGCGATAGAGGTGATCCCTGAGTAGGAAAGGGGTCAGGGATGCTACTCCCGGTATTTTCTGATACCCAAAAAGGATGGCAGGCTTCGTCCAATCCTGGATCTCAGGATCTTGAATCTCTATCTGAAACAAGAGAAATTCAGTATGCTCACCCTTGCACAGGTTCTTCAAGCGCTGCTGGAAGAAGACTGGATGGTGTCGCTCGACTTGCAGGATGCGTATTTCGACATCCCAATCCTGAAGTCGCACAGGAAGTATCTCCGTTTTACGGTGGGATCGCAACACTATCAGTTTGCAGGCCTTCCTTTTGGAATTACTACTGCGCCTCGAGTCTTCACCAAGGTGATGGCGGTGGTGGCAGCACATCTCAGAAGATCGGGGATTCCAGTATTCCCCTATTTGGATGACTGGCTGATCAGCAGAGTCGTCAGAGAAAGTGCTCCAGCATCTGCAGGAGACAACTCAGTTGTTGTAACGGTTGGGTTTTTCAATAAATGTACCCAAGTCTCACCTGGTGCCCTCCCAGCGCAACCTGTTCATAGGTGCTGTACTGGACACAACTGTATGTTGTGCATTCCCTCCACCTCAAAGGATTCGTGACATACAGGAATTCTACAATGGAGCGGTCGTTCCAGTCCTGAAGGTCCTGAAGGTCCTTTGCCTGCTCTGTCTGATGGCTTCCTGCATTCTGTTGGTCAACCATGCACGCTGGCACATGAGGGCGCTCCAGCGGTGCCTCCGCAGGCAGTGGTATTAACACAACGGAGATCTCAGGGACTCGGTGAGGATCTCCAGAGAAACTGCGGTGGATCTGTCTTGGTGGAGTGTGGAAGGCAATCTGTCTCAGGGAAAGCCTTTTCATCTACCTCCTCCGGTGGCCACAGTGATAACGGATGCATCCACTCTAGGGTGGGGTGCTCATCTGGGGGATCTGGAGGTCAAGGGTCTTTGGTCTCCAGAGGAAAGGTTGTTTCACATCAACCTTCTGGAATTGCGGGCGATACGTTTGGCGCTCAAGGCCTTCCTCCCTTCCATTTGCGGTCTGTCGGTGCAAGTCCTTACAGACAACACGACCGCAATGTGGTATATCAACAAGCAGGGAGGAGTGGGGTTGCAGTGTCCCTGCAGGGAGGCTCTGCGCCTCTGGTCCTGGGTTCAGGACCATCAGATTTGTCTGATGGCAAATCATCTGGCCAGAGTTCTGAACGTGCGAGCAGACCGTCTCTGTCGGCAGTTTGCGGCCGACCACGAGTGGAGGCTTCACCCGGAGGTGGTTCGTCACGTCTTTCGGACGTGGGGGACTCCTCAGTTGGACCTGTTCGCCCCTCGCGAGAATGCTCACTGCCCGTCATTCTGCAGTCTCCAGTATCCGATGCCTTGGGGGAACCGTTACAGTTGAATTGGGGAAGACAACTCCCATACCTTTGATTCCTCGGGTTTTGAGGAAGATTCGCCAAGACTGGGCCCAAGTTATATTTGTCACCCCGGATTGGCCAAGAAGGGTGTGGTACACGGATCTTCTCCACCTCTCCTCTCGCCCGCCGCTCCGTCTCCTGTTCAGGGCAGATCTCCTCTCTCAAATGGAGGGGCAGGTTCTACACCCCCACCTCCTGATATTACACCTTCATGCCTGGAGATTGAACGGTTCAACCTGAATTCCTTTTCTCTCCCACACGATGGGGTGGATGTCATATTATCGGCTAGGCGTGACTCCACTAAATCCATGTTTGAGGCATATGAGCTGCAGATCCTACATTTTGCAATAGATCGCCACCTGGTGTTGGGCTCGGATGATTGCAGGTTGTTGTCTTCTTGGAAGAAGTCTTTTGTAGTCACGAGCTAGGTGACTCCTCCCTTGGACAATACTGCGCATGGTCATCGACTCCATCCTCAGATTGTTTTTTTCCGCCACTGGGTTCGGATGAAAGTTTTCCGCTCCGGCTAGAAAAGACTTTTTCTGCTTTTTCGAAGCAAGAAACCTCAAACAAACTTCTTTCGACATCGAATAGACTTTCGACATCACCAGCTACATTCCGGTGCGTCGACGCGGGCCGTTGGGCCCATCGGCGCCGTGCGGCCTACACCTCATGGACAGAAACCCATTCAAGAGATGCCCGATATGTCGAGCAAAATTCCCTCATAGCGACCATCACGAGGTTTGCAACCTCTGTCTCTCGCCAGAACACGAGGAGTCGACCTGCACAGCCTGTGCCTCCTTCCGATCGAAGAAGACCATCTGGGATCGGAGGGCCCGTCGACACGAAATGAGATCAGCACCAGCACCGGAGGCCATCTTTGAAGAGGAGATCGTCGAAGAAGACGTCTCCGAGGACGAATATCCAATCGAAGATATCTCCGAGGACGAGGCTCCACTCGGTGCAGAGGAGGACTCGCCTGATATCCAGATAATATCGGGGGCAGAGGATTCGGACGATTAGATTCCATCTCGACAACCCGTGAGTACATCTGCCCCTGCACGACAGACATTACCCAAACAGAAGGCAACGGTCAGCACTCCGCCCATGGGGCCCAGTCGAGACCAACATTTACCCTCTAACGCCCCGCCTTCCGGCCCGGCTCCGAGGAAAAAGAATACGCCTTCCGGTGCCTCAGCACCGAAGAAACACCTTGTGCCAGTTACACCTCCTCCATTGGCACCAAAACATCCTTCGACACCGAAGGACTCGTCGGCACTGAAAATAAGACACCCTTCGGCGCCCAAAGACAAGGACACTTTGGCACCCGTACCATCGATGCCGAAGCCAAAACCTGTACCAAACCCGAAAGCTTTGACTCCAAAACCTTCCGGTTCAAAAAACAAAGAGGAGAAGCCAGTTTCTGGCGCCACAGGCCCAGCAAAACCTGTCTCCACGCCGAAACCTCTAATATCGGTACCCAAGACCCAGATAAGGCTAAACAACCTTCGGCACCGAAAACATTGCCAAAAGTCTGTTACTCCTCTTAAGGCAAAGAACACTAAACAACCTCCATCGGCTCCGAAAAAATTGACGCCGAAGAAGATTATAGAAGAGGAAGAACTGTTTAGACCAGATGCTAGACAGAAAAAGGTCCATATTAATCCAAAAACTGGACATGTGGAAGCAATTCCTTATAAGAAGAGACCAGCAGACACACCACTTACACCTGTGGTTCCTGCCAAAAAGGACTGTGCAACTTCTCCAATGCACCCTTCCTCTCCTTCACCTTTTTCCTCTCCTATTACTCCATATGTGGAACCTATAACTTCTCCTATTCAATCTCCTGCATCATCACACCACACTGATGAGGAGTATGATTTGGGTGGGGGGGATGATGTTCCAGAGCCACATACATACCCTTTAGATGAGGATGTTAACACAGAATACCCTAAGGATGATGATGCATATAATTTTGCACCAAATAATGCACCAGACATCCCTGATCCTCAGTACTACCCAACAAAACCTTCCCCTACAGAGGATAGTATTGGTTTTAATCATTTATTAAACAGAGCTGCACTTTACCATGGGGTTCCTATGCACTCTGATGCCATTGAGGAGGACGTCTTGTTAGACACTTTCGAACAGTCACAAAGGTCTACCCAAATATTACCAATGATCAAGGGAGTCATTAAACATGCTCCAGAGATTTTTAAAGATCCAGTACGGTGTAGGGTGCTAAATCCTAGAATAGAGAAAAAGTATAGGCCAGCACCAGCTGATCCAGTATACATTAAGGGCCATCTGCCATTAGACTCCTTGGTAGTGTCAAATGCACGCAAAAGGGCCAATTCTCAAACTTCTGGGGACACACCCTCGCCTGACAAAGAGTCCAAAATTATTGATGCGTCAGGGAAACTAATTGCTGCACAAGCAATAAACATATGGCGCATAGCAAATACACAGGCCTTACTCTCACGCTACAACAGGGCTCATTACGATCAACTAGAAAAGTTAATGGAACACCTACCAGATCAACACAAGGATCTGGCAGCAGAACTTTTAGAGGAAGGCAAATTAATTTCTAATGCCTCAATTAAATGCGCACTAGATGTAGCTGACACAGCATCCAGAGCAGTGAACACTGGTGTTATTCTCAGGCGTCATGCATGGTTACGCATTTCGGGTTTTAAGCCAGAGGTACAAACTACCATCCTAAACCAGCCCTTTAATCAGAACCAATTGTTGGGGCCGGAAGTAGATAATACATTAGAAAAGATGGAGAAAGACACAGACACCGCTAAGTCTATGGGGGCATTACAATACACCCATACTAGAGGTTCTTTTTGCCGCTCCTCTTATAGAGGAGGCTTCAAGCAGACCGGCGCAGACACAACATCATCTTTTAAAACACGCACACAGACCTCCTCTAATAAAGGCTATTTTAGAGGAGGATACAGATGCAATAACAACAAAGGTAGAGGTAGTAACAACAACCGCTCCTCTTCCACTCCTAAACAGTGACTTCCCTCTGCCTCCCCTACAGCATTCCACTTCTGTGGGGGGCAGACTTTCACAGTTCCTACCTGTCTGGAACTCCATCACAACAGACAGGTGGGTAAGACAAATTATCCAACATGGCTACTGCCTAGAACTCACATCAACCCCCCTAAACATACCACCCAGGCAGCGTCCAATGTCTGCAGAACACATAACTCTGCTTCAACAGGAAGTTCTAGCACTTCTACAAAAAGATGCTATTCAAGTAGTTCCGTTAGAAGATCAAGGATCAGGAGTCTACTCCCTGTGTTTCCTAATTCCAAAGAAGGACAGGACATTAAGACCAATTCTCGACCTCAGGCCCCTCAACCACTATATACAATCAGATCATTTTCACATGATCACTTTACAACAGGTACTCCCACTACTACAACAGGGAGATTTTCTGTTCACACTAGACCTAAAGGACGCCTACTTTCACATTCCAATACATCCTGCGCACAGGAAGTATTTTAGGTTTGTCATCCAAGGACAACACTATCAGTTCAATGTCCTTCCATTCGGGGTCACAATAGCACCACGAGTGTTTACAAAGTGCTTAGCAGTAGTGACAGCACATCTCAGAAGACAACAAATACATGTCTTCCCCTACCTCGACGACTGGCTCCTAAAAGCAAGATCGTACAACCAGTGTGCACAACACACAAAACAAAGAATTCAAACACTGCACAACTTAGGGTTTACGATAAACTACACCAAGTCGCACCTAGAGCCTTCGCACGTTCATCAATATCTAGGACCTACTATAAACCCATCGGTAGCTCCAGCGTATCCCAGTCAAGCCAGGATTCAAAGTATTCAGAACTTAGTCTCCCTTTTTCAATGCCAGCACTCTCTACAAGCCAGAGTGTTCATGAAACTAATAGGCATGATGGCATCTTGCATCTTTATAGTTCCTCATGCAAGACTGCAAATGCGCCCACTACAAGAATGTCTAGCACAACATTGGAATCAGGCTCAAGGTCAGCTCACAGACCTGGTAGACAGCCGTACATATCGCTCTCTGCAGTGGTGGAACACCAAAAATCTGACAAAGGGACAGCCGTTCCTAGATCCAGTTCCACAGATAGTGCTCATGACAGATGCATCCCTCACAGGATGGGGGAGCCCATCTCCTGCATTATACCACACAGGGTCAGTGGAACAATCAACAGAAACAGATCCACATCAAGCATTCAGAGCTGCTAGCAATTTTCCTAGCCCTCAAAACTTTTCAAGTTCAAGTCCAAAACAAAGCTGTCCTAATCCAAACGGACAATATGACAGCCATGTATTATATACAAAAACAGGGGGTTACACACTCTCTGCAACTGTCCCAACTTGCAAGGAACATTTGGAGATGGGCCGTCCCTCAAAACATACATCTGACAGTAGAACACCTTCCAGGGATCCACAACCAGATAGCAGATCTGTTAAGTCGCCAATCACAACAGATTCACGAATGGGAGTTGCACCCACAAGTACTTCAACCATTCTTTCAAAATGTGGGGGCATCCACAAATAGACCTGTTTGCCACCCACGAGAACTCAAAATGCCCAACCTTCGCCGCCGGGTTTCCACACCCACGGTCGGAGGGGAATGCAATATGGATGAACTGGTCAGGCAGATTTGCGTACGCTTTTCCGCCTCTCCCACTCATTCCACTAGTAGTACGCAAGCTCAGACAACAGTCTCTCAAACTGATACTAGTGGCCCCCACATGGGTACGTCAGCCGTGGTTCACCACGCTACTAGATCTCTCATTGGTTCCACATCAGAAATTACGGCTCACGCCATCCCTGTTAACACAGAACCATTGAGAAATAAGGCACCCTGAACCAAGCCAACTGAATTTGGCGATCTGGCTCCTGAAGTCCTAGAGTTTGGTTACTTAAACTTACCACCAGACTGTATGAATATGGTTAAAGAAGCTAGAAGACCCACTACCAGAGCATGCTATGCTGCGAAGTGGAAACGATTTGCAATATACTGTAACAACAATCACATTGATCCTTTGGACGTTTCCATCCAAAATATCATTTGCTACCTTCTACATTTACAAAGGTTCAATTTGGCTTATTCTTCCATACGCCTGCTAGCAGCAATTGCAGCGTATTTACAAAATAGACATCTATCTCTCTTTAGATTACCTGCAATAAAACCATTTATGGAAGGATTAAAAAGAATAATCCCACCCAGGTTACCACCTGCTCCAGTATGGAACCTAAATGTGGTCCTTACAAGACTCATGGGATCCCTTTTGAGCTGTTACATAAATGTGAACTGCAATTCCTAACATGTAAAACTGCTTTCCTTGTTGCCATTACCTCTCTCAGAAGAGTTAGTGAAATCCAAGCATTCACAATAGAAGAACCATTTTTTCAAATACATCCTAACAAAGTGGTTCTTAGACCCAATCCAAAATTCCTACCAAAAGTGATTACTCCTTTTCACCTAAGCCAATCAGTAGAGTTACCAGTGTTTTTTCAAAAACCGGACTCTGTTGCAGAAAGAGCTTTACACACCGTAGATGTTAGAAGAGCTCTACTATTTTACACAGACAGGACTAAATCCTTCAGAACGACAAAACAACTATTTGTATCTTTCTCTCCCCCCACACAAAGGCAATCCCATCTCTAAAGGAGGTATTGCTAGATGGATTGTAAAGTGTATTCAAATATGCTATCACAAGGCTAAACATACACTAACATTTCCTCCTAGAGCACTCTCCACTCGCAAACTAGGAGCCTCTATGGCTTTCTTAGGAAACATCTAGGGAGAAAATTACAAAAAACAATTTGATGGACAGAATGTAGATCAATGTCTTACATTCACCCCAGTACAAGGATCTGGGCCTAAATCCATCGTTTTTTGCACTCCACACCACCCTGGGTCAGATAATGGCTTTATGCAAATCAGCTCTGACCCTGTGCCCCATGGGAACAGTCCAGTCCGAACTACAACAGCAATATCTTTCCCAGACCGGAATCAAGCATCCGAGGACCGGACCGGTTTCGAGGTAACACCTCTCATCAGCCCGGCTAGCTTGACTCCAGTGGTGTGGAGGCTCTGGGACCCACGTCTGAGCTACCCCAGTACACTCAGGGAGAAAATTACAAAAAACAATTTGATGGACAGAATGTAGATCAATGTCTTACATTCACCCCAGTACAAGGATCTGGGCCTAAATCAATCGTTTTTTGCACTCCACACCACCCTGGGTCAGATAATGGCTTTATGCAAATCAGCTCTGACCCTGTGCCCCATGGGAACAGTCCAGTCCGAACTACAACAGCCATATCTTTCTTAGACCGGAAACAAGCATCCGAGGACCGGACCGGTTTCGAGGTAACACCTCTCATCAGCCCGGCTAGCTTAACTCCAGTGGTGTGGAGGCTCTGGGACCCACGTCTGAGCTACCCCAGTACACTCAGGGAGAAAATTACAAAAAACAATTTGATGGACAGAATGTAGACCAATGTCTTACATTCACCCCAGTACAAGGATCTGGGCCTAAATCCAATAAATCAATTCTTAGGAAACATACCATTAGAGGACATATGCAAGGCAGCAACATGGTCTACAATACACACTTTCACTAAACACTATTGTATTGATATGCAAGCCAAGCAACAAGCTGCAGTAGGCCAAGCTGTTCTTAAAACACTATTTCAGTATGCTGCAACGGATACAAGCGACCACCGCTAGGGGAGACACTGCTGCACAATCGTTGGTAAATGTATGATCTGCTGCTCATATGCCTCGATCGGAAAATGCTACTTACCAGTATGCATCTGTTCTTGGCATGTAGAGCTGCAGAATCCTACATGCCCTCCCGCCTCCCCGGGACTTGTATCCGTTCCAGTACTCATCTTACTTAGATGCACACGCATGGACATCCTTTCTCTTTACTTCTACTAACTCCATCATTTCCCATCATGGCGAAAAACAATCTGAGGATGGAGTCGATGACCATGCGCAGTATTGTCCAAGGGAGGTGTCACCTATCTCGTGACTACAAAAGACTTCTTCCAAGAAGACAACAGCCTGCAATCATCCAAGCCCAACACCAGGTGGCGATCTATTGCTAAATGTAGGATTCTGCAGCTCTACATGCCAAGAACAGATGCATACTGGTAAGTAGCATTTTCCTTATTCTTACAGATGGTCTAAATTTGTCTCTTGGTGTGGGGAGAAGTCTGTTGACACTTTGAAAGCCCATTTATCTGATATACTACAGTTTGCTCTTTCTTTGGCGCAGCAAGGGTTGGCTGTTGCTACGGTAAAGGGTTATCTTTCGGCATTGTCGGCATTTCTCTGTTTGCCGGACCAGCCGTCTCTTTTCAAATCTCCTGTGGTTTTGAGGTTTCTGAAGGGCCTCACAAATAAGTTCCCTCCTACTCCTTTTATTGTACCTCAGTGGGACTTAAATCTTGTCTTAACTTACTTGATGGGTTCTCCCTTCGAACCCTTGCACAAGTGTCCCATGAGGATTTTGTCTTATAAGACAGTCTTCCTGGTTGCGATTACCTCGGCAAGGAGGGTAAGTGAGCTTCAAAGCTCTTAGTTCCAAGCCCCCATTCTTGACCATTCATGCTGAACGAATGGTTCTCAGGACCAGGGCTGCTTTTCTCCCTAAGGTGATGACTCCCTTCCACCTAGGTCAATCTATTACCCTTCCTACCTTTTATCCTCCCCCTCACCCTTCCAAGGAGGGAGACTACACCGTCTGGACCCCTAGAGGGCGGTTAGTTTTTATCTTGATAGAACTAAAAACTATCAAATGGATGACCAGCTCTTTGTTGGGTTTGCTGGCTGCAGGAAAGGAAGAGCAGTACATAAAAGGACTCTTTCAAGATGGATCATCCTCTGTATAAAGATCTGCTACTCTTTGGCCGGTAAGGATCCTCCAGAGGGTATAGGAGCTCACTATACTAGAGCTAAGTCTTCGACATCTGCTCTTTCAAGAGGTGTGCCGGTTGAGGACATTTGTAGAGCGGCGACTTGGGCCTCCCTCCACACTTTCGCAAAGCATTATTGCTTGGACACTGAGGTGAGGAGGGACGGCCACTTAGCGCGCTCTGTCCTCCAGGATTTTCTGGTGTAGATGAGTGGACACCCTCCTCCGGGAGTGGGGACTGCGGACTGCTGTGGGACTCTATTCACAAGGTGAGGAATCCACTGGCAGATGTATCTATCAGAAGAACAAGTTACTTACCTTCGGTAACGCTTTTTCTGGTAGATACAGTATCTGCCTGTGGATTCCTCACTGACCCACCTGCCTCCCCGTTGTCCACTCTTCTACACCAGAGTTACTGTAATGTATTTACTTAATTGTCAAGGAGTTTATTTCAAATGTTTTATTGCATTTGCTTCACACTGTGTGTGTTACCTTGATATTTGTACTGTGAATACTGTGTATATGTCTACTGTCATTGGTCTGTCCGTGTGCCTCGAAGGCACAGAAAAAAGGGCGGAACGGATGTCATCACGCCGGCGTGGGCCTATTGTAGTGTCGGTGACGTCAGCGGAGTCTCGTGCGATGCCGTGCGTCTATGACGTCGTCCACTTCGGCACAAAGCTACAAAAGAATTTTCGAATGTTGCTGACGCAAGGGGATATTCACAAGGTGAGGAATCCACAGGCAGATACTGTATCTACCAGAAAAAGCGTTACCGAAGGTAAGTAACTTGTTCTTCAGTCTCTGGGCAAAGTATGTTCTCTGTCGACAAAATCTCCAGGACCTAGCACACTAACTCACCAAGGCAAGTCTTGAAAAAACTCCAGACTTCATATTTATATGGGGGAGAAACATATGTTGGTCTGAAGGAAACAAAAGAAAATAGCCAAAGCAGGGCAGATCAAATAAATCCTCTTCAAAGGCAAATGGACCCTAAAGAATGAATTATCTCTCTGAATTCAACAGATTAAAACTATCAACCAAGAAATGTTACAAAAACATTCAACACATGTATTATTGCATTTGAGCTCTAATGTATTTTTTTTGTTGATGAAGTAAGTAAAAAACTAAACACACTGTTAATTAACATGCCTTTGAAATTCGGAGGTAATGAGTTCTTCACCTCTATGAACGAGCATGTTCCTGAAAGGTTTAAGGTAAGGAGGACTTCTGTACCACTTTAATATTAATATCTGTGGAAGCGCTCGGATTCGTTTTTTTCCAAACCTTTTTGTCCAGCAGCCAGTAAACAAAGGCGAGGGTCCCTACATGTATGTCTATGCCCCTGAAAGCAGTTACTTAATCAATGGATTCAACTTTTAAAGGTTCAAAAGTTCATTTCCTGTGGGATTGTACTGTGCTTGGTCATGACGGCCAGGCCTCTCTGGCTTCCGGTACCAATATCGAACAGCTGGTCCCTCTTTTATCCGGTCCTTGTTCTACAGCACCAGACATTTTTGCTTGCACACCTAAAACAATCCCAGGGCATGAGAAGTCTCCTGGAGTCTTGACCGCACTGCATTCTCCGAGGTTGTAGAGAATCATGCTCCTGCAGCATTCTATAGCGGTTTTAAGATATCAAGCACCAAGGGTGGTTTCGAACTTCAGTGTTAGGAATAATGTTTGAAAATAAACACACACTTGTCAGTGACGCTCTCTGGATTTGTAAATTGCTCTTAATTGTTTTGTTTTCTTCCTTCATTTAGTGAGGGTTGCCCGCTGCTGGAACAGCTGAACATCTCCTGGTGCGATCAAGTGACTAAAGATGGCATCCAGGCACTGGTCAAAGGCTGCGGGGGGCTGAAAGCTCTGTTTCTAAAAGGGTGTACACAGGTATGCAGCGTCATTTTAAGGACTTTTAGACTACAGGGGAACTCCCTCTTGGCATATTTAGATGTTTTCAGCGTTAGAAATTACACAGGCATTACAGGCCAAAATGTATTACACATCCAAAGAAATGGACTAGAGTGAAATATATGGAGGAGTTGTATGTTAGATAACATATTTGGGATATATTGGAGCTCCTTGAGGAACCTGATATGCTTATTACACATTTCCTAAATATTCTGAATGTTCAACGCAGGTAGATTTGTTTTAGAAGTATATTGACTTGTAAAATGTGCGCAGCTGAAAATTACTCCTTGTTGATGACACAGAAGGAGAGGCTCCTTGTTTCTACTGATGGGCTTTGATGTTATATATGCCTGCTTTCATACGACTTCCAGCTAGCCACATATATAAAATGAATAGGGTCTTCTTTACTCCCTCACTTAAGATGTTACTAAGACTCGGCATGATGACTTCTGTGCACCCCCACTTAATCATCACTGGAACCTGGGGACCCCCAATGGATCATTATTGGAAGCGGGGGCCCCAGCCTTGGCCTTTCCAATAATTTGAACCGAAAAACAATACATAAAAAATACTGAAATAACCATTCATCAAACAAATATCCAAATGAAGAAATATTTTATTCAACGCACAAACAAATATAAAAAACATTTTCATTTAAATGGGAAGGTTGGATCTTTGGATGAATTCAAATGAGGCCACTCATCGTCCATACTATATTCTGTTTGACACACTTACAACGCTCCCATGAATAAATGTGAGGCTACAAATTTAGTTTTTAGCTTCCAATTTCAAATTCCTTCACAGTTACAGTATGTTTTAAACTTTTAATTATGTATGAGTGTGGGTACTGCACACTGTATTTATATTTTTGACAAGATTAGTCCGGTACGAGTGCTACCTTTGATTAGTGCCTGCAACACTTAGTGAAACATGTATTTAGCCTGGCACCTGAAGGCTACCAGGGCTCTAGGGTGCACTCTTAAATGAGTTAACTCTTAGTATGCTTTTGACATTCAACTTATATTTTATTCCATTATTTATATGTTGTGTTTCACCTATGCATCAAACATATTCAAAATAATATTCAAATGACATTCATCTTTTTCAAAATTAAGTGAATTACATCACAACGTAATCAAACAGAAAATACAATATAAAGTACATCAACCCAATGCATTTCGGGACCATTAGGCCCCTTCGTCAGGGGTCTACGTAAACATACATAAGGAAAACCAAGGTTAGTAAAGAAGAAAGAAAAGGAAAAAAGAGAACAAGAGAACTCGTTACTCTCAATGCTTAGAGGTTTCACAGTTATATTAATATTATATCATTTACAATTTCTTGAATTTAATGAGATTATTACTCTCTTCATTTAGCTTTGGGAGCTATTTATCTGTACAAAGTGCGATATATTCACATTAATCTGATAGAGACATATAATACAATGCGTGCTTTGCTTAATTTAAAGCCTGCCTACCGTTATTCTGAAGAAAATTTTGAAGATATGCAGCTTGCCTATATTGAAAAAAATAAAAATAATAGGGTAACTTATTACTCCATTTGAAAAAAACAATATAGAAAATATGTCGAATTCCACCTTTTTATGATTACCTTACGAGCCTATATGTGGCACATTGGTCTCGCTTCAGTGTTCAGGACAAATAAAACTTTCTGGTGAAAAAAGAAACCAAATTAAAATCTGGTTTGTAAAAAAGTGTTGGTTCATTATATTTACAATGAGCCATTGTTTACCTCTCAATGCAGTATTGGTTACGTCATTCTTCTCTTTGTATAACCAGCTCCAAACAACCTATCGAAAAGGTGGAGAAGCTTATTTTAGTATGCTTGGTAGCTCAAACACGCTACCTAAAACCCGTTCGCTAACTGTTTGACAATTACTAACGCGTCTATCCAAACAATCCAAAGTGGCTTCTACCTGCGGTCCTAGGCGTAGGCGCTTCGGTTCCGCAGTCTGAGTTGGCAGCGTGGTCTGTAAAAATATGAACCACGTATTAGAAGATTGTTACCGGCGAAGCCGTAAAGATGCCCAAAGGCATTCAATCTTTCTACTTGAACGCTCACGCGTCTTACCGATATGTGCTCTGTCCTGCTGAGTTCTATGCTCGGTAGCTTCCTGTCGTCCACGGACTCGAAGTCCTACATCTATATTGGTCGGCAGTGTTTGCATAAAAATAAATAAAGGACTAGCGTATCTATTTGGGGCGGCCATATTTGAGAGTCTTTGAAGCATGTATGCTCGTAACTTCGGATCCTAGTGCGGATTTTAAGCAATTTTAATGGCTATTAGTTATGTGATCACGAACAGAAAAAATATTAATTGAAAACCAAAGAAAAGATGAGTAGTATAGAAAAAAGAAATCAGAAAGGTAGTCATTATGTTATTATGAAAAATAACATGTGGATTTGAAAGGCAATTGCTATGCAACACTCATATGTACAAAAAGATTTTTTTATATGCCTGCCTATTTACAATCTAAATCATGTGTGATTATTATATAAAAGATGTCTTATGATGATATGCTTCTATGTGTTTTTATAGAACCTTTGTGAGTGTACTTTATTATTCAAATCATCGCGGTGCCTGAATGCTCAGGGTATCAGATCCAGCCTTATTATATAGCTGTTTAAAGGAAACATATCATTTCCATTTTATCATTAAGCCCAGAAGGGACCAGTGTCTGTAACCTCCGTATCCAGTAAGCTTCTCGCTGGAGTAGGGTCTTTGCGTTGTCGAAGCCTAGTTTTTGTGGGACTTGCTCAACTATTTGAAATCTCAATTGAGCAATTGAGTGTCTATGTTCAGTCCAATGTTGCGCCAATGGGGACGTTGTGTTTTTAAGTCTTATGCGACTTTTGTGTTCCGTCAGCCTCACTTTTATTTTTCTATCTGTCTTTCCTACGTATAGGAGTCCGCATGGGCATTTGATGGTATAAATAACATGTTCAGAATTACAGGTAGTATTGTGCCTTAGTTGGATTTGTTCTCCGGTTCTTGGGTGCAGAATTATATTCCCTGTTATTACATTGTTGCAGTTTTTGCAATTGTGACATTTTGTTGTGCCTTTGTAAGTTGTTGGTCCAATGTCTTCCTTAGGTCTGCTGGGTTTACTGAGCATTTCTTTGAGGTTCTGGGCCCTTTTGTAGGCGAATAGAGGTTGTTCACTAAAGAGAGAACCAAAGTCTTTTTCGGCTTGTAAAATTTCCCATCTTTTGTTGACTATTTTCTTAATCTCCCAAGATGCTGTTGAATATTTTGTCACGAATACCATCCTTGTGTTTGTTTTCTTGGTTTTTTTTTGTAATAGTTCATCTCTCGGAATAGTTTTGATTTTTTCAACATGTGCCTCTAGCAGTTTTTTTGGGTATCCTCTTTCCAAATACCTCTGTTTTTGCTCCTCAATAGTTTTGTCACAAATCTCTGAATTTGACGTAATTCTCTTAATCCGCATGAACTGCGACACAGGTAAATTGTTGATTAAACTTGCAGGATGAAAGCTCCCATATAGTAGCGCATTGTTTTTGTCTGTAGGTTTCTTATAGACACTTGTGTGTATGGACTCATTCTTGATTTCAACTAGAACATCTAGAAATGGCAGAGCTTCAGCACTCATGCTGTATGTAAATTGAATTCGTGGATCAATAGTATTCAAATTTTGAATATTTTCAATGAGTTTAGCCTGTGATTCTTTCCAAATTATAAAGATGTCGTCTATATATCTTTTGTAGTAGACCAAGCCTACTTGCCACTCTGGGTGTTTCAAAACATGATCATCTTCAAATTTCGCCATGAAAACATTGGCATAGATACAGGCCCCAGGAAAGCCCATGGCTGTACCGTTTAGTTGTAGAAAGAAATCCTTTTGCCAGGTGAAATAACTATTTTCTAGACAAAATTCCAATAGTTGGATAACCATGCATTTGACTTCTTCTGGTTTTTCTCCCTTTTGCAGAGCCCATTCCATGGCTTCTAGACCCTGTTTGTGCGGTATAGATGTGTACAATGCTGTGACATCTATTGTACAAATTGTCCATTCACTTGCTGATTTAGCATCAATGGTTTTGAGATTTCTTAAAAAATCAGAAGTGTCTTCCAAATATGTGGGCCATTGTTGTATGAACGACTGCATATGGCTGTCAATGAAAATGCCTAAGTTCTCAAATATTGAAGAACAGCCAGACACTATAGGTCTGAATGGTGGGTTGTACAGATCTTTATGTATTTTTGGCAAGAAGTAAATTCTCGGCCTCCTTGGATAGATTTGTCTCAGATAACGCTTAACTGTTGGGTTGATCCAGTTTAGTTCTTCAGCTCTATTTAGTATTTTGTCCAAAGTTTGCGCTATCATTGCTGTCGGATCATTACTCAATTTAGCATATGTTGTTACATCATTTACATGCTCTGTACCTTTTTGTTGATAAAATGTAGAATCCATTATCACGAGACCCCCTCCTTTGTCCGCTTTCTGGATAGTGATTGCAGGATTTTTGGCTAATGTTTGTAAAGCACTGTATTCAGCCTTGGTTAGGTTATTTAGTTTTCTTTTGAAATGTATTTTGCTTAGGTCCGCCTTGACTAATGTTTCGAAGGTGTCAAGTGTTTTGTGTGAAATAGGAGCTAAAAAAGTGCTCTTTGGTTTGAACTTGATATCTTCATTATCCTCAGTTCGTATCGGGTTCACTATCGTGAAAAAGTGCTTGAGCCTTAATGAACGCATGAATTTAAAAAACGCGACTTCTGTTTCTAGCTCATTCGTTTGGTAGGTGCTTACAAATGATGTTCCTTTGTTCAGTAGGTCTCTTTCAAATGGCGTCAAAGGATACTCTGATATATTTATCACGAGGCTTTGGTCTGACTCCTTAAACTCGCTTTCCTTTGTTTTTCCTTTTCCTTTTCCTCGTCTCGTTTTTTGTCTGCCTGTGTTATTGTAGCCTGGTCTGGTGGTTTGCTGGCCTGGGGGCCTATCTCTAAAAAAGGGTCCGACATGGGAATTGTACTGCTTGTGGTATCTGTTGAAGTTGATGGGGCGGTTTGTTGTTTTGTTAGAGGTTGCCTTGATGTACTAGTATCACTGTCTGAAACACCACTCTCATCCGATGTTGTTGGTTGCTGCTTTTTGCTTGTATATCTTCTTTTTGCATAGACCTCTGCCCAGGTGTAAGCTTCGTTGAGCTTATAGTCAATCGTGTCACGTTTGAATTTTCGTAATTTCATTTCTTGAAGCTCTTTTCCGTACTTATCAAGTTTTATGTCCAAATCTGCTAGAAATTTGTCCCAAGGCTCTTTTTCCATTCGTGTTCCTAAATCCGTTTTGATGTTGTATATTTCTTCTTCCAACTCATTGATGATTCTTGATAATTCTTCCACTAGTAGCAAGATTAAATCGAGCGAACATTTATTCAAAATACAAAACCACTTTTCCATAAATTGCGGGTTATTGTTAAGTCTATATAACATCGGTCTAATGGCTAGTCTGAGTCCTCTGGGTATTCGTCTCACGCGCTGATATTGAATTAGCGTGGAGGCGTGTAGCCGTTGGTTTAACTCCCGTTTTGTTAAATATTCAAGTTGTTTCAATTGCTGTGTAACTGATCCGCTCTTCGCAGTTACCTCAGATGAGGCAGACTCAATTTATAAATTGATCAAGGAAACTAAAACTTTTGATGCGAAGAGCGGATCAGTTACACAGCAATTGAAACAACTTGAATATTTAACAAAACGGGAGTTAAACCAACGGCTACACGCCTCCACGCTAATTCAATATCACCGCGTGAGACGAATACCCAGAGGACTCAGACTAGCCATTAGACCGATGTTATATAGACTTAACAATAACCCGCAATTTATGGAAAAGTGGTTTTGTATTTTGAATAAATGTTCGCTCGATTTAATCTTGCTACTAGTGGAAGAATTATCAAGAATCATCAATGAGTTGGAAGAAGAAATATACAACATCAAAACGGATTTAGGAACACGAATGGAAAAAGAGCCTTGGGACAAATTTCTAGCAGATTTGGACATAAAACTTGATAAGTACGGAAAAGAGCTTCAAGAAATGAAATTACGAAAATTCAAACGTGACACGATTGACTATAAGCTCAACGAAGCTTACACCTGGGCAGAGGTCTATGCAAAAAGAAGATATACAAGCAAAAAGCAGCAACCAACAACATCGGATGAGAGTGGTGTTTCAGACAGTGATACTAGTACATCAAGGCAACCTCTAACAAAACAACAAACCGCCCCATCAACTTCAACAGATACCACAAGCAGTACAATTCCCATGTCGGACCCTTTTTTAGAGATAGGCCCCCAGGCCAGCAAACCACCAGACCAGGCTACAATAACACAGGCAGACAAAAAACGAGACGAGGAAAAGGAAAAGGAAAAACAAAGGAAAGCGAGTTTAAGGAGTCAGACCAAAGCCTCGTGATAAATATATCAGAGTATCCTTTGACGCCATTTGAAAGAGACCTACTGAACAAAGGAACATCATTTGTAAGCACCTACCAAACGAATGAGCTAGAAACAGAAGTCGCGTTTTTTAAATTCATGCGTTCATTAAGGCTCAAGCACTTTTTCACGATAGTGAACCCGATACGAACTGAGGATAATGAAGATATCAAGTTCAAACCAAAGAGCACTTTTTTAGCTCCTATTTCACACAAAACACTTGACACCTTCGAAACATTAGTCAAGGCGGACCTAAGCAAAATACATTTCAAAAGAAAACTAAATAACCTAACCAAGGCTGAATACAGTGCTTTACAAACATTAGCCAAAAATCCTGCAATCACTATCCAGAAAGCGGACAAAGGAGGGGGTCTCGTGATAATGGATTCTACATTTTATCAACAAAAAGGTACAGAGCATGTAAATGATGTAACAACATATGCTAAATTGAGTAATGATCCGACAGCAATGATAGCGCAAACTTTGGACAAAATACTAAATAGAGCTGAAGAACTAAACTGGATCAACCCAACAGTTAAGCGTTATCTGAGACAAATCTATCCAAGGAGGCCGAGAATTTACTTCTTGCCAAAAATACATAAAGATCTGTACAACCCACCATTCAGACCTATAGTGTCTGGCTGTTCTTCAATATTTGAGAACTTAGGCATTTTCATTGACAGCCATATGCAGTCGTTCATACAACAATGGCCCACATATTTGGAAGACACTTCTGATTTTTTAAGAAATCTCAAAACCATTGATGCTAAATCAGCAAGTGAATGGACAATTTGTACAATAGATGTCACAGCATTGTACACATCTATACCGCACAAACAGGGTCTAGAAGCCATGGAATGGGCTCTGCAAAAGGGAGAAAAACCAGAAGAAGTCAAATGCATGGTTATCCAACTATTGGAATTTTGTCTAGAAAATAGTTATTTCACCTGGCAAAAGGATTTCTTTCTACAACTAAACGGTACAGCCATGGGCTTTCCTGGGGCCTGTATCTATGCCAATGTTTTCATGGCGAAATTTGAAGATGATCATGTTTTGAAACACCCAGAGTGGCAAGTAGGCTTGGTCTACTACAAAAGATATATAGACGACATCTTTATAATTTGGAAAGAATCACAGGCTAAACTCATTGAAAATATTCAAAATTTGAATACTATTGATCCACGAATTCAATTTACATACAGCATGAGTGCTGAAGCTCTGCCATTTCTAGATGTTCTAGTTGAAATCAAGAATGAGTCCATACACACAAGTGTCTATAAGAAACCTACAGACAAAAACAATGCGCTACTATATGGGAGCTTTCATCCTGCAAGTTTAATCAACAATTTACCTGTGTCGCAGTTCATGCGGATTAAGAGAATTACGTCAAATTCAGAGATTTGTGACAAAACTATTGAGGAGCAAAAACAGAGGTATTTGGAAAGAGGATACCCAAAAAAACTGCTAGAGGCACATGTTGAAAAAATCAAAACTATTCCGAGAGATGAACTATTACAAAAAAAACCCAAGAAAACAAACACAAGGATGGTATTCGTGACAAAATATTCAACAGCATCTTGGGAGATTAAGAAAATAGTCAACAAAAGATGGGAAATTTTACAAGCCGAAAAAGACTTTGGTTCTCTCTTTAGTGAACAACCTCTATTCGCCTACAAAAGGGCCCAGAACCTCAAAGAAATGCTCAGTAAACCCAGCAGACCTAAGGAAGACATTGGACCAACAACTTACAAAGGCACAACAAAATGTCACAATTGCAAAAACTGCAACAATGTAATAACAGGGAATATAATTCTGCACCCAAGAACCGGAGAACAAATCCAACTAAGGCACAATACTACCTGTAATTCTGAACATGTTATTTATACCATCAAATGCCCATGCGGACTCCTATACGTAGGAAAGACAGATAGAAAAATAAAAGTGAGGCTGACGGAACACAAAAGTCGCATAAGACTTAAAAACACAACGTCCCCATTGGCGCAACATTGGACTGAACATAGACACTCAATTGCTCAATTGAGATTTCAAATAGTTGAGCAAGTCCCACAAAAACTAGGCTTCGACAACGCAAAGACCCTACTCCAGCGAGAAGCTTACTGGATACGGAGGTTACAGACACTGGTCCCTTCTGGGCTTAATGATAAAATGGAAATGATATGTTTCCTTTAAACAGCTATATAATAAGGCTGGATCTGATACCCTGAGCATTCAGGCACCGCGATGATTTGAATAATAAAGTACACTCACAAAGGTTCTATAAAAACACATAGAAGCATATCATCATAAGACATCTTTTATATAATAATCACACATGATTTAGATTGTAAATAGGCAGGCATATAAAAAAATCTTTTTGTACATATGAGTGTTGCATAGCAATTGCCTTTCAAATCCACATGTTATTTTTCATAATAACATAATGACTACCTTTCTGATTTCTTTTTTCTATACTACTCATCTTTTCTTTGGTTTTCAATTAATATTTTTTCTGTTCGTGATCACATAACTAATAGCCATTAAAATTGCTTAAAATCCGCACTAGGATCCGAAGTTACGAGCATACATGCTTCAAAGACTCTCAAATATGGCCGCCCCAAATAGATACGCTAGTCCTTTATTTATTTTTATGCAAACACTGCCGACCAATATAGATGTAGGACTTCGAGTCCGTGGACGACAGGAAGCTACCGAGCATAGAACTCAGCAGGACAGAGCACATATCGGTAAGACGCGTGAGCGTTCAAGTAGAAAGATTGAATGCCTTTGGGCATCTTTACGGCTTCGCCGGTAACAATCTTCTAATACGTGGTTCATATTTTTACAGACCACGCTGCCAACTCAGACTGCGGAACCGAAGCGCCTACGCCTAGGACCGCAGGTAGAAGCCACTTTGGATTGTTTGGATAGACGCGTTAGTAATTGTCAAACAGTTAGCGAACGGGTTTTAGGTAGCGTGTTTGAGCTACCAAGCATACTAAAATAAGCTTCTCCACCTTTTCGATAGGTTGTTTGGAGCTGGTTATACAAAGAGAAGAATGACGTAACCAATACTGCATTGAGAGGTAAACAATGGCTCATTGTAAATATAATGAACCAACACTTTTTTACAAACCAGATTTTAATTTGGTTTCTTTTTTCACCAGAAAGTTTTATTTGTCCTGAACACTGAAGCGAGACCAATGTGCCACATATAGGCTCGTAAGGTAATCATAAAAAGGTGGAATTCGACATATTTTCTATATTGTTTTTTTCAAATGGAGTAATAAGTTACCCTATTATTTTTATTTTTTTCAATATAGGCAAGCTGCATATCTTCAAAATTTTCTTCAGAATAACGGTAGGCAGGCTTTAAATTAAGCAAAGCACGCATTGTATTATATGTCTCAATCAGATTAATGTGAATATATCGCACTTTGTACAGATAAATAGCTCCCAAAGCTAAATGAAGAGAGTAATAATCTCATTAAATTCAAGAAATTGTAAATGATATAATATTAATATAACTGTGAAACCTCTAAGCATTGAGAGTAACGAGTTCTCTTGTTCTCTTTTTTCCTTTTCTTTCTTCTTTACTAACCTTGGTTTTCCTTATGTATGTTTACGTAGACCCCTGACGAAGGGGCCTAATGGTCCCGAAATGCATTGGGTTGATGTACTTTATATTGTATTTTCTGTTTGATTACGTTGTGATGTAATTCACTTAATTTTGAAAAAGATGAATGTCATTTGAATATTATTTTGAATATGTTTGATGCATAGGTGAAACACAACATATAAATAATGGAATAAAATATAAGTTGAATGTCAAAAGCATACTAAGAGTTAACTCATTTAAGAGTGCACCCTAGAGCCCTGGTAGCCTTCAGGTGCCAGGCTAAATACATGTTAAACTTTTAATTGGCACATTTGGCTTCTTTATTTATCGCTTTATTAATTTGTTAATATTCTTTAATTTTCTAAGCAGTCACAAGCCCTCAGGGGTCCCTGGACCACAGGATAAGAACCACTGGTCTATATAATTATTTAAAACTGTGTTGGATTTCAGACCGTGATTGCACTAGTCCTATATAATTATTTAGAACTGTGTTGGATTTAAGACAGTGATTGTATGGCAGATATACAGGGGTGGGGTTGAATATTTTGTAGTTGTGGAATGCATAGTAGTGGTCTGAGTGTTATGCCTGTTCCCAGTTCACACCTATGGCTGGTCGAGGCCGATTTGACTACATATTAGTGGAAAGCTTTAGTTCACGTTATATGCTCCCAATCTAGAGAACAAATCTATGTCAGTAGTTCTACAATTTATACAGAGTTGTGTCCAACAGGAGAATTTTTCAAGCTTTACAAATACGGCTGCCCTCAAACATATAGGTATTTTACTGGCTCAAGCAACAATCCTTCAGGGTGCTAAGATTTTATAGGCATACTATTCAAAGCTTGACTTTGGCTTACAGAGATTTTAGAGACTGCGGTGATTCACAGTTTTCTCAAGCTTTTTCACTGCTGTTTTAAAATTTTGTGGAGAGGCAGTAGCCTGAATGTGGGTTGTTAAAAAGTTCCAGTGCAGTGGGCCTAGATGATCGAAAGATTGGAACTTGGAGGCGGTGCATGGTGGTTTAGGTGTACCTAGGAGGTTGAAGTCAGTGTGGGCCGTAGGTTTTAAGCAGGTGTTTATCAAGATAGTTTATCAGACAGGTAGTTTGGAGCCATACCATTTACTGCTTAGAAAGTGTGTCAGTAGTTTCTGTAATTTTCCGTAATAATACGTTCATGGTAGTGAGGCAACCAGCTGGACAGCAGTATGCTGAGGTGCACAGGTGTGCCTGGTTAAATTATACAGAGTTGTGTGGTTACGTTTAAGACTTTGTCTAGTGGAGTGAAGGAATAGTTGGAGGAAGCCAACTTGAAGACTATTGTATTGGTCCTCTGGGCTGAATTATTAGTGTTTTTACGGTGTTAAAACATTTCTTATCTCATTCATAAATGGTTTGGATATTGCTATAATTCAGTAATTTGAAACATGCTGAAGTAGCTGTATTTGTCATAAAGACTAGAAGAGGCTTGAGCATATACAAATGCTTAACTGTTGTCTGAAGAGTTATGCACTGTTACTGCACATTTTGTATTATATTTGTAATCCTGCCTAATCCAAGTAGTACCTTCGTAAAAAATATAAATACATCTGAGACGGCGTTGTGGGAGTAATCAAGAGGAAAAGGTATATAAATTTACCTTGGATAAAGAGAGGGGCCTTTTAGTTTCATATCAATGTCTTTCCAAGGAATGCTTCTATTTTGATGATTTGCAATACGAGAGGTTTTCACAAAGCTTCAATGCGTTTCCTTCAATAAAAGTTTTACTATCGCAAATGAACATGTTAAATATTACATATCTTCTTGTACTTCTCCTTCAGTCGCATATAGTATTCTTTTTTGGCTCTCTATAATAACAAGATCTCGGGGACAACCTGTTTCTAGCACTGTTCCATTATATTGTATCTCTGACCAATATCGCAGTTGTTAAATTGTTAGTTTTACCTTTTTTAAAGACAGTTTGAAAGAGGGGGATAGGTTTCAGAGTTTTTGCCCTAGCAGAGAGAACAAAACATTGCAGAGTTTGTTACCAGCTATAACGTTTGGGCACGGTCTTGAGTCATGGCAGCTACACAAGCATCTGTTTAAACATGATTTACAGGTGCTCTTGTAAATGTTGATTCAACTATGTATAACTCTAATGTCTTCTAACGTACTCCTTCCCTATGTAAATTGTTATGCTCTCCAGAGATCCATCTGCGTGGTGTATCTATATAGCCATAGAAAAAAACAGTAAAATTAAATAATTGAAGAAAGGTGCCATGTATCTAATCTTATACAATGCAGTCCAGGAATCTATTATGCTAGGACCTATCTCGTATGTGTTCTGTTCTACTGTACTATGATTTTGTTAAATACACAAGCAACACGAAGTTCAGTATGCACCCACCAATATTCATGGCCTCAAAAAGGGTCTTTATATGCAGGTAGATTCGTATGGCTTACACCGGACATATGGCAGCTATTCCAACTAGAGGCTTATCAATGCAAGATTTGTTAAAGATCATAAAGCTTTATTATACTTTACCATAAGCACTTGAATTGCATATGACCACAGTCCGTATATGGACATTCTCCAAACATGGCTTATTTAAAACAGTATATAGACTCCTCAAAAAACTGTATAGTTGCTGGGTCTACAGAAACAATAAAATGACACACACAACTTTCCCTAAATTGATATTGTTTTTTTCGGCGTGTGAACCCTCTTCCACACATAATGACTTTGTGAAGGCCATGTAACATTATAGCATATGAACTGTGTGCAGACGTGGTCCAAGGGGACATTGACCATCGTTAATGTCAGTCTTGCGACCGTGGAGAAGGGGCATTTATTAGGGGGCAGGTTTAAACTTGAAGGATCCTAGCCATCTCTCCCGTTTGAGTTGACAAAAGTCTCTTGTATGTTCTACTTTTGGAAACTAAGTATGTATTTACGTTGCCTGTAAGTTGTTTTTTTTCTTCTTGACTCATTGCCTTTTACCTGTTCCCAGCTGGAAGACGAAGCATTAAAACACATTGGAGCTCATTGCCCTGAACTTGTGACATTAAACCTGCAGACCTGTTCAGTAAGTGTTAATGCTTCTTGTCTGTCACCCCAGCACATAGACTTCATGTTTAATCATTGTGTCATTGATTGCGCAAAGCTTTCGCTATGAATAGGCACTTGTATTGATTGGCCTTTGTAATTCAGATGTACTGTTTTGTGTCTGTATGCTTTCTCTTCTGCCAGTGTTTAGAAGCGGTTCACTTTTTGTAAACCTTAATATTATTGTTTTTCCTGCATTTTTAATCAGAACTTTTCTAGGTTCAGGTACCTGCATAATCTCCTTCATGGAACCGTTCTAATTGCTGGATAGCCTCATCTATTCGCCGGATAGAAGAGCACTTAAAAATAATATTTAAATATACATTATAGACACAAACATGCATACACACTTTTATTATATTTTACTCCATAGAAAATTTTGTGTGTGTACCCTTATTGTTGTCCCAATTTTCACAAAACATCGGATAGAAACCTTTTAAAACTCACACCTTAAGTAGAGCAACTTTGGCGCAGATTGGTCACATGTTTTGAAAGTTAGAAAGAAGGCAGTGAAGAGTTCCTAAACTTTTTGCTTTTCAAATTGTCATTCATTTTTAGATGGAACACTTTAATTATGCAAAACTTGAAACTGGTGGGTTGTTACCAGCAGAGACTTTTTAAGGGCTTAAAGGGTCCAAATTAGCCACTTCATCCTTGTGCATGGCGAAGTGAGTAAGGGATAAAATTACATGATACTATAAAAAATGAAATAGGAATACTGTTACAACAATGCCCTTAATCCCTTTTCAGAGATTGTTAGTTACCCAAAAGCAATGACTTCATTTACTTTATGTATTGAGCGGGGTTATGCAGGACTACAATAACCTTTCAGATTCAGCGCTGGTGCATTGAACTAAGTTCACCTGGGTCACCCATGGCTGGGAAATCAAACCTTGTACAGCTATGCCAGAGTCATAGCTTATACAACAATGCTACTGCAACAAACAGGTGGGATAGAGGGTCCTGAGCCAGGAGGTCTTGCACCTCTGGTACTGGCTGGACACTCAGGGCATTTTTCTGGTGGCGCCGTACCTCTCAATATCTTTAAACGCCAGTACAGACAAACTCAGCCGATGTGCATTGTCTAAAGTTTGCGCGTTGGAGTTCCCAAGGCAGTCCTCCCTCGGAGACTCCTTCCACCAGCACTGCAGGTTTGGCCTTTCCACCCCTAGCTGTCCTACCCAGAGTACTAAAGAAGGGGTCAGGCCCAAGTCATCCAAGTGGTGCTACACTGGGCAAAGAGAGGGTTCCACCCGAAACTTCTAGCCATGCGCATATGTCCTTTCATCCGGCTGCCTGTTCAGGAGGATCTCCTGTTGCAGCAGCAGGGGTGAGTCTTGCACCTGGACAAACTATACTTCCTTGCTTGGATATTGAGTGGGAACAGCTTGACTTTTGATCTTCCCATAAGTGGTTGGTGTCATCCTAGCAACCTTGTGTCCATCAAACAAATCTGTTTAGGCAGGATGCTGGAAGAAGTTTGTATTCTGGTGGACTTGAAGTATTCGATCCATGAATGCACAGATTTTGAATGTTTTCATGTTTTGTTTACTAGCCCAGCCAGGCCTTGCTGTGACCACAGTTAAAGGTGATAGCTCAGCCCTTTCGGTTTTCTTATGTTTACTTGAACAGCCTTCCTTCAAGTCACTGGCTGTGATGAGGTTTTTGAAGGGGCTGTCCAATAGGTTTCCACCAACTTCGTTTGTGATGCTATGGTGAGATCTTAGTTTGGTCCTCACCAACCCGATGTACACACCATTCAAACTCATGCACAGCTATCAACTTCGCCTTCTTACCATCAAGATGGCATTCCTTATAGCCTTAATATTTACCAGGAAAGTGAGCCAACTCCAGGCATTATCTGTGGTACCATCATATACATCCTGCTTTTCAGACAAACTTGTCCTCTTGACGAAAGCTGCATTTCTGCCCAATGTAGTCATGCCCTTCTACTTAGGACAATCCATCACCTTGATGGCCTACTGCATACTGCCTTCTCTCCTAAGAGAAAACCGTTTCATTGACCCAAAAAGGGCCCGCAGCTTCTACGTTGATCGGACCAGAGATTACCTCTTTATGACCAACTTTTTGACTGCGCAAAACGCAAAGCTGTGCAAAAGAGGAACGTCTCCAGACCGATTGTTATATGCATTTAGATCTGCTATGGGCTAGCCAAATAAGCAGCCAGTAGAAGGCCTGTGTGCTCATTCCACCAGAGCAAAGGCTGCTACCACTGCATTGGCATGCAGTTTTCCAGTCATGGACTTTTATCAGGCTTCTACATTACTGCCTGGATAGCTTGGTCCATTGAGACAGCCACTTTGCCCGATCTGTCCTGCAGGATTGCTGGTCTGTCATTCCACACACTCACCCCTAGAGGGAGGTCTAGTTCTACTTTTTTGGTATTCGTTCGCAAGATAAGGATTCTGCAGTTAGAAGTGTGTCAGAAGAACAGGTTACTTATCTTTGTTAAGGCCTTTTCTAGTAGAAAATATAACCACAGATTTTTCACTGACCCTTCCTCCTCTCCTGTCTGTGAAACAGGCTCATCCAGTCCATTAATAAGATGCCAATCTAAAATATCTGCACACTGATTTCAACGGCTCCGAGTCTGAAGACGCAGGCAGAGATCAGAAAGAAACTCACATCAGCGCGCTGAGGTGGCGTATATATCTGGAGGCCTGACGTCCTATTAGGAGTGGATGAAACCGATATGGAACCTATGATGCCACCTGTCGTCACACGAGGGAATTGCTTTAAAGTTTTCGGATCCAGTTTGGCACCTGGGGAAATTCGCTAGTTGAGGAATTTGTTTTTTCTTACCTGAACCAGTTAACTGTAAAATGTTTGTACATGCCTACAGCCCATTTACATTTTGTTAGCAGGTATAAAGTATTTCATCCATTTTTATGGCCTTTTAGAGCCTGCAGAGACTGGGTTGGATTTGGATTTCTTATTAACTAGTGGCCTAGGGTAGTTTGGTCTGTTTGATGTATTGTTTGGGCGTAGTAGCTATATAGTTGTTTGCATAATTTGTAAAGTAGTGGACAGTTATCCAGCCTACCATGTTCAATGCTGTTGAAAGCCATGATTTGCAGCTATACAGTTATGGAAATTTGTTGTGCATGTAGTTAAGTTTCTGTAGTGTCTTCTGATGGTTCTGGGGGTTGAGTTTCTGTCAGGAGTGAAAGGTTTTTGAAGTCGTTTAGCCATCCATTCTTGTGCACCCTAGGTTATGATGTTGGATTGTGTTCTCTTGTTTTCGCTAATAAAGGTTGCATGAGTAATTGAGCTTTTGAGGTGCTAGTGCTTTACCAACTATGCCTTTGGTTGAGCATTGTGCCTGTGGTAGAGTCAGAAGGTCTGTCTAGTTCCATGAATAGTTCTGTTTTTCTATCGTTTCCTTTCCCAGTATAACTTGCGTTGTTTTATTGAATTTTAAGTTCTGTCTGGAGTCCCATGATAGACGACTGAATGACATGTGAGATGTATTGTTATTTTATTTTGTTTTAGTTTGTGTATTCTAATGCACTGCAAGCCACCCTGTTGTAGTCTAAGAGCACTTTGTTTCAGAATCATAGATACAGGAGGTTGTCTGTTAATGTCGATGAACATGAGAAGCCATCTACAGTAAACTATGGTTCAAATATTGAGTTCATTAATCATGTATGCAGGTGGAAAAATCTTGGATAACACCTGACTTCTGGGTGAATAGAAGGTGTGATGGAGTAGCTGTCTTTAAGCATCTAACTGTGGTTTGATGTGTATAATGGGCTGACTGATGTTTGAATGGGGCATACCCTGCCGGCAAGTGCTGTTGGTTTCCCCCTAATAAAGACCGAAAGGCAGGGTTGCCATTAGGATGATGATTAGTTTGCCAGCATAGAACATCGTAAGCACTAGTGGAAAATGTCTATAGGAAGTAAAATTGGAGAGTAGGCATCTCAGTCATCAGGCTGATATGTTTTAATAACGTAAAATTAGCATTTCAATCCAATTTAGACTGTATGTGACTAAGTTATAATGACGATATTAAAACCTTTACTCTTCCATAACCACACTTAAGTAACAATTTTTATTCCGACCCACTAATAGCCCCTTCTTCCATTGTAACGTGCAGGTGGAGCCCAGGAAGGTATTTCCCCAACAGCTTCCTTATTCAGGCAGGAGACATAAGACCTCCCAGTACTATACCCACGAAGACCAAATCCTCTGGCATATTGGCAACGTCTGGCCTTGTACACTGCCTCCTCTGCTAATGCACATCTGTTCATGCCTCCCTTCCATTTGACGGTGGTTGTAGGTGCAGCATTATGCTATTTCTTTGCTGTATCTCTCTTGGTAATTGGGTACCTTAATCCTGCTAGTAAGCATGCACTCCAGCCTCCCTCCCAGCCATCTATAATCCCCAGTAAAGCCAACTTGAGGTTTATAAGATCATTTCCTATCCCAGCTCCCTCTCCAAATGTGTATGTATTGTGCACCAGTATTAGACCATGACAGTGCATTGCCATGTAACATGCACAAAAGTGCCCTCTGTGTTGTTACAGTGCCAACACGCAGCCAGTGGAGCCTTGCTTATCTGCCACAGCCTAGCGGGATAGAAATATACATGGTGTAGATACTTAAATGGTATGAGTGAGTCTGGCCGATATAGCCAGAAGCATGTGGCCAATATGGCTTTAGTCCAGTTGTCGTCATCCTCAGTCATCAGGTTAATTGAAGTAGAGGAATGCAAAGAGTTCAATCAAGCGCAGGCAAGTTGTAGCATAGACTTAATTTGGGTCATAGACAAAATAATCTGCCAAAAGTAGTGTTTGATACTCTGCTGCACAAATGTAAGGAAATGGGGTGTATTGTATGGTGTGGTTGTGATACCTCATCGTTTAATACACTTCTAATCCCTTTAGGACCAGTCAGTCTACGTGTGTTAAACCTTAGCTCAACCATGAGTATCTGTGACTTTGAGCAGTCGGGCTTCTACAAAGAAACAAGTGTAAAGCATTTAATCCGCACCAAACCAATTGAAGAAGAAAGAATCACGACTGTCAAGAAATCTGACACCAATTTAGGAAAACTTTAAAAAAATGTTTTTCGATTTTTTTATGGACACTAAAATGAACAAAGCCCCTGGTTGATTCCGGAGGTACAGATTTTTAAAGGAGCAATAAATCAGTACTTTTCACCTAACCGTGAACAAGCATTTTTCAAATTCATTGAATTTGATACAAACTTTTGCAGTAAAAAGTTACATCAAGGATAAATGTGTGTAGGAAAGTGCCCCATTTTGCATGGTTGCCCCCACTTTTTGCATACTATTGATGTACTTTCACATGGTGTGCCCTGGGGTGCTTCCAACCAGGTACCCAGGGCTTATGCTCTTTCTCTATACTGTACTGTTGCAAAACCCAATTGGCAACTCTCTGGCCACATGCAAGTCCCTTGTAAGAAGTACCCTAGGTACCAAGGGCACTGTGACCAGGCAAGGCCTCTAAGGGCTTCAGCACTTATTGTTCCGCCTTAGGGGCCCTGTACCTTAACACACAAACACTGCAGTTGCAGGCTGCGTGTTTTGGTGCAGTATCAAAATGGCACACATCCCTGTATGCCATACCTACAATCCACTGCCCTGGCTTAGGTAAGCCACCCCTCTCGCTGGGAGCACTATACCAGTGGTGAGGATACAGGTGTAGGAGCCCTGTACCTCTACAGTGCCAAAGTCCATTCTTAGACATAGGAAGTGCAGCAAAGCCATAGAGAGTATATGGTATGGGAGTTTGTCATTACAAACTACGCAGCACCATAATCACTGTACTGAAAACTGAGAAGTGTGGTATCAAAAATGTACTCAAACGGCATCCTAGAGATGCCCCTGAAAAACGACCTAACTCTAGTGTCGTGGCTGCTCGCCAGCTGCCACCCTAAGACCTGTTTCTGGGCGCCTGGGTCGAGAGCCTGCCGCTACCGGGGTCCTGAAACAAAGCACATCCTGGGATGAGGTGCCAAGCCTCCTCCCCCAGGATGGGCAAGGGTCCATGAAGGGGAGGCTTCAAAGACCTGCCGCCTTCGTGAGCTACGCTAACCATTTGCTGCTCCCAGCAACTGGCCTCCATCAGTTCTGACCCCCTCTTTGGGCAGGGGAATCATCAGGAAAACCAAGTTAGGAGGAGAGGTGTGCCCACCTTGGACAACCCCTCCCCCTTCCCCCCCTCATGTGGGGGAGGCAAAGTGAAGCACACTTCTCAGTCCCCTCCATCTTGGAGATACAGGGATCCAAACAATTAAGAGGAGGCTCATGACATAATAGGGGATGTACCCACCCCAAGGAAGGGACCCATTGGTCCCAACCTGTAAATGCTCTAAATTTTGTATTCAGAGGCAATCCTGAACCTTGCCTCCTCAGACCAGAAGAATCAAGAAGGACCGAAGAGCGGAGCAGAAGGAAGAGGGGGACACCAACTGACTTGGCCCCAGCTCTACTGACCTTTTCCCAACCTTGACCTGCTCCAGGTGTGTCCAGCAGCCCCCAAAAACCCAGAGGACCTGCCCTGCTTCCCCAACCAGACTTTGTCTCCCGTGAGCACCGGATTTGCTCACCAACAGACTCTGGCTGCTGCCAAATCTGTGAGTCTGCACCACTCTGCACCCGACGCCCACAGCTCACATTCGAGTGGCCCAACACCCAGAGGAGGTCTCCCCGGCAATCCTAACCTGGAATCAGGTGATCCCTGACTTACCTTAAGTCTCCAACCGATGCCTGCAACCCATTTCTGGAGGATCCCCCGACTGCAACCAGAGCCTGTAAAAAAAACCTGATGTCAAAAGACACTTCCACTCTACGTCCTACGGCCTTTGGTGGCCCAACTGACGGTGTCCTGACATCCCCACTTGCCTCTCCAACTGGTGGTCGCCTCCAGAAGATCTTTGTCCTGAGCCTGCCTTGTTTGTTGCAACCAGAGAATCTCAATTGAAAACCACAGGCCAACGGACACCAAAACAGCACCCTGCACAAGGGCTGCCCCTGTGCCGCTATGCGTGCACCTTGTGTGCTAAATCGGATCCCCCAGTGCCCTGATCTTAAGTCCTGTAGCTTTACTTCCACAACCTTGTGGCCTACTTGTGAGCAGCCACCAACCGGAGGTCCCCTATCCCCTATTGCAGTGGTTCCCAAACTTGTTTGACCTGCGGCTCCCTTGACCAATTGGCCTCCAGGTGCGGCTCCCCATATATTAATTTTTTTGGGCGGAGGGGTGTAAGCCTGGTCTCTATAGTCCTTCCATTTTAATCCCAGCCAAAACCAACCAGGGACACCGGGGTGCCGCAGCTCACAGTTTAGGAACCACTGCTGTACATGTTCCTCCACCATTTCAGATGAACATGTCCACTTTCCCTAGTCTTCCTATGCCTTTTTTGTCCCTTTTTATTCCCACTCATCTCAGCCCTCTCTCTCTTACAGATGCTGTCACAGAAATAAAAGGATACATCTGCCAGATCCTGAAGTGATCTGAAATAGTGCAAAAACCGTACGCTTTGTATGTAAACATCAATGACAATGGGCCCTCTGCTAGCCCATTTGTGTGTTCGAGGCATGTGGGCTGCTGAATTCATATCTGTGCATAGATCGCCGCCTAGTGTTGGGTCCGGATGATCGCACATTGTTGTCCTGGAAGAGTCTTCAAGTATCACGAGATAGGTGGCTCCTCCCCTGGACTACAGTGCGCATGGGCATCGACTCCATCCTCAGATTGTTTTTTTCCGCCATTGGGTTTGGATGTATATTGGTTCACTCTAGTCGGAATCGATATAAAACTTTCTTAAGGCCAAAAGGCCTTTAGCTTTTCGTCAGTATAGTCTTGCGTTTGGTGCCAGATTCTTCCAGCTCAGTTCCGAGCCGGATTCCAGAAAGCCGCGTGCTTTCGACGCTGAAGGCCCAGTCGACGCCAGAGACCTTATCGACGGACCATCATGGAACGGAGTCCGTTCAAGAGATGTCCAGTGTGCAACTCAAAGTATCCCCACATCGACGTCCACCCGGTGTGCAATAAGTGTCTCTCGCCGGATTATGACGAAGCCAGCTGCATGGCTTGTTCCCGTTTTCGATCCAAGAAGACTCTTCTGCATCGTCGCGCTGCGCGCCATGAGGCCCAGCAGACTGCACCGGCGCCTGTGGACATATTCGATGCCGGGGATGATGGAGCTGACCGGGAAGTTCGTGAAAACTTGTCAAATCCTGCGTCGGAGGTCGACTACAACTAAGACGCGGATGTTGAAATGCTCGACATTGAAGAAGTCGTCGACGAGGTAGGAGACGACGACTTGGCCTTTGGGGCCATGGAAGATAGCTCGAGCGAGGAACTAACTCAAACTGACATTGGGGCCGAAACGCTACAAAAGGCTCAGGTCGAGGGATCGCCACTAGGCCTTACCCAAGATCTTCCAGTGAGTTCTACGGCCCCGCCTTCGGGCTCGGCTACGGACATTGCTAAGGAGCCGCACCCTGCGAAATCAAAACCGAAAGTGAAGACATCGGTCTCGACGCAAGTGAAAGCACTGGTGCCCCCATCGAAACCAAAAGTACGTATTGCTTTAGTCGGCTCAAAGCCCTCTGACCTGTCGGCGCCGACTAAGCAAAAGGGCGTTATCGACCCGAAGAAACAGCTCAAGGGTGTCGAGACGAAGTCTGGCACGCCGAAGACAAAGGTCAAGGCGGTCGAGCCGAACAAATGGGCGCCGAAGACGGTCGACTCCGACAAAGGGCTCAGTGATCCGAAGGTTCTCCAGACTCCGCTGCGACAAGACAAGGCCAAGAGCGGACCGACCCACGAGTCGACATCCGGTGGTGCCTCGAAGGATTCTGTCGAGTCGACGCAGCCGTCCGCCGCTTTCTCCAAGCAAGTGGCGGACTCCCTAAAGCGCATCAAGGAGAAGGCCTCGAGTGTCGGGCCAAAAGATCCTCCACCCTTGAAGCCTGTCGATAAACCTCAGAAGGCGTTGACGCCCATTCATTTCACGTTGCCGCCGAAAGTGGCGCCGAAGGATTTCGGCCCTAGAATGGCCACCAACGTGCCCGAGAAGGTGTCCTCGGAGCCGAAGTCAACGACAGCGGTCCCGGCCTTAAAGCATTGACAATCTTCATTGGAAGAACAACAAGAACAATTTATCGATGCAGAAACGGGCATACTTTCCCTTCATAAGCGGAAAATTGCCCCGGAACAGCCAATGGAGTCCTATAAAATTCCACTGAAGAAGAAAAAGGATTCCACTTCGACCCATGTTCTTGTGGAACCGGTTTCTCCACATGGCCATGATGTCTCACCCACCTATTCAGATGTGGACACTGGGGAAGGTGATGAGGATGAATACAGCTATCCTGTCTACACTGAGCCAGATGATACCAATGAACCCTGGGCAGCTGCTGCTGACCCAGGTGATCCTCACTCTACCCCAGACACTCAGATGTATGCTGTGAAAACGTCGCCTACAGAGGATTCAGCTGCGTTTAATGCCCTCATTGAAAGGGCAGCGAAGAATCATGACGTCCAGCTCCAAGCTGACCCCATTGAAGTGGACTTTCTTTTTGACACCTTTTCCGTCTCAGAGAGGACTGTCAAGACTCTGCCTATGTTGAAGGGTGTCTTAAAGCATGCTGGGGAGATCTTTAAGGAGCCTACAAGAGCCAGGGTGATAAACACTAGGATTGAAAAGAAGTATAAACCGGCGCCTGGTGACCCTCCTTACATCAAGGGACAGTTGCCGTTGGACTCTCTTGTGGTTTCTAATGCCCGGAAGAGGGCTAATTCACAAACAGGTGATGCTCCTCCCCCAGATAAGGAATCTAAGGTGTTTGAGGCATCAGGAAAATGGGTGGCAGCTCAAGCGGCCAATATCTGGCGCATTTCAAATACACAAGCACTTCTAGCCAGGTATGACAGGGCACATTACGACACACTGGAGACCCTGTTACAGCACCTGCCAGACGAATACAAAGAGGCAGTTGAGATGCTCATCCAAGAGGGGAAGCTTATATCAAATGCTTCTATTAAATGTGCACTGGACGCGGCAGACACCGCGGCCAGAGCTATTAACACTAGTGTCATGCTGAGACGACATGCCTGGCTCAGAATCTCAGGATTCAAGCCGGAAATACAGACCACCATTCTCAATCAGACAGTAAACCCTGATCATCTATTTGGCCCAGTGGTGGACACCACCTTGGAGAAAATCAAAAAGGACACTGAAACTGCTAAGCCCATGGGGGCTCTGCAGTCCCAGCAGTTCAGGGGTGGTTCTTTTCGTCGCTCAAGCACTAGAGGTGTTTCCAGAGGCCAGCTCTCCCAAACCACACAGTACTATAAAGGCGGCACGCAGACCACATACACCAAACAGAGTCGAGGTGGATATCGTGGAAATAGCGGGAAAGGCAGAGATTGTGGAAACAACAACTCCAGATCCTCCGCCACTAACAAACAGTGACACCTTGTCACTGCCCCCGACCACGCAACACCTGTTGGGGGAAGACTTCAACAGTTCCTGCCAGTCTGGAAGTCCATCACCACAGACAGGTGGGTCACACAGCTTATACAGTACGGTTATTGTCTGGAGTTAACATCCACTCCACCCAACATACCCCCAAGACACCGTCCTATGTCCGCCGAGGATTTGCACTTATTGCAGCAGGAGGTCCTGGTCATGCTGCAAAAAGGGTCAATCGAGCTCGTGCCTGTGAAAGAAAGAGGCACAGGAGTTTACTCACTGTACTTCTTAATACCAAAAAAGGACGGGTCCCTCAGACCCATACTGTACCTCAGACTCCTCAATCAGTACATCCTGTCGGAGCACTTTCACATGCTGACCCTGCAGCAAGTCCTACCGTTGCTCAGTCAGGGGGATTTTCTCGCAACTTTAGATCTGAAGGATGCGTATTTTCATATTCCGCTACACCCGTCGCACAAAAAATACCTCCGGTTCACCATCCACAACCAACATTACCAGTTCAAGGTTCTGCCTTTCGGTGTCACCACGGCACCCAGGGTGTTTACAAAGTGCCTGGCGACGGTGGCAGCACACCTAAGGAGACAAAACATTCACGTCTACCCTTATCTGGACGACTGGCTCATGCAGGCAAAGTCGGCCCAGCAGTGTGCTGCCCACATGTCCCACACCATTCACCTTCTTCACGATCTGAGATTCTCACTGAATTACCCAAAGTCCCACCTGCAACCCGCCCACATACGGCAGTATCTGGGTGCGACAATAAACACTCTGGCAGCCACAGCACAGCCGAATTCAGTGAGGAACAGCAGCATTCAATCGCTGATACAAAAATTCAGACCTCAACACTCGCTTCCAGCGCGAGTGTTCATGCAGTTGATAGGCATGATGGCCTCCTGCATCTCCATAGTCCTGCACGCGAGTCTACATATGCGTCCGCTTCAGGAGTGCTTAGCACGTCAGTGGACTCAGGCTCACGGGCAGTTGAAAGACCTAGTGTTGGTGAGCGGTCGGGCATAAAACTCTCTGCATTGGTGGAATCCACAAAACCTTTGCAAGGGACGACCGCTCTGAGCCTGTGCCACAGATCATTCTGACGACAGACGCTTCTCTCCAGGGATGGGGAGCTCATGTACTCCACTACACTGTGCAGGGACTATGGACACCACAGCAAAGGAAGATGCACATCAATGTTCTAGAACTGATGGCGATCGTCATGGCAATGAAAGCCTTCAAAGTACATCTGTGCAACAAGGTCGTGTTGATCCGGACGGAAAACATAACGGCCATGTACTACATTCAGAAACAGGGAGGAACGTACTCTCCACAGTTGTCTCATCTGGCTCAGAGCATGTGGAAGTGGGCCATTCAGAGAAACATCTTCCTCATGGCAGAACACCTCCCAGGCAAGGACAATCAGATGGCGGACCTGCTCAGCAGGTACAGCCACCAAATGCACGAGTGGGAGATACATCCATCAGTACTCCACCCGTACTTCCAAAGGTGGGGTCATTCAAAGATAGACCTGTTCGCCACAAAGGAGAACGCAAAATGCCAAAGCTTTGCCGCCAGGTTTCCACACCCACAGTCGCAAGGCTATGCGATATAGATGAACTGGTCAGGCAAATTTGCGTACGCTTTTCACCGAGCACCTCTAATACCGCTGGTGGCACGCAAGCTGAAGCAGCACTCGATGACTCTCATCCTGGTTGCTCCAACGTGGGCTCGCCAACCATGGTACACCACGTTTCTGGAACTGTCCGTGGTACCGCATCAAAGGCTGCGCCTCACACCCAGGCTTTTGACGCAGAGCCATGGCGACATTCAGCATCCAGATCCGCAACAGCTCAACCTGGCAATCTGGCTCCTGATGTCTTAGAGTTTGGCTACATCAACTTACCTCCAGACTGTATGGGCATCATCCGGGAGGCAAGGAAGCCCACCACCAGAGCATGCTATGCGGCGAAGTGGAAGCGGTTTGTCATTTATTGTGCAGACCACAACATTAACCCGCTGGATGCATCTATTCAAAACATCATTTGTTATCTCTTACATCTGTACAAATGTAATCTGGCCTATGCTTTCATTCGTATACATTTGTCCGCAATAGCTGCTTATCTCCAAAAGAGACAGCACCTCTCACGTTTCGGGGTGCCTGCCATTAAAGCCTTTCTGGAGGGACTCAAACGAGTCATTGCTCCGCGGACGCCACCAGCTCCCGAGTGGAACCTCAATGTGTCCTCACCAGGCTGATGGGTCCCCCTTTTGAACCACTGCATTCCTGCGAGATTCAGTTCTTGACATGGAAAGTGGCTTTCCTTATAGCGATTACGTCGCTACGACGAGTTAGTGAACTCCAGGCACTAACTATCCAAGAGCCATTTATTCAGATTCATTCCAACAGGGTAGTGCTTCGCACTAACCCTAAGTTCCTTCCTAAGGTAGTTTCTCAGTTCCATATCAACCAGACTATAGAACTACCTGTGTTCTTCCAAAATCCAGAGTCACTTGTGGAGAGAATGCTCCACACACTTGAAGTCAAACAGGCCCTAATGTACTACATTGATAGGACCAAAGATTTTCGGAAGACTAAACAACTATTTGTTACCTTTGCGCCACAACACAAAGGTAACCCCATTTCCAAGGCTGGTATAGCCAGGTGGATCGTTAAATGTATTCAGATCTGCTATCAGAAAGCCAAGCGCACTCTCACCATTCCACCGCGGGCCCACTCCACCCAAAAGTTGGGGGCCTCCATGGCTTTCCTTGGAAATATTCCTTTGGAAGACATATGTAGAGCAGCCACATGGTCTTCCACACACACATTTACAAAACATTACTGTGTTGATGTGCACTCCAAACAGCAGGCAGCTGTAGGGCAGGCTGTTCTAAAAACACTTTTCCAAACTGCTGCAGCTGGCACGGGCGGCCGCCGTTAATGGAGGGACTGCTATGTAGTCTATGCACAGATATGAATTCCGCCGCCCACATGCCTCGAACCGAATATGCTACTTACCAGTATGCATCTGTTCTTGGCATGTAGGGCTGTTGACATTCATATCGCCCGCCCTCCTCCCCGGCGCCTGTAGCTGCTGCAGCATTCACACATACTTCTGGCATGGTCATCATTCAAGGAGTTTCACTCCATCTTGGCCACAAAGGCTAAAAACAATCTGAGGATGGAGTTGATGCCCATGCACACTGTAGTCCAGGGGAGGAGCTACCTATCTCGTGATACTTCGAGGACTCTTCCAGGACAACAATGTGCGATCATCCGGACCCAAGACTAGGCGGCGATCTATGCACAGATATGAATGTCAGCAGCCCTACATGCCAAGAACAGATGCATACTGGTAAGTAGCATATTCTTTACAACCTGCGTGTCTTTTGAAGACACTAACCAGTATGTTTTGTTTTCATCGTGATTTGACCATTTGCCATTCTAGTGCTAGCGGTGGAATCTGCCATAACAGCCAGAGAGAGAGAACATTGCCTTTACAGCTAACTCATCAACAAGATGCTGTAGTTAGCCTGCTATCCGATCCATGTGCGGCTGGCACTTTCTTCCGGGGCTACGGGTGTTTTTATTCTGGTGCGGCCTGGTGTGGTATGTGTCCGAGTGGGTTATATATTTTTTCAAACCACTTACACACTTTAGCAGGAGAGAAGATTGCCTGCTTTAATGTCTCCTGCTCTCCGGTGTGTCGTCAAAAGGCAGCAAGTGCACCACCTAGTGGTCACAAGACACAACGCACTGGGCCTGCACTCCAGAGCCCAGTGTAATTCATGATGCGCTCTGCTCAGCAACTGTGAAGTGGCTCCCCTGGGTGGTTTTTGCGGCTTACCAGGGTGCCGCGGCGCACAGTTTGGGAACTACTGCTCTATTGGATAATATTGGGCCTCAGCACTCTGCTACCGGCCACCCTAGTGCCGCTGAGGGTGCTTTGAGAGTGCATCCTTGACCCTAGAGGAACCCTTGTTATAAACCCAGCAAACCAACTCCGTAGCCTATGTACTAACAGTTAAACCAATAACCTGATTTTCTCCCTTAGGACTGCATTGACTGCGTTCCTGTGAAAATTGTTTCAAGTGCGGAGTTGGTTTGTATGAACCCTTAGACTGCATACGTACAAAACCTGATTTACTTACCTTTTATCTGTGAAATGTCCCTGTGTAATTTCTAAGCATATTACACTGGGTAGAAAAAATAACTTAAAGTAATCTGAAAAGTAACGTACAAAGTAATCTCAATAATAACTGAAAAGTAATTGCAATTGTTTTATGAACAAGTGACTTACCTGAAACCAATCCAATTGCATTGAACTGCATTCAAACTGTATTTAACTGCATTATTCGTGCAAAGTACTATGACACTTACCTGTACCAGGCCTAGCTTGGTTCTAGAAAATAAAATACAACAAAATATTTTATACAAACAATTGGTCTGAGTTCAGTCTTTGAGTGTGTGACATCATTTCTTGCCTGACTGTGTACAATAAATGCTTAACACTACCTCCCGATAAAGCCTTACTGCTCACCCACACTACCACAAATACAGAGTAAGGTATTATCTAAGTTTACCTCTGCCTACCTTTGGGGTTTCATTGGACTCTGTACACACTATACCGTACTTTGGTATTGTATATACAAAGCCAGCTTCCTACAATGTGGTAAGGTAGAAGCACTTTAGGAAACCAACTCTGGCAGGGAGACAGTCAAGGGGACCAACAGGGTCCAAAGGAACCGCTAGCTTTGCAAGAAAAGTAAACTCCAATCCAGTGTCACCATTAGTGGCCAGTTGCCAATAATCTCTATGGAGTGGTCATAATACAAGTGTACTGGATGCTGAAGATGCTCAAGGATGCTGAAGATGCTGTGCAGTTGATTGGGCTATTCCTGGGGTAAAGCCTAGGTCCACAGTTTTAATGTAGAAACTTTGGCCACTGTTTGATGTCCCTCAAAGTCCTCTTGCGTTCAGCAAGAAAGTCAGTGTTTTTCTTCTCTTTGCGGTAACTCTCCTTCTGGGTGGTGTAGGAAAGTGGGTTTCTGTTGCAGTAACCCCCCACCCCCCCACACACACACACACTCTCACACTTTTTGCCTGACTACTGATGCACTTTTTCTTCGTGTGCCCTGGGTCCCTGCCAATCAGGTTCCCAGGGCCTGTGTTCTTTTCCCACAACTAACCCAATTGGCATCTAGCCACAGGTCAGCCCTTGATAAATGGTACCACAGGTACCCAGGGCACTGTGGCCAGGGAAGATCTCTAAGGGCTGCAACACTTATTGTGCCACCCTTAGAGGCCCTGTACCTTGTCTCACACACACTGCCTGGCAGGCTGTGTGTTTTGGTGCAGGACAAAGTGAAGAGTCAACATGGCACACATCCTTGTGTGCCATGCCTAAAACCACTGCCCTGCCATAGATCATTCACACCTCTAGCGTGGTGCCCTCTGCCAGTGGTGAGGGTACAGGTTCATGAGCTCTGTAACCCTACAGTGTCAAAGTCCATTCTTAGACATTGTAAGTGCAGTGCTGCTTTTAAGAGTATATGGTGCTTGGAGCTTGTCATTACAAACTCCACAGCACCATAATGGCTACACTGAAAACTGAAAAGTTTGGTATCAAACTTCTCAGCACATTAAACACACACTGATGCCAATGTGTGATTTAATGAAAAATGCACACAGAGGGCATCTTTGAGATGCCCCCTGAAAAACGACCAGCCTCTGGTGGGTTCCTTGACTAGTACACACCAGCCTGCCACCACAAGACATGTTTCTGGACCCCTAGGGTGGGTGCCTACGCTCCCTGAGCCCAGAAACAAAGCCTTTCCTGGGCAGAGGTGTTCACACCTCCCCCAGGACAGAAAGAGCCTTCTGTGGCAGGGGAGTTTCAAAGGCATGGCAGCCTTTGTAATTGTAATGCGACCTCCAGCCTCTCCTGCTATCAGGAGCAGGCCCCCTTCCTGTCTCCTCTCCTTTTCAGCGGGAAGACAGGTGGGAAAAATTTTCCGACCCAGGAGGTGTGCCCACCTCTGCCAACTCCACCACTCAGGTGGGGGAGGCAAGGTGAAGCCCACTCTCCAGCGCTCGCCATCTTGCAGATGGCAGGCACTCCCCAATCAGGACTAGGGATTGTGCTCACAGTTTACAAAAAAAATGTAGAACAAATAAACAATGACCATTCAGCATACAGAGAATATCTTACACAATCCAAAATTACCAAACTGCAGAAGGATGTGCAAAAGTTCCGTTGGGAAACAGTATACCCCTACACCACCGATGAGCACTTCGAGAAACCTCCACAACAACAGGCCCAAAGACGGCAACAATGCTTCAGACCTACCCCCCAAAACTGGACTTTTAGTTCGGGTGAGGCAAGAAGTGACGGTAGCAGTGAGGAGAGCACCTAAAGGACAACACGTCAGAAGACATCAGTATCCTCCACAGCCGATATTCAACCCACCAATGCACCCCTTCGGTTTTTGGCCACAAAAGTACTACCAACCCGCTTTTGGTTTTCAACCAGGCCCGCAGCCTTTTTTATTCAGGGGCCAAGAAAGGGGAAGAAGTAGACAAAAACCAAGAAGAACTCCCAGAGTACAATGTGAGAACGAACCCACTGCCAGCAGAGCAGTCACACGGGGCAGGGGCAGTGTCCCAGCAATTAACAAGGAATGACAAATATTGTGAACCTAAGTAATCACACAGTCAGCAAAGACGAAGAAGCCGTGCACGCCAAAGGCTTGGGTTTCGTCCTTACACCGAACAATGACCCTTTTTCTCTTAACACCGAATCTGCATAGTTCTTCAGGAAAACCAAGCTAAGAGATTTCTTTGGTAAAGTACAGGAAATTGATAAAGGAAAGTCAAACACAGGCCTACGGAAGAAGTCCACTTGCACTCCACCAACTCAAAACATCTCTTGCAATGTCCTTGCATTTGAGTAGGCAGTACTAAAAGAGGTTGAAACAATTGACTTCAGCAACACTAAGGGGTTTCAAAGTCTGACCAGAGGAGAAAGGCTGCACTCCAGCAACTCAAAAACAACCACGATTTTGTAATAAAACCAGCAGACAAAGGTGGGGCGATAGTCCTAATGAACTACACCATGTACAGAGAAGAGTGCCTATGCCTTGTATCAGATACAACAAGCTATGAGATACATCAGAATGACCCTACAACACGGACTATGAATAAAATCAAAAGCATGGTCAGTGAAGGCATGAACGTGTGACTGGATCACAAAACATGAAGCTCAGTACCTCGTGAACACCGAACCGAGAGTACCCCGGTTCTACAAACTTCCCAAAAATTACAAAAAATAGGACTCCACCCCCAGGCAGACCTATAGTGTCGGGCATCGGCTCAGCACTAGTACCTTTATTGCAATTTTGCGATGGGTTCTTGAAACCCATCATACAAAAGTCCCCGTAGTACCTGAAGGACATGGAGACCAACATCGTGGAAGACTTGTTCATAACTATGGACATCGAAGCGCTCTACACGAGCATCCCCCAAAGACGCACCCTGGAGGTGGTGGAACAAATCCTCCTAAACCAAGAATGGCCCTACAGAACACAGACACACTTCATTATGGAATGTGCAGAGTTGGCCCTCACCGAAAACTTTTTCGAGTTAGAGGACATACTATACCATCAGATCAAGGGCACGTCCATGGTCAGCACTTTTGCGCCCAGCATGGGATGCCTGTATGTCCATCAGTTCGAGGAAGACCACATCTTTAATGCCAACAACCCGTTCGCCCAGATGAAAACATGGAAGCGTTACATAGACTATATCTTCATCATGTGGCACGGTACATCAGAGGAGGCCGCGACCTTTGTGGAGTGGGTCAACCGCAGAGACAACCATCTGAACTTGACCCTCACTATCGAGAAGAATCATGCTATATTCCTCGATCTGGACAGCACCCTGACAGCCGAGGGGATCTCCACCAAAAGTACACATAAAACCAACAGATAGGTATAGCCTATTATTATACAAGAGATACCATCTGAGAGCCCTACGCCAGAATCTACCAGTTGGACAATTCCTCAGGGTACCGAAAAATTGCTCTGAGATCGGAACATATGGACAGAAGAGCCAAGAAAAGGACAGGAGCGATGCCGATCCTCTGAGTGTCGGAGGAAGGACGGACAAGAGTGGGGGGAGGATCGGGCACGCACGGAGCGGTGCCAATCCTCTGAGTCCCGACCGGAGCGGTGGGAGCAGCCTGGGCACGCACGGAGCGGTGCCAATCCCATGAATCAAAGAACCTGATGAATAGACCTGCAGCACCCCAACCATCAGAGAATCCCTTGGCAGCATCACCAGATGATCAACCGTATCAGTGTGTAGAGTCTGAGAAAAACCCTCATCCGGAGGTTGGACCTGGATACACACCCTACGATATACGTTCAGAGGAGAAACACAGGCCTAGTGTGTGGAAAATGCTCATATAGAGATCATCTTTAAGAACAGTTTAAAAATATGCACACAGATATCATCTCTTTGAGTATACAGAACTTGAAAACCTTTGGTTCACTCAGGACTCCCACAATTGTAATTCTAATGCGAAATTGGAGCAGTTAATCTGAATATCCTGAGGATGGGTCATACCAGTGTAAGGAGTGTGAAAAACGCGTGACCCCCAGAACATTTCTGTTGAAATAACAGCGAACGCTTACAGGGTAGAAAATCAGGCTGTATATGGAATGTGGATAAACCTGCAATGAGTGAACTTCTCTTCACAGGCATCAAATAGTTCATTCTGAGGATAGGTCGTACCAGTGTACTGATTGTGTTCAAAGCTCCGCTGAATCAAAGAAGCTGTTGAGAGACTAGATAGTCCATACGACCCCTCCTTCTTGCCGCCATTCACGAGGGCGAGGCGCGCCTCCAGACACGCCCCCTCGGTTGGCCACGCCCCCTCCGATTCCCTGATTCTTCTCCATAAATCATGTGTCTTGGCAGGAAGCGCAGCGGACGAGCGCAGCGGGCGTGACGATTGCGCGCCGAAGGCGCGCTTAAGGCAAGCTCGTCTGCGCTCGTCCGCGACCGGCCGGGGCTAGGGGCTCGTCACTCTGCCCCGCGTATCATCTATTTCCCCGACCAACTTCGCTGCTGCCAGGGCCCCTGGTCCATCTCGGACCCTATCTGCTCCCGCATCTCATCCCTTGGTCTTTCCTCTGCTTCTCCCATTCTCTGTCCTTCCCCCACAGTGGACACCCCTTCCGGGTCTTGTAGCACCGCTCCCCCATCATCCCCCAAAGCCCTTACAGCCTTTTATCTCAACACCCGGTCTGCCGTTGCCCACGCTCATGAACTCTCAGTTTTATTGGATCTCCATGCTCCCGACCTTCTCTTTTTGACTGAGACATGGTTCTGCGATGACTCCCTCCCTGCCCTACTATCCACCCTACCGGCCACCTACTATGCCCTCAGGGCGGATCGCCCTTCCGGCAGGGCCGGGGGTGGCGTGGCGGTCATCGCACGCACCAATCTCCCCTTTCAAATGTTATCTTTACCCAACATCGCGACAACTGAATTCCTGGTGATCCGCACAGCTTCTACCTCTCCCCCCCTGACCTGCTTCCTCACCTACCGTCCCCCTCAGTCCCCCTCACAGTTTCTTCCTGATTTTTTGGAGGTCTTGGCCACCATCACAATTAACAACTCTTCCATTCTGCTCCTTGGCGATTTTAATTTCTGGCCCTCCGATTTCGCGGAGTGCCCATCCTCCAAGGAATTCTCCGAAACCCTTTACTCCCTCAACTTCATTCCCCACGTTTCCTCCCCCACTCACATCAAAGGTCATATACTCGATCAGATCTGGTCCCTGAACTGCCCTGTGGATTCACTCTCTATTACCCCTTGCTCCTGATCGGACCACCACCTAATCTCATTCCTTCTTCCAATCCACCCTCCAGCTAAGCCCCCCCGGCCAAAAAACACCTGGGTCCGTTCATGGGGTCGTGTTAACCTGGAGAATCTCTCCTCCCTCCTTACCTCGTCCCTCCCCCCCTTACAGGGTCTTCCCACTCTTTCCCAGGTCGACGCCATAGATCAGTGGCTCTCCAATGGACGCGACGCTTTTGCCCCGCTCAAGCGCATTACCTCCAAACGCGACAAGGACGCCAATCGGTGGTTCACCGAAGAGCTTAAGACCACCAAATTAACAGTTCGCCGCGCGGAGCGAGCATGGAGAAGGAATTACTGCCCCACCCTGAAACTGGTCTACACTAACATCTTGGGCCAGTATAAAAAAGACATCTTGGAGGCAAAAACATCTTACTTCTCCTCCAAAATCTTAGCCGCGGAAAACCAGTCCAAGGAGATATTCACCATCGTCCACAACCTAGCGTTCTCGGACAGAACTACTCTTAAGCCGGCCCCCTCCGAAGCACTCTGTTTTTCCCTCAACAACTATTTCATTCACAAAATCATCACCATCAAGGCTAACATCCCGCCACCCTCCTCCTCCTTTGTCGACCCCCAATGCCCCCCCCCTAAGGGCGAGCTTTCCTCACTTCCCCCTATCACTCGGGAGAGCCTGATCACCTTGGTTCCCCTGGTCAAATCCGGCTCTCCTCTTGACCCTTGTCCCGCTCACATTCTCCGCCATATTTTTGTTTCCTGTCCTGACCCTCCCCTTCATCTTCTTAACAGCTCTCTCGCCCAAGGCATCGTCCCTAAACCCTTGAAATCCGCGGTAATTGTGCCCATTTTAAAAAAACCCGGGGCAGATCCCTCTGTCCCCGCCAATTTCCGTCCTATCTCCCTCCTACCATTCTTGGCCAAGGTGCTCGAGCGCCACGTCACCTGCGCTCTGAGCTCCTTTGTGGAGAATCATGGTGCTCTTGCCCCCCGTCAAGCCGGTTTCCGCCCCGCACACTCTACGGAGCCCGTTGTCCTGTCGGTCCTGGACACCCTCAGGGAGGGCATGGACACCAATCAGCACCAGGCCCTTGTGCTCCTCGATCTCTCAGCCTCCTTCGATACGGTGGATCATACCATCCTCCTCTCCCGTATCGGAGCGGCGGGGATCGGGGGGACCGCCCTGGTCTGGTTGTCCTCCTTCCTGAGCGACCGCACCCAGGCTGTTCGACTGGGTGACTTCACGGCGGACGTCCAGAAAGTTCAGTGCGGGGTTCCCCAAGGTTCCTCCCTTTCTCCTCTCCTGTTTAACCTGTACATTGCTCCCCTAATCTTCTCTCTTCAACAGATGGAGGTCGGCGTATTTAACTATGCGGACGACCTCCAGCTTGTCTTCAATCTGTCTTCTCCTTCCTCTATTCTAAACTTTCAATCTGTTATGCTCCACATCAGGGACTGGATGAACCACAACCACCTTAAACTCAACCCTGACAAAACCGAGTTGGTGTTGACGGGTGGTACATCCAGCCCCTGGTCCCCTCTTTTCTGGCCCCCCTCTCTTGGCCCTCCTCCTACTCCCGCTTCCTCAGTTAAAACACTTGGCATAAAACTTAATTCTCAACTCACCCTTCACTCCCAGGTTAGCTCTGTGGTATCTTCTTCCTTTCTTTCACTGCGCACTATACGTAGGGTGTCCCGTTTCTTCACTTTCTCTGCTCTAAAGCTCATCATCCTGCCCATGGTGGTATCCCGCCTGGACTACGGCAACGCCCTGTATGCCGGCATCCCCGCCTACAGTCTGCGTCGCCTGCAACAGATCCAAAACCAGGCGGCCCGCCTGGTTTTTAAACTCCCCAAATTTCACCACTCTACCCCGCTCCTGAAATCACTTCACTGGCTCCCTGTGCGAGCCAGAATTGAATTCAAGCTTGCTTCCATCACCTTCCGGGCCCGACACGGACTCGCACCTGAATTCATCTCCTCCGAGATTGTTTCCTATGTCCCAACCAGGGAACTTCGTTCGTCCTCTCAGTCCCTCCTCACCATCCCACGCTATCGGAGAAAGAAGTGGGGAGGCTCGAAATTTGCCACCCTCGCCCCTACCCTCTGGAACTCTCTTCCCCTTGAACTCCGCACCATCACTCTTTACCCACAATTCCGTAAACAACTTAAGACCTATCTATTCACGAAATCTTTCGAATAACAACTCTCCTGTTCCCCCAGCTTTTTAACTAGGATCCGGTCAGTAATAGCGCCAAGAAACCGCAGGTATATGAGCGCTCTATAAGAAATTTTAAATTCAAATTCAAATTCAAGAAAAGGGCGAGAAATAACAATCCGGAAGCTCTGCTGGACAATATACGGAAAGAAAAGTCTGAATGCATGGTATGCGTGACCATGTTCACCCCTGCATCGAATAAAGTTCAGAGCATTATAAAGAAAAAATGGGCAATCCTAAACCGTGGACAACGACAATGGGAACCTCTCCTCTTCGCTTTCCAGAGAAGCAGGAACCTCAGGGACGACCTTGTGCACTTGAAGATCACACACGAAAAGGAGAGTGGCCAGAACACCCTTTGGAGCCAACTAAAACCAATAGGCCATTTATCCATGTGGCAGCTGTGTGTACTGCCCTCTGACCGCCACCATGAAAGAAGTGGATATTGGCACAAGTAATCCATGGGAATTGAAAAATGTCAGTAACTGCAACACTGAGAATGTGATCTACCTTTTGTACTGCCCATGTGACCTGAAGTACATTGGTATGACGACAAGGAAAGTTAAAACCCAGATTAGCGAACACTGCAGCACAATCTGTTGTAGAAAATCTAACACTAGATTGACGAAACAGTTCTTGGATGCAAACCACAGTCAGACCTCTGCTGGGTGATACTGGAGGTAATGAAGAAACAAAAAACAGACATCAGCAGACAATTGCACATTAGAGAACAACGCTGGGCGTACAGGCCATGCACATGGGATACAGGCCTGAACAGTGAAATCCCATGGTTAAAATTATCACAGTGACCCAAATACAACACTATTCCCAAATACTGGTAAACTCAAAAAACGTTAGACACGTCCAAAAATTAACTAACACTTGCCCCAATCACATACCTTACTCCATCAACAAGCACGCCTATCATACATGCCATATATACATGTCTAAATTGATATAGGTACCTTACTGGTAAATGTAAATGTGTTTGTATTTATATAGCGCCTTCTACCCAGAGGTCTCGTAGCGCTGTATTCATACCGCTGTGGAAACCTTCCTGGATTTCCTGTGAGATGTCCACTCCTGGGCACCCCCAAGGTGAAGCCAGGCATCCAAGCGCTGCTGGGGCCGTTGTGGAGATTAAGCAAGCTATTGCCCAGAGTCAGAGTGGGACCCATGATTAGACTAGGCACCGAGGCGAGAATTATCAGGTCCGGGGAGATTGAGTCCAACAGCCGCCGAGGCGGGAATTGAACCCTAGTCTCGGGCCAGACCTCTGCATCAGGGTCTGCCGCTCTAACCATTGAGCCATGCTTCTTGGATGGATGAACGGGCGTACTCTTATGCTTTTAATGTAATTCCACTCCTCCCACGAGGAATGCACCTTTTTAAACCTATTTCTGTGTGGTTAACTCCCTGCTCACTATCATGGACCTGATTTATCAGCACCAGGCCATGATTTTATGTCTCTCTTTACAGAATGTCCTAGTAGGCCCTTCCACCCACAGCCTCCCGTGGAGCAAGTAGGATAGTGACCTGGGGTAAGCGGCGAGAGACGTGTTTCTCTCTCCTCATAAGTGTGGACACGTATGAATGACACGTGTTTCACCTAGACACCACCACGCGTGCTTCTAAGTGTGGTGATGTAAGTAATGTAATATTGCAAACAGGATACTAACACATTTTGGTATGTATTTGTTTTTTGTTCCTTTTTTTCTACAGGTTGTTTTGCGCGAGTACTACACCAGTGGGGTGACTGATCATTTACAACCCCCGGCCTTTTTAGTAGTTGATCCTTTGTACATAGTGTGTGTGTATAAAGCCAGAGCCCTTTAACAACAGTTGGACCTGACGAATGCTAAGTACCCTCCGGGATACATAGCAGAAACATGTTGACCATATTAGCACAGTGATGGAATAATTTGTTCCCAAATCACCGCTCACTTCCTTTTAATACCATGCAGTTGTTCCTTCAATTAAAATAGTTTTTGACAACTGTAATGGTTTTTAGATCACTTTTCACAAACTCACGGGCCACCACTTAGTTTAGAAGTGCATCCCTGTCTTCAAGTGTATGCCTCCCCTCTATCAAACTGAGTTTTTAGAGTGCGAGGATGGCCTATGATGAAGCATGACACCAGGTGGTGTGAGATGCCCGCATTGTGCACTCATCTCTAATCCTGTAGAACTCCTAACTAGGGACAGCCCCATTTGTGTTTATATTGTGCTCACACCCCCACATGGGGGTGTACACCAAGGGTGTAGTTATCCTAAGTTCAGTAGCCCATTGGCCTCAAGACCCCTAAAACGCCCCCTAAATACAGTATTTAGGGGGGCAGCCCTGAACCAAGAAGGCAGATCCAGAAACGACACGAAAAGAAGATAAGGAGGACGAAAAGCCGTGCAGAGCTAACAAGAGGACGACGCCCACTGACTTGGCCCCAGCCTTACAGGCCTGTCTCCCCTCGAACCTGTTCCTGCGAAATCCCAGTGCATCCTGCAGCCAGCAAGCTCAAAAACCCCGGAGGGACCTGCCTGCCTTCACTTTCAAGACTGTTTCTCCTGTGAACACGGACGTGTTTAAACTGCAGCTTCTGGTGCCAGCAAGAGTCCGCAAATCCAACCCACTCGGCACCCGCCCGGCCTGAGCTCGAGTGGAAAAACACCACAAGGAGGTCCCCCCGGCGATCCTGACCAGAGATCCGGCGACCCCTGACCTGCCTCAAGCCTCCAGACGACGCCTGCAGCCTCAATCCAGAGGATCCCCCTACAGCGACCAGACTGGGTAAGAAAATCCGACGTCCCAAGGCACCCCTGCACCAGACGCCCGATGGCCTTGTGTGCCCAAACCAACGTTGCCTAACCAACCCACAACATCCCAACTTACCCCTCGAAGTGGTGGTCGCACCTGGAAGATCCTCGTCCTCGAGCCTGCAGTGTGAGACCCAACCTCAAAACAGCACCTTGCACCCAGCCGCCCTAGTGCCGCTGAGGGTGCAACTTTTTATTGCTTCTTTGGTCCCCAACTTGCCCTGAACTAAATCCTAGGAGCTTTGCTCCCACAGCCTCCAATCGGAGACCCCCTATCCTCCATAGGATAACATTGGGCCTCAACAATCTGCACCCGGCCGCCCTAGTGCCGCTGAGGTTGCAACAACAGTGCATCACTGACCCTGGGAGACCCCTGAGTCTAAGCCCAGAATCTTAACTCCCACAGTTGTTTACTTACCTGTAAACCGATAACCTGTTTTTCCTCCATAGGGTAACATTGACAATTTTCCTTTCAAAAAACGACTTTAAGTGTGGAGTTTTGAAAACTAAAGATATTCTTTAAAAATCGTACAAACAATCAAAATGCGTTTTCTCACCTGTTTGCAGGACATGTACCAGTGCTGAATCTAGGCATCCAGCACTGAGTTAGAAAAAGTAACGTAAAAGTAACTTACCTGCAATTTATATTCATTCCAATGTACTGTATATGCTAAGTGTTGCATACTACTGCTCCCCTGTAAATCAAACAAAGTAAAATTTCTATTGCATTTTCAAACTGTTCTATATCCAGTAACTTATTACTGATAAGTATTTAATGCTTACCTGTACCAGGCTTGCTTGGTTCTAAAAAATGAACACAATATATTTTTATACAAAAACAATTGGCCTAGAGTTCAGTTCTTGAGATAAGGAATTAATTTGCTGACTGAGTGTGTCCATTAAATGCTTCACTGTCCTCTGATACTGCCTTACGGCTCGACCAAGCTACCACTATTAGAGAGTAAGGTTCTATCTAACTTTAACCTTTGCCTACCTTTCGGGACTCTTGGACTCAATACACACTGTACCTCTCTTTGGCGCAGTATATATAGAGCCAGTTTTTTACAGATGGCAAAAGTGCACTACAACTACTCTCCCTCGCCCAGTATACTCTGGTGCAAGTTTTGAGCACCAGGTCTCTGTTTTCCATGCTGCCTAGGTGTGAGGAGCGATGATCCGGTGATCTCTGCAACCAGCTCAAAAGGCAGGCTTCTTTGCCTTTGTAGCCCAGTGCTGCTAATAGGAAGTCGGCCAACTGGCTCTTGGAGTCTCTCCTTCTGGCTGGGGCCGGGGGTTGTCTTCTCTTCAAGCAGGACACAGCAGGCGCAGACCTTTCCTTCACCACCCCAAGGAACAGCAAGTGCAGTACAACTTCGATGCAGAATCTTTGCCAGGTCCAAGGTCAGCAGGGCAGTCCTTTTTTGGGCGTCTTCTCCAGTCTAAGCGAGGTTTGACTTTTGGGAGCCGGGGTGCCCCTTTTATTCCCAGAGAGCAGCCTCTAGCCAATGGTTCCCTCCCGACTGATGGCAAATTCCTATGAAGTGTGGCATCTAGCTATCAACGAGTGCTGTATTCTGCCTAATCCTAAAATGGCTGAACCCTTCTCTTGGGGTGTGGAGCTTGGTAGCCCATTCTAGAGGTTTGGCTAACTGGAGGCTACATGCCTCCAGCGGCAGGCTTCAATTGGTACCTGTCCGAGGAGCTGTTTACACCTCTCTTCAGGCGGCCAGATGTGGCAAGCATCTGCAAATGGCCACTGGAAAACGTGGGCAACAAAATGGCAACTTTCTAAAAGTTGCATGTAGCAACAAGTTAAATTAATTTTGACTTCTCGAGTCGGGCTTACTGTAACATGTTGTTTGATACCTTTTTAAGTAACATCTTTAGTAGTTCCATTCGTAAGTTAGCACAGCTCAGTGACTAGTAACCCTGTTCTTGCCAATGGGGCGATTAGCTTCTCTCCCAGTAAAAACTATTTTGAGTTATTACTGTGAAAGCATGTTAAATACTTGTTCTACTTTTTAATATGCTGCATCCTGCCTAAATACTGGTCAGAGATGCTGTTGGGGTATCGTACAAACGTTAAAAGGGATTTATGGGCTTTGCCATGGGTTGCCAAGTCGAGTTAGCAGTTTTTAAACTGCTCTACCAGTCTGCAGTGACAGGCTTGGAGACACAATTTAATTTGCCCCACTCAAAATGGTACAGGGTTCCCCCACGGTCGAGGATGCACTCTTGAAACACCCTCACTGGCACTAGAGCGGTCAGTTGTAGAGTGCTGAGGCCCAATGGTACCCAATGGGAGTTATGTGGCCTCTGGTTGGTGGCTGCTCACAAGCAGGCCACAAGGTTCTGGGAGCAAAGTTCCTAGTGTTAGGCTCAAGGAAAAGGGGGATCCGATTTAGCACACAAGGTGCACCTGCGGCGGCTAGGTGCAGGGTGCTCTTGGCGCCCTTTTGTTTTCGATGGGTGTTGACGGTTTTAGAATTTGGCTGCAGGCTCAGTCAAGGAAGACTTCTGGGAGGAACCAACAGCTGGGCAGGTAAGTTGGAGGGCTCGGGCACATAGGTACACCTCTGGTTCTCTTCTCCAGGGCGGCTGGATGCAGGTGTCTTTTGAGGTAGGATTTCACCTTACCGGGCAACTCGAGGTTGGAGGGGGGGGGCTGGAGATCTCCGTGAAGATGCTTGCCGGCGACGTCGGGGAGTCCTGAAGGGGTCAACCCACGGTGCACTCAGGCTCTGGTGCGCTGGTGGACCCTGCTGGTACCGGTGGGCCACCCGGATTCGGGCCGTAGGGGTCAGGTGCAGTTGTGGTTTCAGGCATCTGGTTTCTTTGTCCTCCGCAGGCTCAGAGTCTGTCTTGGAGTTTCTTTTGAACAGAGCTGCTGTTCACAGGAGATCCGGTCTTTGTTGAAGGCAATCAGTCCTTCCAGGGTTCTGAAGTCTCTGGCTGCAGGACAAGGTGACTTTTGGTGCAGGATCTCTGGAAACTTCAGAAAGCCTGTTAGGGCTGGGGCCAAGTCAGTTCTTCTCTGCAGTCTCCTCAGCTGGGTGTTTTCTTTTGTCCTTCTTCTTAGGTTGCAGGATTCTCTTCTTAGTTCAGGGCTGCCCCTAAATACTTTATTTAGAGGGCGTTTTAGCGTCTCGCGGTCAGTAGCCAATGTGCTACTGACCTTAGGGTGACTACACCTGGGGGGTCGCATCACAAAGGATCTGGTGGCCGGGGCTGGTGGCGCAGTAGATTAATACACCACTGCAGGGGCCTGTGTTGGACCTCATGGTCACCGGTTCAAATCCCGGTGGGTCCACTCAGCCTTTCATCCATGCGAGGTCGATAAAATGAGTACAATTGAGTTGGATAACAATAAACATCTATTATTCAGCTCTAAGAGACCCCATTGGGGTGAACGTGCACTTTACAAATACACGTTATGTTATGTAAAGGCAGCAAGGCCCTTGCAGCTCCCCTGCCACAGATGGATCTTCCTGTGTCTTCTTTTGTCCTTCTTCTTAGGTTGCGGGATTCTCTTTAGTTCAGGGCTGCCCCCTAAATACTTTATTTAGGGGGCGTTTTAGAGGTCTCGCGGTCAGTAGCCAATGTGCTTACTGACCTTAGGGTGACTACACCCTGGGGGGTCGCAGCATAAAGGATCTGGTGGCCGGGTCTGGTGGCTCACTGGATTAATACATCCACTGCAGGAGCCTGTGTTCGACCTCATGGTCACCGGTTCAAATCCCGGTGGGTCCACTCAGCCTTTCATCCATGTGAGGTCGATAAAATGAGTACAATTGAGTTGGATAACAATAAACATCTATTATTCAGATCTAAGAGACCCCATTGGGGTGAACATGCACTTTACAAAGACACGTTATGTTATGTAAAGGCAGCAAGGCCCTTGCAGCTCCCCTGCCACAGATGGTTCTTCCTGGCCTACGGGAGGTGTGAACACCACCAAGGAAAAGCTTTGTTTCTGGGCTCAGGGAGTGAATGCTTCCACCCCAGGGGTCCAGAAACATGTCTCGTAGTCACAGGCCGGTGTATACTAGTCAGGGGATCAACCAGAGGCTGGTCGTTTTTCAGGGGGCATCTCTAAGATGCCTTCTGAGTGCATTTTTCATTACATCCTACACTGGCATCAGTGTGGTTGAGTATGCTGAGAAGTTTGATACCGAACTTCCCAGTTTCCAAGTAAAGCCATTATTGTGCTGTGGAGTTCAGAATGACAGACTCCCAGCACTGTATACTCCAAATGGCATTACTGCACTTACAATGTCTAAGAATTGGTCAAGACACTGTAGGGGTACAGGGCTCATTCACCTGTACCCTCACCACTGGTATAGTGCACCCAGCTAGAGGGGTGGCTGACCTATGCCAGGGCAGTGGGTTGTAGGCATGGCATAGAGCAATGTGTGCCATGTCAACTCCTCACTTTGTTCTGCACCAAAACACGCAGCCTGCAATGGCAGTGTGTGTGGGTGTAAACGTACAGTGCCTCTAAGTGTGGCACAGTAAGTGCTGCAGCCCTTAAAGGCCTTCCCTGGCCACAGTGCCCTTGGTACCCAAGGTACCTTTTACAAGGAACTGACATATGGCTGGAGATGTGCCATTTGGGGGTACAAGATGCAGTTTTGGGAAAGAACACAGGCCCTGGGAACCTGATTGGCAGGGACCCAGGGCACATCAATTCAAAGTGCATCAGTCGTCTGGCAAAAAGTGGGAGGCTACTGCAACAGAAACCCAGCTTCCTAGAAGAAAGGCTGTGCAAAGGCCCAAGAATACAATTAACACTCCACCGGGCTACCACTGCCTTCAGGCCATGGTTGGTACCCAATGTAAACTTTGGACGTAACACCCAGATCCGGCTCTGTCTGGAAAAAACCTTCCAGGTCAGTCGATTCGGCTCTGACTGCGACTGGCTTGACTACTAGCAAATTGTTGGCGCCAAAATTGCCGGCATTGAGACATGCATAGTGGCCTGTCCCATCGCCACCAAAAGCACCATTGGTACCAAAGCCTTTGGTGCCGAAGAAAGCTGGTAACACAGTCCGCACCGAAACGTTCGAGTCACTCCTCCATCGGCTCCAAGAAGAAATCAGTGCCCTTAAAAGACATTCAGCAATTCATCCCCAGACCAGAAAGATCATTGCTCAACCGCCTAAAGCTGCCACATATCCACCTAAGAGACCTCTTTCTTTCCAAATGAGCCCCACAAATGATGAAGCCCCAGTTCCTAAAGCAAGGAATAAAGCAGTTAAGGCCACTAGCCCCTTACTTGCACCTCCATCACCAGTTCAGCCTATGCAGGACCAACCTTTTCTACACTCCTTACATTAAGATCCCCTTTAATACACATCAGAGGGGTCACCAAGTCCTTCCCCAAGGAATTAGAGGGTGAAGGTCCACCCTCACAATTAGTTATACACTCGCACTACACATTACAGATTTATTGTTTGTTGCGTGCTCCTGGGTGCGCACTCCGTTGTGCATGTAATTAAATCTCAAAATGCGTGCTGCTAACTTGGGGAACATCCCCTGGTCACTGCTGTATCCCCAGCCGGGGTTGTAATACTTTCAGAGTAATGTTGAATCAAAAAGTTCTTCTCAGATTTTATTCAATAGTTCTTTATTTCATTTTTTATTTTCGAGTTTTAATTCACTCTTAAATCCAATTTTTCAATTCCAAAACAAGTAATTAATTAATCTAATGCATTTTGGCTACTAAGTAGCCTTTGTCACGGAACATGTTTCTGAAAATGAATGTATGCAGTTAATACACGAGGATATAATTGGTTTGTGTCATACCAAAACAAACATGGGGAAAAATGTGCTGAAGTGCCGAGGTGAAATAACGGCTCATGTATATAATAGTGCTCTATATTGCGTCAAACTATAACAATGACACATGTGGCTCAAAGGTGAACAAGATGGACTTGGCCAGTCTCAAAGAACGAGTGATTAAACATACAAAGTAAATTATCGGTGTGCTTACTCATTTGTGACTTCACATCAATTTTGCTCATGTATTTAACCTTCATTAGTTTATGATCTGGGTTTTGTACACCAAGAATAATGCTCATGTATTGGATCTTTATTATTATTACCAGTTCGATTTCTGGGCCGTCTATACCACTGTGACGTTAACATTATACTGAGTAAGTAGGAGTTATCACAAGTTACTAGGATTTCACGATGGCACTCACAATAACAGTTTCTTTAGTCTTTAGTGCTCCAGACGGCGTCTACGTCGTTGGAACCGCTGCTCCATTTCAATGAGGCTCTTACCGAAGTCCTCTTGGGCACTTGGTTGCGGCTGGCTTCGGGGGCGCCAGTGGATAAGAATGTCGCTAGGCGTCATCTCCCGGCGCCTGGCGATCCTGACCACCACCTTCTTGACCACCCACCCCACGCTTGAGTGCCTGGTCATTCAGGCCTCGATGTCGCAGAGTGCCTTTCCCACGGCCCCGCCAGATAGGGACTCTAAGCGGCTGGACCAAAATGGCAAGAGGTTGTTCTCTGCCAGCTTGGGATTGCGGTCGGTTTAACACCGCTTGCTTGTTGGGACATTACTCACACGCGGTGTGGGATTCGGTAGCCGAGGTCTTGTCCTCAGTGTTATGAAGAGGTCCAGGCTGTCCTTTCCTAAGCAGTTGCCGAGGGCAAGGATGCAGTGAAGTTTGCCATTAGGTGTGGTCTGGACACTGCTAATTTATTGGGCAGGGCGATTACCACGACTGTGGCGTTGCGGTGCCATGCCTGGTTGCGGTCTAGCAGGTTTTCTTCTGCTGTCCAGAGCTCGCTCATGGACATGCCCTTTGTTGGCGCCCGCCTCTTTGGCGACAAGGCTTACAATGCCCTGGAGCGCTTTAAAGACTTGCGGGCCCAGGCCAAGTCTTTGGGTCTTTTCACGAAGAACCTTGCCACGTCTGGGTTTCGTTCCTTTCGTGGCCAGGGTAAGAATACCCAAGCACGCTCCTCCACTAAGCCTGTGGAGAACCAGCCTCAGCGTGGCCGCGGCTTCTGCAGGGGTGGGTCTGGTAACCAGCGAGCGGGTCAGTCCACCTCCACCCCCGCTACTTCCGCCCCTTAGCCTTCCTAATCTGAGCTTCAGCGTGGGTGGCAGGGTACGACACCACCTGCACCACTGGCGCAACATTACCTCGGACAAGTGGGTGCCCCCCCAGCCATGCCACCCCGGTCCCACCGGCTGTCGGGGAATCATTTGGCTCTTCTCTGTCAGGAAGTCACAGCCCTTCTGGCCAAGGGGGCCATCAAGTGCGTTCCCTGTCGGCAAGTAGGGAGTGGTTGTTATTCCCACTACTTCCTGGTCCCCAAGAAGGACAAGGGGGCCTGCCCCCCATCCTGGACCTCTTTGACGTAAATAGATTATTCCGGAAGGAGAAGTTCAAGATGCTGACTCTGGCCCTGGCTGCCCTGGACCCTGGAGACTTGATGGGGGCGTTGGACTTGCAGAACGCTTATTTTCACATCCCCATCCTGCCGGCCCACCGGCGCTCCCTGCGGTTCACGGTAGGCCAGGATCATTTTCAGTTTGCCGTGCTCCCCTTCGGCCTTACCAGTGCCCCTCGGGTGTTCACAAAGGTGATGGCGGTGGTCGCAGCTCATTTCCCCTACCTAGACGACTGGCTGTTGAAGGCGGGCACGCCCCAGTCAGTCGTCACCCACCTCCAGACTATGGCCGACCTCCTGCATTTGCTGGGGTTCTCCATCAACGTGCCGAAGTCACACCTGAGCCCTTCTCAGAAGCTCCCTTTCATCGGGGCAGTTCTGGATTTGATGCTGTTTCGAGTTTATCCTCCCGAGCATCGAGTCCGGAATATTCAGGCTATGATTCCACTCTTTCAGCCTCTATCCCGGTTTTCAGTCCGGATGATCCTTCAGCTTCTAGGCCTGATGGCCTCCTGCTGGTGAAACAAGCAAGGTGGCATATGCGGGCTCTGCAGTGGAACATTAAGTCCCAGTGGGCACAGCATCGGGGCAACCTGTTCGATCACATCCAGCTCTCGGAGGGCGCTGCATGAGAGTTGTAGTGGTGGCTCACGAATCGCGTTTGGATCAGTGGCAGATCCCTCTCCCTTCTCCAACCGGAGCACACAGAAGTGACAGATGCGTCCCTCCTGAGTTGGGGAGGCCACATGGGAGAGGTGGAGTCAAGGCTCCATATCAACCTTCTGGAGCTGCGGGCGATCCGACTTGCACTGTAAGCATTCCTTTCCTCTGTCTGGGGAAGTGTAGTGCAGGTGTTCACGAACAACACCACCACCATGTGGTATTGCAACAAACAGGGCAGGGTGGGGTCGTGGACCCTGTGTCTGGAGGCTCTGCGCCACTGGACATGGCTGGAACGTCACAGCATTACCTTGGTGGTTCAACACCTGGTAGGTTCTCGGAATGCCAGGGCGGACGAAGTCAGCCGATGGTGCTTGATGGCTCACGAATGGCATCTGAACTCGGACGTGGTGCAAGGTCTCTTTCAGCAGTGGGAAGAGCCTTGGTTCGATCTATTCGCCACCGAAGAGAACGCTCAATGTCATCAGTTCTGCACGTTGGAATTTCCAAGACGGCACTCACTCGAAGATGCTTTTCATCGCGTGTGGAGCTGCAATCTGTTGTATGCCTTTCCGCCTATACCACTTCTGCCCAGAGTGCTGAAGATCAGGCACGACCGGGCCCAAGTGATTCTTGTGGCTCCGCACTGGGCTCGAAGAGTTTGGTATCCCGAGCTACTCGGTATACGCATCGATCCCCGATACGTATGCCTCTTCGAGAGGATCTTCTGTCGCAGCAGCAGGGGATGGTCCTCCACCCGAACCTGTCCAGCCTCCACCTCCATGCTTGGAGATTGAGCGGCGACAGTTTACACCTTTTGATCTTCCTCCCGAAGTCTGTGATACCATTCTAGCAGCCAGGCGTCCCTCAACCAAAATGGTATACGCCTGTAGGTGGAACAGATTTGTGGCATGGTGCACAGCAAAGACTGTGGATCCCCTTTCTGTCCCTCTTTCTGAGATTCTTCTTTTCTTTCTCTCTTTGGCCCAGCAGGGCCATGTTCTGGGCACTGTCAAAGGTTATCTTTTGGCCATCTCCGCCTTTCTACGGCTTCCAGATCAGCCTTCTCTTTTTAAGTCCACGGTTGTTAACCGTTTCCTTAAAGGCGTTACGCATACGTTTTCACCTGTGCCCTTCATAATGCCTTTGTGGGACTTGAATATTGTCTTGACTTTTCTGATGTGTTTTTCTGATGTGTTCTCCCTTTGATCCCCTTCATAACTGTCCTTTATGTCTTCTTACACTCAAGCCGATTTTCCTGGTAGCTATCACCTCTGCCAGAAGAGTGAATGAGCTCCAGGCTCTTTCTTCCAAACCTCCTTTCCTTTCTGTTTATCCGGACAAGATGGTTCTAAAGACCCGTCCTCCTTTTTTGCCGAAAGTTGTCACGCCCTTCCACATCGGGTAGACCATCACTTTGCCCACCTTCTTTCCGCTTCTGCATCCTTCACGGGAAGAGGAGAGACTCCACTGTCTGGACCCAAAACGTGCGCTCACATTCTATCTGGAGCGTACACAGCAGTTCCGGCTGGATGAACACAGCAGTTCCGGGTGGATGATAAGCTCTTTGTTGGCTACGTGGGCGCCAAAAAAGATTGGGCGGTGCACAAACTGACCATCTCCCGGTGGGTCGTTCTGTACATCAAAGCATGTTACATCTTGGCCAAGAAGTAGCCTCCTGTCGGGCTGCGTGCCCATTTTACCAGGGTATCTGCAGCCACTACTGCCTTGGGACGCGGTGTACCCTTGCAGGATATTTGTCAGGCAGCTACGTGGGCCTCGTTGGACACGTTTACCAAGCACTACTGCCTTGACAGTCCGGTCCGGAGGGACGGCTTTTTTTGGCTGTTCTGTGCTCCGTAACTTTCTGGTGTAATCCTGTTCGCAGACCCACTACCGGGATTGGTATTGCTGGGGTTTCTATTCTAAGGTAAGTAATCTATCACTAACATGTCTCTTTCAGATGCACAAGTTACTTACTTGTGTAACGAGATATCTGTAAGAGACATTAGATAGTGATAGATTCCTTACCGCCCCGCCAATCCTTCCCGTTCTGCGAACTGATTACTAGGGTTAACGTCATGCCTTTTAGGGCCCTAATTTTATGCACCAATTGTCAGTATCTTCCATTACTCTGCGTTTCGGTGCGGAATAGTTGTGTACAGAACTGACGTCCGCGCGCATGGGTGCCGCCCAAGTACTCTCCGTGACGTCATCTCGGTGCCTACGACGAGGGAAAGACAGATGGCTGGATAGCCATAGCCTTTAAAAATAATCTTTCAGTAAATTGGATTATCTGAAAGAAACACGTTAGTGTTAGATTCCTTACCTTAGAATATCCCCAGACGTCAGTCTGGATCCGGAAACTTTTGCGTAGCAGTACCCCTGCGCGTCGGTAGGCGTCGTCTGCAGGCGTCCCCTGCGGCTCCGCGTCCGTCGTCGGCGTCGTGCGCCGTGATGACGTCGCTGGAGTATATAGACGCCGCCTCCGCGCGCTGACGTCAGTTCTTCTTTTTTCCGCGCCAGTGGACGCAGATCTGAAGAGCAGTACTCCGGTCTTTTGACCAAGTTTTTCGATTGTTATTTCTCTAATTGTGCCTGATAGGATGCCTGGGTTCAAGCACTGTGATGACTGTGAGCGCACGATGTCGGTCACGGACCATCACCGCCTCTGTCTCCGGTGTCTGGGCCCCGACCACGACGTGGACTCCTGTGTCGACTGCCGGGCCCTTACCAACAAGGCTAGGCGGGAGCGGTCCCGCAAGCTGCTGGAGCTCCGGGTGTCGGCCCCACGTCGGGACCGGGAGCGGTCCCGGTCCGGCCGGAGGTCGAGAGAGCGTTCGAGGGAGCGGTCGCGGAGCCGCGCCGAGCGTTCCGGAAGTCGACACCACTCGTCGGGCTCATCAGGTAAGAAGCACAAGAAGTCGGGGCGTCGTCATCGTACCCCCGACTCCCCCCGACGCTCGCGCGATGCGGCTGGGGGCTCGGGTGACCCCAACCCCGCGGCTCCGCGAGAGTCGCCGGCGCGGCCTGCCTCATACCCTCCGGTCCCTGGGCATGGCGCGACGCCTGAGGAGATCGAGGCGTTCCTCATGGCCATGAGGGCGCTCGCTTCTCCGACGGGGCCTACGGTGCCTTCGGGCCCAGTGCTACCGTCTGGGGGCCCTGGCGGTTCGGGTGTCCCTGCCTCGGCGCCGTCGGGTGCTCCGGCCCCGGCGCCGCCGACGGCTCCGACCCCGGCGCCGCAAGGGCCTTCGGGATCGGCGCCGGCTGGTCTTCCGGCCTCCCCGGCGCCGTTACCATCGGGGTTACCCCCGACGCCGCCCCCGCGCGGCGCCGGTTTTCCGGTGCCGGCTCCGGCCGGCGGCGGGGTTCCGGCGCCGGCTCCGGGCGGCGCCTTCCCCTTACCTTCACCGACGGACGGGCGTCGCTCGACGCCGGTCCCGGCGCCGATGGGGCCCATGAACCCCGAGGAGCCGGTCGGCATCGTTGACTCCGAATACGGAGAAGATGGAGAGTTCGGTGAAGGTTGGGAGGGGTCCGAGGACCCTCTGTCACGCGAGTGCCAGTATGACCCGGACTGGACAGGTGACTTGGGGGATGCCAGTGGTCTGGACGACTCTCCTAACCCTGGTTTGATCTCTCCTCCTTCCGTGGCATCGGTGGAGGGAGCTGCCTATTCTGTGGTGCTGATGAGGGCTGCCAAGGCCTTACACCTTGAGCTCCCCGTCGCGGCCGTGAGGCCTAACATCCTCACCGAGGTCTTCAAACCGCAGTCATGCCCACAGGAGCCACTGCTGCCGTTTAATGAAGCCTTGTCAGACGTTCTGTTGGGCACGTGGTCCAGGCCCGCTTCAGGTGCGCCTGTTGATCGGGACGTGGCCAGGCGCCACCGTCCTTGTCCGGACGACCCCAAGTTCCTGTCTACCCACCCCACCCCTGAGAGTCTGGTGATCCAGGCCTCGACCTCCCAGTCCGCATTCCCGTCGGCCCCGCCCGACCGGGAATCCAAGAGGTATGACCAATTTGGCAAGAAGGTCTTCTCGTCCATTAGTTTGGGCCTGCGGTCTTGCAACACCGCTTGCCTCTTGGGCCGCTACACCCACTCTGTGTGGGATACGGTCGCGGAACTGCTGCCAGAATGCCCCATGGAGGTGCGGGCAAAACTCGGTCAAGCTGTGGCTGAGGGCCGGGATGCAGCGAAATATTCGATACGGTGTGGTCTTGATACGACCGACTCGCTGGGCAGAGCTATGTCGACGACGGTGGCAATTCGTCGCCACGCCTGGCTGAGATCCGCCAATTTTTCGGCTGATGTCCAGAATACCTTGATGGACATGCCGTTTGATGGCTGTCACCTGTTCGGTGACAAGGCGGACCACGCGCTGGAACGCTTCAAGGACTCCAGGGTCACGGCCAAGTCCTTGGGTCTCTCGACCCAGCGTCAGCAAACGGGTTCGTTTCGTCCCTTTCGTGGCCAAGGAAGGGGCGCCCCCACACGTGCTGCCAGCCACGCGCCGCAACAATCCTTTCAATGCGGTGGCGGCCGTGGAAACCGCCGTGGTGGCGGTCGGGGACAACGGCGGGGTCAGACCACACCTTCCCCCGCAGCATCTACCCCAAAATCCTCCTAGTCCGTGCTTTCGGCCCCATGTGACGCCAGTGGGTGGCAGGGTTCGCCATCACCACGCTCACTGGCGCACGGTCACTTCGGACAGGTGGGTGCTGCAAATCGTCCGAAGGGGCTACTCCCTCCCCTTCGAGACCTCTCCTCCAGCCATGCCACCGCAGAACCACCGTGTGTCGGGGGACCACTTGACACTTCTGCAGGAGGAAGTTACGGCCCTCTTGGCCAAGGGGGCCATCAAGCGCGTTCCTGGGCCAGAAGTAGGGCGTGGTTGCTATTCCCACTACTTTCTGGTGCCCAAGAAGGACAAGGGGGGCCTACGTCCTATCTTGGATCTAAGGAACGTCAACGGCTTCCTCCGGAAGGAGAAGTTCAAGATGTTGACGTTAGCTCAGGTCTTGGCTGCTCTAGACCCACAAGACTGGATGGTGGCGTTGGACTTGCAGGACGCCTATTTTCACATTCCCGTCCTGCCGGCCCACCGGCGTTACCTGCGGTTCACGGTAGGCCTGGAGCACTTTCAGTTTATCATGCTCCCCTTCGGCCTTACCAGCGCCCCACGGGTGTTCACAAAGGTGATGGCGGTGGTCGCAGCCCATCTGCGCAGGTTGGGGGTTTCAGTCTTCCCCTACCTAGACGACTGGTTGTTGAAGGCGGGCTCGCCCCAGACAGTCGTCCACCACCTTCAGATGACGGCAGACCTCTTGCACGACCTGGGGTTCTCCATCAATGTGCCGAAATCACACCTGTGTCCCTCTCAAAAGCTCCTTTTCATCGGAGCGGTTCTGGACTCGGCGCAGTTTCGGGTTTATCCTCCGGAACGGCGGGTTCGGGATATTCAGGCTTTGATTCCCATCTTTCAGCCGCTATCCCGAGTTTCGGTCAGGTTGACGCTGCGGCTGCTGGGACTGATGGCTTCCTGCATCCTTCTGGTGCATCACGCCCGGTGGCGGATGCGGGCTCTGCAGTGGGACCTGAAGTTTCAGTGGGCACAGCATCAGGGCAACTTGTCCGACCACGTCTTGATCTCGGAGGGCACTGCGAGACAACTGCAGTGGTGGCTTACGGACCGCGATTGGGTCAGGGGCAAGTCCCTCTCCCTTCCCCAACCGGAGCACGTTGTCGTGACGGACGCGTCCCTCCAGGGCTGGGGTGGCCACTTGGGAGAGGCAGAGATCAGAGGCATCTGGTCTCCGGCGGAGTCCCGGCTCCATATCAATCTGTTGGAGCTGCGGGCGATTCGTCTGGCACTGAAGGCATTCCTCCCCTTTGTCAACGGGAGTGTAGTGCAGGTGTTCACCGACAACACCACCGCCATGTGGTACTGCAACAAACAGGGCGGAGTGGGGTCGTGGGCCCTTTGCCAGGAGGCTCTGCGCCTCTGGCAATGGCTGGAACGTCAGGGCGTGACTCTGACGGTTCAACACCTGGCAGGTTCTCTGAACGCCAGTGCGGACGAACTCAGCCGTCGGTGCTCGATGGATCACGAATGGCGTCTGAACTCGGACGTGGCGCAAGGCATCTTTCTTTAATGGGGAGAGCCTTGGTTAGATCTATTCGCCACAGAAGAGAACGCGCAATGTTATCAGTTCTGCGTGTTGGAGTTTCCATGACGGCACTCGCACAGCGACGCATTTCGGCGCGAGTGGAGTTGCGGTCTGTTATACGCCTTTCCGCCTATACCACTTCTGCCCAGAGTGCTGAAGAAGATCAGGCGCGACCGGGCCCAAGTTATCCTTGTGGCTCCGGACTGGGCTCGAAGGTACTGGTATCCCGAGCTACTCAGCATGTCAGTCGGTCCCCCGATCCGCCTGCCCCTTCAGGAGGACCTTCTGTCGCAGCAGCAGGGGACGGTCCTCCACCCGAACCTGTCCAGTCTCCACCTCCATGCTTGGAGATTGAGCGGCGGCAGTTGAGGCCATTTGACTTGCCTCCTGAAGTCTGTGATGTTATTCTGGCAGCCAGGCGTCCCTCCACTAAGTCGGTATACGCCTGTCGGTGGAACAGATTTGTGGCATGGTGCACAGCAAATGCTGTGGATCCTCTTTCTGCCCCTCTTTCGGAGGTTCTTCTGTTTCTTCTTTCTCTTGCCCAGCAGGGCTCTGCTCTGGGCACTATCAAGGGCTACCTTTCTGCCCTTTCAGCCTTTTTGAGGCTTCCTGATCAGCCTTCTTTGTTCAAATCCCCGATTGTAACTCGATTCTTGAAAGGCATCACTCACATGTTTCCACCTGTTCCGTTTGTGATGCCTCAGTGGGATTTGAACCTGGTTCTAACTTTCCTGATGTGTGCTCCCTTTGAGCCCCTTCATTCTTGTCCTCTCCGTCTCCTGACTTTAAAGAATGCTTTCCTGGTTGCCATCACCTCTGCCAGGAGGGTGAGTGAGCTCCAGGCTCTTTCTGTCCAACCTCCTTTCCTGTCCATTCATCCTGACAAGGTGGTTCTGAGGACTAGACCTTCTTTCCTGCCCAAGGTTGTTTCGGCCTTTCACATCGGGCAGTCCATCACCCTCCCTTCCTTCTTCCCGCCTCCGCATCCTTCAAAGGATGAAGAGCGGCTCCATCGTCTGGACCCAAAACGTGCGCTTTCCTTTTATATGGATCGCACTCGCCAGTTCCGGGTGGATGACCAACTGTTTGTTGGCTACGTGGGTGCGAAGAAGGGACGGGCGGTTTGTAAACGAACCATCTCTCGATGGGTTGTCCTCTGCATCAAAGCGTGCTACTCTTTGGCTCGGAAGGAGCCTCCTGTTGGGCTGAGGGCCCATTCCACTCGGGCCACGGCGGCTACTACTGCCCTGGGCCGGGGAGTCCCCTTGCAGGACATTTGCCAAGCGGCTACGTGGGCCTTGCTGCACACCTTTGCGAGGCACTACTGCCTGGACAGTCAAGTCCGGAGGGATGGCTTCTTTGGCCGTTCTGTCCTCCAGGACTTTCTGGTGTAGTTTTTGTATTGGTTCGCAGACCCACCACCGGGGTTGGTATTGCTGGGGTATGTATTCTAAGGTAAGGAATCTAACACTAACGTGTTTCTTTCAGATGAACAAGTTACTTACCTTCGGTAACGATATATCTGTAAGAAACATTAGTTAGTGTTAGATTCCTTACCGAACCCACCCATCCTCCCCGTTCTGCGAACTGATACCTAGGGTTAAGGTCATCCCTTTCAGGGCCCTAGTTTTACATGGCACCAGTGTTGGTTCTCTCATGGCTCTGCGTTTCCTGGCGCGGAATAGCTGTGTGCAAAGAACTGACGTCAGCGCGCGGAGGCGGCGTCTATATACTCCAGCGACGTCATCACGGCGCACGACGCCGACGACGGACGCGGAGCCGCAGGGGACGCCTGCAGACGACGCCTACCGACGCGCAGGGGTACTGCTACGCAAAAGTTTCCGGATCCAGACTGACGCCTGGGGATATTCTAAGGTAAGGAATCTAACACTAACTAATGTTTCTTACAGATATATCGTTACCGAAGGTAAGTAACTTGTTCACCACTCTAAGTAGGGAAACCATGGAACTAGGAATTTTTAAGATTATTACGTCACCCACAGATAGTTGGAATGGAGCATTACTATATCGACCCCGGGAATAAAGTCTAATTTTGCGGATAAATTGACAGAATTAATTGCCATGCACGTATTTTCCGCAAATACATTTCTCCTACTGGGGGATTTTAACTTTCATGGGGAAAATCTTATGAACCATGACGTTAAGAAACTTATGCCCACTCTTGACATGATTGGACTTGCCCAAAGAGTGACTGGTCCAACTCATCTTGCTGGTCATGTGTTGGACCTAATCTTTTTTACCATCAATCATCTAACATGCAACCTCCCAGAGCCTCTCACATGGTCAGAGCGCAGTTTTCCATCAAAGTGCCCTGCCCCAAGATTTTGGCTTTAAGTCTAGGAAAGAAACAAATAGTGCACAGATCCTGGCGTAATTTTTAGGTTGAAGCCTGTGATGAGGCTTTTCAATCAGAAATGGGGAAAAAGGATATTGAAAATGATTACGCTGGAGGTCTTTAACAATGCATTTGTTACTGCTTTGGATGCGGTGATCCCCAATAAAAACCATGCCTCTATCGAACGCGGACCATCAGCCCCTTGGTATACCAAGGATTTAAGGATTGAAAAATCCAAATGTAAGAGACTGGAGAGAGTCTGGCACGTCAGTAAAGAGTCACAAGATAGACTGCAGTACAAACAATCTTTGGCCATCTACCATTTGAATTTAAAATTAGCAATTGTCAATTTATTATCAACCAAATTGAATGTGCCACTAACGCCCCAAAGGCCCTTTTTAATATAGTAAAAGATTTCATATCTCCTCAAGTCTGCAGAGAATCTCCCATAGAAACACAAGATTTCTGCAATCAGCTAGCGAGTTACTTTAAAAAAAAGATCATTAAAATCTACGCTAACTTTCCAGCGAATATTTTTCTAGACCCTGATGTCACAATCAGACCAGAGGATCTTGGAAAATGGCAGGAAGTACCATAGACTGTTTTGAACCAATTACGCTTGAGGAAGTTTCTAAGGCACTTTCCTCGGCAAAATCTGGCTCTCCTACTGATCTCTGTCCTCCCAAGACGATGGCTCTCTTAGCCACTAGCTGTGCGCCAGCTATTCTAAAAATGTATAATTCATCAATTCAGTCTGGTATTATTCCAAGAACATGAAAGGAAGCATTTGTGCGTCCTATACTAAAGAAACAGGCGGCAGATCCACGAGAACTCTGCAACTATCGCCCGATTTCTCTACTACCCCTCCTGGGCAAGTTGCTGGAAAGTATAATTAATAGGTAACTAAGTCGATATCTGGAGCTAAACAAAATTCTTGACCCATCACAATCCGTTTTTCGGCCGGGTTATAGTACTGCAACTACTATTTTAGCAGTAACGGATTCGCTTAGGCAAGAGATAGATAAAGGAGGATTGGTTATACTGATACTATTAGATCTCTCAGCGGCATTTGATACCATCTCACATGAAGTGCTCGCGGAGAGACTAGACTCTTGTGGCATTCAAGGAATAGCCCTGAAATGGCTGAGGAACTTTGTCTGGCAGAACACAAACAATGATGTTAGGACCTTACCTGTCAGAATCAATCAGCTTAGACAGAGGCGTACTTCAGGGCTCCTGCCTAAGCCCAACCATATTTAACATTTATATGGCTCTGTTAACAAGAATAGTAGAACAGCTAGGTTTTGAGATCTCGTATGCTGATGATACTTAGCTTATGTTCTCTGTTGGCCCGGATAGAGAAGCAGAGAAAGTATGGTTTGCCAGAGGAAGGCTTGAGATTTCCAGCTGGATGACGCAGAACTATCTCCAATTGAATCCCAGCAAAACCAAGGTAATGCTAACGGGAAAAGCCACAGCTAGTTGGTCTGATGACTGGTGGCTCTCCCAGCTGGGAGTAGCCCCTGTTCCAATACAGTGTGTTAAAAATCTAGGTTTAAAACTAGACCAGTCTCTAATTATGAAAGATCACATTGCCGCCACTACGAGCTCTTGCTATTATAGTATGCGTTTGCTTTGTAAAATCTTTCCCTATATGCCTACGAACCATCGCAGAACCCTGGTCCAAGCTATGGTCATCAGCCGCTTGGACTATGGCAATGCCTTGTTGGCAGAAGTGGGACAGACCCTGCTAAGCAAACTGCAAGGGATTCAGAATACCATGGCCAGGATGGTGCTAAGTAACTTGTGCGATAGGGCACAAGTTAGTGTCTGGGGGAAATTGATTTCAAACACTACTATAAGATGTGCCCTTGATGCCGCTGACATAGCTGCTCGTGGCATCAATTCAAGCCTCCTTAGATACCACACATTGTTGTGTATATCCAGTTTTAAGCCTGAAGTTCAGTAGAACTTATTAGCTCTCCCATTTGATAGAGAATATCTTTTTGGGGATCATGTAGAGCAAATATTGGAGAAAATTAAAGTGGCAAAGGCAACGGGTGCACTTTAAACACCCACTTTTCATGGTTTCTTCTTCCGCATGCCCTTTGTGGAGGATCAAAACAGGTTTCCCCTGAAAACTCCACAGGATAAAATCGCTCGCAAACCAGGCACCCTCAGGTAGAGGATGTTCCAGATGTTCTTGCTGGCGAAATAATTCAAGAGGGAGAGGTAAAAGACCCTCCCCAAAAGATACTCGTACCACATTGATCAAACCCTGACTTACCACTCATACCCCCTGATCACAAAACACCTATTGGGGGCCTCTTACAACAGTTTTTACCCATTTGGCAGAACATCACTTCCAACCTGTGGGTGTTTGGACATTATACAAAAAGGTTATTGCCTGGAGGTAATTACCATTCCTCCCACAATACCACCTTGCAAACAGACCCATCAGAGCACATAAAGAGTCATGGAAGAGGTACAGTACCTCCTTCTCAAAGGAGCCGTAGAAGTATCGCCACAACAACATGGTCTAGAGGTGTACTGCTTATATTTTCTGATACCCCAAAAAGATGGCTCGCCCATACCCATTCACGATCTAAGTCCTCTAAACAAATACATTCGCTCAGAATATTTCCATATGGTCACCCTCCCAGTTGTCAGTTTGCTCCTACTGTAGTGCGACTTTATTACCGCACTCAACCATAAAGATGCTTACTTTCATATACCTGTACACCCAGCGCATCGGCATTACCACACGTTTGTGTTCAACGGCAAACACTATTAGTTCAAAGTACACGCCTTCTGAGTCACTACTGCTCCTCAAGTGTTCACAAAGTGCCTTGCAGTAGTTAGCAGCTCACCTAAGAAGTCCAGATATTCATGTCTACACTAATATGTACTACTGAGTCAATAGAGTTTCACTCTCCAGTTATGCAGCGAACACACACAGATCACATTTCATCTTCTACACAAATTGGGATTCTCAATCAATATCTCAAAATCCCACCTCCACTCAAAACAAATTCAGCCATACTTAGGAGCAATTCTCAATTCGGAAAAAGCATTGGCTTATCCCAATGTGACAAGAATATAGTCTTTTCAGACACTTCTTCCACAATTTCAAACTGCCAGATAACAGCCAGAGCAGTTGGAGCCTTCTAGGCGTGATCGTCTCCTGCATTGCAATAGTGCCTCATGCACGGGTAAATATGCATCCGTTGCAGCAATGTCTAGCACAGCAATGGTCTCCAGCAGAGGGTCATTGGGAACATCTAGTGTTGGTCAGCTGCTCACCTGTGGTGGATCAACAAAAACCTGTTGTTGGGGCTGTCTTTTCTTGACCCGATTCCACAGGAGACTTATCACATTGGGCGCATCCCTCATCAGATGTTATGTTATCTTATGTTAAGTCCACTTGTAGCGCGCACGGCTACTCAAGAGTGTCCCGGCGTGAAGCCTGAGAGGGTACAAGAGGAAATTAACAAACAAAGAAGTGAGTCTTCAGTTTCTTTTTAAAGATGGTAGGATTCTGGATGGACCTTAGAGAAAGGGGGAGGGAATTCCAGGCAATACTGGCCTTCACAGTGAAGGAACTGACACCCATCCTCTGAAGCCTAAAGCGAGGCACCCGGGCAAGGCATTGGGGCGCAGAACGCAAGGCACGAGCTGGGGAATAAAAGGAAAATCGCTTCTGAAGATAGAGAGGCCCCAGGCCATGGAGAGCACGGTGGGCCAACACTAAAGATTTAAACCTGACCCTGTCAGCCACAGGAAGCCAATGAAGAGAGCGAAGAAGATAGGACACAATATTCCATGACGGAATACCCAAAAGCAATCTTGCAGCCATATTCTGGATAACCTGAAGCCTTTTGAGTAAGTAGCAAGGGGAGCCAATAAAGAGAGCATTAGCGTAGTTCAGGCGGGAGAGGATAAGAGCACATGTGACAGTTTCTCTAGCCGCTTGAGGGAGCAGCGGGAAAAAGGACCACAGAGACTTAACAAGACTGGAGCAACAGCCAGCCAGTTTTTTGCAGGCTGTCCCGACCCCGAAGGGAGCTGGGAGTCGGGGGGCCACAGATGCTCACGGAAGTCGGTAGGAAACCTGCCGAACAGCAGGATTTCAGATTTTTGCTTGTTGCACTTCAACTAAGCTTCGTTCAGCCATTTGAAAATGGCTGCCAGACACTGTTCAGCTGCTGCCACCGAACTGGAGGTCTTATCTCAGGTAAACAGCAGCTGCGTGTCGTCGGCGTAGGCCAGTACCTTCGCCCCCAGCTCCTCAGCCAGATATAGAAGAGGCGTAACATAAATGTTAAAAAGGAGCAGGCTAAGGGAGGAGCCCTGAGGGACACCAGTGGTGACCTGCTGGGGGAGGAGGAAAAAGGGGGGAGCCAGATCTGCTCGGCCCATTCTTCCAGGAAGGACCAAGCCAGCCCCACGCCGCTCCTGATACCCCAATCTCAGCCAAATGGGCCAGGAGAAGAGTGTGAGGGACCGTGTTGAACGCAGCCGAGAGATCAAGCAGGATAAATGCCGCCCTCCCGCCCGCGTCCAGGCACTCCTGGATGGCCTCAGTCACCTCCACTAAGACAGTCTCAGTGCTGTGGGAGGCACGGAACCCTGATTGAGCTGGGTGCAGGAGATCCTCTGTCTCCACAAACTCTGTGATTTGGTTGTTAACAACCTTCTCGCAGACCTTCGCAATGGCAGGGAGGAGGGAGATGGGGCGGTCATTCTCTGGGGTGAGAGAGTCCAAGGAGGCTTTCTTAAGAAGAGGCAGTATCTTCACCTGCTTCCACCTCAGAGGCACCACAGCATTTTGGAGGGACAAGTTGACAATACTGTTAACCTCGGTGTTGATGCACTCAGCCACAGCCGCCAGAAGCCTTGCCGGGCAAGTGTCAGTGGGGGAGCCAGACTTAAGCCTCCGGAGGATTTTAAGAGATTCCAAAGGAGCCGCTGCTCTGAAGGCTGTGAAGAGGCGAACAGGGGCATCGAGATGAGCAGCCGGGGGGACCATGCAGCCGCCGATATTAGGGGCAAAGGAAGATTGAATGGTCTGGATTTTCTCTCTAAAGCAGTGGGAAAGAGTTTTGCACCAGGCAAGAGAGGAGGGAATAACACTCGTCTGGGCCCTGGGAAATGTAAAGTTCTGCACTATAGAGAACATTTCTTTAGCATTATTCCTAGCCGAGTCAATGCGGGCAGCAAAGAATTGTCCTTTGGCCACCGCAATAGCCTTATAATAGACTTTTTGCGAAGCTCTTAGTGTCCTCTTAGCCATAGGACAGTAGCCGCTCTGGCGCCAGGCGCGCTCCAAAACCTTACAATCATGCTTGGCAACCTTGAGATCTGCGTTAAGCCAGGGTTTAGATGGAGAGTCTCTAGCCGGTCTGAAGGGCCGAGATGAGGTAGCCGAAGCAACCGCCTTAGTGACAACCGCTCCTCCAGATCTCAAGCCTAGGCAGGTCTGGAGAAATCAAGGGTGGTACAAAAGGTGGCGGTGATGGACGGAGCATCTGAATCAATCAAACACTCACACCCAGTCAAAAGATCTGGGTTTAATCCATCACCATTCTTTAGCCCACTCTGCCACCCCAGTTCAGACATGGCTATATGCAAATCAGTCTGACCCTGTGCCTCATGGGAACAGTCCAGCCCGAACTGCCAAGCCATGTCTTCCCTAGACCGGAAACAAGCATCAGAGGACCGGTTTCTGGCATTCCAGCCGTCTTCAGCCCGGCTTGCTTGAATCCAGTGGCAAAGTGAGCAAGGGACTCACGTCTGAGCATACCCTGCCACACTTGTGGCTGCCAAAAGCGGTACAAAAGGGTGTGGTGATGGACGCAGCATCTGAATCAATCAAACACTCAAACCCAGTCAAAAGATCTGGGTTTTTTTATCGCCTGGAGAAATCAAGGGCCAGTTTGAATTCCGATGGGTTGGCCTTACCAGAAAGCGGTTTCAGGCAGGGTTGGACCCGTGGAGCGGTGCCCTGGAGCGCCCAAGCGAAATGGGAAAGAAAGTGATCTGACCAGGGCACAGGGGAGTGATCACCTATTGAGAGGGGGAAGTTAGAGCAGATAGGGTCTAGAAGATGACCCGCCTGGTGAGTAGGAAGGTGGACGTGTTGGACAAGTTGAGCCAGATGTAGAATATCCAATAGGTCAGCCACTTCCCTAGTATCGGGGCGATCCAGATGGATATTAATGTCTCCCAAAACCAAATAGTTAGAAAATCTAACAGCCCTGGAGGCAATGGCGTCCCCGCAGCTCAGCAGAAAAGAGCCCGCGGGGCCAGGAGGCCTATAGATTAAAGAAACCCCCAGAGTAAAGTGTGCTGAAAAGCGCACACTGAAGTCAAGCACCTCACAATTGGCCCAGGGGGAAGAACCCCCAAGACGAATTTCCAATTGATCTTTGAAAACGACGGCTACACCGCCACCTCTGAGTGGCACATTTGCAAACTGACTGTCCAAGGCCACTGGAAATCTAAACACCCGGGTTTTCACATATCTTACTTAGAGCTCCTAGCAATTCAACTAGTGTTAACAGTTTTTATTCCCCACCTAGTGGGAAAAGTTGTCCTTATTCTCACGGACAACCCCTCAGCCATGTTTTATCTACAGAAATAGAGGGGAACTTTATCTCAACAACTCTCTCCGCTCGTCCCAACAAATTTGGAGGGGAGCTCTCCATCTCAAAATAGACCTGCTCATGGAACACCTCCCGGGAACAGACAGCGATTTTGCTGACCTGAGAAGAATACCACAGCAGCACGTCCATGAGTGGGAAATCCACCCGCAAGTTCTCCGCCAATACTTTCAACTGTGGAGCTTTCCCCAAATAGACCTATTTGCAAACAGAGAAATGCCCAAACTTCGCATCCAGGTACCCACACTCTCAGTCTAAATGTAATAGACTATGGATGATCTGTTTGGGGATTTTTGCACATGTTTTTCTCATTCTGGTAGCATCAACTTGGGCTCGCCAGCCATGGTTCTCAACACTTCTGGAACTATCAGTAGTTCCTCACGAGAAGCTCAAATCAGGGTGGATCTTCTCATACAGATCCATAGAGAAAAACGCCACCCAGACCCCAAGTGACTCAACCTTCCTGAAGTCCTAGAATTTGGATATCTTAAACTACCACCAGAATGTATGGCCATTATGAAGGAAGCTCAAATTAAAATGTTTTGTCCACTATTGTTTCGCAAAACTAATTGACCCATTCACACCGGCGGTACAGGGCATTTTCTGTTACCTGTTGTTGTGGACTGGCATTTACTTCTATTAAACTTCACTGTGCCACTGTGACCACTTATCTACAAAATAGACAACAGATGTCTATTTTTAAGATTCTAGTTATCAAAGCCTATATGGAAGGCTCAAAAGGGTAACCCTTGTCAGAACACTCCCAGCACCATCATGGAACCTCAATATCATTATCACTAGGCTTGGGAGTCCTCCATTTGAGCCTCCTCACACCTGTCCACTGTAATTCGTTTCGTGGAAGGTGGCTTTTCTAATCGCTATTACTTCCTTACGGTGTGTTGGCGAGCTTCAGGTATTCACCTTAGAAGAACCTTCCTTTCAGGTGCATAATGACAAGGTTGTCCTCCGCACCAATCAAAAATTCCTTACTAAGGTGGTCTGGCAGTTCCACCTCAACCAATCGATAGAACACCCTGTATTTTTCCCTCAACCAGACTCAGTTATAGAAAGAGCTCTCCTCACACTAGATGTCAAACGAGCTTTCATGTACTACATAAATGGAACAAAACCATTTATAAATACTCGGCAATTACCTGTTGCTTTTCAAAACCTCACAAAGGGAAGGCCATTTCCATATTAGATATTGCCTGGTGGATAGTTAAATGTATACAAACCTGCTATGCTAAAGCAAAGAAAACCTTATCCGTCTCTCCAAAAGCTCAATCCACTCCCAAAAAAGGGAGTTTCTATGGAGGTCTGAGGGAACATTCCTATAACTGAAATATGCAGAGCAGCTGCTTTGGTCCACACCACACACCTTCACAAAACACTACTGTGTAGATGTGTTAGCCCTGCAACAGACCAATGCTGGCCAAGCAGTAATTCATACACTTTTTCAATCCACTTTAACAGCCACAGGTTAGCTACCAATTAACGAGGACTGCATTATAGCCTGTGCACAGCATGTGCATCTACATCCACACGTTCCTGGAAAGGAAAATGTTACTTACCCTTTAGACATCTGTTTGAGGCATGCAGTGCTGTAAATGTATATGCGCCAACTCGCCTTCCCAGACATGCGTTGCTGCTGCAGTGCTCTTTCTATTTTTTTCACTTTCACATGAACATGTATCTCTTCATAACATCACTCCATCCTCACCGACCTTATGGCAGAAAACCATCTTAACAATGGAGTTGATGCCCATGCGCATTACCAGCAAAGGAGTAGTCTCACAACCTCCTGACTCAAAAGACTTCAAAGAAAATCGAGTTGCAGACATCCAGACCCAACACTAGATGGTGAAAGTATGCACAGCATCTGAATCTACAGCACTACATGCCACAAACAGATGTCTGCTGGGTAAGTAACATGCTCCTTTCTTTCCCTTGTGTTCTTCAATTGTCTCTTCATACCATCACCACAATTACTTAAAAGTCTGGCCTTCATGGGACCTTTTGTTCAAATTTCTGTAACCTAACAAGAATTTACTCTTGGACCCTCGAGCCCAAATTAGCCAAGCTTTTGCGTGGCTTCAACCTGCGACCCGTGCTCTATCCTCATGCGCCAAGAAATAAACAAATTCAAATAAAATATGCATTAACCTTTTCTGTAAAAAAGAAGTACCCATTTAGTGGCTGAATAGCACAGTGTGAAACCAAAAAACCTGGGATCCATTCCTGCTTGACCACATGTGTGATCCTAGGCAAATACTTTTTAACTAAGCCTCCTTTTACTAATTATCACATATACAAGAGGATTTCAGGATGGGTTTTTTCAAAATCCTCTTGTGTTTGATTTAAAAGACTATACATTTGTACCATCTATAATAAAAATCTAGGCTTAAATATGAGGTACACAAGACAACTGACTTGTTTCTTAATTCACTAATGACATTGTCTTCAGGGACGGGGCAGCAATGTTCCCAAGTTCAGATTTAATATCACTTTAAAGATATTTCTCGCATTGCTGTGATATAATCGGGTGTAGTAATGTGAAATGCTTCAAATGCTTTGGATTTTAAAGTGTATTTAATACATTTTGCATATTTGTTGCTTCTTTTACCTGCCTTATATTTTCTTTGAGAAATCTCTCCAGACAGCCCGAACCACCTTTCCCTCCAGCATATTGGCCATCTCTCAATGGCCATCTCTCAATGGATGCACAACAACTTTTTACAACTAAACGCTGGAAAGACTGAGATCATCCTACTTGGAGAGGCTCCGCTGCTGTGAACCCCGGAGTGGTGGCCAAGAGAGCTAGGCTCTGCCCCAGTACCAAAGACAACAGTAAAAAATCTAGGTGTTCGTATCCAGCAGACCCTGACTATGAAGGAGCATGTGACCCAAACGGTTGATAAGCCTGCTAAGAAGAGTCTTCCCCTTTCTCCCTGATTCTACAAGGAAGTCCCTTATCCAAACCTTAGTGCTGAGCAGATTGAACTATTGCAAAGCTTTGCTGATTGCAGCCAATGAGTCCTCTCCGGATCGCCTACAGGTAGTGCAGAATAGGGTGGCTCGCTTAACACTGAATGCCCCTTACAGAACTGCCTCACTTCCTCTTCTCCAACAGCTCCATTGGTTACCTATATGCAAGCGAATACAATTTAAGATTTGCTGTATGACGCACAAAGCAGTGTTGGGTAAAGGACCTATTTACGTGGCAGAGAAACTCAACTGCCACATTCCCCGTAGAGTTATTCACTCTGGCTCGAAATCCCTCCTCAAGATACCTAAAGGTAAGAAGTTAAAGACAGGGGGAAAGCTTTTTCATATTTGGCACCCCTCTACTGGAATCAGTTCCCCATTTCACTGAGTCAGTGTCCGGACCTTTTGCAGTTCAGAAAAGCTCTGAAAACTGTTCTGTTTTAGCTCTTGATCCTTGTGACAGCTTTCTTATTGTGGGTCCGTGAGTGCTGAAATACCCTGTGAGGGTGATTCAAGCGCTATATAAATCCATAAAATAAAAATAAATAAATTAGAGCTAGGCCAGACTTGCGTCTAGGCTCTGCACTCTGTTTGCTAGTTAATTGAAGCAAATAAGTATGCAGTTACTTTACACAAAGTCACAAAATGAGAATTTATGTTTGGTTGGTTTAGAGTCCAAAGGGACGGAAGGGAGTCTGCTCCTTTTGGAGCTAGAACCCTCACATACCCAATTAGGTGTCGTGCTTTATCATCTGGCTTGCTCCTCATTAGGCCAGCACTGCAATGCCTAACGGGCACCCATATATTGAAGCATCTTGCCTCTACGCAGCCTCTCATTCTCCAGTGAGCAATACACTTCGCCTGTTTCAAGATGGCCACCCCTGTCCCCACAGTGATCAGTCCCTTACCAAGAGAGGAAACACATACACATAGTGTGTGTTACAGGATGACCAGAATTGTCAGTGTAAAAGAAAACCCGGTCTCCTCAAGAAAATACAACTGTTATTCTATCTACCTACTCGAATTAACTGCTACGCATCCCTGCCCGGTAAAACATAAACAAACTCCTCGCTTAGCCTTTTCAGCTAACCCTCCCTGAATAACGGGACAGAAGCCACATTCGCCAAAAACAGCTGGGGCAAGGTGAAAAATCGAGCCTGTCCAAGACTAGAGGGATTCTTAACTACGGTGGCTTATTACAATCTACACCAGACCCGAACACTAATTGGGTGGCTTCCTGAAGTCAATACCCCATGATCTTCACTGGCTGGTTAGTAATGGACCACACAGTTGCAATCTTATCCTCCCTGACACAACTTTAGATGACAATTTTCAACTCACCCCCAGCTGATCTGTCCAACCACACCAAACTGTCTTAGACTCCCTTTCAGATACACGGTACCCCTTCTCGTAGAAAATCTCACAAAGGCACTGGGCACGCCAACGCCCTCCACCCAATCCTTATCGACCCACTTGAAACCTCACAGCGCGAATGCATTCACTATAAACTCCCCCCCAACCTTTCTCCTAAAGCAAGACAAAATTTCAAGCAGAAATTGATTAGACAACACAAAAACTCTATTTATTGACACATACCACTGCCCCTCTAAAGGACAGATTAAGATGGACTTAATCTTTCACACTGAAAGTCCAGAAGACTGGAACACTACTCTTGGAACACAACTCTAGATATCTCTAAAACCACAATGACCTCGCATAGCTGCAAACTAACAACCTCGCCCCCTAAAGGTTCGTCAAAGGGTGGGAACACATCTGTGACCATCTACACTAATGGCACTGTCCTGAATCAGGCAAATAACGAGAATCTAGAAGTTTTCGACTCACTCTTCCCCACGCTCCGCTCTCCCTCATCTGCCTCGATCCTTCCCGACCCAGCTCCCACCAACAGACAACCGGCCCAAACAGGAAAAACAAGCTATCCCCACCTCGCACCAATCCTCTTCCTCCCGCCTCCCCCGAGTTACCCCCTACTCCAGCACCTATACTAAGAGTGGTCTCCAACTCTCAAAGGAACGTCAAACTCAACTTCCTAATTTGATCAACCCGCCGCATCTCCATGAATCCGCTCCGCCGTCATGGACCTTTTATCACACTACTACTCGCTCAGATCTCAGAAGGTCGATTTCACGCCATGACCCTATGCACCCCCCTCCCAGGGTCCCAAAAGGAGACCTGTTCTACACCAGTAGTAATAGGCATCTTATCCTAAACACGACCTACACTACACAGGACGACCCTCCCCAAGATGCCCTCACCCCTACCCACAACACCACGGCGCAGCGCCTCGCTTCACTAGAAAGCCAGCTAGAATCAATTTCCCGGGACTTTAATGAAATACTCATCAACCTTGACAAGGCTCGACGGCCCCAACAATCCCCTCCCAGGGTGCCCTCTTCATCCAACTCCAACCACTACCAACACCTTACTAGGCACGTAGCAACCCCTGCGACACGGGTACAGAGTCCCTCTAGAACGGACACAAAGGCCTTGGCACAAAAAACCCTAAGAAACACAGTACACGTAAGTAGGGCTCAGAGTCACTCAAATACCGACATCGAGCCCTACTCCTCAAGACCCACTAGGACCGAAGCCGCGATGTCTGACGAAGAAGCGGCCGATCTAGCCTCTTCATACCACGCACCTCCCATTGACTATCCAAGATCCAAGTGATCACGGGTTTCGGAAGAGACCCTTCTTGCACAAAACTCCCTAGACCGACCTTCCTCACCTCCCTACCTAGGGCCCCCAAGGGAAAGAACCCTAGCAAAAAAGAGCTTTCCACCAACTGCATGCTCAACAGAGCAGATCGACGTCCATGCATGCAACAGAACTAGCAAAAGCCATCCTCTCGCAGGATGTTGACATTGCGTTCATCACGGAGACTTGGTTCAATGAGCTCTCCTCACCATGCTTAGACGTGCTGTGCCACCAGGTTTTTCCATTATTAGCAAAGACAGAAAAGACCAACGAGGGGGTGTGGTAGCGATCATTCATAAAGACAACATTGCCATCATGGAAAGAGACTCCTGCAAGTACAACACCTTTGAAAGTGTTACAACCAACATAAAGACCAAAGATAATGGAACACTACTCTGTCACCCGCCAGGCAACACCTCTGCATTTGGGGATCAATTATCAGACCTGATTGCTCATTGTGCACTCTGAGATTCCAACAACCTAATTTTGGTGATCTTAACCTGCGGTGGAATGAAGCAAACAACCCTCTAATTCAAACGCTATCCTATATTCTCTGTGACAATGATTTAATCCAACACTGCACAGAGGAGACACACTACAGAGGAGCTACCTTGGATGCCATCATCGCCCAACGAGACGCAATAACGATTGACCACATACTCCCCATTGACTGGTCGGACCACCACATGATCCTATTTCATACCAACCAACAAATTCTCTCTCAACCACCTATGCAAGATCCCCCCCAAATGGGTCAGAAACCTCTCCCAGATTCCCATGAAAGTCCTCGAAGAAAGGATAAGTTCGCTCCTTCCTTGCACCAACGACCACCTTTCCACAACCAAACTCACCGCGTGGTACAACTCTAACTTGGTGGCTATGCTTGACCAACTAGCCCCTCGAAAGCTGAAAAAAAGCCGAGCCATTCCGTCCAGGTTATGGTTCAACATTGACATTAATTCTGAAGGGAGAAAATTAAGAGCCAAAGAAAGAAGCTGGAGGAAGAACCCTATCTCCACCCCCTGTGAACAACCCAAAACAGCTCATAGGAAATACAACAATCGCATCAAAAACAAGAAAATCCACGTTTTTCCGCTCTGAGTTGGATAGTGCAAAAAATAGACCCAAAGAGCTCTATAGCATCATCAGGCAACAAACCTCCAAGCCCATGTCCGCCTCAATACTGGCATCCAAAGAACTCTGCGCCAACTTCACCAACTTCTTTAACGACAAGATTAATAAGATCGAACACTCACTTGACACCATTAACACTCGCCCCTCTAAGAGCACCAAGCTTGGGGCGGATGATATCGCTCGCTGCCCCTCTTCCAAATCTTGGCTAAGCTTCCGCCCCATTCAGGAATCTGAGATAATCACGCTGATCTCCACCTCCAAACCCTCCTCTCATGTCCTAGACCCCATTCCTCCCCTACTAACCAAAAAGCTGAAGTGCTTTCTAGCACCGCTTTGGGGCATGATAATAAACAGCTCCATGAAAAATGGAGACGTTCCAGACTGCCTTAAAGTAGGACAAGTCACACCCTTGTTGAAAAAACCCGTCCTTGACATTACGGATCTGAATAACTTTAGACCTGTATTTAACCTTCCCTTCTGTCCAAAATCCTAGAAAGATGCGTACTACAACAGCTAACCCAACATCTGGATAACACCAACCTCCTGGACTCCCACCAATCTGGCTTCAGAAAAGGCGGTTGCACTGAAAACGCGATCCTCAACATCATCGATATCCACAACGCACTAGACTCTGACCAATGCTGCCTCCTCATTCTCCTTGACCTATCAGCAGCATTCGATACAGTAGACCACAAACTCACTAGACCTCTCCAAGAAAGAGCCGGTCTTGGCGAGGCGGTCCTCCAATGGTTTTTCTCCTTCCTGCTAATCACACTCAAAAAATAAAAATGAAAAACTTTGCTTCTGACACTCATCCTGTCAACAAGGAAGTCCCTCAAGGCTCTGTGCTCTCCCCACAACTCTTTAACGTCTACATGGAACCTTTCACCAAACTACTCAAAGCAGCCAATATCCATTTCCATCTCTACGCAGACGATACTCCGATATATTTGGAAACCATCTCCTTTAGTGACATTCAAAGACTCAATGACTTACTGAGAGACGTCCAAAACTGTCTCATCGAATCACCTTAAACTAAACCCGACAAAAATGAGATACCCCTCATCTCGAACAAGGAGACCCCTCAAGTTACTGAATGGCTAAAGGCCGTTGATGCGCTCAACTGGAATCTCACCCTAGCTGACTCTGTAAAATCACTAGTCATCACGCTAGACCCGAAACTGAACATTCCCAGACATATCAAGAATTCAGCCAAGAGCGCTTTCCTTAACCTTAAACTCCTGAACAAAATAAAACCTTTCATTCCGCCCTGTGATCTTAATCAGGCCACTGGTGCTGTCAAAACTGGACTATGGGAACGCAGTCCTCTAAGGAATGGCAAAGTCACATCTGGCTCCCATCAAAGCAACTCTGAATGCGGATGCCAGAATGGTCACCGGAATCAAGAAATTCAACCACATTTCTCCTGCACTCCGAGAACTTAAGTGGCTCCCAGTCAAAATGCGGATCAGCTTCAGAACAGCCTGCCTCACTCATAAAGCCCTTCATACTGGCAAACCCGAATATCTGGTTGCCATACTCATAAAAGCTGGTCAGGCCAGGAACCTCAGAAGCTCAAACTCCCTCCTATTCATCCTGCCAAAAACTCAAAAACAAAAAACTGCGGCTCGATCCTTCACCGGAAGCGCACCCAAAATCTGGAACTCCATTCCCCCTCACATCAGAACGGTTCCCTCTTTTGTAAAATTCAAAAGCCAACTTAAAATCCTGTTCCTCGACTGCTCCCTAGGGAGTCGATGGGAGCAATCGGAATGAGGTAGCATACACCTCGCACTGCTCCAACACCATGTCCCCAATACTACGAAGCAGATCCCGCGACCAGCGCCCTGCAATGTTAATGTCGTTCTTTTGTCTCGTTTCTTGTGAATCTCTGCAATGTATCTGATGTAAAGCGTTCCGATACCCTCGGGTCAGGCCAGCGCTACATAAAACTTCTTAAATAAATAAATACAGGGGCTCTTTGTTGTAGATCCTTTATTCCAAGTAGTAAAGTGAAATTGGGAAGTAGTGCCGGGAAGTGTAGATGGAGGCGATGGTGTGGTGAGTGTATTTAGTGTAATAAAAAAGGCTAAGTAGTACTCTAAATCAAGTTTTAATCACTGAGTTTACTTGTCTGGTTAAAAACAATACTGCTAACCTGTGGAACAATGTTCTCTGGTTGCTCTCTAGTATCAAACGTCAACATGTTTCTTGCCTGATCAGTCTCGGAAGTGATCAATTGGCAGTTCCTTTGGACCAAAAATTGATTTTCAGCTACGCAGTGGTTGGAATATCGATTAGTAGCAGGTGTAAACCAATCACTTTTAAAACCTAAATGTGGTGTACATTATGAAAATGCCGACCTGTGATAAAAAGTATCCATGTATATTGGATGAAATCTCATATTTGTCCAGCATGGGGTGGCTAGAACAACATGCTGTTAGCACAGAAGTGCACTAGGTGCAGTGAAACAGAGAGAAAAATAACAGGCAAGTGACACGTAAGGGCATAAGAAGGCAGGGGAAGTTAATACACTGATTAGAGGCATGTAAACTCACCCTTTTGGGGTGGCTCTTATTCCTCCTCGAGTATTGGCAGAAAGAATGCTAATTTAGTGTCCTCAAAAGAAACAGTAACATTTTAGCAGAGAGACTCGTGTTGCAAACTCAATTGATCCAACACAATTACTCACTGCTTTGTCGTGACGGTTGCACTGAGCGACCAACCCTCTCTCTGCTTAAATTTTCTAGTTCAACCAGCCCTACATAAGACCACTGAGTCAATAGCTGAACCATCAGAAATTTGGTAGAAAGATTAAGATTACTTGTTCTTTCTGGTCGGGCCACCACGTGGATTGTGGTGACCCCACAATTCCAGGGATTCCCACACGATTTTCATGTTGGGTACCTCCAAAGCCTAATTGGATTCATTTATTTGTCCCTAGCACTACGGTACAATCTGGAAGACAGCTTTCTTTTCATGTAAATTATGTTCTATTTAGCTTTTTTCATTTGGCTCACCCAGGCGTAGACTTACCTTCATGATTCTTATCCGATCTCTGTTGCCTGAGTTTGCAAAGAGGACTATGTGGACCTTCAAAAACTCTTGGTTTTATTATTAATTCTGCCATTGCTCAAAATGTTTCTGCCTAACTTATCCTGTAGACAATATCATCTGCCCCTTGTAGGGTGCAATTGAGGGATACCTTGCTTCACCTCATCTACCTGTTTTTATTTTCACCGTTGCAGCCTATGAGCACTCCTACGTCGTAAGCCCCTATAGCCCATTTACACTTACCTGTACCAGGCTTGCTTGGTTCTAGAAAAAATATATACCTAAATAATATTTTTATACAAACAAATTGGTCTGGGTTTGCTTGGTTCTAGAAAAAATATATACCTAAATAATATTTTTATACAAACAAATTGGTCTGGGTTCAGTCTTTGAGTGTGTGACATCATTTGCTGCCTGAGTGTGTACAACAAATGCTTAACACTATCCTCTGATAAAGCCTTACTACTCGCCCACACTACCACCAATAGAGAGTAAGGTGCTATCTACTTTGACCTCTGCCTCCCTTTGGGGTTCCATTGGACTCTGTGCACACTATACCTCATTTTGATATAGTATATACACACATCCTCTACCCTTTTGGAGTTGTCTGATGTTAATGTATATATTGGGGGTACATAAGACTGATCCTCAAGGATGTCTCTTTCCTATTTTTGTCCTGAGGTGAGTATCTGCCAAACGCTTATGCTATATATAATGCTCTAGTTGATGAGTCTGCTTACTTTTCACTGTAGCCCTAAGTTTGTGCGCTGTTGGCAGCTCTCTGTAAAGCAAAGACCCTGCCACTATAAGTCTATTTTATTGGTAGTCTTGTAACATGTTTTTATTGGCATTTAAAAGTTACAGTGACTGAGTACACTCTGATACAGTACATTGGATTGCAATACTCTCCGTTATCATGTGGTACAGTGCTATTTATACTCTGATTAGTCCGTTGTTCTGACGACAAAGGGGCGCCAAGTCAAATGATTGCCATGTAAAACTGGGGTACGAAACTGGGGGTGTGTTCATGGAATTCTCCGATCCGACTCCTCTGAGGATCGAGGCTGCTCACGTTGTATTTTAAAACCAATCTTTTTAACTTTTAAATCTTGCTGTTGTATAGCCCTAATTGTTCTAGCTGCTAAAACTGCTACTTTGCACATCGTTGATTACTAACGCATCTCACTCGTTGCACTGTGCTTTAACTGTCAGCTGCTTACCTGCTCTACGGTGCCCCCTGTTCCGCCGTGGCTTGTGCGGAGGGGATTACACCATCTTGGAGGTGCTGCTTTCCCTGGAACAAACAGGGTTAGCGTCCTAGCCTCAGTCCCACGCTTGCGGTCCCGCCCACTGGCCCTACATAGCCCAGTGCACCGAGTGGATGCGCGAGCGGCGCGCCTAAGGCAAGCCCGTCTGCGCCCGTCCGCTCCCGGCCGACTCCAGACACCAGGGATCCTGCCCGTCCGTCTGCCGCCCCTGTCTTTTCGCCTTCCACGGACAGTACTGCGAAATGGGCATCATCAGGTACACAAGCTTAGAACTACACAGACTTAATCCTGTCAAACGACCTATCTTTACAGCCCAGCTCCCCAGCTCCCAACTATAATCAAAGTACCAACACAAAAATCCCGCCATGCAGACCACGCCTCTAAGCCCCAGTCTGACCTAGTCTGTCTATATTGCAATGCAAGATCAATGGCTAAGCACTCGCTACAAATTTGGGCGCTCCTGGATTCAGCCAAACCAGACGCGTTGTTCGTAACGGAAACCTGGCTGCAGGAGTCATCCGCGCCAGGCATTGCAGTAGCTCTGCCCTGGCAAAAAAAAAGGGGTGAAACGGCCATAATCCACAAGTCATCGATGAAAATCCATATAAATGACTCCTACCTCGAATGTTGGGGGGAGATGCTCTTTTCCACTAAGACTGTGGGCAATAAAGAATCATGGAAGATAGCCCTTATTTATAGGCCCCCTGGATCCAAGACCCATTTCCCAGAGAAACTAGTGGAAGCAATAGTGGAAGCAATAGCACCCTATGCTCTGGCCTCAGGAAACTTTCTTCTGCTAGGAGATGTTAATTACCATCCCGAGCAAGCCCTTGATCCTCATACCATCAACCTAATCACCAACCTGGATGCTCTACAGTTACGCCTACTCCCAACAGGTCCAACCCACGTAGCTGGCCATACTCTTGACCTTGTCTGTACCAACTCTCCAAAGATTGTGATCACACAGATCGACCCAGTCTTTTGGTCGGACCATTTCATCATAAAATTTGCCATCAACGCCACCCAGGCCCTGGCAACTCGCCCGACCAAGCTGAAAAAGAGCAGGCCATGGAATAAGATCACCCTGAATCACTTTGCCACCCACTTTTCTCCTCCTACCATCTCTAAGAGCACCAACCTCAGCCTAGCTGCCATGACATTTGAATCAGCAATCACTCTTGCATTAGATGGCATAGCCCCTGCACGAGAATCTAAACCCCCCAAAAACAATTCACTTTGGTTTACGCAAGATCTGAAGCAAATAAAAAACTCTACCAGGACGGCAGAAAGGAAATGGCGACACACAAAAAGTGTCCAAGATAGGGAAATATATAAAGCTGCACATCGGCAGTATATGAAGGAAATAGCTGAGGCAAAAAAAGTCTACCTAGACAACAGGATCGCGTCAGCAGCCAACTCACAAAGAGAACTCTTTAACATTGTTAAAGAATTCACAAATCCATCAGGCTCGCAGCTGGTGCCCCCCCGATACCAAGGACTGGGTAGAATCTGTAGCCTCTTACTTTCATGAGAAAGTCAATGACATTCATAAACGCTTCCCCCAGCCGACAATAACAGACCAGACTACTGCCCCAGACGCCAAGAGTTATGACCCCAACCATCATATTGTCACGCTAAGAGAGTTCTCACCTTTCTTAGAAAATGAGGTGGACCAAACCCTGCTGAAAATGAAGTCTGGAGCCACGGGAGACCCTGCCTCTCCGCAAGTTCTATCCAAAATCTCCCCGGCACTGATCCCTGTTCTAACCAATATCCTCAATCAATCCCTACTTCACTGTTCCGTCCCTAAGCACTGGAAGGAGGCAGTAATCAGGCCTATTTTAAAAAAGCCTACAGCCAACCCAGACCAGCTAGTCAATTATCGACCAATCTCCCTTCTACCACTGTTTGGAAAAATTATGGAGGCTCTAATAAATAAACAGCTTATCACCCACCTTGAGTCCAAGAAACTCCTTGACCCTCCCAGTCCGGATTCAGGGCATTCCACAGCACCAAAACGGCCCTGCTTGAGGTTGTGGACAATATAAGACTGACCTTGGACTCCAAACAATCGGCTATATTGATCTTACTGGACCTTTCTGAGGCATTCGACACCATCTCGCATTGCGTTCTGTTAGAGCGCCTTGCGGAGGTTGGTGTCGAAGGCGCCACACTTCAATGGCTGACAAGCTATCTCTGCAGCAGGCGGTCCAGGGTCCAGATAGGCTCGTACTCTTCCATTTTCCATGACAATGACAAGGGTGTTCCACAGGGATCTATATTGAGCCCGACCCTTTTTAATTTATATGTCTCCCCCCTTGCGAAGGTCATCAGAGCACACGGTTTTGGAACCATATTGTAATATCCTATCATTCCCTATGTGATGCATTTATACCATCTTTAGAATGTTCATAAATGCTGCAGTCAGAATGTTAGTACTCTGACTGCAGAGTGACAGTTGGATGGGCTGAGCACCTGGATAGGAGCTCCTGGTGGGGTCTCCCTATGGTCTCCCATTGGTCTCCCAATGGTCTCCCCTAGGTCCCTTAAGTCTCCTATTGAGCTTGTACCTGACTTAATTAATCTGCTCAATAAAACTACATGAAAACTACCTTCAAGCATGGACTACATTATTACACATATCTTATGCCGACGATACTCAAATCCTCATCGCCATCAATCAGAACCCTGACGACACAAAAAGGAGGTTCAAAAACTGTATGGTCGACATACATGAATGGATGACCAGGAACTACCTCATGATGAACGCCGGTAAGACAGAGGGCATGTTGTTCGGCAAAGCCGACAAAATCTGGTCGCCAGACTAGTGGCCAGCTTCCCTCGGTCCCTGCCCAGCCCCCAAGCCCTCTGTCAGGAATCTTGGAGTAATCATGGATAAGCTAACCATGTCTGAGCACATCAGAAAAACCGTGGGCACCAGTTAGGGTCTGATGCGCAGCTTGAGGAAGATCTTCAAATGGATCCCACTTTCAGCACGGATGCCCCTAGTCCAAGGACTTATTGTTAACAGGATAGACTATGGGAATGCTCTTTTTTCAGCCATTAACTCCACATTACTGAATCGACTGCAGGTCCTTCAGAACACCGCCGCCAGGCTAGTACTTGATCTACCCCCTCGCACCCCCTCGGCACCCTGCCTTCAGACTCTGCACTGGCTACCCATACAAAAACGCATAAACTTCAAATGATGCTGCTTAGTCCATAAATCTGTAAATGGTCATGGACCTATTTATCTTGAACACAAGCTCAAGGCCCACGTCCCAGTCAGAACGCTACGCTCTTCCAGCAAGACCTAGAGTTCGGACAGTTAGAAATGGTGATAGAGCTTTCAGTAAAACCGCCCCCGAAGCCTGGAACTTTCTCCCCATTCTGATCAGGCTAGAGCCTGATCATGTGAAGTTCCGAAGACTGCTAAAAACATGGCTTTTCTAGCCAGATGAGCTCCCCCTGCTCTCTTGGGTTCGGTGGACAGGAGGTTCCTTTGCCTGCTAGCGCTCTGAGACCTTTGGGTGATTTATGCGCGATACAAATGCAATAAAATGGAAATGGAAATGGAAATTGTCAGATGAAGGATCGGGGCATTGTATACACATTGGTCGGTACAGTTGTGCAATACTAGGGAGAATGGGACATATACATCTGGCTTTCAGATGTGACGTGATGTATGGCACCATGCGCTAGTGATTCTGCGTTGACGCCACAGGATGAGATCTGGGGTGTGTACTTGTTGGCTGGTCTGGATGTTGTGAGGTGTGTGTGTCGCGGTCTGGGTTATCATGGGACGGCGACTGTTTGAATTGGTGCAGTAACAGGGCCCATTCTATGGAAATGGGAAGCTTGTGTATCCCTTTCACCTCCTCCTCGCGCAAGGTTTCTTCCTCTGCCGCTGCCCATAGTGCAGTAAAAAGGCCAGTGAGACAAACCTAGTGGGCACTTTGTGTTGCTTTTGTTCCCGGAAGATACCTAGTGCACAGGATTCCCAGGTGGTCAGGTGTGTGAGCCCGGTGAGCTCTCCGAGTGATTTGTGAATATTGTGCTAGTATGCTTGTGTAGTTGGGCAGCTCCAGAACATATGGTAAAAATCTGCTTCCTGTGCGTGACATCTAGGGCAGAGGAATTGGGTATCAGGATAAAATCTTTGGAGGCGGGCCGGCGTCAGATATGCCCTATGTAGGATATAGAATTGTATATTTTTTTAACGTGCGTTTCTGTAGACCTTTTTGGGGAATTCAAGTGCCCTCTCCAATTCTTTCTCATGTAAGAGCCGCCCTATTTCTTCCTCCCAGGTGGTCCGTAGGGAATCTAGGGGTCTGTTTGTAAGTTCCCGTATGGCTTTGTAGAGCCACGTGGTTCGGTGTCGCTCACCCCCATATATAAGATTGTATGGATGACCGGGTATGTGGCTGGTTCCCGCGACAATAGGTCGTGGTACCGTCGGTAACTCTTGAGTAATTGACGATGAAGTAAAAACTGGCCAGGGGGGAGATCGTAGTCGTCTATGAGTTGTTGGAACGGTCTTAGTTGACCGTCCTCAAATAGCAAATCTGCTTTGGTGATACTGCAGATTGTCCATGTGTGGAGCATGTTACACGTATAATAGTGTTCATGTTTGGGCCAACTGACCAGCGGCAGCAGAGGTGAGTATGGGGGCTTCCCTGGTGACATACGATGTATTCTTGCATGCACTTGCGGGCCACCGCTACTTAAAAGGGGCATGTCCGTCTCGGTGTAGTTCCTGGTCCTAGGAGGCAGCGTAGTTCCGGAGTGGGTACCCGGCCGGTTGTAGTGTATGTCTCACCTAAGTGTCTCCCTGCAGTCCAGTAGGATAGCCACTGCAGTTACGCCGCAAGGAAGTATGATTCGAAGGACGGGGCACATAGTCCTCCTTGCGTAGTGGGTAGTTTCAGTTTTGCCAATGCTATCCTATGTCTGCTTTTACCCCATATTAGTGAGCTGAGGAGTGAGTCTAGGTCTCTGAAAAAGGTTCTGGGCGGGATTACTGGTAGATTCATGAAATGGTACAGCAGTCTCAGGACTATTATCATTTTGGCTGGAGCCAACCGACCGATCGGGGCCAATGGGAGATTCCGCCAAAATCCAACTGCCGACCTGATACCGGCCAATGCCCTACGGTGATTGCCCTCGAGTATGTCGGCTGGGGAATGGTAAAGACGAATCCCGAGCTATTGGAGGGCCTCTGCAGTCAAGGCTACTTTCTGGTCCCCTAGCCAACTGTCCTGCCCGAACGGGTGTAGTGGGTATACCGTGGATTTACACCCTGAGGCGTCCGTAAAGTCTGTGAGCATTGCCCAAATGGGAGTGAGATCTGCAGTGATGTCCCGAACATATAGACAGAGGTCATCGGCGTACATGGATACACTGCATGGTGCCCGCTATTGGAATGTCCCCGTGGTGTCCCTTCTGGCGCAGGCGTATAGCCAGGGGTTCTACCGCTAGTGCAAAGAGTAGGAGTGAAAGTGGGCAGCCCTGCCTCTCTGCACCGCGAATTCTGGTGAGATGTACCGCCCAATGCGAGTTTGGTGTATAAGAGCCGTGTACGCTATGAGGATGGGACCCAATCCCGCTTGTTGTAGGACAGAGAAAAGGAACTGCTATGTAAGGGTATCCAAGGCCTTCTCAAGGTCTAGAATGAGGCAGGACGCCCGAGGATACTCATCACCAACTTGATCTTGAACATGGAATAGTCGTCGTATATTTTGAGATGTGTTCCTGCCTGGGACAAAGCCGCATTGGTCTGGGTGCACCATTGCTTGTATGATTTGCGAGTATCTGTCTGCTAGTATCTTTACTAAAATCTTACAGTCGGCGGACAGAAGCGTGATGGAACGATAGGCCATTTGCTGAGGATCGCGGTTTGGCTTCAGGAAAGTCACGATAACAGACTCTCGAAGGGATCTTGGCAATTCTCCTGTCTTCAATGCGACCACGAACATCGCCACCAATTGGGGGACCAATAAGGGGGAGAAGGTGGTATAATATTCTAGTGGGAACCCGTCTAGTCCCGGAGCCTTATTGCGAGCTAGGGCGTGAAGGGCTTGAGTAATGTCGGTAGACTGTAACTTCGTATCTAATGTTGTCCTGTCTGCCTCTGTAATTTTGGGAATCGTCAAGAAATTGGTCCAGTATGACCTGCTCAGTCAGTGCTGGGTTACGATAAACCGCTGAGTAGTATTGATGAAACGCCAAGAGGATCTATGGGGTCTATTATTTCTGTTATGGGCCGCACGTCAGTGTCCTGCTTGTTAACCATGCCAAAAATGTACCGGTTTTATCCCGTTCATTGTGCATCTGGGCCGCTAGGTATTCTGTATTGGCGTTAGCCACTAGTGTTGCCGTTTCATCGGAAGTGTCGTCTCGTTTAGTAGCGGTAGCAAGTTGTGTTTCGGCTTTGGTGAGAGCCTGTTCTAGTGTTCGTTTTACCCCAGCTCTTTGTTTAATACATTCTTTTCGGGCCACTACTTTGAATGTGTCGCACTCCACTAATGTCGAGGACGCTGTCCCTGTTTTATGGGCGAAGTAGTCCTGGATACTCTGCCCTGTTCGTGTTTGAATTTTTAAGAAAACAAGGGGGACCCAGCGGGTATCTATGAACCATGGGTATCAATTGAGTTTTTTAGAACAGAGGTTCTTAGCTTTTTGAAAAATAGAACAAATACTATATAGAACACAATAGGCTACTATATGTTTAGGTTCCTTGTCCAGACGGGCAAGGAATTTATCAACAATTAGAAGGTAAATAGTTATAATACATTTCTACAACAGTAGCAAGACACAATCCTGTGCTGTACCGGGAGGAAAAAAGAAAATAGGAAAGGGTGAAAGGGGTGTTTCAGGCAAAAGAAAAGAGCAGGCAGGGTACTGTTATAAGCAAAGAATATTGACAGTAACGCCTGGAGTAGTACATACAACAACAAATATAAATTATTTTCATGTATGACCACTGTCATGTGAGGCAGTCCCAGATTTATCCTGCTCGACATTCGGGCGTATATGCTGCCCAGTAGTACTGCCTGCCCATCTATGAGTCCCTCTAACAGGGCATATCTGCCTTCTTTGTCTACCACCCGTCTGATTTCTTGGAATGGGGTCCCTGGATGAACCCAAATCAGTGTGCCAATGCCGAGTATGACGTGGCACATATGGTTCCGCACCATTTGGCCTGTAGTTTGCTTATCTCCACGGTACTAAGGTGCGTCAACTGCAGAAACTCGATTCGCGCATTCTGACGCTTTGTGTATGAGTATAACGCATAGCGTTTGCTTGGCGTGTGGAGGCCTCTGGCGTTGAGCGTGAGGATACTGATGTCAGTGTTCTGTGTTGTTACAGCCATGTATGGTGGTTCTCGTGCGCTAAAGTGGCTGCTGTCCGCCGGGGCGTAGTGACCAGTGACTCCCCAGCAGTGTAATGCACCTATGTGATATATAATGTCACCTATACGTACTTTGCTGGTACACTGGTGTGTGAAGTTCCATGAGGGGACACAGGGCGTTTCTGAACAGGGGTAATAAACAGTGAGGTCGGGAAACCGTCCCAATACTGAGGACCCATCGTTGGTGATGATGCGTCCAAACCAGCCCCCTTTAAGAAAAAAAAGGGGGAGTACAACAATATACAATGGGTGTGGCAGTGCATGCGTGCGAGGTAGGACGCTGATCAGGCTTGAGTAGGATCATTGGGCGTCGCCGAGACGTGTCAGGTCGTGTCAATGTAGTGTGCGCTCAATGTGTGAGCCTGGGTGGAGCGAGTCCTTACTGTGTTCTCCAAAGGATCGTCTCATGTTCGATGGGCGTCTGGAAAACAAGGGGACCTTCACTCTGGTTATCTCAGCGTTGAGCTTGTCACTTTGCTGCTGCAGGGAAAGGCGGTTGCTGTAAGGAATGGTGTGGCGCGGTTTGCGCGTTGTCACGTGGAAGCAGTCCTTGCGAGGGCCCCCAGGTGGTCGAGGAGCCAGTTTGCGCGCCTCACTAGTGCCCCAGCGGAGAGATCAGAGCTGGGAGAGGCAGGATTGCATGGTGGCCATTTTAAGGTCAGGCAGCCGCCCTCATGTAAACGTTATATCCTTGCTGCAGAGTGAGGAAGTCTCTTTAGAATTGTCCCTGATTGTGTGTAACCTGCTGCTCACTTTTATCCCATTGGTGCCGCACGCCCCCAGTAGTTTCCAGATGTTCAGGATCGGCTCTGTCGGCCATGTTCAATACTGGGCGCCATTTTGGGGTCAGGCGATTGTTGCCGATCGGGGGCTGTCTCGTACCGTTCTGTGGCGTTGGAGGCAATAAACAATTCTCAGGTTCTCAAGTCGCCGCCAATCGATGTATTACGCTTCGACCACACTCGACTGACTCGTGTGGCTGTGGAGTGATGCCGAGGAGATCACGACAACCAAAATGGTGGGCTGTCACCGATCGCTGCCGCCGCCCGCCTCCACGTGTGTTCTTCAGATCTTCCAGCAGGCTGCGACAGTATCGGAGTGCCCCTGTTCTTTCGCTGTGGCCGCACTTATGTGCCTGAATGCTGCTCCTGGTGTATGGCCCGGGGAACCAGTCCAGACTCCCAAAGCCCGTAGTCAGAAGTCAGAGGGCGCCATTTTGCCCCCGGGAACCTGCACGCCAGTTTTCCTCATTTTGTTGCTTGGAGCGCACCCAGGTACGATTCCACAGCAATCCTCAGTGCTGCAGGTGTTCCAACACCTGACCGGTGTCTGTGCTGGTCGAGGCCATGCCTGGAAGCGGGCAATATATGCGCCTGATCACGGAACCTCAGCAGGACAGGTCTGCCATCGTAGCCTGCTTTGCCTCGCCCCCCATAATTTACCTGAATTCTATTAGAAATTTACCACAAATGGATGTAGTTATAGCACAGTGTTGCCCAAAAATTTGAAATGGTCGAAGTTAAAAGCTCATCTACTGGGAGTACTTGGAGACAAATGGCTAAGAAATAACCTAAAAAATCTAGACCCCTTAGTGAACAAAGGTCTGAATAGTGATATTGAACAACCTCAATCCACTCATGGATAAAATGGACAATAAAGTTACCCAATAGTCTTCTTTGACAGTCTCTGAGGGATGGGGGTTCAGATTATTAAAATAGTGGTGGCTACGTGGTTCAACTACCCTGATATCTACGTTGAGAATTGATTCTGATCCAATACAGCACTGGCACAGAATATTGCCTCAGGCCTGTGAAACTACACACTGCAACAACAGCAAGACATTTGCAACTGCCCGAGCAGGACTCTTACCACCTGATGTTTCAATTGTCACAGCTACCAATCTTGAGTGAATGTATTAGCTCCCTTATAAGGCCATGCTTGGATGCCTTGCTAGATCTTCTAGGCCTGTACTCAAAAATACACCTGAGCAGCTTAGTACTAGGGATAGAGGTGAGTAATACAAAACACAAGTAGCTTAGATGTTGCTATTTGGCCCTAACAAAAGGGACTAGTATGTTACCTTTCAATTAGTCTTAAATGGTATGTCACCTGGTTTGCAGTTTAAAGTTTAAAAGTTATTTTGGGAATTATCTCTTGCAAGCTTTTGGAACTCCTAGTTAAAAATGATATAGACTGGAGTCAAACATTGCTTTAATTATAGTGGTTCCTTCTTCCAGATGGTTAGGTTGTCTACAGACCTTTGCCAATAGTAGCTGTACACTGCATTTCCAGTAGACCCAGTGAGTTCTTGGAACTCATCAATGTTCTTGCAGATTTCTAATAAGACAAACATTTCCATCCTTATTTTCTTTCCAAACCCTACATTAGATGGCAAAATGATCCATATATTTGAATGTCAAAAGGACTCTTAAGTACTAGTTGAACAGCAAAACAATTAATTCATAGTGTTTTTTACAGATGGTGACCATGATATGGAAGCGTAAAAAATCCTCATTGCACACTGCTCTGTGCCCTGTAGTCAGGTTTGTTGCACTATAAAGTAATTACAGTGCCAAATCGCATTTATGCTAAAGCCCGGAATACTGAAGCAGAATCAATGGTTTTGAAATACCATGTTTCACTGAGCACGAACATAAAAGCTTCCTCTTTGACTACATTCCAAGGAAAGCTCCAGTTCATTTACTAATATGGGGTAGTCGGGTTGAAGTACGTTTTAGGTAGATCTTTGGATCTTCTTGTAAAGCTGACCCTCACCGGTTTGGGATAGCTGGATCCCCTGATGCCCATGTATTATATACTCAAACCATGTTCATGAATTATAATACCCCCTCTCCCACTTAAGTTAACCACAAACTCCTTTTTATTTAACCTATCCTATGGAGTAAATGCATGGAATTGTTTCTTTAACAGCAAATGATTCATCTCAATAAGTAACAATAACCACTAGTGGGGGGGGAACTGCCTTGAGTTCTGGAGCAGTGTGCTGTCCAGCATAAAGCGCTTTAATGCCTCCTTAAGGGTAGTGACTGCTATATAAAAGTAATCACAGTACAATCTATAACCATCCTGGTGCACAGTTACACAAATACCATAACTTTAAGGAGGCAGACAGTCGGTGGTAGTGCATGCAAGCTGCATAACAATTCCTTATACGGCTTAATATTCTTACTTATGAACAACAGAATTGCTATGGGTCCTGTTCATCAACCAGTAGTGTGCCAGTCCACATCAGTAAACCGCTCATCACCAACTCAACAGCCATTTAACAACTGAAGAGATCTACCCACTGCCGGTCCAGATAAGCTACCCACTATAACCACTTCTTGACAACTTCACAATGACAATCAGTTATGGGATGATATTAACAAAGTCTATCACAAATGGTCTCTCCACCATTTCCCGCTCCAACCTATGCCTGCTCATGACCATAAACTTTAAACAAAATATCTCAGAATGGACATGCTAGTGAAGTACCAGCTAAGTGGACTAAGATCATAAGATTGATTTAATATGATAAAGCTCACAGAGCTCCTAAAAGTTGCCAGCTCACTGATAATCATAAACTGCATGTCTCTCGCTCTCACTTAAAGGCTGTGTCCTTTAGCATAAGTCACACCTCAGTGGTCAGAATGCATCACATAGAAAGACTTCTCACATAGTGTGAGAAGTTGGCCCGATATGCAGCGTTCGCTATTCTAGCGACCGCTATGTATCGTTCCAAACGACCCTTATGATGATTGGTTGTAAGTCAACCTAAAGACCAGCTATCCTAGTAGCGTGGCTACGAGCAGTCTAAGGCTAAAGACTCGAGAGGGCGTGTTAAGCCAGCTGTTTACCACACATGTACCCCTTGAACACCCAGTGAAAGGACACCACACAAGTGTTATGAAAGTAAACAGGATATTTATTAAGATTCACAACAGCCCTGTACTCTTTATGAGGACAGGGTACTAAGCACAAACCAAATCTCTTAGGAAAATACTTCAAGTGCACAATTAAAACAAGTGTCCGAGGACACGGAAAGTTTAGAGGTCTCGGGCGGACCCGATAAGGCAAGTCGGAAGCGAGGGACTCAGGACCCTAGAGTAAAGAGGCTATGCAGGCACCGAAATGCCGAGTTACCTAGCCATGAGGGCTGCGGCTGCACAAGTCTTACAGGCGTCGGGGGTCTTCGCTGACGAGCCAGGAGCCGGAAGAAAAGGAGTTGCTGGCCGGCGACCAGTGATGAATAGTTCGTAGAGATCCAAGCCTGGATCAGAGATCGTTGATACCTGAAAGCAGAGGGGACCAAGTTCGTACTACTAGCCAGTAGTCAGAGGGTACCAGGAGGGCACCGGTTGGCCGTCACCTCGACCAGGTGAGTGGGCGACACTAGGCTCTGCAGTCTCACGGACCAGGAGGCGTTGTCGGCGACCAGGATGGAGGTGCGAGCTGTCCCACGAAGGATGATGCTGTCGGCGTCGCTGGGCCCAGGATTGGGGCAACAAGCCTTGGCAGATCTCAGGGCCACGTGGTAGGCCTAAGATGGCGTCTTGAATGGACCGGGAGGGTCCGGGGTGCTCCTCTCGGAAAAGGGAGCAAGGGCCGGTCTGGAGCAACCAGACCAGCAGCGTTGGTTATCGGATGTCGTCACAGGAGGGCACAAGCCAGCGGCTAGTGACCGGACAACGTGTTGAGCAGCGAGCAGAAGGGCCCCACGCAGATCGTGGAGATGCTGGGAGACTACACTTCGGTGCTGGAGCGGCTCAGGGTCGGGGCTTCTCGGACCCCAGAGCACTCACCAGGGAATTACTTCGATGGTCGTGCTGGTTAAGAGCGTGCAGGTTCTGATGATGGCCGGTCCCTCAAGGTCTCGTCGCACCCACAGATCACAGCTGAGCTGATGACGTGGGTAGAGGTCAGAGGTGCCAGGGAAGCCGGTTCTCGTCGAGCTGGGCCGTCGGATTCCTTGAGGAAGGACTTGCAGCAAACCGCAGAGTTCTTAGATGGTGCCCGCTGATGCAGGGTGACTACTCCTTAGTCACAAGGGAGAAATCTTGAGAAGAGTCTTGAATGTCCTTTCGTAGAAAGTAGTTCTTGATTCAAAGATGATCTAATTTGGAAGGGTCCCCGCTCCGGCCTTTATTCTAAAGAAAGGGGTGGGTACATGACTAGGTCCTGCCCTAAGGGTGGGACCAGGAAGGGGGGTAGTTACACCCCTCTCCCCTGCCGGACTTTCCCCAGGCCAGGGCTGGCGCCCCTGGAACTGGTTCTGACCGGCAGATGCGTAGTGAGCACCGGGGTGCCACTCCGCAGTCACCTTCTCGCAAAAGCCCTACCTACCCAGAATACACAAACCCTGTCTGGGACGGTGCGAACACCGCCCTCGACAGGAAACCCTTTGTCCAAGCGCTCCTCGCTGGAAGGACTCCCAGCAGCAGGAGGTCAGACTCGTGTCTGTGGTGGCAGCATCCATTTTGTGGAGCTGAGGCTTCAGTTAACTTTAACCGGGGTTCACAGTTACGTACATGTCGTGTCCCTCTAGAAGGGCGGAATGCTAACCTTGTCGCCAGAATTGGTGAGGAGGCCGCATCCCGATTCGTATGACACCTTACTCGACATGTCTTGATAACGCGACACCGAAGTTACCGATGTGGTACGCGTTATCATGGAACAGCCATTGGGTCTTTATTCCGCAAGCTGCAACCGGCTCGGCTCGGGCCAGAGCCTAGTTCACACGAGCCCACGCACTCTGCCTTCAGGATTGTCAAGGCCTGCCATAGGAGTGACTGATAGGAACTCGTGCGTCCATTGTACGGTTAGATATAGGGCTACTATACCTAAAGCAAAGGGTGAGTACACGACTTTGCCCCAGCTGTCATGCAGCCAGTTGTGTCAAATTTAGGAGGCCAGCCAGGGGTGGCATAATACATGCTGCAGCCCCTGGCGGCCCTGGGTACACCTATGCCCTGCGTTACGGGGTCTGATAAGGTGGCCCAGTACCAATTGGTAAATGCACCTAGGGTACATGTCGTAATTTAGAAAGAGAACAGCCAGGCTGTGGGTCTGATTGGCAGGCCCACAGCCAGAGAAAGTCGTAAACCAGTGAAACAAAAGCAAAAAATCTGGGTGATCATGGGATTGCAGACCCTACTCTCCTACACATAGGATCAAAACAAAGACAAAATGCTTCCACCCACACACCCTACATGGTGTAGCATTCAGTGCCCCACACAGGGGGGGGGTAGTAAGCGCTTTTTAAATGTTGCAGCACAATACTGTGAAGTCTTTGAAGGAGTGTGGACTAGGTGTAGGAGTGATTCATAACCCTTCTTGTGCTTCCCAGGCTGGATTATTGCAATAGTCTTTCTCACCTTCTTAAAAAAACATATGAGTCGACTACAACTACTCCAGAATGATGCAGCAAGACTGATTTTTAAACTTCCCAAATTCCATTCCATTAAGCAGGGTCTTTGCAAGCTGCACTGGCTTCCCATGTGCAGGCGGGCTAAATTTATAGCTGTCTGCTTGGCCCACAAAGGACTGTATAACTCAGGCCCAGAATTCCTCAGGTCAGCTTTCAAGAGATGCAAGCCCAACAGAAAACTCACATTGGCCAATGCCAATCTATAAGTCATTCCTAAATTTAAGAGGGTGGGGTGGCAGAGGTATAGTCCCCAATACAGTCAAACTCTGGAACAGCCTCACACCCCACATCAGAGCTATTCCATCATTAACATCATTCAGGAAGGAGATAAAAACCTGGCTATTTAACATTTAAGTCACTACTCACCTGCCTCTTCTGACAGCCCCAAGACACCATGGTAATCGCGCGCTTTAAAAGTTTTCTAACATGAGGCGGTTACTCACCAGAGCGGCATTTATCCTTACAGATCTTACATCTCCTTCCGGCAGATGACTCATCTGCTGTGTAATAGGAGCTGAGGTTAGGAAACTTGGGGTGGAAGAAGAATAACATTAAAAATGTGTTCAATTTCTCTTGAAAAGGAAAGAATAAGCACTTTTTCACAAGATTTCCCCACTGCTGTGAGAACTGTGTACTTCCCAAAGTGGTTGAGAAATCTTCACTTATTTCCCATGAAAGCTATTGGAGGGCCCATTAGTAAGATAACAATTTGTTTTTGACAGACTTGACTAATTTACCATTGAGGGCCATTACAAGTCCTTTTAACAATACAACGATACTTCTTTGAGAAATGTGCTTAATTTACCGTTTTTAATGGACTTTAGAGGCACTTTCATAAGATACCACTCAAGACACCAACTTTTACTCCAGTAATGACAACTATGGAATCATTTTAAATATTATATTTTGTGTACCTTGGGATCTTGCAACAGAGGATATTTGTGTCTGCCCTTTAATATCATCATGTGTGTTTCATTGAGACCTGGAACCGTGCCTCTGCAGTTGTCAGTTTTTTCATTTCACTCCGTTTTTTTGTTTTGTTTGCAGCAAATCACAGATGATGGTTTGATCACTATATGCCGTGGTTGTCACAAGCTGCAGTCACTGTGTGCCTCAGGCTGCTCCAATATCACAGATGCTATACTGAATGCACTGGGACAGAACTGCTCAAGACTAAGGTTAGTTAGTTCTGCTGTGCTATGTGTGAAAGAGGGCTGTGCATTGTGCTGCATGCATACCAGCGATGAAGAGATTGCCACTTGTTGACACTGACTGTATGAGATAGGTGTAACTTGGAAGAGGTGCCATGAAGCTTTTGTAGTGGTAGTTCACATTCTTGACATACTCCTGCCAATTTAGTTTTGGGTGCTGTTACAAGTATGAGGTTAACTCTCGAGTAACTGACCATGCACCAGTCTAAAAGTTTGACTTCCTCAGGATCGGACTTTCTTCTCATGCTTTGGAACAGTCTTGCCATAGTCATCAGGCGTTCAACTACAGTAAACCAGAGTAACCTTCTACAGCATCTGAACAACTTATACAAGTGACAAAGCTTTGAATTTGAGTGGGACCAGGGGGTGTCGGTACCAGGTCTTAAGAGAAGCCCTCTCAAAGGGGAAAGTGGAAGGTGTTGGGCTTCTAAACATTAAGACTATTTGCTACAGAAGATAAGGTCAGTGGGTGCATTATAAGATGCAGTGCAAGAACCTTGTAGGATCAGCACCAATCTTTGGCTCAGAAGACATTAAAGGAGCCTACGAGGAAGGGGAAAGCCAGACAAATGCAGCTTGGTCAACCACATCTTACTCCTAAAATACTCTTCCCAGAGGATTTGTATTACAAGGAAGAAAAGTCTTTAGAGGCCCCAATCAGTCATGCGTCCAGGGGGACAGATTGCACTGAAGATAAAGACACTTAATACACATTTGGGTTTAAGAATTGGCAGCCTCGAACCTAGACTCAGAACTGCTCCAGAGGGAGTTTGGCTTCGAGGCCCTAGCCTACTTGCCACAGAAAGCTTGGGAAACGCCTTGAGCCAAGGGCTCTGTTCCTTGAAGCCTACCCACACATTTTTGACCTGCGTTGTTGAGCCACCACTCTCTTTGCAAGAGTAGATACCGAAGTCGAAAGGTGCCACTGAAATCGATCTGGATGCCAGCCTCGGTGCCGAGTGACACAACACCGGCCATAGAGCTCTCCGAGCAATATGATTTTGTGCCAAGGAAAATCTTTATGCAGGGAAGATTTTAGCTTTATTTCTACAACAGGAGGCAGATCCTATGCCTTTAACGGAAAGGAAACACATTTGAGGAGACTGTTTCTGAGGAGCTGCAACCATTTCATACACCAGAGAACGATACAAATCCTGCCCATGATTAAGAGCATGACCAAACGCACAGCTGGGAATTTCAAGGAGCCTGTCTTGGCCACGGTAATTACACCTAGAACTGAGAAATTACAAACCTGCATAGGTCACCTTGATTATTATCAGGGGTCATGTACCACAGTCTTATTAGTAGTCGACACAGCTTTGAAGAGTGCATTCCCTCAGGAGACAGGTTGACAGACAGAGAGAGCCGCAAGAAAGATGCTGAAGGTAAACTTGTGTTAAGAGTAGCAACATAGTGGTACATAGTCACGTCTGTGGGCCACCTCTCAAGGCATGATCGGTAATATAAGAGGAGATGAAACAACTAGTCAAACATGTTCCAAAGGCTTACCACAAAAAGGCTGAACTTGTTAAAGAGTGAAAAAGTAAACGTCAATACAAATATCTGCTATGCAATTGACATCTGCAGACCGTCTCAAGGAAGATGAACACAAATGTTCTCTAGGGTTCCCATTTTTCAGGTTTTACTTATTTGTACAGATAAATACAGATAGAAAACAATCTATTTTCCTGTCTGTATTTGTTTAATGTGGAAAAATACAGAAAATAGGTTTTCTTATGGACTATTCTCACTGCTGTCAATCATGTGTGCTAGGTCAATAGCTGTGCAGAGTGACAAGTAAGGAAGTTATAAAAGGAATCTAGAGTTCCTAAAGAACCTAAATAACTGTAGCAGTGCAACTGTTTAATCTAATCTACAAATTATTTCGGATGACTGTATATTACTGTAAATGGGTAAAACTTATTGGACATTCAGACATGAGTAAACATTTGTTCGTTAAATAAATGTGGACATATAACTATTGCAGCTTCATTTTTTTACATTAAGCACAAAATAAATATAGATAAGTACAGATAAAATGAGAAAAAAATACATACAGATAAAAACAAAGGTGAAATGTCGAAAAAATAATTAACATAAAACTGGGAGCACTAATACTATGCTTAGAAAGCATTCTGGGTTGTGTGTCCACATTCCATCCTGAAGTCCAGCAGTACAACATCATCTCATTCGATGGGAAACACCTGTTTGGCCTATATTTATACAGCATAATGGAAAATAATCAGTCTAGCCCTTTGCCTAAGCAGCCGGCACCATCTTTATTTTGTGCCACCGCTCTCCAGCGCTGATTGCCACCGAAGCAAGGCCTTGGAGCTAAGAAAAGATCCTTTCAAGGATACGAGACCCGCTCTTGTAATTGAAGAATGCCCCCATCCTCGAGAGGCTGCACAAGGAGCTTGAAAAAAAGGCAAAGAACGATCATAATCCCTTTGCACAAGCAAAATATCTGCCTCCAAAAAAGACCCTACCAAAGAAACGCAGGCTTGCCCTCCTGGAGACTCTGCTATCAGACACCCTTGTGCCCCTCTTTGCTGCCAAAAGCAAAAGCTTTTGCTCCTTCTCCACCTCAACACCTTCAACTCCTATGCCTTCACCATAAGGATCCCCTTAGTCATACTCCAATAATGGCAGTCCTAGCCCTTACTCGCTGGCTGAGAACTTGCCCCTGTCTACCCAGGTACCTTAGGGGATCTAATGGAGGATTCCGTTATATAGACCATCAGACGGACCTTGATCTAGAATATATCCCAGTCAGGGCCTGCCCACCAGATGAGACAACTGCATGCCAAAGCGTCATTCAGTGCGCAGTCGCATACCATAAGGTAGAGATTTACGCCACCCGTGGAAGAGGATTTCCTAGTAAAAAAACACTCACAAAGTGGAGAGGAGTTGGCCTAAGGGCTAGGGCGGTCGACTGTGAATCCGGGGAACTGGGCTCGAGTCTCGGCAATGACGCTGAACATTCTGTGATTCTGGGACAAATCACTTAATCTCCCTGTGCCTAACAAAAATGAATGTGTCCTCATGTAATGCAACTGGTGCTATGTAAAGCTCGATTCGGGTCAAGTTTGCGCTATATTAAATTCAGTAAAAAAGAAAAAAAAGCCAGAGCGTTCTGTAAAGTACCACCTGATTCTCAAGGGGATAATTATATATGCTGTGAAATCTTCAAGAAGTCGATGAAAGCTCTCGTGGTGACACCGCCCATCAACAATAAATATAAGCCAGTGCCCTCTGACCGGCTTCATTTCCAGGGTTATGTCCCACTGTACTCCTTAGTGGTTGCTTCTGCTAGGAAGTGAGCAGCAGCCAGTCACGCAGGGAATTATCTGCTGCCTGACCATTAGAGCAATTGGATTGATGCTGCAGGGAAAAGAGTATGGGTGGGTGTAGCCACACACAGGCACATCTCCTGTAGGCCTCCTTTGTTGCTAAGTTAGAGACCATTGGGAAGAGATGGAGGGGCTTGTTCAGCTTTTCCTTTAGCAGTGTCACAAGCGAACAAAAAAGCTAATGTATGAAGGAAAGTGTATTTCCAGTGCAGCCATCAGGTGTACACTGGAAGCGTTGGATACAGCAGCTAGTGAGTTAACAACTCAGTCATCCTTCTGCGCCACTCTTGTCTCTGTGTGTCTGGATTCAAGCCAGAGGTGCAACAGCACCTTGTCAACCCGCCATATGATGGGGAAACACCTGTTCGGAGTGCAGGTTGACACCATCCTTGAGAACATCTAGATGGGCACAGAAAACACTTGGCTGATGGCCGCTCTTCAGAGTCCTTATGGTAGAGGATCCTTTCGTAGGCTGTAGTCAAGAGTCTGCTCCAAAGCCACTGCCCCAGACCAAACGCCGTCCTACCATCAACAGCAACAGGGTTATTACTCACAGGATGGCACAGATTTCAAACATTTCACCCCGCACAAACACCCTCAGCTCAGGACATCTCATGTTGTTGCAAGATTAGGTTCAGGCACTCGTACGCAAAGGAGCCTCAACATCAGGGCAAAAGGGCCTGCTTCCCATACTTCCTCATTTCTAAGGACGACAGTTCCCTCAGACAAAATCTCGACCTCTGTCCTCTCAACAAATACATCCTGTTAGTACATTTTTCGCATGGTCACCTTACAGGGTGTCATAACCCAACTGCAGCATGTCAAATTAATTGCCACACTAGACTTGCAGGATACCTACTTTCATATTCCAATTCATTCCACTCTGTCGTTACCTCTGCTTCATGGTAAGATCCGTTGACTGGGGGTGAGTGTTTGATTTGCTCAAGCACTCCGTCCATCATCCCCTTTGGTATCGCTTTGTTCTCCCTGAGTTGGCAGGGTAGGCCCAGACATGGGTCCCTTGCTCACTTTGCCACTGGATTCAAGATAGCCTGGCTGATGAGGATTATAAATCCGAAATCGGTCCCAGGATGCTTGTTTCCGGTCCAGGGAAGACCTGGCTTGGCAGTTCGGGCTGGACTGTTCCCATGAGGCACAGGGTCAGACTGATTTACATATGGCCATGTCTGAAATGGGGTGGTGGAGTGAGCTAAAGCATGATGATGGATTAAACCCAGATCAGTTGACTGTGGTGAGTGTTTGATTTGCTCAAGCACTTCGTCCATCATCCCCTTTGTTATCGCTCATGGTAAGTAGTCCGCACTACCAGTTCAAGCTACTACCCTATGGTGCGACCATGGCCCCAGGGGTCTTTATCAAGTATTTAACGGTGATCACTGCTCACCTCGGGAGGAAAATAACTCACATCTTCCCCTACCATGACGATTGGCTGATCAAGAGCTTAAGAAGACAGGAATGCCTAACCCACACCCAGCCCACAATCTCACTGCTGCCCAGGCCTGGGGTTCACAGTGAATGCCATCAAGTCACACTTGGAGCTGCATCAAATTCAACCTCTTTAAGGGTCCGTATTAAACTCTGTAGTAGGCTCACCGTACCCAGTGCCCAAAGGTTGCAATCATTCCAAAAGCTTCCCCCTCTTTTTCAGGCACTCTGTCCACTTCAAGTTTGCACAATAATGTGCCTTCTGGGAATGATGTCTACAAGCATTGCTACAGTGCTCCATGCCAGACTACATATTCAGGAATGCACTCAAGCAGGTTGTCATAAGTGTATGGTCAGTTGGAAGATGAAGTGTTGGTAAGGCCCAGTACCCATCGCTCTCTGCGGTGGTGGAACAGTTACACTATGTTGCAGGGCAGGCCGATTGCAGACCCAATTCCACAAGTAACCATCGCCACAGGTGCATCTCTAGTAGGCTGTGGAGCAGACCTCAATGACATGACTGTGCAGGGTCTGTGGGCACCTCACCCAAGGGGTCTGCACATTAGCTAAATGAAACTGTTAGCCATTCATTTAGCTTTGAAAGCCTTTCTTATCCAGTATTATGGGTGTCTTTCATAGATTCACATGCCTGAATCATTCCCCGTCGTCGAGATGGGAGTCCCCGGTACATATAAAAGTAATGTCCTATAGACATACATAGAGAAAAATAGGCCTAAGGGCCTTGCCTTAATAGCCGATCAATGTCCTTTTGTAAAAAGGACCAAACTCTAGAAGGTAGCCAATCAGCTACCACCTCCCTCTAGAACCTTCCTGCCAGGAGCCTCAGTCTCTCAGATTTTCTACCGCACGTTGTGCTAGGGAGTCTCCACCTGAGTTCTCCTCAGGTTTCCGAGATTTATCTCTTTTCCTCACAGAAGTTGGATATTTTCTTCTTCAAACAACAATGGCTGATCAGCAGAGGAAAGGGCTTTTTAGAGCCTGTTCATCCTGTGAAGAAGAAGAGACTGCACTTTGATGACAGGCATGAGACTTGCCTCTACTGTCTTTATCCTGATCATTCTGCAAAAGAATGTAGAGTTTGTAGAACATTCTCTACAAAGACACTTAAAGACAGGGAAGGAAGACTGCTCCTCTGGTTGAACAGACTCAAAAACAGAGATGATGCACTGTCTTTAGAGGAAGGTGAAATGGCTTCAGTTTCATCAAAACTATCCCTGAAGAGGCCAAGGGGTGCTTCCCCTAGCCCTACAGACGTCCCTCCTAAAAAGGCTACTACAAAGTCTTCTGAGGTACAATCCGTCACGTCTGAAAAGGAGGTACCCACCTTCAGAAAGCCACCTCACTCATCGACGTCGAGTTCGTCGACTCTTTCTTCAAGAAAAACAGCCTATGTCTCCACATCGACGACTACGGTGTCAACGACGATGGCATCGTCCGCCTCTTCATCGACTACAACGATAACTCAATCGTCGACGACGGGTAAGCCACTGTCATCGATTATACTTATAAAAAAGCAATCGACGTTGCTTAAAGTTCTGTCGACGGCATCGTCGACGACGACACCGTCGATGACAAAACAGAAACCGTTGACGCCTGCACCGACGACGACTGGCACATCGTCGACGAAGACATCGTCGACGTCAAAGATATCGACGACGAGCACGCTGTCGACGACGAAGTCACCGTCGACGACCACAACGTCTACGACGAAGGTACCGTCGACGACCGCACCGTCGGCGACGAAGGTACCGTCGACGACCGCACCGGCGACGGCGAAGGTACCGTCGACGACCACACAGTCTACGACAAAGGTACCGTCGACGACCACACCGTCGACAAAGGAACCGTCGACGACCATACTGTCGACAATTGAATAGTCGACGCCATGGAAAAAATCAGATTTGATTACGCCAAAGAGGAAGGATAAAAATTCGATTACGCCAGATCTAACGTCCCCAAGTAGGGTACAAAAATTACTCCCATCTTGTCTCCTACAGAGTGATGAATCAGAAGATGACCAGTATGAGCAAGCTACTAGTCCTTCCGATCTTATTGTAAAGTGCCAGAGCACACATGAAGATGGAGATGTCGTTTTTACGGAGGAGACTGTACATACACAAGTACAAAAACAGGTCACTCCTATGGTTTGCCTTCCAGTATCTATTGTCTCAGATCTTCAATTCTTGATCACAGACTACAAGAAACGATTTCCAGAATCACCAGCAGCATCCTCCAAACCGCAACCATCTCCAAAGACAAGACTCCCACCTCTGGATCTCCCTCAGGAGAGAGAAGCGGTTCATAATATTCAGTCCTCAGACGACGAGGGCGAGGAACCAGAAGAAGGGGAGGTACGGGATGACCTGTCCAATAACGGAGATGATGAGGATTATATCGCTCATTCTCCGGCCACACCTGAACCTCATACTTCGGAATCCCCACCAGTGTACTTTGGCGGATTCCACAACTTGGTGGAAAGAGCAGCCACGAGATTCCACATGACTATAGAATCACAGGAAACAGACTGTTTCCTATATGATTTTAAAGATCCGATCAAAAAGACAGCCAGATCAATTCCCATAATTGATCACATATGGGAACAAAGCCAGCAATTGATGCAAACTCCAGCATCGGTCTCTATAGTGGTACCCAGACTGGATAAAAAATATAAGGCACCAACAGCAGCTACCTGCCTTAATGCGCATCCCAAACCAGATTCTGTAGTCACCCAAGTGGCTTAAAAGAATTCAAGAAATACGTCCTCTCCACTGTCAGCACCACCAGACAAGGAGGGCAGAAAATTAGACATCATAGGCAAACGTTTTTCAACCACGTCAGCCATGACTATCAAAATAGCTAACGCCATTGCCCTAATTGGGAGATACAACAGGTAATTATGGGAAGACATTGTCCCATACCTGACAGAAATACCTGAAGACTTAAAGGAGGAAGTCCAATCGCTCCTAAAGGAGGGACAATCGTCAGCATCAGAAATCATCGATTGCGCTGTAGATGTCGCAATGACAGGCTTCAGACAACTGGCTAGTGCAGCAGTCTTACGAAGACAAGGGTGGCTCAAAGCAACATCCTTCCACCAAGAAATCCAAACTAAAGTCTTAGACATGCCATATGATCGTCAGCACCTATTCGGTGAGAAAATAGACGAGGCCCTACAGGCAATTAAAAAAGAAACAGACACGGCACGAACTCTAGGCAAGTTACAGTTCAAAAACCAGTCCTTTCGAGGGAACAGGGATAGAGGTCAGCCCTCTTATAGAGGGTCATATCAAGGAAAATCCTCATACTCCTATAATCAAGGCCGATCACAATACCAGCAATGGCAACAGCAGCAAGGTCGCCAGACCTCCCATGGGAAATCAAACTTCAGAAGAAGAAACCAGAGGAAACCAACAGGCGGACGCCAATGACAGTTTCCAACAGCCAGTCCCTCCACCATCTCATTCTTTCAAAATTGGAGGCAAACTCACACATTTCCTTCACAATTGGAAATCAATAACAACGGATCGGTGGGTGCTCCAATTAATCCAATACGGACACTCATTGGAATTCAGTTCAATCCCCCCCGATAACTCCTCCTCGCAAGATTCAAAACAGACACCTACGATTACTCCTTCAAGAGATTTCATCAATGTTGAAGAAAGGATTAATAGAGCTAGTCCCATCAGCTCAAAAAGGAAAGGGATTTTACTCCCGCTTCTTTCTAATACAACAGAAAAGGAAGAAATGGAGGCCCATACTAGATCTCAGGGCACTCAATACATTCTTGAAGAGCCAATCATTTCGGATGGTGACCATTCAGGAAATCTTGGGATCTCTAGAGGAAGGAGACTTTATGACGTCTTTAGACCTGCAAGACGCATATTATCACATCCCAATACACAGGCGCCACAAAAAATTCCTAAGATTTGCTGTAGCAGGTCAGCACTACCAATTCTGTGTCCTCCCATCCGGCCTCAAATCGGCACCTCGCGTTTTCACAAAGTGCCTCTCTTCAATGTCAGCTTTCCTACGTCAACAGGGACACCAGGTTTTCCCCTACCTGGACGACTGGCTAGTGAAGGCACCTTTGATGGCAGGCGCACAAATGTCTTCCAACGCCTGTCTCAATATTTTCAAAAAACTGGGCCTGACACTCAATCTCGAGAAGTCAATCTTACAGCCCTCCAGAGTTCTAACTTTTCTAGGGGTAACTCTAAATACGACATCCTCAACAGCATTCCCATCGCAGGAAAGGAAACACAAAATAATTACTATGGCCACCGCAGTGACTTCAAGGAACACCATCCGAGTCCGTACTTTCAAATCCCTCCTGGGGATGATGTCCTCGTGTATACTACTTATTCCTCACTGTCGGCTCAGAATGCGCCCCCTCCAAGAGGCCTTGACCAAGCAGTGGACTCAGTGTACAGACTCTTTCGAGGATCACTTAGTGATTACTCCACAAATCACCACATCCACAAACCTATTGCAAGGACTAACGTTCCTGCTGCCTCCAACTCCACATGTCATAACTACAGATGCCTCTCTAGAAGGATGGGGAGCAGTCCTTCAAGAATTACAAATCGGTGGCAAGTGGACAGACCAAGAGAGGAAACTCCACATCAATCTTCTAGAACTGAGAGCAGTTTTCCTATCTCTCCAGGCCTTCCTCCCTCGCATCAAAGAGTCAGCAGTGCTTGTAAGAACGGACAACACAACAACAATGCACTACTTGAACAAGCAGGGAGGGACACGTTCGCTGACACTATCTCGCGAATCGCAAAAAAATTGGAACTGGCTAGTACTCCACAATATCAAGCTAACAGCAGAGTATGTCCCAGGCAAGGACAACGTCATAGCGGACGCTTTGAGCAGACAGAGGTCTCAGTCACACGAATGGGAACTCAACCAAAAAGTTCTAAACAACATTTTCTCGAAATGGGGGAGACCGCAGATCGATCTCTTCGCCACCAGGGAGAACGCCAAATGCCAAAACTTCGCAAGCTGGCATCCCCAATCGCTGTCATTAGGAAATGCATTTTCCATCGCCTGGCGCAACGTGTTTGCGTACGCATTTCCGCCATTTCCCCTGATAACAAGAGTCATTCGGAAAATGAAAACGGAACACTGCACACTGATTCTCATTGCCCCGTTCTGGCCGAGGCAGCATTGGCTCACGGACCTTCGTCGCCTCTCAGTCCAACCATCAATCCATCTGGGCCAACATCCATCCCTACTCACGATGTCCAAAGGCCAAGTACTCCACCGAATCTGAAATCTCTCAGATTATCGGCATGGCTCCTGAGTACAGAGAATTCTACCAGCTAAACATTCCACAGGAGTGCAAGAATGTCCTAGCAAAGGCAAGAGCAGACAGCACAAACAAAACGTATTCCTTAAAATGGAAACTCTTTTGCGTTTGGTGTATGGACAAAGATCTCCATCCCCTTCAGATCACTCCGGAGCAGATCCTACCATATTTATTACAACTGGCACAATCGGGACTTGCCCATGCCTCTATCAGAGTTCATCTGGCAGCCATCTCCCGCTTTACACAAACTTCAAAAGGACCATCTCTCTGGTCCCACAGATTAGTTAAGCAATTCCTTAAAGGACTCTACAGATCCTTTCCTCGGCCACGCAGAGTTCCACCAACATGGCACCTTAATGTGGTACTCAACCAATTAATGAAACATCCATTTGAACCCATCCATAGGGCTGATATCAAATACATTTCATGGAAAACAGCCCTACTTTTAGCTCTGACCTCAGCAAGAAGGGTCAGCGAGCTACAAGCTCTTTCCATTCAAGATCCCTTCATGCAGTTCAGGGAAGATAGAGTGATTTTAAGGACTAATCCTCGCTTCATTCCTAAGATCCCTTCGAACTTCCACTTAAATGAACCACTAGTCCTGCGATCATTCTTCCCAAATCCTAGTACTGCAGCTGAACGATCCCTTCACTCTTTTGACCTAAAGAGATGTCTTAAATTTTACCTGGACAAAACATAACATTTCAGGAAAACGAACCAGCTTTTCATCGCCTTCAGCAGACCAAGAAAATGCATGCCACTTTCCAAACAAAGCATTTCACGATGGATATCCTCTGCAATTGCCTTTTGCCATGACAAAGCCGGACGACCGTTACACTCCAAAGTCCGAGCTCATTCCACAAGAGCTGTGTCCACATCGGCAGCACTATTTGCAGGGCAGCGACCTGGAATTCGCCGCACACATTTACCAGGCATTACTGCCTGGATACGGAACTGATGCAGGATGCAGCTGTAGGCCAGGCTGTACTTCGCCATCTATTCCAGTGAGATGAGCCTTCCTCCTTCCCACCATCCTTTGTTGGTATGCACATTTACTTCTTTATTCTGTTTACTTGTTGATGGTTGTTAGTCGTATGATATGTATTATCTCAGACTGCTTATACTGTCTCATCACAAATGTGCATAATGTATTGCTCGCTACTCTGATTCAGGCATGTGAATCTATGAAAGACACCCATAATACTGGATAAGAAATACGTTACTTACCTGTAACTGCAGTTATCCAGTATTGGTGTCTTTCATAGATTCACATGCAACCCTCCCACCTCCCCAGGAAGGTCTCACCTCTCTTTCTATCATATATTACGCCTACCTAGCTTGGTGCGTACGAAAATCTGAGAGACTGAGGCTCCTGGCAGGAAGGTTCTAGAGGGAGGTGGTAGCTGATTGGCTACCTTCTAGAGTTTGGTCCTTTTTACAAAAGGACATTGGTAGGCTACTAAGGCAAGGCCCTTAGGCCTATTTTTCTCTATGTATGTCTATAGGACATTACTTTTATATGTACCGGGCACTCCCATCTCGACGACGGGGAATGATTCAGGCATGTGAATCTATGAAAGACACCAATACTGGATAACTGCAGTTACAGGTAAGTAACGCATTTCTTCAGCAGATTTAAAACAAGGTAGTCCTGCAAGCACAGACAACATGACCGACAAGTTCTCCCTTCAAAAGCAAGGAGGCACGCTCTTCCCTCAGCTGTTGGCCCTTGGTCAGCGAATCTGGTGCTAAGCCATCCATCGCCAAGTTTATTTCCTGGCACAGTATCTTCTGGGAGCGGATGATGACTTTGCAGACCAACTGCGGTACAATTGTTGGTTTTTTTTTTTAAACATTTTATTTTTCAACTGCGGTACAAAAGGGGGTGGTTATGGACGGAGCATCTGAATCAATAAAACACTCACACCCAGTCAAAAGATCTGGGTTTAATCCATCGCCTTTATTTAGCCCACTCTGCCACCCCAGTTCAGACATGGCTATATGCAAATCAGTCTGACCCTGTGCCTCATGGGAACAGTCCAGCCCGAACTGCCAAGCCATGTCTTCCCTGGACCGGAAACAAGCTTCCGAGGACCGGTTTCTGGCATTCCAGCCGTCTTCAGCCCGGCTTGCTTGAATCCAGTGGCAAAGTGAGCAAGGGACTCACGTCTGAACATACCCTGCCACACTTATGGCGGCCAAAAGCAGTACAAAAGGGGGTGGTGATGGACGGAGCATCTGAATCAATCAAACACTCACACCCAGTCAAAAGATCTGGGTTTAATCCATCGCCGTTCTTTAGCCCACTCTGCCACCCCAGTTCAGACATGGCTATATGCAAATCAGTTTGACCCTGTGCCTCATGGGAACAGTCAAGCCCGAACTGCCAAGCCATGTCTTCCCTGTTCCGGAAACAAGCTTCCGAGGACCGGTTTCTGGCATTCCAGCCGTCTTCAGCCCGGCTTGCCTGAATCGGAAGCTTGTTTCCGGTCCAGGGAAGACATGACTTGGCAGTGCAGGCTGGACTATTCCATGAGGCACAGGGTCAGACTGATTTGCATATAGCCATGTCTGAACTGGGGTGGCAGAGTGGGCTAAAGAACGGTGATGGATTAAACCCAGATCTCTTAACTGGGTGTGAGTGTTTGATTGATTCAGATGCTCCGTCCATCACCACCCCCTTTTGTTCCGCTTTTTGCAGACCAACTGAGCAGGACTTTCTAACAAGTTCATGAGTGGGAACTCCTCCCTCAAGCCCTAATACCTTAATTTCAGAGGTGAGCCCCAAACAGACCTTTTTGCCATACATGAAAACGGACAATGCCCAATCTTCGCTTACAGGTTATCACATTCTGAGTTCATGAGCAGTGATCTGTGAATGAATTGAACTTTGCATACGCTTTTCCTCCTCACCCACTGATTCCTTACATGGTCAGGATGTCCATGCAAACATCCGTCACCCTCATATGGTGACAGAAACATGGGTCAGACAACCATGGTTCTCAACCTTTCTAGAAATGTCCATCGCCCCCCACCAGGCTGCTCCTTATCACACAAAACCACAGGAAAGTCACCCGGACTCCAGACATCTCAACCTGACTATTTGGCTCCTGTGTTCCTAGAGTTTGGTTACCTTGAACTACCTCAAAAGTGCGTGACATACTCTGGGAAGCCAGTAGGCTCACTACACGCACTTGCTATGCTGCTAAGTGGAAGTGCTTTGTACACTAGTGCACACTAAAACACATAACCCTCTTACGCCTATCGTGAAAGACATTATCTGTTACCCTCTACATTTACAAAAGTCAGGGTTAGTTTACACATCAATCTGGTTACTTTTATCTGCTATTGCTGCATATATTTGCAAAACAGGAAAAACTCTTCCCTCTTCAAAATTCCTGTAGTTAAAGCTTTTATGGTGGGCCTTAAGCATCTCATCCCACCAAGGTTACCTCTAATCACAATCTGGAATCTCAATGTTGTCCTCACCAGACTTACGGGGCCTTTCCTTTGAGCCTCTACATTCATGCCCCTTGCAGTTTCTCTCTTGAATGGTTGCCTTCCTGGTAGCTTTAACAACTTTGAGACCGATTACTGAACTACAGATCCTTACATTGCAGGAACCTTTCTTCCAGGCACATCAGGCCAGAGTATTCCTTAGAACTAATGCAACATTCCTACCCAAGGTGGCCTCCTCATTTCACCTTAATCAGACCATTGAGCTCCCAGTCTTCTTTCTACGTCCAGACTCAGTAGCTGAAAGGGCACTTTGTAGATTTTCTCTCTAGCATGCTCGTATGTACTACATTGATGGAACCAAATCATTTTGTAAAACACAACTGTTTTTGACCTTCACATAGCCCCATAAAGGTCATGCCATTTCTAAACCAAGGATTGCCAAGTGCTTTCTTAAATGCTTCGCTAAACAAACCCTACCTTCCCACCCCAAGCCAAATTCCACCCGCAAACAGGGTGCTACTATGGTCTTTCTATTGGATATACCCATAAAAGATATTTGTAAAGCTGCCACATGGTTCAATCCATACCCTTTCACAAAGCATTGTTGTGTGGATATTCTCTCTAAGCAGCAAGCTAGAGTTGGCCAGACTGTCGTCTGGACTCTTGTTTCAATCATCGGCACCATCCACTGACTAGCCACGGCTTAGGGGAGCACTGCTTTACAGTCGATGCAGAGCTTGCGTATCTACAGCGCACATGCTACAAACTGATTTTGTTACTTACCTTGTAAGTACCGGTTTGTTGCATGTAGTGCTGCAAATTTGCCTGCTCCCACTCTCCTCCACGGAAGCCATTGTTTGTTACAGGTTATCATTTACTTAATATGCATGGACACTATTCTTTTCTTCTCATTACTCCATTCCTTTTCTCTCCGTTGGGCAAAAAATTATCTAAAAATGGAGTCTGTGCACCTGCGCATCTGCCACCAGAGGATGAATCACAGACCTGGTAACTCGAAAGGCTTTTTCAAAGAAGTACAATTAATATTCAGAGCCCAATACTAGATGCTAATAGTATGCAGAGCATGTGAATCTACAGCACTACGTGCAACAAACAAATACCTTCAGGGTAATAACATGATCCTCCCAAGAATCATCTAGTGCCTAGAGCACATACCACTCACATAAAGCAAACCACTTTGGCCTTCCTATGAAACATGGCACTCATGGACATCTGCAAAGCTTTCACAAAACATCACTGTGTGGTTATTAATGCCTGTCAAAAAACACAGGTTCTTCAGGTTATTTCAAACATTTTACTTATCTGGTCGCAAGCCATCCCTTATTGCGAGTGTACTGCTTTTTAGTCTGTGCAAGGTCTGTGATCTATCACTACAGTTTCCGTAAACTGAATTTTTTATGTACCATGTAACTATCTGTAACTGGTACTTATGTTGATTAACCTGCGCCCATCCTTCCGGATACGAACAAATGCTGCAGCTGCTTTAGGTCACCCATAGAACGGTTTCCTTCACAATGCTCAAGCATGCATTTCCTGTTCTGCTTCAATTCACTCCACTTACTTTCACTGACCTGTTTGGAAGGGTTTCGCACCACAACCTGTTTTTCTCTTGCAATGGATTTGTTGCATTGCTAAGTAATTTGGTCACTCCCAGCAGATTTCCCTTGGTCCACAGTCCACAGTCCATAGGTTTACCACTTTTGTCATCTGGAGCAGGGAAAATGGTCTGGTGTTACTTGAAATGTTTCCATAACTTCATCTACTTTGGGAACAGACAACAACTGCAATGCACGACAAATGCTTTTTCTTTTTTTACTCTTTTCACCCTGTCCCCTAAGGCAGCTCACGCACACACAGTAAGTAAATGAGTAATATTAGAGGCTTTTGTTAGATTAGTAACCAAACTAGTGTATAACACATGCAGAAGCAAATATCACAGTTCTTGTAGCAGGCCAGAATAAGCTGGATGCAATTAATGTGAAAAGTTGTAGCATTTTGTTTGTAAAATGTGTTGCAGTACTCCTGCCATTTATTGTTTGACTTGGACATTTACAATTTGTTTTCTTTCAAAAAAGTTTTAAGTCTTGAGGAATACGGTGACTCCACCTTTTAGTTGACAGTGTCCATGGAGACGAATTTCATATCAAATGGCTTTTTTTGCCTTTGGTTTCTGACCTGTACTGAGGGGACTCGGACTTGACGACTTATCTCGCTTTCCTTTTGGTTGTTTCAACTTCGGTAGAAAGACCTCTATGTGCCTACTTTTCAGAATGTTGGTTCCCGAACACCAACCTATCATTTGCACTTAACCGACAGGGCCTCGGGCCCGTCTCGGACTGTCTGCTACTCTTCTAGAGGACTGCTCTGTGGGAATGTAGGTAGAGTGATGGAAATGACGCCTTTCCACTATTGTCCTTAGTACCACAAGAAATTCCTATGGCACGACCACCAAGAGGTGTGTAATCTATTTTTTTTTTTTATTTTTTTTTTTTTGAAAACCTTTATTAGTGCATCCAGAAAAGTACAAATAGTGGCCTACAACCCTCAGGCCGGCCACAAATACTATTGAGCACTGGTGCATGCAATACAGTGACGCGACAGCACAGCAATATCAATTAGCAAGCAGTCAGCAGTTACACTGTAGATCACATGCTGTCGCGTCTCAGGAGCAATGAAGGTTAATTTTAAAGTTTTCATAGCAATTAGTAATGTCCAACTATTCCGGTTCAGTAAAAATAGAATATAAACGAAAGAAAGAACAGGGTCCATGTAGACGTGAGATAGCGGTATCGACAGAGGCATACACATCCCAGCAACTCAAAGGACAAACCCCACCAGGCGGCATGGCGGCCAGGATGTATGCAACAAGGATATTAGACCCAAGGCCCTAACAGTATCCGCCGCCACCCGCCCGCCAATGACATCAACATGGACTCAAGATAAAAGAAAGAAGAAATAAATTAAAAAGAAAAAACAAGGCACCATAGGAACAAAAAAGAAACAAAATACCCATCCCTCAACCCCCACCCTACACGCATGCGAAGGCTACGGCCTACCCCCCCAGCCCTCCCAGCAGCGCGTCTGTCGCCCCATAAACCCGAAATATAGAATAGAGAGTAAGAGAAAGAAGAAAGGAAAAGATATAATGACACCTTTGATATAGGGAGCAAGAAAAGAGAAGTCTAATCTAAAACTCCCATGAGATACCTAACCCCGGAGGAGGGCCACAATTTCTGAGCCCCGGATTCCACCACCCGCACAAGACCTACAACACATCAATTTTGTCAGAGCGATTACAAAAGTCATTCCCTCTAATGAGGAGGAATATCCCAACGAGAGCCCCTGCGTGTATCCAAATAGCGTCCCGCCCCGAGTCCCCCCCCAGCCGAACAGAGACAAATTAAAGACCACCACCAATAACAGTTATCCTCGGACCCCGAGCCTGCAAATACATCCATCACATTAGGAAGGGACAAGAATCAGAGACATCAAGTGCAACCCAAATGAAAGGGAACATGCCAAGCAATAGCAGTTACAGTCCGAAAAAGGGATTACACTTCTGTATCAACACCAATATAGCAGCAAGTGTTCCAGTCCGGGTCACAGCCAGTCGAGCAAGCAAAGTCAGCGAGAAAGACAATTTCAGCCCTGGCCTGAGCGTTGAAACCCTCCCAAGCGTGGTCGTCGCTGCGAGTTCACCGCAGGCAGAACAAAGGAGCAAGATGGCCGCTCTCGGCACAGAAGAAGTAGGGGGAGGGGAAGTGAGTGTTCCCAGACACCGACCACCATCATGCCCAAGATGACGAGCGATTTCTCCATAGCAGAATAGCACGCACTCCAGCAATGTAGAAAAGGCCATGTCAGTACTTGCTGAGGCGAAATCTCAGGGTGCGGAGTGAAAGGAGACTTTGTAACTATAGCTTCGTCCATAAGGGAGCACTCGACACTGTAGCCAGGGACAGAGCGCTCCACAGCATTCTCATGTTGCAACACTGTATCCACCGCGGGAGGAATGAGAGGCAACAGGGGGACAGCCAGCCGCAGTCGTTCCCTTTGAGATACAGCTCCTTCAACCTTGCGCTCCAGCTCTCGGGTGTTCCGTCTCCATATCGCCCTTAGGTCTGCGAGGGCTATCAGGATGTCGCCATAGTGCAAATCCTTCCCCAGCATCGGCCGGTTAGCACTGTGCAGCGACGCCACCGGAGCATCTGCTAGCTCGAGAGTAGGCAGGGCAGCAAGCACTGGGGGTATAGGAACATCCGCTTCCTCGGTACGGCAGGCAGGCACCATCACCACCCCATCAGTCAACCCACAACGGAGGGGGGGGGGGGCCGACTCCATAGCTAGTAGAAACAGCAGTTAGAGCCACCAAAGGAGACACGGCTCGTATTCCAGAGGTTGCACGGTATGAAGGCCCCCTCGATCCCTGCCGATGCGGGTGGTACGCGGTGGAGGAGGCGCTCCAAAATGGAGGCTGCTCAGATTGTTGGCCGCACGACAAAGAAAGTGTCGCCTGCACGACCCCAGCCTCGCACGCACCCACTCCGTCACTGAAGGTAGTTTCGCCAGTCTGCCTACCTCTGTAGTCAGTCGCGGTCCATGAAACGCCGGCCCCGTCACAGCCGAGCACGACCAGCGGCGTCCGGCAGCGGCGATCGGGGCAGAGTCCGGGGGCAGGGTCGGGAGTCGGCAAACGTTGCAAATCCGCAACCAAAACAGCCGGCGGGGATCTCGGAAGGACGCGGTTAGCATGTACGCACTTGTGGCTCCATTTGCACACGTTGCAGGCAAGAAGATTAATCAGGATTTCTTAAAACAACAAGCGGATTGCGGAGCCGGGAGCTCACACGTCCGGTCCGTCCGCCATCTTGGCTCCTCCTCCGAGGTGTGTAATCTTGGCCTTTTTCCTGACCATGACCACACAATGTGCGAGGCCTGCCGCACCTTCTGGTCTAAGAAAACTCTTTGATGTTGATGGGAGAGACTGTGGGCCCCCCAGTGTATGCAGCAGCTGGCCTCAGATGACACACATAATAACTTCAGGGTACATCCCTTGCCTGACACTGGGTGGGAAGAATCCGGCCCATCAGGCATTCCGCCCCACTATCTGTCACCCAGTCCAGAGGGGGCCTTCTCTTCCGACTCTGACCCAGAGGAAGAGGCTCCCACCACAGTCATGCTTTTCAGACCCCAGATGAAGATCTCAGCCAGAACGGTCAGTATGATCGGCATCTAAACTCACCCACACAACCTCTAAGGCAAGGCACCGCCATTGAGGTGGTCGGGCATGGGGTCCTCCTACTAAGGCGCTGCATTCTGGGCCTCCACCTTCGGGCTTGGTCAGCATTGACCTAAGACTTCGTAGCCTTCAGCACTCCTACTCTTGGGTGCTGATTTCTCAATTGTCGAGCCTGAAGGTTCTCCAAAAGCCTCGAGGGCCCCATCAGTGCTGGCGCTGAAACCAGTCCTGCTCCTAAGGAGACGTTGGCACTGAAACCACCATCTGATCTGAAGACTCCATCTGCCCCAATAACACACGTGGCGTCAACAACGCTTTCCATTGCGGACTTCGATGAGGTGAGGCAATCATCCTAGCGACTTTAGGATGAGTTGGATGCAAGGCAGATGTGCCTGTTTATAAATCATCAGATCAGGAAGATCTCCACCATGCTGCCTCTCGGGCGTACAGAAATCTTGCCTCCTAAAAGGAAATTGACTTTTGAGGAGTCCTACTAACCCATATTCGATCCTGTCCGAAGGCCAGTGGGATAACTACAGTGCTGATCCCCGGGAGATCCTAACCTGGATCATTATCCAATTAGGGTATTACCCCAGGCAACACCACCGCATATCATGAGGTGGTACAGTGAGGCTACATATCCCAAGGTGGACATGCATGCCTTCCATGAGGAAGATAACTTCTCGTGGGCACATTGCCCAAGTTCCAAAGAACAGTCCAGATCCACCCATTGTTGAAGGGTATGCTGAAGTCCACCACATACACCTTCAATGAACTGGGTGGAGGAAAAAATATAAACCCTCCCCCAATGATCCATCAGGGGTCACGTCCCTGGGGATTCCCTGGCTGTGCTCACTGCTCACAAGTGCCAATGCTCTAGCCACTGGCAATGCTCCCCTGCCCAATAAAGAGAGCAAGAAGGTAGATCCTACTGAGAAGAGGGTTGCAGTGGGTGCTGCTCCAAATTGAAGGATTGCTAATTTAGTCAGCCTGATTCTCGGATATGATTGAGCGCATTGGGACGAAATGGAGGAGCTCATCCAGCATCTCCCAGAAGCATATAAGAAGAGGAATGAGGAGTAGGTGGCAGAAGGAAAGACCAACTGCTATGCCCTAAAGGAGGCTGACACCGCATCTAAAGGGGTTAATACCAGCGTCCTGATTAGATGCCATTCATGGCTCCTTATCTCGGTTTTAGCCCCGAAGTGCAACACCATTTGCTGAACCTAGCCTGCTCAGCCTACCGGGTGACCAATGCTGGAAAATAATTTTAAAAAGGACTCTGAGCCATGGGCGTCCTTGTTATGTGCATTTGTAGAGCTCAGTCGTACCCGAAAGGGTATCCTGGCGTTGTGTAGGGGTGGGAGCATAGCTCTGCAGGCTAGTTGAAGAGCCAGATCTTCAGCTTATTCCTGGATTCAGAAAGTGAGGTGGAGGCTCTGCTGTGGAGTGGACGGCCATTCCACGCTTTAGGAGCGATGAAGGAGAAAGTTCGACCTCCAGTTCTGTTCCTGTGTAGGTGTGGGGTGGTTGCGAGCAGGAGCCCAGCTATGCTAGCGGAGCTCCCTTTTGGGTGTTGTGATGTAGGTCCTGCGTGAGAGATTAAAGATGAGTCTCACCACTGCATTCTGGATGGTTTTAGTGGTCTGATGAGATGTTTGATCATCCTGGTGTAGAGAGAGATTCAATAGTCCAGCCTGCTGATGATGAGGGAGTGGGTGACAACTCTTTGAGGATTGTTAAAGAGCCATTTAAAACATTTTCTCATCATCTTCAGGGTGAGTAATCAGATGAGACGATGGTGTCGAACCTGAGCTGGCATTTTCAGCTTGTTGTCATTGGCGATTCAGAAGTTTCTGGGATGTGCTTTGGGGGGTGGGAGTGCGTCCGTGGTCGGCAGGCCACCAGGTGGAGTCCCACAAAGATGTTTTATTTCTTAAGATCACTACCTCTGTCTTGTTAGTGTTAAAGTTTGAGATAGTTGGACTTCACCCAGGCAGCTATTCAGACATGTAGGTAGTGAACTTGTCCCTCCTGTTAGGTGGTTTGTCCAAGAGGTACAATTTGAGTTGCGTGTCGTCGGCATAGGAGAGGTGCAGATGATGTTGGCCCAAAGGGTCGTGTAGGCGTTTTAAGTTCTCGGGCTTCTGAGAAGTACGACACCAGGTTGGCAGTGTGTTCTTCCTGTCAGGAAATAGCAGATACAGCGGTGGCTGGACTTTTCATGCCAATCTCATGTCATTGACTTCTGAGGGTGCGGTGTGATATTGTTTCAAAGGCTGCCAAGAGGTATATTAGGATGAGGGCTGCAATTTCTCTTTTATCCGGGATCATTTGGATGTCATTTTGTTGATGCGAAAAGAGCTGTTTTTGTGCTGTGATTGGGTCCGAATTGCGTAAAGTCGAAGAGCTGGTGGTTGACTTGATGTTTAGTTAGGCTTCCTATCATTGTTTTCGCAAGGATCTTTGCCAAGTAAGGTAGGAGGGACGTAGATTATTAGTTTGTAACTGTGGCAGGGTCTGCTGAGGATTTCTTCAGTAGAGCTGTGACGTGTTTCCAACTACTAAGAAGGTTTCTTTGTCAATGGAGGCGTTGAGGATGCTAGTGAGTACTTCAGTGTTGTGGATGGCTCCTTTGTTGAAGGCGTGGTGGATCTGAAGGGGCTCCGGAGGGGGTGGACTTCATTGTAGCCTGCAGTCTCTTCTATGGCGATACTAACAAAAAATTGGGCTACCCAATAGACCCTTGGAGGCTTGGGTAAATCAATCTTCTATGGTGATGGCGGTTCATGCGTTCAGGGTCCATTGTTCTGTAGATACCAGAAGGCTTCCTGTAAGGTAGATGGGGTACTAAACAAAAGGTAACATAACAGTAGTAAGGGCTATATGGGCTGCACCAGTAAAGAATTCCTCAAAATCTGATATACCACAAAGGTGCTCCCACTTGACTTGACCCCACTACTGAGTGGTCAAATTTCAGAGAAAACGAATTTCTTTTCTAATAACAAAGATAGTATCAAGGACCACATGAATATCTAAAGCAATTCAAATGTCAAGTACAAAAGCAATAAAATCTTTTAAATCATGGCATTAATGAAACATATGTAGACGGGAGTCTTGATAGTTCTTAAATACAGTTATTTTGTTTTTATTTTCACAATTAGAAGAATGAATACATGCATCAGCCGTAGACGACTGCCAAGAAGACTGAGGATATTTGTTCAGGAGACCTTACCTTCTTTACGCTACTTGGAATCCCAGCGATTATATATTAATTAAGAAGGATTTTTTCTGCATCTATTTATCAATAAAGAAACACTCCATTCTTTGAAATTCTTATCTCAACCGAAGAACAGAGGCTTTAATTTGGGTGATTGATAGCACGCTAAGGGGATTCACAACCAGAAATATAACTATTCTCCATCGGAAGGCCTGCTCCATTGGTATTGATACCACGTCATATTTTAACCCTGATGAAGTCCTTTTATGGACAAAACGCGTTGGCTGGGCTGATGCATGTATTCATTCTTCTAATTATGAAAATAAAAGCAACATAACTGAATTCAAGAACTATCAAGACTCCCATCTACATATGTTTCATTAATTCCATGATTTAAAAGATTATATTGTACTTGACATTTGAATTGCTTTAGATATTAGTGTGCTCCTTGATACTATCTTTGCAGGTAGGTGGGGTTCTGTTGGGGGGTGCGTGGGGGGAGTTATCATAAATGTACGTTGAACTTGCTGCTGAAGAAGTCTGAGAGATTGCTGCAGAAGTCTCGCGAGGGTGTGATTTTGGCTGTGGGTGCAGGGAATTGTCTAATAGACAAACTTTTTTTTTTGCTGTGGGTGCTGGCTTTTATGCTGTCTGCAAGGGCTGGTTGCTTGGTGATCTGGATTTCCTGCTGGTAGCATCTCCGGCAGATTTAAAGTTGTCCTTTTCCATTATGTTTTTGCTCAGTCTCTAATTGTGTTCCAGTTGCTTGCTAGGTCTTTGTTAACCTGAGTTCCTCTGTATACCAGCTGACTCGTGTTCTCATTCTAATTATTTTGACGTGTTTGAGGTGGACCAGAGTGTCAGTGCAGGTTATGATCCAGACAAGTTCTTAATGTTTTCTGTTACGTTACATATGCCTTTGCTTTAAAAAACATACTGTATTGTACATAGAAATATGAATATATGTGCAAGAGACACTAAACAACAACTGTTTTGTTGACAAGACATTATCCACCGCATGAGCAACAATCCCCTTGTTTAGAGGTAATAACATTTACAGATTCTTCATTCTCATGATGGAAGCATCTACATTCAAATACATAACCAATCCAAGTCAATATTTCAGCACTTTCAACCTCATCAATATAGATACAAACATTTCTTGCAACATCAGTAGAACTAATTCTAGCTACCATACTACCTGAGTTGTTGCCGATTACAGTGCTACCTCAGCTGCTACAGCATAGTGTCAAGATTAGAGAGAAGAATGGGAGCTCCTCATGCCAGCTTCACATCTACTCCCTCCCAGAAGACTTTGAGAAGCTTTAGGATTGAGCGCATTTATCTATGCTGGTATCTGGAGGATGATTTTACCTACTACACACTGTGGTGTAATCTTGCAAACACCATTAATGCAGGTTCTGTCTGAATTGCTACTGTCTCCTTGGGCAGATTGAACTCATCTTTACCTATAAGCCCAGCACTGCCTAAGATCAGTTGCCCCTTGGGTGCTGCTGGTTCAGCGAAACGGAAAGAAAAAAAATATTGATGTGCCTACAGAATCTAAAGAGGCACAAGGAGAGCTAAGTGTTGTATTGGGAAGATTATCTTCAGGGCGGATAGTAACAAAACAAATGGCATGATGATGTAGTTCCAGAAGACTGCTCAAAATCTTGGACATTTCAAAAAGGGAAGGAAAACGAGGGATACCATCACCTATTTCGATTTACTTTCAGAAATTGTTTCAATTTTTTTTAACCTATGATTTTTAACGAGAAACCGTGGTTGCTCCAAGAACAGCCATGACACTTGGTTAATTCTACTCCCGGGTGCCATAAGAGGGCACCTGCTTTTAAAACACCAGCCACTTATACAACATAGACATCTCTTCGGACAGCAGAGTCCTGATTCAGTCACATTTGCTGCAGCCGAATGCTATTCTAGAAACCTCATTGTTGTGCACCACCCCGAACTTCGGGATGGTAGAGGATTGGATGCCTAATGCCAACTTCAAAGCAGCAGTCCATCTCAATTTAATCCTGAGGCACAAGAACATGTCTAGCAAAATTTGAGGCAGCTGCCCTTGATCTTTGCAGAGAACAACCAGGCTCAGGAGGTGGCGCCCAGAGGTAGATTCTGGGTATACATTTCCAAGAGTTTAAGACTGAAACTCAGTTCATCGATATCTCTCCAGACTCTTGGATTTAATCCTCTTGTGGCTCCAGAACCAAATTTCAAGCTCACTACTGCGGCGATTACCAGTATATGCAGCATTTGTCGCATATATTCTAATCACACAGGCTGACTGCAGAGAACATCTTGTACCCATTAACATTCTAGATGCTGTGGGCACTTACATTCTGTCCACAATATAGCCAAAAGGATCGAAGTCAATATTTTGTGCAACACCATCTTTGCTGAGTAGTTTTGAAAGTGGTGCAGGATGTCAAGGAGAGTCAATGGAGTTCCATTGGGATGGGTGATGCGATCATATTCCTTCAGGCCCTGGATGAGACCTGCTGCAGCATGCAGGATACCCTTAAAGGGGTGCCAGTGTTAAGTGTGGGAGGCCACGTTGCAGGGTTTTACCACCATGTGAAAGTTGCAGGGCTTGAATAGCTGTTCTGGAGTCGCTTTCTAAAAGAAGAAACAGTATCACTTTGTCACTTTTCTTTTTCTGCAGTACTGTAAAACAACTAAAAGCTGGAGCCCTTTTCTGATTTATGGTAGCCTATCAAATGCTTCAGGAAGCACCCCTGCTGTTTAGTAGCACCCGCCCCCAATGTCATTTGACTGCTGAAGGACAAATATATGACCACCATGCACCTACCCTGTGCCTGTTTTCGCACCACAGATGTCCAGTCCCCCACTAAAACCCATATTTCATTGTTATAATTCAGGGTTCTGCCTTTCAAGTGTTTATCAACCAGTGGCTGCCTAGGAGGCACAAAAAACTCTTTCTACACCTTGACAACTACTTTCCGAAGCTGCATTTGCTAACAGTCCGGTTTATGAAGGAGAACTTGTGGCCTGTTTGCTTACACAAAGCTTACTTAGGGCTGCTGTTGTCCTGCCTCGATCTATCCTGCCACCTTGATATCTGACTGATCCTGCAAAAACTGGACAATGGAGGGAGCTAGACCTCACATGGAAACACAAGTTACACGTTATCTTAAAAAATCGATGACACAACTTGTTTGTTGGCTCCTCTTTTACAGTGAATTTCATCATGGATTCAAGGCAAGATTCCAGTGTATAAAAAGAAGAAACTTCCTCAAATTGCAGAAAACACTCAAGAGAGAGAACTGTTAGAATCTTGCTTTATTTCAAGCATAGTCCACAAAGTGTTTTGATTACACAACCTTTTTCAATTGTACAAGCCCCACTTGCCCATACAGAATATGAACACATAACAGTTGAAAAGTAAGACATATGTTCGAGGCATGTGGGCTGCTGAATTCATATCTGTGCATAGATCGCCGCCTAGTGTTGAGTCCGGATGATTGCACATTGTTGTCCTGGAAGAGTCTTCGAAGTATCACGAGATAGGTGGCTCCTCCCCTGGACTACAGTGCGCATGGGCATCCACTCCATCATCAGATTGTTTTTTTCGGCCATTGGGTTCGGATGCATATTTGTTAACTCAAGTTCAGAATCGATAAAAAACTTTCCTTTTGGCCAAAAGGCCTTTAGTTATCGTCGGTATTGTCTTTGCGATGGGTGCCCAGTTCTTGTTCCAGCTCGGTTCACGAGCCGGACATCCAGAGGAGCCGTGTAGCTTTTCGGCACTGAAGGCCCGGTCGACGCCAGAGGCCTTATCGACGATCCATCATGGAACGGAGCCCGTTCAAGAGATGTCCCGTTTGCAACTCCAAGTATCCTCACATCGATGTCCACCCGGTGTGCAACAAGTGCCTGTCTCCGGATCACGATGAAGCCAGCTGTATGGCTTGTTCTCGGTTCCGCTCCAAGAAGACGATTCGACTTCGACGCACAGCGCGCAAGGAGGCCCAGTAGACGGCACCTGACCCGGTGAACATCTTCGATGCCGAGGAGGATGAGGGAGTCGAGCAGGAAGTTGAGAGAACCTGTCTGATCCTGTATCGGAGGTAGACTCCAGTTACGATGCAGATGTTGAAATGGTCGATAATGAAGACGTCGTCGACGAGGTAGGAGACGACGATGTGGCCTTTGGGGCCGCGGAAGATAGCTTGAGCGAGGAGCTAGGCCCAACCGTTGGTACGGGGGCTGAGACCAAAACACTCAATAAGGCTCAGGTCGAGGGATCGCCACACGGCCTTACCTGAGATCGTACACTTGGTTCTACAGCCTCGCCTCGAGGCCCGGCTACGGACATTTCTAACGAGCCATCGGTTGACCGATCGAAATCGAAACCGAAAGCATCAGTGTCTACACAACCGAAAGCACTGGACGCAAAATCGAAACCAAAAGTGCGTATTGCTTTGGTCGGCTCGAAGGCCTCTGTACTGTCGGCACCGACGAAGCAAAAGAGTGTTATCGACCCGGTGAGGTCGCTAAAGGGTGTCGAGCCAAAGACCGGGGCACCGAAGAAACTGGCCAAGGACGTCGACCCGAAGAAGTCGGCGCCAAAAGCTGTCGACACAGACAAGGGACTCGGAGCTCAGAAGGTTCTCGATCCTAAGCGTCGACCAGACAAGGCTACAAGCGGTACAGACCTCGAGTCCATACCTGGTGGTGGCTCGAAGGAACCCGTCGAGTCAACACAGCCGTCCGCCTCCTTTTCGAAGCAGGTGTCGGACTCGCTGAAACGCATTAAAGAGAAGGCTTCTACTGTCGGACCGAAGGCTACTCCACCACCGAAGCCGGTCAGTAAACCTCCAAAATCGTCGGCACCCATTCAGTTCACACTGCCGCCGAAAGTGGTACCTAAGGCCTTCGCCCCTAGGACGGCCGTCGAAGCGACCAAGAAGGTTTCCACGGAGCCGAAGCCTACAACTGCGGAGGTGGTCACCAAGCATCGACAGCCTCCGCTTGAAGATCAGTTGAGGCAATTCCTCAACACCAAGACGGGTAGACTTTCTATTTACAAGCGAAAGATCGCCCCTGAACAGCCAATGGAGTCATATAAAATTCCATTAAAAAAGAAGGATTCTGCTACATCACCTCTTATCGTTGTACCTATATCACCACATGGCCAAGACACTGCTCCTATCTCGCCCACATACTCAGATGTGGAAGCAGGGGATGGTGACGATGAGGAGTACAGTTATCCTATAGACACTGATCCTGAAGATCACACTGAACCCTGGGCAGACGCTGCTGACCCAGGAGATCCACAAACTGCCCCGGACAGTCATGTCTATGCTGTGAAAACCTCGCCTACTGAAGACACTGCGGCGTTTAATGCACTTATTGAAAGGGCTAGCAAAAATCATGATGTCCAGCTCCATGCTGACCCTATTGAAGAGGATTTTTTGTTTGACACCTTCTCAACCTCAGACAGAACTGTCAAGACTCTACCAATGCTGAAGGGTGTCCTAAAACATGCTGAAGACATTTTTAAGGAGACCACAAGGGCAAGGGTGATAAACCCCAGAATTGAGAAAAAATATAAACCAGCACCTGGGGACCCTACCTATATCAAGGGACAGTTGCCGTTGGACTCTCTGGTTGTTTCCAATGCCCGGAAGAGGGTGAACTCGCAAACAACGGGTGATGCTCCTCCCCCTGACAAAGAATCTAAAGTGCTAGAAGCATCAGGGAAAAGGGTGGCAGCTCAAGCGGCCAATATCTGGCGCATTTGCAACACTCAGGCACTCTTAGCCAGATATGACAGGGCTCATTACGATACACTTGAAACCCTGTTACAAAACTTGCCAGATGAATATAAGGAGGAAGCAGAGATGCTAATACAGGAAGAGAAGCTTATATCAAACGCATCTATAAAGTGTGCGCTGGACGCAGCAGACAACGCGGCCAGGGCAATTAACGCAAGTGTGATGTTACGGCGACATGCCTGGCTGAGAATCTCCGGTTTCAAGCCCGAGATACAAACCACCATACTAAATCAGCCTGTTAACCCTGATCACTTATTTGACCCAGAGGTGGACACCACCTTGGAAAAAATCAAAAAGGACACTGAGACTGCAAAGTCTATGGGGACTCTACAGTCGCAGCAGTTCAGGGGTGGTTCCTTTCGTCGCTCCAACAATAGAGGAGTTTCCAGAGGCCAGCTGTCCCAGCAGACACAATACAGTAAAGGAGGCACGCAGACCACCTACACCAAACATAGTAGAGGTGGCTATCGTGGAAACAGCACCAAGGACAGAGGTCGTGGCAACAACAGCTCCCGATCCTCCGCCACTAACATACAGTGACGCCTTGTCACTGCCCCCCGACCATACCTCACCGGTCGGGGGGAGGCTACAACAGTTCCTGCCAGTCTGGAAATCCATCACTACAGGCTGGTGGGATAGGAAGCTTATCCAGTACGGTTATTGTCTGGAGTTAACATCCACTCCACCCAACATACCCCCAAGACACCGTCCTATGTCCACAGAGCATTTGCAATTATTGCAGCAGGAGGTAGTCGTCATGCTGCAAAAAGGAGCCATAGAGCTCGTGCCTGTGGAAGAAAAAGGTACAGGGGTGTACTCGCTGTACTTCTTGATCCCAAAAAAGGACCGGTCCCTCAGACCCATTCTATCAGAACACTTTCACATGCTCACATTGCACCGGGTTCTACCGTTACTCAGTCAGGGAGATTTCCTAGCAACATTAGATCTGAAGGATGCATATTTCCATATTCCGCTACACCCGTCACACAGAAAATACCTCAAGTTCACCATTCAGAATCAGCATTATCAGTTCAAGGTCCTCCCTTTCGGAGTGACGACGGCACCCAGGGTGTTTACCAAGTGCCTGGCGACAGTGGCTGCACACCTACGGAGACAGAACGTTCATGTCCACCCTTATCAGGACGACTGGCTTATCCAGGCAAAGTCGGCCAAGCAGTGTGCCGCCCACATGTCCCACACCATTCACCTTCTTCACGATCTGGAGTTTTCACTGAATTATCCAAAGTCCCACCTTCAGCCCGCCCACGTACGGCAGTATCTGGGCGCGACAATAGATACTCTGGCAGCCAAAGCACAGCCAAATTCAGTGAGGGTCAACAGCATACAATTGCTGATACAACAATTCAAGCCACAACACTCGCTTCCGGCACGAGTGTTCATGCAGTTGATAGGCATGATGGCCTCCTGCATCTTCATAGTCCCGCACGCGAGACTACACATGCGTCCGCTTCAGGAGTGCTTAGCACGTCAGTGGAATCAGGCTCACGGACAGTTGAAAGACCTAGTGTTGGTGACCGGTCGTGCATACAACTCTCTGCATTGGTGGAATCCACAAAACCTTTGCAGGGCCCGACCGTTCCAGGAGCCTGTGCCACAGATTATTCTGACGACGGACGCATCTCTCCAGGGATGGGGAGCTCATGTACTCCACTATACAGTGCAGGGACTATGGACAGCGCAGCAGAGGAAGATGCACATCAACCTTCTAGAACTGATGGCTATCTTCAGGGCGATGAAAGCATTCAAAGTACATCTGTGCAACAAGGTTGTGTTGATCCGGACAGACAACATGACGGCCATGTACTACATACAAAAGCAGGGAGGTACACACTCTCCACAGTTTTCTCATATGGCTCAGAGCATGTGGAAGTGGGCCATTCAGAGGAACATCTTCCTCATGGCGGAACACCTCCCGGGCAAGGACAATCAGATGGCGGACCTGCTCAGCAGGTACAGCCACCAAATGCACGAGTGGAAGATACATCCATCAGTACTCCAGCCGTACGTCCAGCGGTGGGGTCATCCAGAGATAGACCTGTTCGCCACAAAGGAAAACGCCAAATGCCAAAGCTTCGCCGCCAAGTTCCCACAGTCACAGGGCAATGCAATATGGATGAACTGGTCAGGCATATTTGCGTACGCTTTTCCACCAGCACCTCTAATACCGCTGGTGGCACGCAAGCTGAAGCAACACTCGATGACACTCATCCTGGTTGCTCCGACGTGGGCACGCCAACCATGGTACACCACGTTTCTAGAACTATCCGTGGTACCGCATCAAAGGCTGCACCTCACACCCAGGCTTTTGACGCAGAGCCATGGCGCCATTCAGCATCCAGATCCGAAACAGCTCAACCTGGCGATCTGGCTCCTGAGGTCTTAGAATTTGGCTACCTCAACTTGCCTCCTGACTGTATGGATATCATAAGGGAGGCAAGAAAGCCCACCACCAGAGCATGTTATGCTGCAAAATGGAAGCGGTTTGTCATTTATTGTGCCGACCACAACATCAACCCGCTAGATGCATCTATTCACAACATCATTTATCTGTTACATCTATACAAATGCAATCTGGCCTATGCTTCTATTCGTATACATTTGTCCGCAATAGCAGCTTATCTATAAAACAGGCAGCATCTCTCGCTTTTCAGAGTGCCTGCCATTAAAGCCTTTCTGGAGGGACTCAAACGAGTTATTGCTCCCCGACACCCACCAGCTCCTGAATGGAACCTAAATGTGGTCCTCACCAGACTGATGGGTCCACCTTTTGAGCCTCTACACTCATGCGAGATTCAGTTCTTGACGTGGAAAGTGGCTTTCCAAATAGCAATCACATCGCTACGACAAGTTAGTGAACTTCAGGCACTAACTATCCAGGAGCCATTCATACAGATTCACTCCAACAGGGTGGTACTCCGCACTAACCCTAAGTTTCTGCCTAAAGTGGTTTCACAGTTCCATATCAATCAGACTATAGAACTGCCAGTGTTCTTCCAAAATCCTGAGTCAGTGGCAGAGAGAATGCTCCACACACTAGACGTCAAAAGAGCTCTAATGTACTACATAGATAGGACCAAAGATTTTCAGAAAACAAAACAACTGTTTGTTGCCTTTTCGCCACAACACAAAGTCAACCCCATTTCCAAAGCAGGTATAGCCAGGTGGATCGTTAAGTGCATTCAGATTTGCTATCAAAAGGCCAAGCGCACATTAACGGTTCCCCCAAGGGCCCACTCCACGCGAAAGTTGGGGGCCTCCATGGCTTTCCTTGGAAATATTCCTTTAGAAGACATATGTACAGCAGCCACATGGTCTACCACACACACATTTACAAAACACTACTGCGTAGATGTGCACTCCAAACAGCAGGCAGCTGTAGGGCAGGCTGTTCTAAAAACACTTTTTCAAATTGCTGCAGCTGGCACAGGCGGCCGCCGCTAATGGAGGGACTGCTATGTATTCTATGCACAGATATGAATTCAGCAGCCCACATGCCTCGAACCGAATATGCTACTTACCAGTATGCATCTGTTCTTGGCATGTAGGGCTGCTGACATTCATATCGCCCCCCTCCTCCCCGGCGCCTGTAGCGGCTGCAGCACTCAGAATTACTCTTAGAATGGACATCACTTACGGTGTTACACTCCATCTTTGCCACAATGGCAAAAACAATCTGAGGATGGAGTGGATGCCCATGCGCACTGTAGTCCAAAGGGAGGAGCCACCTATCTCGTGATACTTCAAAGACTCTTCCAGGACAACAATGTGCAATCATCCAGACCAAACACTAGGCGGCGATCTATGCACAGATATGAATGTCAGCAGCCCTACATGCCAAGAACAGATGCATACTGGTAAGTAGCATATTCGTTCATAGGCCACTTAACAGCCAGTTCAAAATTGATTCCACTGAAAAAGTAGACCATATATACCTTATCCACCAAGATCAAATCATAATAGTGGTCTGTAATATTTCATAGACCCATTCAATCATCCTGGCTGTTAATATTGCAGTTTGAGCTTCCATCTATCGTTCTATCTACATAAAAACATCAGTTCTATCGCAGGATGCTTAACTCCCCCATTCGCAACCTCAAAATAGGTCACCCATCAGGACAATCAGAAGATCAAAAAACAGCTGCCACAATTAGATCGCAGCCCGCTGAGAGTGGTGTTCTACCTGTGGAGCAAGACCAAGTGAATCTATTACGGACTCAGATGAACCACAGAGGTAAAGGCATCAAATACTGGTAATGTGAACGCAGAGAACAGTCCTTTCAATGACCGTTTGCTAGATGTGCTTATCTGTCATTTCTCCTGATCCTGATGGTGCCCAGGAAAAGGGAGAAATCATGCACCTCAAGTCACATAGGCCATGTTTGGGCAGTGGTCCTACTCCTGCCATGTACCAGTTTTCCCTTCACACTCTTGGTCTACCAGCTTTGGTGTCTCGGACAGAAAGACCTGTACAATCTATCCCAGATTGCCTCATTTGGAGGCATAAATCCTGAGCGGTTGAAAATGTAATACCTTGACTGCTGGAGGGTCCCTGCTAGTAGTTCCTGTCAACCATTAAACCTTTAAAATGAAGTGGAAACTTGTTTGCCACTCATGAAGGTAGACTTATATGCATCCTTTCTCTTTACAACCACATCCTCTGTTATTTCAACTACTATTGCATGTTAAGTCAGGTATCAAATGTGTTTACATCACCCCAGAATGAAGGTTTAGAAGCACCTACAACGCTGCATCACTTTGAACCGCTAAGCATTTACGAAGGGACTATTTTTCATTCAGTTAAGAAGCTCCATATTCCTTCAGAATGTGGAGCCTAAAATAGTCCTGAATTCTTTCTTCGTATACTGCTCTATTGCTAAACATGCATCCTCTAGCCGACCAGAAGAGATTCATGCTTTCACCATAAAGAAACCATTTTTTTTACCTAGCTTTCTTTTTTTGGAGAAAGTTATGCTACACACCAACCATATGAAAAGTTAATACAAACTTTCATCTCAGTAAACCCATGATTTTGCATATTTGTTTCCAAACCATTTCTGAAGCATTATCATTTCATTGTCTGGATTGAAGTTGCTGCATGATATTATACTTGCACTCCTCGGATCAACCGTTCATTGCCCTTTTCAGGATAATAACGTTTTTCAAAATGAATCACAGCCAGGTGGATCTCGGCCTTCTGCGTTCAAAAAGCCAATTGTCTGATTGCCCTACAGTGCTCATTCCTTCTGTGGAACCGTTCCATTACAGAAATATTGCAAGCAGCCGTTTTGAAAAGCTGCCACACTTTTCAAAAAGCACCAATGCCATGACATGCGTGCTGGATGAACAATAGAGTTGGCAAGTTGTTCTGAGAATCCCTTCACATGAGGTGAGCCTATACCATCTATTTCTGTTTAGAGATGTACTTCTACTTTTTGTTGATTTAAGAATGTGAATCTGTGACATTCCCAGTGCTGGTGATAAGTTACTTTCTGTAACTAAAGGTCTCCATCATTGACATCTGACATAGATTCACATGCAGACCACCTTCCACTCTGGTTTTAATACGCATTACCAATTATTTTACATACTTTGTACCATGAAGCCCTAAGGCTCATTTCCATTGGTGTAACAGGTGTTGAGGAAGTTACAATACTAAGTAACCACTGATGTATTGTCATCCAGGTATGTTAACATAATTTACTGCTGTAATATTACTGACACTCACAGCTTGACACCGTTGATTGATTCATGCATGTGAATCTAAGAAAATAACCAGTGCTGGAGAAATCGAGTTACAGGTACGCATTTTTTAAATTTCTTTCCCATTTTTTGATGACGTTGGAGTGCCCTGTCTGCTATGACATGCTCCCATGTCTGACCCACAGATAGTATTTGCAATTTCTTTAGATGTTCTTTGCCTTCTTGACATTGGGAAATGCACTTTCTCATACATTTTGTTGGTCCCTTGCCCCACAAAGTTTTTTTCTGTTTTTGTATTTCTTTTATTTTTCTACATTGAGCATCATATTTGTAATAAGAGATGCATTGGCTAGGTGCTGGAATGACATTTGCTTATTGGTTCTTTGCGCTCTTGACTCTGAAATAGTTTTTTCTTCCCCTCGTTTAGTGTTCTTTACTCTGTAAAACACTTATCTCTAAGGAGAGATTGCCAGATGCGTTTGTCAAATGGGATCTGTCTTTAATTTTCGTATTCCTAACTTTAGGAAGCTGTAATGGGGCGTGTGTGTCTGTCTAATGCCTCAATGTTGTATGCCCATTGAACACCTTGTGTTTCTGCAGAATACTGGAGGTGGCACGCTGCTCTCAGCTGACAGACGTGGGCTTTACTACGCTTGCCAGAGTAAGTATCAGATGGGCATGTGGTGTTCATCGTTCACAATGAAGAAGAAATATTCAAGAGTTGGTTACAAAACTGAATTTTGAAGTCCTTTGGTATGTATTCATAAACTCCAAGATTGTGTCTAGACAGTGATGTATCTCTCCTATAGTCTGTATTGGTTCCGGATTTCATTATCTCTATGCAGATATTGCAAATGATTGCAGTGCACCAGGCATGCAAGTTGTTCAGCCCTCCTCCTCCCAGCCTGCTGAATTCTACAACACTGCTAGGTAGGCTTGGCATTAAGACTGAACATTTTTGCCCCAATATCTGTGAATGGCCTGGATGGTTCCCACTTACTCCGGCATACTGCACAATAAATCTAATATAACAGGGATTTCATGTCCATCCCATGCTCTGACAGGGAGAGGGTAGAGCTGGGCTGTTCTCTCCTCTGACTGTCTTAAACCCTGACATACTGCATTAAGTCATCAACATTTAGAACAAAAAGAGATCTTGTTCCACATCCATATTCAGCATGTGACTTCATGTTACTACCAGCGTAGCAAATTAGATGTTCTCGTATGTGACTTAGCTTCAAAGGGTACGGACATACTATCCAAACTTGCAAGAAGGACTGGCCCATTTACTCTAGTTTACGCTCCCAAGGAAATCTGTCTGTTTTATTTCAAAACAATCGATGCTATAATTGACTAATTATACTGTATGCCAGAGTTAATGGGAACCACACCAGCCATTCAAAGATATATCATTGGACAACTGCTTCTAGTGGTTAAGTGTGTGAAACATGAAGGTCACAGGATGGAAATCCAGCATTCCCAGTCATTTTTTGGAATACAGTAAATGAGTACGATTGAGTTGGGTAATGGGTAACGCATATGTTATTAGCACTTCCAGACTAGACAATTGGTTTAGTATTCGCTATGTAACTGTAGTAATCGTTATTATTTTTATTATAGTACCCCCTTGACGCGAGTCTTCTTGTGTATCTTCTCTTGTATACTTGTGCACGGGTTTTCAAAGAGAGAAAGACTATCTCTAGTAAGAACTTCAGTCTTTTAAGATGATTTTATTTTACTTCAGCAGCTATCACTTATGCGTTTTGATGAAATCCACCTCAAAATCTTAGTCACATTGCTGCAACTACTGACACCAGCTCAGTCCATTTGAACTCGGACTTACAATCAAAATTTACACACACTATCCTCTCACAAATGTTGAGGCTCCACAATGTCAAAATAGTGATTTATGTTGCATTTTGCAGTTATTACCTCCAGGCCTTGACTTGCAGGGAAAATGCTAGCTTCTAAAAGTTTAATGCACAGGTCTCAAGACAGTATAAACTTCACTTAACCAAAGAGTAATCTGGAACAGACTGTGGCTTCATCTGTAACACATGTACCATTGTACAGGCTCAAAGAAGTATTTGTTATGTGTGTTCTTTTGTAGGCTGTTTCCCAAATCAGAAAATTTTAGTGCAGCAGGCGATCACCCTTGTCCAGGACACAACCCAAGCCGGATTGCATAACTGCGACAATAGAGAGAACATCACCTCACCAAAATTCTGTTGCCTTTGTGCCACCTAGAAAAGGTGGTTAATTGTCTTTGTCTTCATGCTCTCCATTCACTATAAATTGAGACATATTTCAGGAACTGGCATGGTCGATCAAGTCAATTGCTGCAGATAAAGAATTTCCAAAAGCAGTTTGGAATTACATTGAACTGCTGTGTTTGTGTTTCATTGGAGGCAGGGACATGTTGGACATTGGTGTTTTCCACATTTCGGGTTCTTGATCCCAAGCTCTGGTCAGTACCGTAGTTACCTGTGATGAATGTGCTTTTGAATGGCATTACTCTTTTTGTCGCATGCGTAAACTGAACCTTGCAGAACATCAACATCGAACCTACTAAGCATTGGACGTCTTGCATGCAAGCACAAAGACTTTTCAGTTGACCTAAGTAGACTCAATGGCTGCCCTCTAGCCAAAGAAATACCTTTATCCTTTCTCCCTCTGGCTGCTAAAGCAAAACAAATGAGTATGAGTGGGCTGTTGGTACAGAAGTCTGCGGCATGGCTTTTCGAACATGTTACATGCAGTCCTGCTCATTTTCATGACCTGCTTTGTTTTTACTTTAGTGAATTTAAGTTTGTGACACCAGTGTGGGTACTACACCTTTTAGCAAGAAACATGTGACAGTTTATCTTAGCCCTACTGAAAGGATGTACTCACAAAATGTGCCTACTACTGGAGTAAGAGTACCTGGGGCAGGTAACAGGGATACTCCCCACACTTCCTATCCAGTCCTCTGGATATACCCTTTAGACCTCAGCATGTCCTGAAGGATCACTTCTCCATACTCCACAGAGAGGTTCAGGCTCTCTTGGTCAACAGAGCCCTTCTTTTCAGATTATGTGGAGATTGGCAGTGGACTAGAGTTCAGTGGTAAAGGTCTCCAGGTAGGGAGGGTGCACAGCAAATATTCCCTCTAAAAATCTAAACAGTCTCTCAGTGCTCGCCTTCTTTCTATGTGTATGCATTCTTCACTCTTGCTTGACTTGAATGGTTAGTGTTGGTTTGGGACATTAAGTGCATGTCTGCAGAAGGTAGTGGTTTCTCTGCAAGCTGTTCCTTGTCCTTGATGAACATGACAGGTTTCCATTCCATTTATCTATTGCTATATCTGAAGATGTAGTCATCTGGTGGATGGGGGCAGGAATCCTAATCTCCTATATTAGAAGAGCAGATTTGCCATGAGAGCAGTGAAAAGTCCTCCTCCCAATTTCTCTTTACTTCTGCTCTCCCCTAATGACCAAACCTTTGTTTCTGATTGAGATTTCTAACTGCAGATTCCTCTCCTTTTGATTTTTTTTTTTCCGGACGCCAGACTGGAACTGGAAACTTTTCAATCCCCTTCCACACCGAGAAGTGGCGCTGTGTAGCCAGACCCGCCATTCAAAGATGTAGAGGAATTAAAATATCCAGTCAAATTCTGAATCAATTTAACAGTGACTCAGCTATGCGTCAGATCGATCCTACTCCGTATAGAATGTTGAGGCCCCCATATATGTATCACCTCTTTGTGCTGAAATCAGTTCCTTACTTTCCTTGCCTTCCAACGCGTGTACTGTACTAGCAGTGCTGTCTGACTGACTTTTATTTCTTCAGGCAAATCTTTTTTCCTTCGAAAACATTTCACAGTGTGCAGATATGGGCCCTAAAAGTAGAGATTATGTGGCATGCTGTGACTGTTACTGACACATGTCAGTGACACACTCATGATGTCTGCCTCTGGTGCCTTGGTACCTTACCGGACTCTAAGATATGCCCTTGTTATGTGAAGATGAATTGCGAAGGTGATCACGAAGCTAAGTTAGTCATTGCCAAACTTCTCAGTAAAAAGAGGTTGATAGCACGGATGCACTTGTTTCTGATGCTGCTAGCATGAACATTCCAAATCGAAGTCACGTAATTTAGATAAGTTGAGGAAATCCTATAAAAGCATAAGAAGTTGAAGCATGGGCCTCTGTCTTCCTGCCACTCACACAGTTTGAAATTGTGCGGCACCCTGGGTATCTCCAGGCCACGAGCTGTTCTGTGGAACGAACCCCAGCACTGTTCCCGCTCTTACACTCCATCGAGTGGACTGCTACAATGGCTGAACTCATTCTCCTGAGAGAGGCTGTGGAGAAAATGTTTAGTACCTCACCGAATCCCGCTGGTATATCTTCAGGCCCCAAGGATCCGTGGTGGCTGCCAGTCTCGGGATCTCTTCGGTGGATATGTCTCTGATACTGACAGCACCATTCTAATTCTGCCCAAGGTTAGCCCCTTCCTGGAGCACAGCGCCACCGGTTTCAGCCTCAGTGTAGTATCTGATGCCATTGACTGTGCCACAACAGGCACCACTGGCCCGAACCTCGACACCAGGAACACCAACGCCAGATATGTATCAAATAGTTTTATTAGACTCAGAACCTCAGCCCCAGTCCATTGGCCCTTGAAATGACGATGAGGACTGTGGAGGTGACCTTTAGGATGCCAGTGATCTGGACATCACACCAAACACTAGGTTATCCTCTGTAAACCAAGCTATGGCTACGGAAGATTCTGTCTTCTTCATCTTGGTGATCAGGAGGGTGGCGGAAGTCCTTGATCTTAGTTTCTCTATGCAGGAAGTAAAGTCTGATGTTTTAACTAAGGTTCTTAATCCAGTACAGGCGAGTTATGAACCTATACTACCTTTTAATGAGGCCCTCATTGACTAGTCAGCATCTGATCAAAACTAGGATCTTGCCCTCCAGTAAGTAGACTTGCGGAAAGACGACATAAGCCTGCCACTGGAAACCCTGAATTTCCCAACCACAGATCTTGGTGGTAAAGGCATCAACCAGCCTCCTAAAAACGAATTTGTTCCCTACCACCCCACAGGGAGTCCAAACCAATACACATTAGCGAAACAGGTGTTTTGAGTACCAGTCTCACTCTAAGATCCGTAAATACTTCTCGCCTCGTAGGCAGGTACTTGCATACATTGTAGGACAGGGTGGCACACGCCTTGCCACTAGTCCTAGAAGAGATTAGACCGACTCTGAATGGCTAATCTTGGATGGTCAAGACATGACAAAGTACACAATCTGCTGAGATCTGGTAAGGCAGTCTAAGCCAGTGTGGTGCTTTGTTGCCTCATCTGGTTTCACTCCATTAGATTTTTTTAACGGTTGTGCAACTGTCCCACATGGACATGCCCTTTGATGGCTTAAAATTATTTGGAGCAAAGACTGACTCTGCCCTGGAAAGATAAAAACGGAGCCTCCTCTCTTTGTCTAGTTCAGCGGGTTCTGCAGTTCCCCCGACAACAACTGCCCTTCTGAAGAATCAAAAGGGGTTATCAGCAGAGAAAGCGCCCAATACATACCTCTGCATCAACAGGCCTCCCAGTCCTTTTGATGGTAAGGCCGGGGGAGTAGGCTGACAGCATTTAGGCCCTCAGGGGCCTTGTGCTACCCATACCCTAATCCCTGCCCACACAGCTTCTGCAAAACCACTTCAACTTGTCCTTGGCGAAACGTTGTTGCCCCACCAGAAGTGGAATAACTTTTTTACCTCCCTTGATGTCAAAGCATTACGTCAGACCAGTAGATGCTCCAAATCGTGGAACACAGTCACTCTCTACCCTTCCTATCTTCTGGATATGCCACCTACACCACATCTCCTTCCGGAGGGCCGCTGGTCCATACTCTGCAGAGAAGACTGTGTCAATAATGCTGGCATCCAGGGACTGGCCCTTAGGTGGATCTCCTCCTTCTTGGACAATCGTTTTCAGGCAGTTCGTCTTGGCAATTTTTCAGCTGAGAAGGTTAGGTTGACATGCGAAGTCCCCCAGGGGTCCTCTCTTTCACCCCTTCTTTTTAATTTTCATATGTCACCTTTGATCTGCTCTCTTTGCAACAGTAAAGTTGCCGCCTTCAACTATGCTGATGATCTTCAGTTGGTGTTTGATATTGATTCTTCTACCACTTCAGTGTCTAACTTCCAATCCACCATGAACCTCATTAGCGATTGGATGTATGCCAGCCAACTTAAGCTCAACCCTGACAAGATGGAGCTGATTCTGACCGGAGGCTCTTCTAATCCTTGGAACCCAAACATTTGGCCTCCTCGTTTAGGTAATCCCCCTTGCCCAGCTGAATCTGTAAAAAATCTTGGTGTTATAATAAGCAAAGATCTGTCTATGAAATCCCAGATCGGCGCAGTAGTATCATCTTGCTTTATTCATCTACGGCGAGTATGGAAAATCTGTAGGTTTTAACCACTGAAGCTTTAACTCTGGTCCTTCGTGCGCTGGTTATCTCCCGCATTGATTATGCCAACTCACTTTATGTTGGCATTCCTGCCTATCAGCTCCATCGCTTACAACTGGTACAAAACCAAGCAGCCAGGCTCATTTTCCATCAACCCAGACATCAACATGTTTGCCCTTTGATGAAGAGCCTTCACTGGCTCCCGGTGGCTAAACGTTGTGTATTTAAATTGGGATGTACCATCTTCAAAGCCCTGGCCGGCCTAGGACTGGCATTTATTTCTTCCTTGATACATCGTTATACTCCTGTCCGTGAACTCCGTTCTTCTCATTTGAACTTGCTTATCACCCCCTTTGTCAAACGAAAGAAGCATGGTGGTCTGAGATTCTCTTCTCTGGCTCCTCAATTTTGGAACTCCTTCCCTATGGAATTCTGATCAGTAACTTCCTACACTCAGTTCAGAACTCTTCTAAAAACCTATCTGTTCTCTCTGGCATATGAGTAAGCTTTTGTTACTATTCCACTGCTACACCCCGTCCACAGCGCCATGAAACCGCTTGGTGTAAGTGCGCTATATAAACGATTTAAACATAACATAACAAGATAACAACATTGTTTTGGCCAACAGAACATTAGAGAAGGTACCAACATTAGACCAGGACTGGTTGGTACTCCTGCTACTTTCTGGTGGCGAAGAAAGATGGATGCCTTTTCCCCATCCTAGACCTTCGCCCTCTGTCATGAAACCTCTAGCCTGCTAACACATATTGAGCAGAGAATGCCCAACCTGACCATGCCCTGCCCTTCTTATTCTTGCAGAACGGCGACTTTCCAACATCCCCGTTTGATCAGGAAGGTATTCGGGCTCCTTTAACAGAAACCAAGTACGGGACATAAACCCCGCCCACAAGGAATGCGTCACATATATCGTATTCCCTGAGCCAATGGATCGCGGCGATCCTGAAAACATAAACCCCGGAAAAAGCCAGTTAGAGGGGTGCCTTATGGGAAGACACCCGAAGAAGATGCAAACAACGCAGCCCACCTCGAGGAATCTAGAAACCAGCTGTGGACAGAGCAGGAAGAAAGAGGCGAAGCCACGAACCACAGAAATGACGCAGAAGCGGGAGCTGCGAAAGTAGAGTCCGCTGCACCACAAGAGGAGTCCAGCGATACCATGCAGAAGTGAGCCACGTTTCTGGAGGAGGGTGGCTGACAGAGGTACAGGCGCGTTCAAGAGCACTTAGCAGGAGGCGGGGTTCAGATGCGACATAAAGGCTGCAATAGAACAAACTCCCTACCTGCAACGCCCTCCCCTCACAATTGGTGGATTTTGGGTTCAGGTGCAGAAGATCCCTTCACTCCTTCCCTGACAAAACCAGACCCTAATGCCAGGTCATTAATTTCGGTTCAATGTTTTTTTTTCTTCAAGAGTTCTAACGCAAAGAAGACTCCTGGTGGGACCTCTCGTTGAAACAAAACAAACTGAAGACGCCAGAGCTATTCTTTTCCCTTATTCAACAAAGTAAGAACTTGTATACGTACATTTGTGTTCAATAAAAAGAAAGATAACGAAGGAGAAACAAGCCTCACTCCATCTTTTCCCCCCAGTTCAGACCACACCTTCTCTAGATGGACAAGTTCAAGATGCTCATCTTGGCCCAAGATCTGTCAGCCCTGGATACAGGAGACTGGATGGTAGTGCTAGACTTACAGGATGCCTATTTTCAAAATCCCGTCCTTCATTCCCCCAGACATTACCTGCCGTTTCAGTTAGTCCACAAACAGTTTGTTCTCTGTTCTCCCCTTTATACTTACCAGTGCACCCTGGGTGTTTCCCAAGGTAATTGGGTGGTTGTAGCCCATCTGCCGAGGCTGGGATTACTAGTCGTTCAATACCTTGATGACTGTCTACTGAAGGCGGGCTCACCTCAAACTGTTGTAGGCCACCTCCAGACGATGGATGATCTGTTGACATTGTTGGGCTTTTCCATTCTGAAGTCGTCACACCTGACTCCTATACATTAGGCCTCTTGCATCATTTCCATCCTGGAAACGCTGATTTTCTGACGCTGCTTTTCTGAGTACAAGAGATTCGGGCTATAATCTCTGTTTCTGCCCTTGAGTTGATTCTCAATAATTGTGGCTTGAGGCTTTTGGTCCTCTTAGACTCCCTGCATCCTGCTTGTGGGCCACGCTAGGTGGCACATGCGGGCTCGTCCATGGGTTCTGAAGTCTCATTGTGCTCAGCACCAAGGCACCCTGCCAGATTCCATCCACGTGTTAAGAGACTGCAGTAGTTCTGCAGTAATGGCTGTTAAACCCTATTTGGGCCAGAGGTTAGTCCCCTCTCCCATCCAGAGCTAAGGGTTGTGATGAATACATCATTACTAGCTTGGGGTGGTCATCTGGGAGAGGTGGAAATCAGAAGACTCTGGTTTCCAGCAGAGGCTCACCTCTACATGTAGTTGCTGGAGAAGCATGAAATTTGCTTGACACTGAAGACGTTCTTCCTGACCATTCAGGGGAACGGGTGTCTATTCTCACGGACAACACGACTGCCATGTGATGTTGCAGCAAACATGGTGGTGCGGGGTCATTGATTCTGTTCATCTCTGGAAGTGGCTGAATGGTCAGTGCATCTCCCTGACGGCCCAGCATCTGGCAGGTTCTTTAAACTCCAGGGCGGATGAACTCCACGGTCACCTATTGGATCACAAATGGCAATTACACTCGGAAGTGGTGCAGGGCATCTCCAGCAATTCTGAGAACCCTGGCTAGATCTGTTCTGAATAATAATAATTCCTTTTACAGTCCTACAGGTTTGTCGTAGATAGAAACATTTTATAGATAAGCTACCAGGCAAAATGTCATTGTAGTGCTTAGCTGTTGTCCTGTTGCGTCACGAAAAGAAAACATAGCTTTTAAGTCCCTGCCTGCAGCTATTGAAACGTCAATAGGAACATGTCATGGAAAAAATTAACAACTTATGTATTTTTGCAGTTTTTTCTCAAAGTAAATGTATAGATGTCCAATTATATTCCTTCGAAGAAGATAAACATTCTCAAACATACCACAGAGAGGATATGGCCATTCACTAACACAGTTGCCTAGTTCCAAATATCAGCGTTTTTGAGAATATTTTGCCTCTGTTATTACTAGTAGTCATCTTTAAATGTATAGCTCTTTGCTCAGTTAAGGATTTGACCATGCAGGCGGGAATGCCTGAGCAGCTGTTGGCCACAAGTAAGTGCAGCTGGAAACACTAGGGCCTCAGTTAGGGTTTAGCAGAGTGGGGACATAGGATGGGAAGCTGCAAATCCTGCAATTATGTGCTCTTTTTAAGTTTCACCTAGCACTGTCTCTTCAAGACATGCTGTATTGAGGTATGGAATAGGAGCTCTTCCCATTTCCCATCCATTTTTAGGTCTTGCCTGCGTTGCAGCCCATGCGCTGCTTCGCCTTGGCGAGATCTACTGTCGTTGCTTTTGTGTCTGGCTTCTCTGGAAGCGGGGTTGGTGTTCACCCTGTCTCCATTAGGCCCCACCCACCCTGACTGCATATTTTGCTCGACTTGCTCGGGCTTTTCAGGAAGCATTCTCGGCGTTCGTTGGTGTCTGCCCTGTCTCCATTAGGCCCGTTCACCCTGACTGGATATTTTGCTTAAACTTGCTCGGGCTTTTCAGGAATCATTCTTGGCATTCGTTATCTGCAATTTTGGCACAGTATCTCAGCGTTCTGTGGCTAAATGCTTCATTATAGTGATAACCATCACTTTGCTGTACTTGCACCCTATATTATTACACCGTATTTCAACCGTTCGAGGAAATACATTGAAAGGTGTATGCAAATCTATTGATTGTTAAAAGGTGATCAGATAACAGGACAGTGAAGAAGAGCAGGAAGGACAGCGAGAGGCACCATTTCTGCGCCCTCTCGGAATCAGTGAAGGGCTTCTCGTTTTCCCGGGGTGCGAAACAGATCCTCAGGCCGCCATCGTGATGCCGACACATCCAGGTGTCCCTGCTCATATTTCGGGACCGGCCCGACTCCACCGCCAGGGCTTCGCTGCTCCATAATATTCAATGACTCAGGAAGGTTTGGCCTCTCCGCTGCGGGTCCGGTGGGGTCCGCTGGTGCCCAACCCCCAGCTTAGGCGGGGCGGGTGCAGGTGGTTGCGGATGCCGAGGGGTTAAACCCATCCAACGTGCACCGAGAGGGATCTGGACCTGGGCATGGTCAGACAGCAGCCCCATAGAAATGGAGCCCGTACCAGCATGCCTCCCTCCAGACGAAGACGCACGGTTCGCACTTTCATCCTCCTTCTCCCTCGTCGGCAGAGAATGCACAAGTCTCTGGGTGGAGGGAGCGCAGGCGCCCCGCTCAGCCTGGTGTTTTGGCCTTGACGCCGCAGGCGGAATACCCTGCGTACTGCCTCCCGACGGCCACAGTCATCTTGGTCCAGGTCTCGGTGGCGCCATCTTTGTCCTGAAACTCTTTTTGGGTGGAGCTGCCTCTTCTGCGTCATCCCTGGCACTGAGCGCTCTCTGCCGTGGCGTCTCTGCCTCATGCTTGAGGAGTAGAGGGGAGGGTGGGAGATCGTGGGCAAACACATGTCAGCTGCCTCATCATGCTGGCGTTTCCTTAAACCCCCCCCCCCCCACCCCACCCCACCCCTCCCATTTACATAGTACGGTGGAACAGCGAGGAACAGAGAGGGTCCCCCGGCATGCGCTAATGGAATGCGGTGACAGGCAGCGACGGGGACGTGGGCAACTCCTGTCTTAATTAAAACCCCCAATAGATACAAGGGGACCCCTGAGGTCAAATGTAGGTAGAGAAGCAGGGGAAAAGACAACCAACATCGAGAGACTGTACGTTTTTGTTCCATGGCCCTCGCATCTCTTTTCTGTTAGATTAAACACTGACCGTAGAACCTCGTCCTCACGACCTTGGGCACAGCCTACTTTTCCAACACTATCAATTGTTTCTGAGATTAGGAGAATTCCATCTATATCAGCATTCTCCCAGTTGAGCTCTACAGGTCCCTTTGCCTTTTTAATTGAAAATTCCCTACATGAGCCCCGAGGAAGGTGATACCACAAAAGGATTAAGGGTTCCACAAAAATGTGCGTCGGCACTCTGAATCAACCCCCTCCTTTCAGTTATTCAGCATATTGATTTATTATGTTAAAAAAATTTCTATTGATTTGGGAACTGTGTTTTGTTTGAATATAATCAACTTATAAAGCTTTTTTGTGTTATACCAAACCTCTGGCTAAAATCTGAAAAAAATATTGTGTATTCTGGTATCCCCTATTTTAAAATAATTGTCCCTGTCCACGGACACGCAGTGAGAGGGGACTCAGTGCGTATTATGCTGTTTTTGTATATATGCGATGTATGTATTGGTGTTTTCGTGTGAGTATGTTGTGGGTATGAAAGCGGTTGCATGCTGATGAATGAATTGTTGCCAATGGGATCGGTTGAATTTCTCTGAAACTTTATAGTCACAATTTGTTCTTATGAATGTATTAATGTTTATGCACAGAAAAGTAAAAAAATAATAAATTAAGCAGACTATGCTTTTCTGAATGCTGTCATAGATTGCGGTGGTTTAGCAAGAGCGGTCAATGAAAATAGGTGTCTTAGAGAACCCTTTAAATTGATATAGGTAGAGTTTCATTAAAACCCAACGCAGACCAGGAAACCGGGTGCTGGCGCGTTTTATTCACGCTCACGTACTTCAGCTATGCCTCTTGGCTCCTGCCATTTTAGGGTCCCTCTGACCACCACAGTCCCTAAAAGGCGATGACCAAAGCAACGGGATGTGCAGTTGAACCAGCCTCAGACCTTGGGAGCATGCAGTCACCCACTCAAACTTCTGCAACATTTCCCGTACGAAAACCTGCATTTGTGCTCTCATTTCCCTTCTGCAGTACGCGTGCCACAAAAGGGGAAGATTTCTAGAAGTCTTGTGTTTTGTGGTACCATTGTCAGGGTTACCACTGAACCTGTTGTTATTCCCTCACGCTGTTTTTTTCTGAGCGCCTTTCCCTCGTATAAGTTATGAGTTCACTTCTGCAGCAACCGGTTACTGGTGTATATCTGAAAGAAACAGGTTAGTATTAGATTCCTTACCTTAGAATGTCCCCAGGCGTCAGACTTGATCAGGAAACTTTTGCGTAGCAGTACCCCTGCGCGTCGGTAGGCGTCGTCTGCGGCTTCGCGTCCGTCATCTGCGTTGTTGAGCCGGGATGACGTCACCGGAGTACTTAAACGCCGCCCTCGGGCGCTGACCTCAGTTCTTCTTTTTTCCACGCCAGCTAGCACTGATCCGGAAAAAGTGGTACCCCATAGTCCATTTTTGACTAAACTTTTTCGATCCTTTTCGAAGCCTAACGACTCCGACGGTGCCGGTAGGGATGCCCGGGTTCAAACCCTGCGCCGACTGCGACCGACTGATGTCGGTTACCGACCCTCACCCCTGGTGTCTTCATTGCCTGGGCCTCGACCACGATGACAAGGCCTGCTCCGACTGTCGAGCCCTGACGTCTAAAGCTAGGCGGGAGCGGTCCCGCAAGCGACTTGAGCTCCGGCAGTCGGCCCCGCGCCGCTCGAGGTCCCGGTCCGCGAGGAGGTTGAGGGACCTGTCACGGGGTCGGAGCCACCATAGCTCCGGGAGTTGTCTTCGGGCTCGAAGTCCTCAGGTAAGCACAAGAAGTCGAAGAGACGTCATCGGTCTTCAGACTCCCCCCAATGCTCGCGTGACGCGGCCGGGGGTTCGGATGAGTGACACCACCTCCGCGGCTCCGCTGGAGCCGCAGGCGTCGCAGCCTGCTTCATTCCCTTTGGTCCCTGGGCAGAACGCGACGCCGGAGATCGAGGCCTTCCTCGCGGCCATGAGGTCCCTCACTCCTATGTCAGGCTCCGCGGCGCCTCCGAGCCCAGCGGCCCCGACTGGGGTCCCAGCGGGTCGGGCGCTTCGGGGCCGACGCCGTCGGGTGCTTCGGTCCCGACGCCGCCGGTGACTTAGGTAGCGGCGCCGCAGGCCCCCGCAGGATCCGGGTCCGGGTCGTCACCGGTCGATCTCACGACCTCGCCGGCCCCCAGGGAGTCGACCCCGGCACCGCCTCCGAGCGGCGCAGTCCCCGATCCCTCCCTCGATCCGTATCAGACGCCGATGGGAGATTTTTACTTCTATGACCCGGCCCCATCCTTTGGTCCTGAATCTCAGGAGATAGGTGGCGAGGGGGATTGGGAGGGGTCTGAGGACCCTCTGGCACAGGAGTGTCAGTCTTATCAGGACTGGACAGGTGAGCTAGGGGAGGCCAGTGGTCTGGATACCTCGCCGGACACTGGCTTTGTCTCCCCTCCTACCGTGACTACGGAGGAGGGGGCTGCCTATAGTGTGGTACTGACGCGGGCAGCCAAGGCCTTGGGCCTGGAGCTCCCTGTCGCGGCTGTGAGGACTAACCTCCTCACTGAGGTCCTTAAACCGCAGGCAAGCTCGGCCGAGCCTCTGCTGCCGTTTAATGAGGCCTTGTCTGACGTTCTTCTGGGCACTTGGTCCAAGCCTGCTACAGGTCAGCCTGTAGATAGGAAAGTGTCCAGACTCCACCGCCCGGACCCTTGCTTCCTGTCCACCTATCCCACCCCAAGAGCCTGGTCATCCAGGCCTCTAATTCCCAGACCACATTCTGCGGCCGGGGGTTCGGGTGAGTGACACCACCTCTGCGGCTCCGCTGGAGCCGCAGGCGTCGCAGCCTGCTTCATTCCCTTTGGTCCCTGGGCAGAACGCGACGCCGGAGATCGAGGCCTTCCTCGCGGCCATGAGGTCCCTCACTCCTATGTCAGGCTCCGCGGCGCCTCCGAGCCCAGCGGCCCCGACTGGGGTCCCAGCGGGTCGGGCGCTTCGGGGCCGACGCCGCCGGGTGCTTCGGTCCCGACGCCGCCGGTGACTTAGGTAGCGGCGCCGCAGGCCCCCGCAGGATCCGGGTCCGGGTCGTCACCGGTCGATCTCACGACCTCGCCGGCCCCCAGGGAGTCGACCCCGGCGCCGCCTCCGAGCGGCGCAGTCCCCGATCCCTCCCTCGATCCGTATCCGACGGGAGATTTTTACTTCTATGACCCGGCCCCATCCTTTGGTCCTGAATCTCAGGAGATAGGTGGCGAGGGGGATTGGGAGGGGTCTGAGGACCCTCTGGCACAGGAGTGTCAGTCTTATGAGGACTGGACAGGTGAGCTAGGGGAGGCCAGTGGTCTGGATACCTCGCCGGACACTGGCTTTGTTTCCCCTCCTACCGTGACTACGGAGGAGGGGGCTGCCTATAGTGTGGTACTGACGCGGGCAGCCAAGGCCTTGGGCCTGGAGCTCCCTGTCGCGGCTGTGAGGACTAACCTCCTCACTGAGGTCCTTAAACCGCAGGCAAGCTCGGCCGAGCCTCTGCTGCCGTTTAATGAGGCCTTGTCTGACGTTCTTCTGGGCACTTGGTCCAAGCCTGCTACAGGTCAGCCTGTAGATAGGAACGTGGCCAGACGCCACCGCCCGGACCCTTGCTTCCTGTCCACCTATCCCACCCCAAGAGCCTGGTCATCCAGGCCTCTAATTCCCAGACCACATTCCCGACGGCCCCTCCCGATCGGGAATCCAAGAGGTACGAGCAATACGGAAAGAAGGTATTTTCCTCCCTAAGCTTAGGGCTGCGGTCAGTAAACACTGTGTGCCTCTTGGGCCGTTATACCCACTCTCTGTGGGACACCGTCGCGGACGTGCTGCCACAATGTCCGGTGGAGGTCCAGACTAAACTCACCCAAGCCCTTGCGGAGGGTCGAGATGCAGCACGGTACTCCATCCGGTGTGGGCTGGATACCACGGACTCACTGGGCAGAGCGATGGCAACGACGGTGGAGATTCGTCGACACGCCTGGTTGAGGTCCACCAACTTTTCGGCTGATGTCCAGAGCACCCTTATGGACATGCCGTTTGATGGCCGTCGCATCTTTGGCGACAAGGCAGACCATGCGCTTGAGCGCTTTAAGGACTCCAGGGCTACGGCCAAGTTCTTGGGCCTCTCGGCCTCGCGCCAACAAACGACTGCCTTTCGCTCCTTTCGTGGCCAAGATAGTGGCACCCCCACACGTCCTGCCAGCCACGGGCCGCCGACTACCGTCCAGCGTGGTGGCGGACGTGGAAACCGCTGTGGCGGCAGTCGGGGACAACGGCGAGGCCAGTCCACACCCGCCCCTGCAGTATCCGCCTCGAAACCTTCCTAGTCCGCACTTTCAGGCCCAAGTGACGCCAGTGGGGGGCAGGGTTCGCCATCACCACCTCCACTGGCGCACTGTCACATCGGACAGGTGGGTGCTGCAGATCATCCGAATGGGCTACTCCCTCCCCTTCGAGGCGACCCCTCCAGCCATGCCACCGCGATACCACCGCGTGTTGGGAGATCACTTGACGCTTCTACGAGAGGAAGTTACGGCCCTCTTGTCCAAGGGGGCCATCGAGCGCGTTCCTGGGCCAGAAGTTGGGTGTGGTTGTTACTCCGACTACATTCTGGTACCCAAGAAGGGCAAAGGGGGCCTACGCCCTATCGTGGACCTACGGAACGTCAACGGCTTCCTCCGGCAGGAGAAGTTCAAGATGCTGACACTAGCTCAGGTCCTAACTGCCCTGGACCAAGGAGACTGGATGGTAGTGTTGGACTTGCAGGACGCTTATTTTCATATCCCCGTCCTGCCGGCCCACCGGCTTTACCTGCGGATCACGGTAGACCACGAGCACTTTCAGTTTACTGTGCTCTTCTTTGGCCTTACCAGCGCCCCACGGGTGTTCACGAAGGTGATGGCGGTGGTCGCAGCTCATCTGCGCAGGTTAGGGGTATCAGTCTTCCCCTACCTCGACGACTGGTTGTTGAAGGCGGACTCGCCCCAGACAGTCATCAGCCACCTCCAGACTACGGCCGGCCTCCTGCACCTGCTGGGGTTCTCCATCAATGTGCCGAAGTCACACCTGTGTCCCTCTCAGAAGCTCCTCTTCATCGGAGCGGTTCTGGACTCGGCGCAGTTTCGGGTTTATACTCCTGAACAGCGGGTTCGGTATATTCAGGCTCTGATTCCGATCTTTCAGCCGTTATCCAGAGTCTCAGTCAGTTTGACGCTGCGGCTTCTGGGGCTGATGGCCTCCTTCATCCTTCTGGTGCATCACGCCCGGTGGCGGATGCCGGCTCTGCAGTGGGACCTGAAGTTTCAGTGGGCCCAGCATCAGGGCAACCCGTCCAACCATGTCTTGAACTCGGAGGGCACTGCAAGACAGTTGCAGTTGTGGCTCACGGACCGCGATTGGGTCAGCAGCAGATCCCTCTCCCTACCCCAACCGGAGCACGTGGTTGTGACAGACGCGTCCCTCCAGGGCTGGCGAGGCCACATTGGAGAGAGGTAAATCAGAGGCCTCTGGTTTTCGGCGGAGTCCTGGCTCCACATCAACCTTCTGGAGCTGCGGGCGATCGGACTTGCACTGAAGGCATTCCTCCCCTCTGTCCGGGGGAGTGTAGTGCAGGTGCTCACGGACAGCACCACCTCCATGTGGTACTGCAACAAACAGGGCGGGGTGAGGTCGTGGACCCTTTGCCAGGAGGCTCTGTGCCTCTGGCAGTGGCTGGAACATCAGGGCGTGACCCTGGTGGTTCAACACCTGGCAGGTTCCCTGAACGCCAGGGTGGACTAACTCAGCCGTCGGTGCATGATGGATCACGAATGGCGTCTGAACTCTGACGTGGCGCAAGGCCTCTATCAGCAGTGGGGAGAGCCTTGTTTAGATCTATTCGCCACTGAAGAGAACGCGCAATGTCATTAGTTCTACTCGTTGGAATTTCCAAGGCGGCACTCGCTCGGAGACGCTTTACGTCGCGAGTGGAGCTGCGGTCTGTTGTACGCCTATACCACTTATGCCCAGAGCCCTGAAGAAGATCTGGCGCCACCGGGCCCAAGTTATCCTTGTGGCTCCGGACTGGGCACGAAGATTCTGGTATCCCGAGCTACTCAGTATGTCTCTCGATCCTCCGATTTGTCTGCCTCTTCAGGAGGACCTTCTGTTGCAGCAGCAGGGGACAGTCCTCCACCCGAACCTGTCCAGTCTCCACCTCCATGCATGAAGATTGAGCGGCGACAGTTAAGGCCATTTGACTTGTCTCCTGAAGTTTGTGTTGTAATTCTGGCAGCCAAGCGTCCCTCCACAAAGTCAGTATATGCCTGCAGGTGGAACAAGTTTGTGGCATGGTGCACAGCAAAGGCTGTGGATCCCCTTTCTGCCCCTCTTTCTGAGGTTCTCCTCTTCCTTCTTTCTCTTGCCCAGCAGGGCTCTGCTCTGGGAACTATCAAGGGCTACCTTTCTGCCCTTTCCTCCTTCTTAAGGCTACCTGATCAGCCTTCTTTGTTCAAGTCCCCAGTTGTTAACAGATTCTTAAAGGGCAACACTCATATGTCCCCCCCCCCCTCTTCCTTTCGTGAAGCTTCAGTGGGACTTGAACCTTGTACTTACTTTTCTGATGTGTGCTCTCTTCGAGCCACTTCACAACTGCCTCTCAGTCTTCTTACCCTTAAGACTGCTTTCCTGGTTGCCGTCACCTCTGCCAGGAGAGTGAGTGAGCTCCAGGCTCTTTTATCCAAGCCTCCTTTCCTTTCTGTCCATCCGGACAAGGTTGTGTTGTGGACAAGACCCTCTTTCCTGCCCAAGATAGTCACAGCTTTCCACATCGGGCAGTCCATCACCTTGCCCACCTTCTTTCCGCCTCCGCATCCCTCTAAAGAGGAAGAGCGGCTCCACCTCCTGGACCCAAAACATGCGCTCTCTTTCTATTTGGATCGTACACACCAGTTCCGGGTGGATGACCAACTCTTTGTTGGTTACGTGGGCGCTAAGGATGGGCCGGGCGGTGCGCAAACGGACCATCTCTCGGTGGGGCGTCTTGTGCATCAAGGCGTGCTACTCCTTGTCTAAAAAGGAGCCTCCTGTTGGGCTGAGGGCCCATTCCACTCGGGCCACGGCGGCTACTACTGCCCTGGGCCGGGGAGTCCCCTTGCAGGACATATGTCAGGCAGCCACGTGGGCCTCGCTGCACACGTTCGCAAGACTCTACTGCCTGGACAGCCAAGTCCGGAGGGATGGCTTCTTTGGCCGTTCCGTCCTCCAGGACTTTCTGGTGTGATTATTGGTTCGCAGACCCACCACCGGGGTTGGTTTTGCTGGGGTATCTATTCTAAGGTAAGGAATCTAATACTAACCTGTTTCTTTCAGATGCACAAGTTACTTACCTTCGGTAATGATATATCTGTAAGAAGCAGTAGTTAGTATTAGATTCCTTACCGCCCCACCCATCCTCCCCGTTCTGCGAACCGATATCTGGGGTTAAGGTCATCCCCTTTCAGGGCCCTAGTTTCATGGCACCAGTGTTGGTTTTTATCATGGCTCTGCGTTTCTGGCGCGGAAAAGCTGTGTATAAGAACTGACGTCCGCGCGCGAGGGCGGCATTTAAGTACTCCTGCAACGTCATCCCGGCGCCGACGACGGATGCGGAGCCGTAGACGACGCCTACCGACGTGCAGGGGTACTGCTACGCAAAAGTTTCCGGATCCATTCTGACACCTGGGGATATTCTAAGGTAAGGAATCCAATACTAACTACCGTTTCTTACAGATATATCGTTACCGAAGGTAAGTAACTTGTGCTTCCCTGCTGCAGCCCAGGTCTCTGGTGCCCCTTAGTGTTAGCTTTTTGAAGCCCAGCATAACAAAGAAGAAAATGCGCGTGCCTCAACGATACCGAAAGATGCATCTGCAGTCTTAAGGCAGCTGAATAATACATGCCGTTTCAGAGCGGAGCGGCACTATGCAAGTGTTCGTGGGCTGGTCCAGTGGACGCCTCTGAGGCTTGCCGCGGAGGCATACGAGGCACGGCTGGCTAATCGTCGCATGGTGGGTGTCAAAAGGCGTGTGCAGCTTCAGAAGTCTCCATCAGCTGCCTTTATAGGTTTAAAGAGTAGCCGGGGCAGCCCGTGACTTCTGTGTGCGGCTCCGCTGGTCCCTGAAGGGATTAGGCTCTTGCTTCCAAAACCTGACGAATTAGGAGAACTTTAAGATTTCTAAGCGGCGCTGGCGGATGGTGCACCCAAAGGTTTCCCTTTCATTTCACTGCATGGCTTTTTAGGTCTCGCCTGCGTTGCAGTGGCATTTTATTTCACCTTTATTTGTTATAGTTGGGCAGTGCTATATATGTTTTCCTATGTTGCACGACAAGGAGCTAGTTTAGTTTACTAACAATCTACCCTTTTCCATCGGGAATGGCTTGGTGGCTATGTACAGTATTGTTGAGACGCCCTATCTACACACATGAGGCACACTGCTTTTCCCATAATAATTTCCCAGGTTTAATAACACTTTTCATGTTAAATTAATCCTTTGAAACACTGTCACTTCTTTCATTTAATGTGATACCTGTGATTTATGTGCTCTTCCGGTCCAGCATGCTCTGCTCAAATGGAACAATCTTGCAAATAGGTTACTCTCTTATATCTAGAATCCGAAACCAATTGCCGAAACGCCATCCGTGATATTTATGCGAAACCTCAACTTAATTAGCAGTGCGTATGTTGACACAGCATCAGGAATTTACGAGATGCGAAACGTCAGTCGCTGGATGGATAGTCTGATCACAAAGCCAGCTGACGTTGACAAGCCGCCAAGTTATCAATCCCTCGTTTTCCTCTTCGACTGTGCACACTCTGCAGCTCTTAGGTGTGTTTGTGTTTTTCTTTGAACAGCTCGGTAAAAGTTTAAGTTGCATGTGGATTAAACCTGGAATTCTCAAAATGGCGGAGTAGTGGAAGTGACATAATGCACCCTTTGACCCATAATCACATCACAGTGCTAGCCTTTTATCCCTACTCTTAGGTTTACAGACCCTTTCTAGTTGCTGAGATACTAGGGAGAGGGCAAGGAGTGGAAAACAAGGAGTATGAAGCTGGTTCTTAAAGGTCTGCTTACTTTACATTCTTTCTGCTGCCTTCATGACCCTGAGTACAAGAGAAGTAAGGGCACAATACAATTACCCTGGCACCTTCTGAATGAAACCCATTTCTCTACCTGAAGTGCATCTTGTATCCAGGCAAAATGAAGGATCCAACTTCACAATATCAACCTATGATACACAGCAATCTTGAAGACATCAACATGACCGAAAAGCTGTCCAATCTGCCAGAACCCCCAGAATTAAAACATGCCTTAATAAACTGCTTATCTGCAACTGCAAACACTGCCGCTCTCCGACTTTTACCGTATAATTAAGATGCTGATCATCTTACTCTCACCAAGCCGTGCTTCAATCCAGATACCAACCAATTATTGGCACTACAGAAAGGTTACAGGATTCTGCAAGTAGGCAGCTGAGTTCATTCAGGGAACAGAGTCACACTTGTCTAAAAAGAGTCCTTCAGTGGTAGTGTCATCGAAATTCAATGTTTCTATTACCCGTTATTTGCATAGGCAATTTCAATGCCTGACAGCACAGCGGGGGGTCGCGTGTGATCGCTTCGGGGCCTCACCCCTTAAAGTTGTGCTCAGAACTCTGTGTGCTTGTAGTGTGAGGAGCAGTCAGGTCACGTCAGGAAACAAGCATTTGCAATGCAATAGGTCTCGCATTTACGAAAGTTTGAGCTATTTGCATTGTAAATGTCATTGCCTTTTATTTACATAGATTAGTAATTTACAATGCTAATAGCTTAAACTCTCGGAAATGTGAGACCTATTGCATTGCAAACGCTTGTTTCAATTTGCTCCTGTTACTGTCTTTGCTAAATGGCTGCTTTTGATCCGTGAGTAGATTTAGTAGTCCCTCCTCAGTACCGCCTTGTAACTTCCCAGGAGTACTGGACCTTTTACTGAGTTGTTACTAAGTGTGTTTTATTTACATTCTGTGAGCCCTATTTTCTTAATTGGCTTTCTCCTATCAGCAGTTGCAGGCAGGGTTTTACCTTCCGAGCTAACATACAGAGCATTCCTTTCCTACCCAAGCACTTCTCCTACCCTTTTGGTTCCCCGCTTGTTTTCTTTTGATGATCCGGCAACATTTTCGCTTGTTTTCTTTTAATGATCCGGCAACATTTTCGCTTGTTTTCTTTTGATGATCCGGCAACATTTTCACGGATGCTGTTACTGTCTAGGTTGAACTATTGTTTAATTATCTTTGTTATACTGATTTAATACCATCTGCATATTTCTTTATAAAGCCTACACCAAGGTTCGAACCCAGGTCGATAGGACCAAAGTCGGCAGCTCTGTTCATTGAGCCACTTCCTTAACTTCTGTTCTTCTTTTTGGGAGGGCGCATGTTCGATGCACTTCCTCCCTCCCATCTTTGTTTCCTGCTCATCATTCTGCACTGCACTCTCCCTTTGATTGCCATCTGTGGGATGCCAAAACAGGCTCAGTCTGAGGTGAGTTTTTGTGCACTTGTGCAGAAATATACCTTCCCGTTTTTTGTCTGTGTGGATCACTGTCAGGTGTACAAAACAGAGGGTTTTTATTGTGTTATATTGTGCTTTGATTGTTGTGCTTTGATTGTGTAAGGCTACAGTCTACCAAGAGTTAAGTCTGCTTATGCAGAGTTCTTCCCGTTTGTAACTCGTACGAAGAAAGCACTACATGTTATGCAGGGTGGACGGGCAGTTTAGTTCGTGGGGCTGTAGCAGTGAGTGCTTTGGCCCCACAGGGATTGTGGGGAGCTCTAGTAATACATATACTGCATCACGACTGAGGATACTTACACATGGTAAATTAGCATACCATGGAAGAACAGGTTTTGGGCGTCTGCTCTGCAGGCGGATTAAAAAATACTTCGGTTTGGTAAGTGGGTGCATGACTTTGCAAGGCTTCATGCATTCGGCACAGGCCATTGGAGTTTCACTGGTAGTGTAGCTAAGAAATGGGTTTCTTGTTAGATTTGGCTACAGACTACTTTATCTCTCTGTCAGATCTTTTGAATGACAATTCCCATCTCATGGTATTGGCTGTTTTGTTGATCATTCTCCATCCCAGGGAGTGGCTGCTTCCAAATGCATGATGGGCTTTTTTTTACATTATCCGGCATCATACATTCACAACTCTGTCAAAGCAGTTTTTAGCTATCATCTAGCACAGCAATAGTCTTTTTATTGTATAGTCAGGAGCTGCTCAGGTCCTTCAATGCATGTATTACTACTTCACCTGTCATCAAACATTTTATTGGTGGATAAGTTGCCGGGTCATATTTAAGAGTATGTTAGCATAAATCTGAAAGTAATTATAAAAACATCATAGTAGAAGGAGCATGCCCGCAAAGCTGATTAAAAAATCTTAAAATGCTTAGGCCCTACACAAATCCAGTGTGTATGGCCTTCTATGAACATGCACAGGCAATCAGTGTTTCTTCTCTGACCATGGACCAACAGTATCCAATCCATAACACATAAATAAGACACATTTACAACAGTAATAGCTCTAACTCTCCTTTTAGTAACATCTAATCTAGATCTGGAGCTTAGCTCCTACCGGTTTGTTCTGTTTCGTCACCATAAACGCAAAGCTGTCCACACAGTTCCACGTCACCCAATTCTACTCCACCAAACCACAATATACAACCCAACACCACAATTATACACCACATACATCCAATCCACCCAACACAATTCAACATCATGCCACAAAATTAAACTCCACTACATATCACTCTACAACGCAAAACAACTTTTCACATAATTACACTTCATAACACACAATCCTACTCCCCATAATTCCAGTACTCTCAATACCACATGATTACTATCCACATAATTCCACTACACAAATCTATATTCCACACACAATTCCACACCACAAAACAACTAACTAATCCAATCCAACCCACATAATTCCACTACACCCCACATACACGCGTTCTATAACAAATAGGTAAATAACATTGTCATTTCCAATGGCAAGAGCTCGAACTCAAACATATGCGAGACAGATTGCATTTCCAATTCTGGTTTAGATTTAGTGGAAGCATCAGGTTTACACCACCATAACCTATTATTGCTTCACCAATGCAAATCTTACCTTGGTGGATTGTCTGACAGGTCACAGTAACAGTCACCCCACACTGTTGAGGTATTGCACGACATGGTGGACACCTGCTGGAAAAATCTGGAATGGCTCAGTGGAAACTGGAAATTTCCCATGCATTGTGGTAATTTGTATTTTCTTTACAAAAAACAAACTTCCTTTTTGGAAGTTTGTTTCCCTGGAACAAAAAAAATGTTTGCCCAATAGGAGCTTTAAAAATGGTGCCCCTGACAGGCAGGAAGGGATCCGGAAGAGATCCTCACACATGCTTCTATTCTAAATCGGGTTGATGGTCCTTCACAAGATATAGTCTCCCTCCTCCTGTTGAAATGCCAGTGTCCAAATATGGCTGTAAGTAATCCCTCCTGACATTGATGGATTCTCCTTAGCAGTGGAATTCTCAGAATATAGTTTCCGGGGCAGATCCTTTACAGAACATGTCCAGGTCTTACAAACCTCACAGATGCATCTCTTACAAGGCTGGAGGGCACATGCACAACCTACACATGCAGGGCAACAGGCACTGTCTCAGACTAAACTCCATATTAAGCATCTAGAATTTGTAGGCATAACTGTGACTCTACCATCCTTCCATACGTCATCAAAATGTATGCAGTTTTAGTTCAAACGTATAACACTATTGCTGTTCAGTATGGCACTGTAATATATTATGCCGTAAACAGAAAACCCCTCCCGAAAATTCTGGTTTTACGATTTTGTGCTCATCAAGATTGGGCTGTGAATAAGAATATACATTGTGTAGTATGTATACTACCATTTAGATGACCATTTGTGCATATATTACCATAATATGCATATTTTCTGTCCGTGGTTGACTGAATTTGCAGGTTTTTATTGCTCTGCTCTTCTCCCACATGCAGCAGATTTGTGATTCAGGTCCTGACAGCTGTGGTTCTCAGACCTTGACTGAATGTCTGCGTACTCATTGAGGAAGCTATTGCTAGAGCTGCAATTGGTTTTCACAATGAGGTGAAACATTTTTCTTCGCAATTCTTAGGGATTCACCACATTAGTATGTCTGCTGAGTTCTTGGAATTTTTTTCTTTACAGTTATAGGATCCATAAGGTCTGAAAGAACTACTAGTTAATGTTATATTTTTCAGATAGAACAGTTCGATTTCCTGACCTTCATTGGGTTGTTCAACTTTTAAATGTAACATTTCTGAAATATTACCTTATGTACTGTATCAAGTTTACATGCTGTTAGTGCTCTGTTGTCCAGCTCTTCTTTATCCCAAAAGGGGAGCTGGTTGCGATGTAAGCAGGACAGTTAAATGCTTGAGAAGGATTTGTGTGTGACCCAAGGTCAAATCTTAGGACATGCCATCCTAACCACACTTCATGGGCTGTTTAAACCCAGTTCCTATAATCAAGATGCTGGAGAATGGCTGGTTCCACCTTATGTGGACATTGTGCCTTCTAGGTTAACTGAGGAATAGCCCAGGAACATGGACCAAAGCAAATAGAGTGATGGCAATAGCATATCAGTCTGCTTCTGATAATGAGTTTGGATTATCTCATAAATATGCACTTTACATCATCTTTACCGAGGTTGTTGTTTGATCTTAACAATATCTCACACTTCACTCTGAGGAATTTTGAAATGCCTACTCAGTTCCTTTATCGGATAATAAGAGTTCTCCGCTCCTGTAAACCTACCACCTTCTGTATTTTTTTTACAATTTTCCAAGTTCCTGAACCTATAGTGTTTAATTTTCACACAGGAAATATTTGTATTTATTGTTGACATCTGTGTAATCTAAACTATGGTAATTTGCTTCTTCGTCTTTCATAAGAGATTGAATAACATCATATGTAAATTGAAGGGCAAACAATGCCAGTATCACAGAATACTGAACACAACTTGGCAAAAGAAATAACAGATGTGCTTATGAGGTCTGTTCTACTTGATCTATTGTTGGAAGATTTTGCGAAGCAGATTAAAACTGCTACCAGGCCAAGTTCCAGAACCAACACAGAGACAAATAGAAAAAAAACATAATTTCAGAGGCAACTGCCTACAAGAGCTGCAGTAGATACTGATGCTTGTTCAAAGGATTGCCACGGTCATCCAGTGAAACAGTACCAGCATTCATGCACAAACACTTTGTTTGTTGGATAGAATGAAGTTCTCCCCTAAACCTTTTCTTGCAATGAGGAATCTATCATGCAAACCATGCAAAGAACCATTAACGATTGGCCACAAGCCCATTAGGGTTAGCAGTAGTGTCCAATGCAGCATTCAAGACGTTGTATGTAAATCCCCATACCCTAAACGGAAAACAAATCTTTGTCAGGATTTGAATTTTCTCTGACCAGTTTGCTGTGATCACTGAAGTTTTAGGTACATCTCCCCCACCTCTTCAACTCTCCCAAACATCTACCCCATCCCCTTTCAATGCTGAGTGAAGAGGAAAATCATAGGTCATAGGACAAACAGAAAAAAAAGTTACTGAAAATACAAATCTTTCCCAACTCACCCAAATGCTCCAGCAGTAATGTTATGTTATAATCTACAAAGTTGAAACATTGTGATGTGTGAGGCAAAGGAAGTCACTATGCAGCTTTTGCAGGTCAAAAATAATACAGTGGAAACCACAGCAAAAGCTCCCAATGGTACAGTGAAGATGCCCAAGCACACCGGATTTGGACATTATTGCTAAATTCATACATTCAGGATAAGGTCATAAGATTATTTGATGGTAATTATTCTTTCCCCTCAAACAGCTGATAAAGCGTTGGTGGAATGCCTAAACCAATTTCCTGAGTATCATCATTAATAACCAGCTGATCATTTATTATCCTTTACAGATATTTATGTGCAAATATGGTTGCAAAAGGCGGAGTAGACTCCTCCTTCCAGCGCTTAACCAAGGAAGTGCATTGTATTCCCTAGTCAATCACAAATGGCACCATCACCAAATCAACATGACTCCACTGAGTCTATATCTCCTTTCTGAAATTCTGGTCAAGAGCCATATTTCCCCATTAGGGAGTTGGTGGTTCAACGTTAGCACACAAATTCATACTTTGGTATCAGAACATACAGAAAAGCGTGAATTGTTGAAAAAATAAATGCACCCCATATTTTGCCGATCGTGAAATATGTTTCATGCTGTAGAGATTCTACTTAATCAGAAAAGGTGGTATGGGAGTGTAGGGTTTTAGGGATAGATAATTTCCCAAATGAGTACTGAAGATACTTAAGAGTATTGATATGCCAGCCACAGTTTGTTTCTCCCTGGGAACCAATTCAGTTGTGTTTTGAAAATTAAAATACAAGAGAGTTGGACTCAAATAAAAGATAGAGGTGGGGCTCAAAAAGTTGCTTAGACAACAATTGGTAAATTAAAGCATTATCTTCTTGTTCTTGCATGGCAGTTTCATAAAATGTCCTCTGCTACAGCTGATGACCATGTAGTGTTTCGTTTTGTTCCTGTCCCCTGTCCGGCCTTTTCAGACCCTTTTATGGTTGTATGTCCAGAAAAGTCTTTTTTCAAGTGCGTCCTGCCGGGGTTTTATGTGGAGGCTTCCCAGAAGGTGTGCATATGGGATTTGAGTGCCTGTGTGTTAATATCTGAGGAATCCATTACTTGATCTCTTATCTCGGATCATGGTAATGTCACTCCTTCATTTGACAGTGTCTCCTGGGGGCAGGGCAAAGGATGGATGAAATAATGGTGCAGAACCTCTCTGAGTTTTGTATGGCCCTGGAGAGCTGCTTGTTTTACAGTGTTTGGTGCAAAGGGATTTGACATGTAGAAGAGTAAGTAATTTGCTCAAAGACATTGAACAACTGTAGAAAGGGCTCTTGGATAAATTGCTCTGTCTTCTGTGCTCTTAGAAAGGAGAATGGAGTCTGGTCTCTTTTCCAGTCAGGATTGTCTGGGTGCTTCAACTAAATTATTCTTTCCCTCTCTGTAATGGAAAGTCAGATTATAACAGTTAATACAGTAGTTCTTGCCGTCTCCCTATTTTTCACTACTTATTTTCTGTTCCGAATTCCAGCTCCTGAAAGTGGGGGTAAAAAAGTGAAGCTGTAGACGAATGTTTCAGTTCTTAAAATTGTGTGCGCAAAGCTGACTTGTGATATTCATGGGACGGCATTCTTTATCTGTGGAGTGCTTTAGTTTTCAATTTTGGATTGGGAAGTTGATCTTGTGTGAATTGTGTAATAACCCACCTCTTTTTGAAGACCATCTCTCCTCAACCTACTTTTTACTATTTTCCAAAATAGTTCGTACTGTATCCTCGCTCCTGGCAAGGTTTCAAAAAAGACATTAAGTCCAAGTAGGAAACCTACGGAGATGTTTTTTTCCACCCTTTACTTTCATCTCCAAACCCCTTTCTTGATTCCCATGGTGTTGCTCTTAAGATTTACTGTCCTTGTCTAGACTCACAATAGTGTTTGAGGCCTGTTCCTATCTAGTTATCCATACCCTGTTGCTGGCTTATAACTATCCATCAATGCATGGAGTGCAATTGGGGCTATAGTTGCTAGGCTTCACCATCTACTGTCCTGGTGCAGCAGAGTACCTCAGAGAATGGGTGCTGACGCTTCTCAGTAATGCATGGAGACAGCTCCATTTTTTTAACACTGGAGGGGTCCCAAACCAAACATACTGTGCAAAATTTGAAACATCATGTTTTCCACCTGTTAGATTTTTTTTTTCTACGATCGGGTTCAGGTGTGCACTGAGACTGCTCCAAGACAGTTGCGCTATTCTTGAATTTTATGGGGTCACATGGTTAAAATTTTACATCAATGATTTGGTGCTTCTGTGACTCCATGTCACTCCTCTACTTGGCCAGAAGCCTTCCGAAGAAGCAGACTACTTTTCAATTCCCTGGAGATCTTTCCGCACTGGCACCAGAGAATGTAGACCAACATTGATGTGCAACTCCAAGTAGCCGTGGTCAGATCACCAAAACATTTGCAATGTCTGGCTCTCCTCTGATCAAGATGACACTTCCTGAATGTTCTACATCTCCTTTTGCTCCAAGAAGACATTAATGTAACATAGAGAGAGAGGCACTGGGAACACCTCAAAATTCTCTCAACCTCCAGAATTTATTTATTTATTTATTTGTAGGTTTATATAGCGCTTGAATCCACTCCGACAGGAGTATCTCTGCGCTTTTTTGACCGGTAAATCAGCAGACATGATATGAAGATGGAATTAGATTTCATTTTTAAACAGAACAGTTTTTAGGAGTTTACGGAATGTTAGGTGCTCTTTGGATTGTCTTAAAGCCAGGGGTAGTTTGTTCCACAGTTTGGGACCAGTGGTAGACAGGGCTCTACCTCTGTGTCTGACCTTTTTGACATGAGGGACCACGAGGAGGAGATTGTTACTAGATCTGAGGGATCGTGCTGGAACATAAGGAACAAATGTCCGCTCAAGATAGATCGGTCCCTGTCCATTCAAGCACTTATGGATCAGGCAGCATATTTTAAATTTTGCCCTTTGTCGGATTGGAAGCCAATGTAATTGTTTAAGGAGGGGCTTGGAGGCAGTTCTCGGGGGGGCATTCAGAACAAGGCGAGCTGCCGTGTTCTGAATGACTTGTAGCTTATCCAGCACTCCTTCGTTGGCAGAGAGTAACAAACCGTTACAATAATCGATCCGACTAAGGATCAGTGCTTGAACAAGGGTTTTCCTTACTGAGTCAGGTAGAAGTGGGAAAACCTTGCGGAGCAGACCGATAGTATGGAAGCATATCCCTGAAATATAGCTGGTGTGTTGTTTTAGTGATAGGTCGTGATCGAGCTGAATTCCCAAATTCTTCACGCCCTGTTTAGGTTCAGGGACTGCTCCTAGTTCTGATGGCCACCATTCCAGAGTCCATAGTATTTTAGCCTCCCCAAATAACATGATCTCCGTTTTGCTGACGTTACATTGGAGATAGTTGGTAGACATCCAATTTGCCACTTCTTTCATGCCTGACGAGAAAGAGTTCCTAACCTCAGTGGAAAGAGTTTCGAAGGGGAAAAGGAGCTGCGTATCATCTGCGTAGGATACGGGGACAAAGCCGTACCTACGCAATACTCCTGCCAGGGGTGCCACATAGATATTAAAAAGAGTGGGGCTCAAACATGAGCCCTGTGGCACCCCCTTGGAAATCTCTATTTCCGCAGAGGGATATGAATTGCTTGGAGAAGAGGATTTCTTCGCTGCTAAAGAAGGCGAAGACGCAGGTCTGTCTGGAAACCCTGTGGCCCCGCCAACACCAAGCCAAGAAACAGTATCCTAAAGCAAGTCAGAACACGAGGAGGAAAAGGACATCATCACAGCATTGAAGATAGTTGGCCCTCTAAAATGACGCCCATGCTCTTAAGTGCCACATCGGTCTCCAATAACCATGCGAACAAACAGAAGTTGCACAAGAAGTCCCAACCTGATGTCGAACACCACTCACTCAGGAGTCTGGCATTGTTCCCCTGAGCATAGCCAAAGAAACTGCTTCCTCCAGGGCGGGCCTTCAATGCTTTCAGGCTACAATTGACAACAAGAGAAGGTGAATATGCCTCCATCACAGGGCATCAAGCCCCACTAGCTGTTGAGTCACACATGATCCAAGGGCACTGAGCACTGTTGCTCACACATGAGGCTGTGATCACAAGCACACAGTCACTGTGAAGATCTAGCAATGAGGAAGGTCCTCACTTATTTCTCTTTACAGTGATGGAACAGTAACAGCGAGTTGCAGGGCAGATTTGTTTCTGAGCCCATTTCTGCAACTGACCATCACCACCAATGCCTCTCTCAGGCTGGGGAGCGCATCTCAATGCTATGACTATTCAGGGTGTTTGTGTTCCTCAACACCATGGGTGGCACCTCTGTTGCCTAGAACCACTAGCCATGCGCTAGCCTTCAAAACCTTCTTTGAGGTATTTCGAGAGATAGTCTTCATTAGGATGGACTATATGACAGCTATATATTACTTGCAGAAATGGGGGCATGTTCTCCCCCAGCTCTGAGTGCTTGCACAGGAGATTTGCCATTGTGCGATACACCAGGACTTCCAACCAACACAGGTACTTCCAGCATTGGGAAAAGCTTCAAATAGACCAATCCCCCCAACCACCTACCCTCTCTGTCCCCACCCCCCAAATCCCTCCCCCCCGCCCCCCAAAAATGAAAAGGACCCAGACGCCACCACCAAGTACCCAAACCCACTATTCAGGGGCAATGCAGTACGGATGAAAAGGTAGGGGATCTTTGTCAGTGCTTATCCTCCTTTCCCAACCGACTCATGTGGTGTGGTAGGTGAGTAAAGTGTCTCTCGCCTTCATCCTTGTGGCCCATACCTGGGTCCGACAGCCCTAGTATTCCATGCTTCTGGAAATATCCATCAGTCCACACAATAAGCTTGTATAAGGCCGGACAGTCTCAAGCTGAGGTAACGCCAGATCAGATACCCAGACGCCCGGGCAGCTCAACCCAGCGATCTGGCACATGAGGTTAGATAACTGATCCTACCTCATGTAGGACCTTCCTCTTAATGAAAGACCTTTCTGTCAGAGGTGCATGGTCCCTGCACACAAGCCTATCATGCGTGAAAGTAGACCAAGTTTTTCTATTACCGCTGTGCCGCTGAAGGTTAAGGTCCAGGACATCATCTGCTATCTTTTATACTCGCAGGAATGTATCCAGTCTTGCCTACATGTCAGTACTCCTACACCTTGATGCCATAGTAGCTTATTTGCAAAATAGTGACCATTCATCCCTCTTTAAAATCAGTCGTTGAGGCTTTCATGGAGAGCCTTAAAAGTTGTACCTCCTGCCCCTGCTTGCAACCTCTATACAGTTCTCATGGGGACACCTTTTGATCCTTTACACTCATGCCATAAACTGCTCCTAACTAAGAGAGACTTTTACCTGCAGATTTCTTAACTTAGAATTATCCCCAGGCGTCAGATTAGATGCGGAAATGTTTCGTGAGCAGTACCCGTAGCATCATCCCGCGCGTTGAAGTGATGTCTGATGTGCCCACATAGGCGCCACCCCAGTGCACTGACGACCATTCTTTTCATTCCACGCCAGTCAGTACAGATCCACAAAAGAGCTACTCTCAATCACTTTTTGACTGACCTTTATTCGACCTTTTGATACATTGTCTCATGGTGTGGCAAGGATGTGTGCAAGGAAGGCTGGTTTTAATCCCTGTGATGCTTGTTATCGAAAAATGTCAATGACAGACTCCACCCTCGTCTGCTTCTGGTGCCTCGAGTACGACCATGTTGCCAAGCCATGTGTTGGTTGCTGCGCCATGCACCCCAAAGCCTTGAGGGAGCAGTCTCTAGCTTTTTGCTTCTTTGACGTGCAACACTGCAGACTCGCTCCACATCAAGAAAAAGGTCCTCGTTTCACTCCGAGTCATCCAGGCATTAGGGAAAGTCCTGCAAACGTAAAAAGAACAAGAAGTCAAAATAATCTTAGACTTCTCCCCGTTCTTTGAAGTCATCCGATGAGACGAGAGAACGTCTGCATATTAGGCCTGGCTCTGTGGTTGAGCATACACCTTGGTGTCTACTTGCCTCCCGGAGTTTCCTGGAGCTGAAGCTACCTCTGCCTAACTCTGGTTGTTTTATGAGACCATGCATCTCCTATTTGGGTGACCCATCACCGCTGGTGCACTCTTGGGCCCTGCCGGTTTGGAAGGCTCCCCTACTTGTCTTGTGTTGGCGGGTCAGCCCCCAGCGCCAGTTGGGCACCGTGGATCGATGGAGGGATCCGGACCAGTGCCGGTCGACCCACTTTCCCAAGACCGGCTTAATTGCTAACATCCCCTGCGCCACCGTCCCCGTTCACGCAAATGTGAGGCATTCCTTCCAGACCGGAGCCCTATACCTTTGGGCTAGGACTAGAGGATGAATGGGAGGGACCCTGACAAATACCAGCCCCTAGATGTCACAGAGGACACCTGGTGTGAGGATCTGGTGGACGCCAGTGTACTGGATGCCGCTCCAGGATACTGGCTGGGTCTCTCCTCCTAGCATGGCTATGGAGGAGGGGGTCCTCATTTGCAATGGTGGTGAGAAGGGCGGGTGAGCTACTGGACCTTCAGCTGTCATCTATGGCAGTCAAGACAAACGTCTTGTCGGAGGTGCTTCGGCTGGGAGTCACCCCATCTGAACCACTTCTTTTATTTAATGAAGCCTCATGGATGCCCTACTTGGTCCTGATCCAACACCTGGCCAAGGTCTTGTGTGAATAGGACAGTTGCCTGCCGCCATTGCTCCGCCCCACAGCACCCCACCCCGGAGAACTTGGTGGTCCAAGTCTCCACTTCCAAAATAAATCCTGGCACATTCCAAACACTCTGAAGGAAGGGAATCCAAGAGGCTGGATACCTTGGGGAGTAAGATATTTTCTCCGCCAGTCAGGCACTGCGGTCATTGAACCGAGCACGCCTTTTGGGCCTATGCTCTCACTCACTCTGGGACTCTATTGCACAGGTGCTGCCTAAGGTTCTGCAGAAGGCCTTTGCCATACTCTCCCAGATTATGACTTGTGGGACAGGGGCAGCTAAGTTCAGCATACGTTGTGGATTGTATACGACAAGCAGTTATCTCATCGTTGGCCGTTTTGTGCCTCGCTTGGTTGAGAACCACAGGCTTTTCAGGGGATGTCCTAGCCTCACTTATGGACATGCCCTTTGATGGCTCCCGTCTCTTCAGAGATAAGGTGGACTCAGTGCTGGATGGTTGAAGGATAGCAGTGCTACTACCAGGTACGACCTTTCTATGGTCCCTTGCCAACTCCAGTCAGCCTTCGCACTCCTTTTTGTGGCCACGGGAGAAACTCCCAGCCACGTCTTTCCTGCCCAGTCACCACGGCATGCAAGCTTCCCAGTTCCTGCATGGCCGAGGACGCAGTACCCACAGACCTCGTGGGTCAAGTATCCAGAGATTGGGCCAGACAACCCCACCCCCACACCCCCAGGCAGCAGCAGATTCTAAGCCTTTTTAGGTTTCCCTCCATCCCTCCCTGGTGCAGCAACGCCTGCACAGTGGCAAAATTGCCGCCGCGGTTAAGGCGTAAAGCTTCAATGGGAGCTGAACTCGGTTCTTACCTTTCTGATGTGTGCTCTATTTGAGCTGATTCATACTTGCCCTCTTTGGCATCTCACCATCAAGGCGGCCTTTCTTGTAGCAATAACATGTGCCCGGAGTGTCAGTGTACTGCAGTCATTGTCATCTAAGTCTTCATACATGTCTTTCTTCCCAGACAAACTGGTCCTTCCTACTGGTGCATCCTTCTCACCAAAAGTCATCACCCTCGTTCCAAATAGGCCACTCTATCCTCTTGCCTGCCTTTTACGGCTCCACCTCTTACCTTTAAGGAAGAGGAGAGACTACACTGACTGGGCCCAAAAAGAGTGCTGCTGTTCTACCTTTACCACACAAAACCATTCTGTGTGGACGATCAACTCTTCATGGGATATTTCGGAGCCAAGAAAGAGAAGACCTTGCAAAAATGCACCATCTTCTGATGGATGGTACTCTGTATTAATATCTGCTATGCATTGGCCAAGAAACAGACCCCTGCGAGTTCACACGTTCATTCCACTAGAGCAAAAGCTGCAACCTCTGCGTTAGCACTTGTATGTTCGGTTCTGGACATTTGCCTGGCAGCGACGTGGATCTCTCTGCACACGTTCACCAAGCACTGCTGCCTGGACAGTCAGGTCTGTCGGGATGGGTGCCTGTTCCGTCCTGCACAGCTTTCTGGGTAAATTGTGTTTGCAGACTCTCCTCTGGGGAGGTATTGCTTTGGTATTTATTCTGAGGTAAGGAATCTGTGACTAGAAGTCTCTATCAGATGGACAAGTTACTTAACAACAGTAATGCTTTATCTGGTAGAGATTTTATCTAGCGGCAGATTCCTTACCGACCCACCAATCCTCCTCTCTCTGCAAACAGAATTCTAGGTAGAGGGCAGTTCCTATTTCAGGGCGCTAGTTCCACACACCAGTAGTCTGTTCTTTGTAGCTCTGCACTTCTTGCGTGGAAAGTTGCGAAAAGAAACTGATGTCAGTGCGCTTCAGGTGGTGCCTGTATATGCACCGCGAACGTCACTTCCGTCGCAGATGACGCCACACAGCCAAACAAAACACAAAAGTCGGTAGTAATGTCTGACTGATCGCAACTGAGAAGACCCCAGGAGATGTGTACAGTTCTAGAGCTGAGCATGTGGTACTAATTGAAAGCTGCTTCATCAATAAGTGGTCTAAGCCCTTATGTCATTAATAGGTGGGGCATCACAAACAAAAAAGCATTGGTCACTGCAATGCCTCTGTCACAACTCCTAACATTACAAACAGGAAAGATAAAACCAGGATTAACCTGAGGGCTGGATGCCCGTTTCCTATTAAAATGCAATGGTCTGACTGGACTTTAAGATGGACAGAAAATATGCAAGAAGTTCCCAAATCTTGGTCTCAAAACTGGAATTCTGCCTACTAAGGGGAGGTTTGCAACACGGAATCTACCTAAATCAGCTATACACCCATTGCAGCATCTTCACATAATCTACAGATCTCTGGTTCCTGTGTCAAGAGGAACAACTCAGCATTTCACTGGTCTTCAAGGCGGTGAACGATTATCAGCTCAAGTCAATGGTTAAACCACACTAACACTTTATCAAGAAACATACTCGTTCAGCTAACCACAAACATGACTTTTATTCTGTGAAACACCTTTTGTAACAGTCTCTCTGTTCATGCCTAAAAAGAAAAAAAAGAACAGAATACTGAACAAATCATACATTTACCCCCAGACACACATATGGGTTTAATCCATTGTTTTTTTGCTCACCATGCCACCCCAGTTTGGTGCCCTAAAAGACAGCAGATTACTGGTTGGCCAAGTGAGAATCAGATGGGCAGGTTTTATTCAGAAATTCATGTTCAAAGCCCAACTTGTACTTCGTACAAACAGAAAATTTACTGAAATGCAGCACATTATTCCAATTCATCTAACTACTGTGCTAAATAGTCTCACTTCCTGGACTTCAGGAAACACACAGCTGTCAATCAATGTAAAACTCTAGACCCTCCGATGGCATATCCCTTGGTTATTGAAAAAGAAGGTGGCAGGATTGAGCAGTCATGAAACAGAACAGCAAGCCAGAGGACTGGCCTCCTACAAAGCATCTCCAACTGGTGCCATTGACATGTACAGGACAACTTCACTAATAAAAGAGGGACAGCTGGTTAGCATCAGATCTCCTCAGGAGATTATGTGGGTGTTCAAGACGGCTTTCAAATAGCCAGTTTGTTTTTACAAGCTATTGTGCTTGTTTGTGGCACTTTCTCTTCAGAATCCCCTGCTCAGAAACCTCCTACCGCCCCCTCCCCCTTCAAAAGACTTCAGATGGCCCCTCACTCCCCAGTGCAGGTGCCTGCCAGCATCACTACGGTACCCAGTGCTAGTGACACCTCATACACAGACCCCCGAACACACACATACTTCAGAATCACTCGAAAGAGCATCTCGTGGAACCAAGCAACTATTTTAACCTGTTACCAAATCTTGGAGGACGTACAATGTCTTGTTTTTCCTCTTTTTACGGGCTTCCTCTCCCGGATTGATGCTGATACATCCTGTTTCTTAACGAACTTATTGTTTTCCACACCCTTATTTGTTATTGATTATATATGTTCTTGTATATTGACTTTTCGCCCTTGCAATATATCGGTCCTCCTGTGAACTCCTGGACCTTGTTCTTGTTCTGCCCTACTTGTCTCCCTCTCTTTGTCCCTGAATATTTGCAAAGCACTCCAATATCCTCTTGGGTCATATTCGCGCTATATAAAACTCTATGAATAAATAAAATTCGCCTAAAATGGACACTCTACGAGGCACCCTCCGAGCTCCGCTGTGTGGCCCATACTTACTCAAAACCGCAACTCTGCCCCCATCCCTTCTACCCTGAGAAATGTGGTGCCAAGAGAGGTTTATAGACCTGGTGTTCCCCATCACGCATGAGGCAGAGCACTCTTAAGAAAATAAGATGTACCGGTAGGCGCGACAGCGCTTGTTGTCAGATCTTTCTCTGCTGCCTCCAGCTTTAACACTGCTGTGAATTCACTAAAACGATTGTCACCCACTACAACTGTCTCATACAGTCCTACAGCAAGCACAAACTCTTCCAGCCATTAACAACTAAATGGCCTCCCAGTTATCCAATCACCTTCGGAGCTCCTTGCAAGTCATCAGGGGTTAAGAGGCGCTACATGATTTCTCAGTTCCATACAATATGTAACCGGGAGCTTTGATGAGTATACTATGTGAGACCCTCTGGTTTTTTTTGTGTGTTTTTTTTACATGATCCTACTGGTTGTATTTATGGTTCGAGTCTCACCGCTCTGGCGCAGGAGAGGCGACATGTTTGTCTCCCACACACCACCCGCCCCGCCCCCTTGCCTTGTGCAAACACGTATGGGGCCGCGCATTGTAATCTCGGTGGTAAAGCTTACTTTCGCGACACCACTTCCCTATCTGGGTGCCCTCTTGCCGCCCTGGGACCGGCCGAGCCTTCTTTGTCCAAGCCAGCTCTTATCTGCCCTCTGCACGTTTCCTGCCCATGTGCTGCCACTTTCTTGAGAGGGTTCACCGACAAGAGTCGGTGGAGGGGTGGGGAGTGTACGGACAGTCCAGAGTCCTCGGTTAAAAAACGGCGCCAAGGTTGCTCTATGTGTGGAACCGCTGCCAATTCCCCTCTCTGTGAAAGTGCCCGGCCTGACCTCAGACTAGGAGCTGCTTCCGACAAAATGTTCTGTGCCCTTCCTGCTCTGTCCTCTTGTGCCCTCGGACTAGAACCACTCCCCACCTCCCCCTCAAAGTGCATGCAATGCCGCAACTGCTACAAACAACAGTTTGTACTGCTTTGGCTTCCTCATGTGGCCAAAAGGTCCAAGTGGTGAATAACATTTGAAAAAATCAGCGATACTCTGTTTAAACCAAGTCAGCTGATTTGCAGTCGGTAGGGTAAAGTCGGACAGAGTCGGTTTTAACCGAATTCCGGACAGCCTAGCCATATTCAATCCTTGATATGACTAAGGACTGAACTGCCAATGTGAGGTCTGACGTGGTAATGAGTGGTTACACTTTTCTAAGGTAGTTCAGGTGAAAACTGGCCCTTTTTGCCATTGATTTGATGTGGCCTTTCATGTCTAGGTTATCAAGCATTATTCCTAGTGATTTGGTCAAGTCAACTATGATAGTGGTGCGGTTTAGTGCAGTGATCAGTTTGGTGATTTTCCTTCACATCTGCGAAGCTTTGTGTAGGGGATATTAATAGGAATTCCCTTTTTGCGCATTTAATTTCAGATGATTGCTAGTTAACCAATGTAATTTCACTTTTAAGGCCTCATTCATTGTCTTGATCTCTTCCAGTGACGAGATCTTGATGTAGATCTGAGTGTCATCTGCGTACATGTGATAGATGTTTGCGTGCCGGAGAATTTCTGTAAGGGGTTCGACCTATAGATTAAA